>NW_028274809.1:182030995-182650459 GCF_037043125.1 Eumetopias jubatus | reverse complement strand
TGATGTCTGAAATACTTTGTCATGTAGTTTAGCACACGATAAGCACACATACACAATACCGGTTTTAAATTCTATGGTACACATGCTCTAAAAAATACTCACGGGGTATCCAAGCTGTTCAAGCTGTTTGTACAATTACAACACGTCTCTCTCATTTATTTGATTGCAAAACTATTTCACCGTTTGGGCCACATTTAATAACTTTCAGAACAGGCTTACAGTTTTTTTTCTCTGAAACATCTATTTTATTCTCTGTTAAAGAACAGGTTATCACTCCCTATGCCAGGTGAAACAACTGCTCACCAAAGCATCTAAAGACATGGGTGACAGGTTTTTTTTAAATTTTATTTTATTATGTTACATTAATCACCATGCATTACGTCATTAGTTTTTGATGTAGTGTTCTATGATTCATTTTTTGCGTATAACACCCAGTGCTCCATGCCGTACCCATCACCAGGCTAACCCATCCCCCCACCCCCTCCCCTCTAGAACCCTCAGTTTGTTTCTCAGAGTCCATAGTCTCTCATGGTTCGTCTCCACCTCTGACTCCCCCCCCTTTATTTTTCCCTTCCTACTATCTTTTTTTTTTTGTAACTTATAATGTATTATTTGTTTCAGAGGTACAGGTCTGTGATTCAACAACACAATTCACAGGGCTCACCACAGCACATACCCTCCCCACTACCACCCAGCCAGCTTCTATTATCAAGTTCTGCCTCACGCTGCCATCTAGTGGTTCACAGTGTGACTGCAGGCAAAGCCTACTAAATTGCAGACGTGGGGCGCCTGGATGGCGCAGATGGTTAAGCATCTCCCTTCAGCTCAGGTCATGATCCCAGGTCCTGGGATAGAGCCCCATGTTGGGCTCCCAGCTCAGTGGGGAGTCTGCTTCTCCCTCTCCCTCTGCCTCTCCCCCAACTTGTGCTCTCTCTCAAATGAATAAATTAAAAATCTTAAAAAAAAAACCCTGCATTCTCTTTCAGAAAAATAGCTTTAACACAGAAGCTTAAATAATCCATATCAAAGTTCTGTAACAACTGCTAGTAATATATAAAAAATATATATTACTTTGTACATTTTATTTTACAAATGTTTCAAAGAGGTCATCCTACCAACTCCTTATCTAGGTCTTGTCATTTTACCCTTATTTTAATGGTGTCAATATTTCTTTCATTCTGTTCCTCTTTAACTATCTTTAAAGTATTTTCTGGAAGTATATTCTTTTTTTATTTAAGATTTTTTTATTTATTTGACAGAGAGAGACATAGCGAGAGATGAACACAAGCAGGGGGAGTGGGAGAGGGAGAAGCAGGCTTCCCACGGAGCAGGGAGCCCCATGTGGGGCTCGATCCCAAGACCTGGGACCATGACCTGAGCCAAAGGCAGACGCTTAACGACTGGGCCACCCAGGCGCCCCTGGAAGTATATTCTTGAAAAATTTTTAAATACTCTCTGGTCATATGAAAGCAAAATCAATCATTTAGATTATATAGAAAAATAACAGAACGTCTTCATTTTACAAATAGTTTACTTCAAATAGTGTAATAACTCTATATCGCACTGAGTTATGTCCTTAATGTTTTTAATGAGGTAGAATTGATATAAAAATTATATTAGTTTCAGGTGCACAACATAATGATTCGATATTCATATGTATTACAAAATGATCACCGCGCAAGTCTAGTTAATATCCATCACCATATTTAGTTACAAAATTTTCTTTCCCTTCTTTTAAAGATTTATTTATTTTTGGAAAGAGAGAGACAGCAGAAGGATGGGCAGAGGGAGAGGGAGAGAATCTCAAGCAGATTTCCCGCTGAGCGTGGAGTCAGATGTGGGGCTCAGTCTCACAACCCTGAGATCATGACCAGAGCTAAAATCAAGAGTTGGACGCTCAACTGACTAAGCCACCCAGGCGCCCCCAAAATTTTTTCATATGAGAATTTTATTATGCGAATTTTAAGATCTACTTTCTTAGCAACTTTCAAATATGACATACAGTATTTTTTTTAATGCTTCATGAATTTGCATGTTATCCTTGAATAGGGGTCATTTTGTATATGTGCTGCCAAAGTGAGTACTGCAATATAATATTAACTATTCATTACAGTGTACATTACATCGCCAAGAGTTATTTGTATCTTATAACTGAAAGTTTGTACCTTTTGACCCCCTTCATCCATTTCTCCCACTCCCTCAACCCCTGCTTCTGGCAACCACCAATCTATTCTCTGTATATTATATGTATAAACTCAGTTTTGTTTGGTTTAAAATTTTCTATTACTGGGGCACCTGGGTGGCTCCGACAGTTAAGCATCTGCTTTCAGCTCAGGTCATGATCCCAGGGTCCTGGGATTGAACCCCGAGTCGGGCTCCCTGTTCCATGGGGAGCCTGCTTCTCCCTCTCCCTCTGCTTGCCATTCCCCCTGCTTGTGCTCTCTCTCTCTCTCACTCTTTCTCTCTCAAATAAATAAAATCTTTAAAAAAAAAAAGTAAAATAAAACTTCTCATTATTGAGTGAGATCATACAGTATCTTTCTCTGACTTATCTCACTTAGCATAATGCCCTCAATGCCCATCCATATTGTCACAAATGGCAGGATTTCTTTCTTTTTAAATGAATATTCCATTGTGTGTGTGCGTGTGTGTGTGTGTGTGTGTGTGTAGTGAATCTCACAGTACAGAAGAACACAGACTCAGAGATGCTGAGGGTTTAAAGGGCTTTCACAGGGGCTCCATTCCTGCCACCTGCTCAGTGTGTGGATTTCATAGACAACATCCCTGCCCACTGCTTTCCCAGCCACCGCTTGAGTATCTTCAGTATCTTCAGTGTCCGTGATTCAGCATCTCCCCAGGGCATCACTTTGCCTTGAGACGGTGAGTGCCAAAGAGTTACTCCTTACCGAGTCCAATAACTTCCTGTAGCATCTCCCTGTAGTCTTAATTCACCCTTGGCCACGCTCCACCCCCAGTTCTTAACTCCACATTCATAAAGCAGCCCGATCAATAACTGAGGACTGTTCTCCCGCCCTATCTTACACTGCCTGCTCTCTCAATTGTTACTCACACGCAGGTCTGCATCCTCACCCCGTCCTGACGCTGACCAGGACCACCAGAGCCGCACCTGTTGCCCTGTAATACTGCGTATGGCATCTACAAGCACGTCAGTGGTAACTGGCGGCACGTCATGATGCCATTTCATAGGCTTCCTGTGGCTTTTCCAAACAGGACCGCCAAAGCAACAATTAATGCCATTCAGTGCCCCACAGCTGATTTTTGTAGGCTGAAGAGAAAGACCTGATGTGCTCTCCTCAGTGTTTTATGTGTTGATTATGGGCCCATGCCTCCAGGTTGCTAAACCAGCTGTGTCATAGCTGTTGCTCTTTGAAGATACAACTAGCAGTTCCCCCCAAAATCGATTTCTCCCTTATCTCTAGGGATTTGGCTGCCTTGCTAAGGATTGTTTCCCAGCCTCCCCTATGATTAGGTGAGGCCACATAACCAAGTTCTTGCCAAAGGTGTCTGAGCAGGAGTAGCATTTACAATTTCCAAAGCACCTGGTGAAAAAGCAATCCTTCATCCTCGACTTCCCTCCTAACTCCTTGCAGGCTGGAAATGGAAACAATGAGACCCACCCTGGAGGATGATTGAGTCCTACCAGCTCAGTCCCTTCATGACTTCTAGAACAGAGCTCGCTTACCCAGCAGGGATGTTACAAAGAGAAACAGACCTCTGTGTTCTCAAGCCACTGCATTCAGGGCTTCTTTGTCCCAAGAGCTTAGCCCAGGGGCACCTGGTGGCTCAGTCGGTTGAGAGTGACGCTTGGTTTCAGCTCAGGTCATAAACTCCAGCTCAGGTCAGGATCTCGGGGTTGTGGGATGGAGCCCCTTATAGGCCCCTGTGCTCAGTGGGGGTGTGTGTGTGCTTGAGATTCTCTCTCCCTCTGCCCCTCCCCCCATTTGTGTGAGCATGCTTTCTCTCAAATAAATAAATATTTAAAAAAAAAACACACAACACCCAAGAGCTTAGCTTCTACCACTACTAAAATATCTTCCCAGCTTTTGTAATTTGAAAATCTGATGAGCAGACATGCTCTATTTTTAAAGAAATCATTGATAAATATCAATCAGGAACAGGGAACAAAAACACTATAGGAAGGTGAATGCTCTTCTTCATTTTCCTATTATTATAATAATAGAGACAAATGATTTTCAGAGCATAAGAAAAAAGCACCTGCAAGTGGAAGGCTCCGAAGTAAGCCAATTCTACAACAGAGCTTGTTTCTGCCTACCCTATTTTATACCCTCCTGGATGAAAGAAAGATGTTGAGCACTAGAGGTACTCTTCAGATTAAATCACTGGGAAAGGTCCTTTAAAAACACGTGGATTTTACTTAGGAAAATCTACCCTATCCTAACATTTAAAAATTTAAAGCTTTTCAATTCAACCGTATCATGAGAACATGATAAATGATAAACCAAGCCAAAAAAATTTCCGTACATCGCCGGGCACACTCATGGTAAAAAGGCAACCTATGGAATAAGAGGAAATATTTGCAACTCATACATCTGCTAAGGGATTATTATTTAGAAAATATAAAGAACTCCTACAACTCAACAAAAAACAACCTGATTAAAAAACGGACAAAGAATGTGAATAGACATTTCTCCAAAGAACATATACAAATGGCCAATGAGCACATGAAAAGATGTTCAACATCACTCACCATCAGGGAAATGGAAATCAAAAGCACAATGAGATACCACCTCACACCCATCAGAATCGCTATTGTCAAAACAAAACAAAATAACAAGTGTTGGCAAAGACATGGAGAAATTTGTACCCTTGTGCATTATTGGTGGAAATGTAAAATGGTGTACCCATTACAGAAAACAGTGTGGTGGGTCCTCAAAATCTAAAAGTAGAATTACCACATGATCTAGAAATTCTACTTCTGGGTATACACCCAAAAGAATTTAAAGCAGGGTCTTGAAGAGATAGTTATATACCCATGTTCATAGCAGCATTAGTCCTAAGAGCTAAAGGGTGTAAGCAACTCAAGTGTCCATCAACAGAAGAATGGATTAACAAAATGCGGCATATTCATACAACTGAATAGTCAGCCTTAAAAAGGAAGGAAACTCAGACACGTGCTACAACGTGGATGAACCCTGAGGACATTATGCTCAGTGAAATAAGCCAGTCACTGAGGGCAAGTACTGTATGATTCCGCTTCAGTGAGGTGTCTAGAAGGTAGAAAGGTGGCTGCTAGGGGCTGAAGGGAGGGATGGGAGTTAGCTGTGTAATGAGTATGGAGTTTTCGTTTAGGAGGAGGGAAGATGCTCTGGAGACTGGTTGCTCAACAACGTGAGCGTACTCAACACTACTGAACTATACACTTAAAAGTGGTTAAGACAGGGGCCCCTGGGGGGCTCAGTCGGTGAAACGTCTGCCTTCGGCTCAGGTCGTGATCCCAGGGTCCTGGGATCGAGCCCCACATCGAGCCTGCTTCTCCCTCTCCTCCCTGCTTGCTCATGCTCTCTCTCTGGCTATCTCTGTCTCTTTCTCTCTCAAATAAATAAGATCTTTAAAAAAAAAATGGTTAAGACAGTAAATTTCACGTTGTTTTATTTTCCCACAATTAAAACATTTTAAAAACTGCATCAAATTTGTTCCAAGGCTACCTTTATGTTTAACTCTTAATATTGGGCACAAATAACATTTAAAATGGAGGCTTCTCATGGCCCTAGCCCAGGGGTACAATGTCCTACAGAGGAAAATCGTTTCCTAACAAAGGTAACACACAATGAAGGCAGATATGGTCTATAAGCCAAAATGTTTTATTAGAGGAATGAGGAGACCTGTCTATTACTGAATACTACAGAATACAGAAATACTTAGAAATTAACATTAAAATATTTTTATTACCTTCTACCAATTAATAGGTTTTTAAATTTTTTATTTCAAAAATAAAAAAATGAAAATAAAAAGTTTATTCCAATTTCAACGAGACTTCAAATCAGGTAAAGGTGAAGAGCTCCAAAACCATCTAATCATCTGTAGGTGGCAGTAAAAGCACAGTTTATGTCATTGCAGCCTTGAAACGTCAAAGTGCGGGGAAAATGAGATAACACACCTGGGCAATCTAAAACTACTTTCCGCACCATTAACTGTGCAGGTTCTCCTACATAAATAAATGATCTGAACTTCCCCGACGTAACAAATGTTTCTCCTGCCCAAACACTTCCCCCCCAGAGCTGGTACTCCACCAACCCCGATCTCTTTTTTTGGTCTCATTCTTTGGCTTGATAGGTCTTTGTGATCCTATCTACCTAGAAACATGAGGTATTCAGTTCTGGGTACATGGCATAGTTTTCTTTCTTACATTATAAGAAACACACAAACACTAGTCAAATCCATAGCCTATTTACTAAGACTAAGGGCCTACTAAATGCAAAGCATTGTTAGGTGTCTGAAGTCCCTGAAGATGGAGGTGCCAGGGGCTCATTAACAAGACAGACACACAACATGAAGAGTAACACGAGAGAAGAGAGTGCCATCAAGGAAGGAGCAGACATCCCAGGCACGTCTAACTCCCAGTTCTAAGAACCTGTGATTACTGGTAGGAGAATAAAGCCTACACGAGAGGCAGAACCTTGGTCCAAACATGCACCCCGGCAGGTCGCCCTGTGGCTCTCTGAGGGTGGTACTACCTACCTGCTCCCTTCCCCTGTCTATTAAGCTTCTTTTAGACCATGTGGCTTGCTGGCGGCAAGAGGCTGTATGAGCCAAAGGTCTTACAGTTCTCATCAATAATATCCACACAAGGGGCACCGGGGAGGCTCAGTTGGTAGAGCATGTGACTTGATCTCGGGGCTGTGAGTTTGAGCCCCACATTGGGTGTGGAGTCTGTCTAAAATTAAAAGAAAGAAAGAATATCCGCAAGAAAAGTATAAGCAATAAGAAGATAGCATCATTGCAAAAATTCAACTGACTCGTCACTGGGACATTAATTTTTAAGCATGAGAGTGAGTTCTGGCAAAAAGCTCTTCTGAGTAACCGAGGAATCAGTGTAGTTTTATTACCAAGGAAACAAAAAGCCCGCGCCATCTTTGTGTCTTCCTCTGGAGGCTGATTATAATGTCTCCACGAGGTTCTCGGCCACCAAGAATGACAGGTCTCCCGGGAGAGGGTGGGGGACCATGTGATTGACAGAGGGCGGCCTGGACCCGGCATGTTCTCAAAGCCACACCTGCTGCCTGCTGTATATAAAAGGAATGGTTATAGGAGAAAGGTCAAAGTAGATGGGCAAATTAGCTGTGACCATCGAACAAGCTACTAGAAATGGATAACTGTATAAAGAATGAATAAAATCAAATCTGTTAAGAGCAGTAAAGTTGACTTAAATGGAAAAAAAGGTAAAAACATACACACTAAAGAACACCGCCACAACTTGAGACATGGACGGAGGGCAATGGCCAGAAGTGCGCAAACCCCCCAGGGCTCTGGGTACTTTGCTTGGGAGGAAGCCCCAGACACCTACACACACATTTCAGGACTCCCTGGCATGAGGTTTCCCCAAATGAATCCTGGACACACTGAGGTTTCTGTGCAGCGATGTGAGGGCACAGTGCCCCAAGTTCTGGCTCATGTCTCTCATCTGTAGGCCTACAAAAATTCAGACGGAGACGAAGAGAAAATACTCACCGCAGTGGGAAGAGTTCCTTAGAGCTGTGCGGTGCCCAAAGGTGGGAGGGAGGCCTTTCCGGAAAGCCTTATCCAACCTCCCCTTTCTGCCAGATGGGGAGAGTGGTGATCAGAGAAATGAACTTTTTTTTTTAAAGATAACTCAGCGAATTAACTGGTGGCAGAGGCAGACCTCTCACATTAACCATTCCCAGTCTGAAAATTCCCAGGAAAAATTTAAATGTGCCACAGAAAAAAAAGGGGGGACATTTCAGGCAGGAGAGAGACAAAGAGAACTAGTACTTTGGTGTCTAAAACATGTACTCTGCATAAGCTCTAAGGAATGAGATGATTCACAGGTAAGAACCGAGACGAGGTGTTTTAAAAAATTACTCACAGAAACAGCTTCCAAGAGGCAGAGACACTCAACCCAGTCTTTGCCAACTCAAAGCACAGGTTTAAAACAAAACAAAACAAAACAAAACAAAAACCTTTTTGAATATGAAACGTAACACACATACAAAAAGTGCAGCATGTGGGGAAATCCACTGGCTTCTTTTCCCTTCTCCACCCTGCTCTAAGAAGCTGAGGGTACAGATTGCATCCGAAGGCTCCGGACCCCCAGCTTCCACTGGGTTCTGCTAATGGGAGCCTCAGAGCAGATTTCAGGGGAGAGAAGCCCAAGGCTGGGGGACTTATTCCCCTGGTTCCCTCTTTCTTGCAAGGTTCCCTCAACAGAAAGTCACTGCTGTTCTCCAGGCAGGTTCCCCTCCCTCCAGGTCCTAGTAACCTCTCCCGCCCTGGATCGCTTCATGCCCACGCCGAATGGGGGAGGGGGAGGGGCACCACAAGGCAACAGTCCTGCCAGTTTCCCCTTTCCTCCCGAGGTTCCATTCCTGTGTCATGAGACCCCCACGAATAAGCCCTCCTTGACTCATCTTAAAATCTGTTTTCTACTGACACCCTTACAGATACACGGACAAAACAAAAATATACAGCTTAATGAATTATCACAAAATAAACACTAGAGTTATTAGCACTTAGGTCAGTAACTAGAACTTGCCAGCATCCTGGAAGCTCTCTGGTATGCCCTCCTTACTACTGTACTCTCCCACAACCCTCCAAAGAGTTTCAACACCTAAGCATGAATCGCTCAACATCTGATTTCAAGTTGGTCTACTTTTTGAAATTCACATAAATGAAATCATACAATATAAATTCCTCCATGACTGGCTTTTTTCACTAAACACTATATGCCCAAGATTCACCCATGTTGTTGCCTGTGCCTGCTACAGGATTCATTTCGATTGTGAAAAGCATTCACCTGTATGTCTACACAACAACTGATTTATCCATTCCACAGCTGAACATATGGGTTGTTCCTAGAGCTACTAGAAATAATGCTACTGTGAACATTCTTATCCATGTCTTTTAGGAGTGGAATCTGAGCCATAGGGTAGATGTATTTTCATTTTACTACTTAATAACCAACTATTTTCCAAACTGAAACTCCCACCAGCAATGCACAAGAATTTCCAGTTGCTGGAATATACTATTTCCTTTAACTGTGAGACCAGAGTCTGTAGAGGGCCACCATGTACCTCACGGTAACCAGAGATTTCTACTCAATCAGCTGTCCTCAGGACTCTGACTGATCTCTAGTCGGTTAGTGCAGTGTCACACTGTTAACTCTTGGCCTGGGGCTCTGCAGGACGTCAATGGTCCAGGACTTTACTCTCCTGCAGCAGCCTTCTCCTAAGATCCTCCAAGTGAGAGAATCTTTAATATCTTTAAGGAACTCTACTTTCATTGCTGATTTAGATCTATTTTAACTAGAATTATAGATCACTTTGGTTATCTAGGCTCAATTTGTTTGCTGTGAGTTAAGTAACTGCCTGATTATCTATATGCTTGTAAAATTTTTCAACTGTACAAAAATTGCCAAGGAAAAGGAATTTGAGAACTCCTAAATTTATAATACAGTTTAGGAAATCAAGTGAAAAGGAGGTTCATATCAACTTGGCCATAGGATTATAGCTATAAGGTGTTGACGTTCTTAAAAACAGATTTAGACAAATAGTACCTCAATCTTCTTTATCGAGGAAAGTATTCAATATAGCTCCTTCATCAAAAACAAACAAAACACACACACACACACACACACACAAAACAGAGCAGTCCGTTTAGATACAAGTTTGACAGAGAGAGGGGTAGGGCAACAAAGATTCCATCACCTCAAAATGGGAAACCGATAGGGTCACCAAGCAGTAAGATTCTACCCCTACCCCCAAACCCGGTTCATGGCACTCCTCACTTCCCTCACAACCCTCTTCTTGGGGACAGGTGGCCTGTCTACCAACCACTCCAGCCTTCTGTGTTGATGGCCACCATCCCTGAGAGAAACAAACATTAAGGACAGTGATCCCTTCCCCAAAACACTGGGGTGAGGAATTAGAACAAGATCCCCTCCCCTTGTGCATGCAGTGGTAAAGAGAAATATGTTAAGAACAGGAAATATAATTCTATCTGTGGTGTAGACAAATATAACTGGGACTTCCTGTGTAAATCCATTAACTACAGCCTTCCTAAGAATTATGAAATTGGCCTAACTAAACTATATTCACTCAAAAACTGGACTCGAGCGCTAAAATAAAAACTCACTGAGGGCTTTTAACATCTAAACCAGAATTCAAAAATGGAACAAAAACAGATCATTTCACAAAGCGAAGGGACGTAAAGCCCCTGGGATATGTGAAATCCCTCTTCTGCAAGATGAAAAATTTCTCTTTCACTCATATTCCAAAATAAGTGAGGAAAGTACAGTGGCATGAACAGTCCCAGAACGAGGGAAGTTCTTCTGCTTGAATAAAAAATTCATTAAGCTCAAGTATTAAAGAAGCAAACTGCACACTGTAAGAGTTAATTTCTTGATCCATTGTTTACTTGCTGCCAAATGGTTCTGGGGAATTTTTCTCAGTGTCATTCTTTTTTACAACCAACATAAAGGTGTTTTGGAGGGCCAGGGACACAGGGAATGGTGTGAAATACCACAGGGGTCATGGAGAGGAGAGGAGGGTCACTGCCCTGAGCCTGAGTCTCCACGTTGGCCTGGTGACTGGCAGATCCCCTCCCCTAAGTGGGTCACAGCGTCCCTGATGCTGTCACCTGGCGCAACAATCCACCCACGACTCCCTCAACCCTCCACCTCTTCACCTACATTTTCAGACACACGTTCTACCAATATTTATTAAACGCTTGCTACACACAAACAACACATGCCAACCCTGAGAAACTTCAGTTTAGTGGAGGATAAAAGGGAAGGAAACACTCAACAATAATACAAACACAGGCCACCACAGGGACAAGTACCAAGTGCCAAGGAACCTTACAGGGGTGAACAACCAACCCAGCTTCAGAGGCCAGGGAACATTTCCTGGAAAGGGCAGCAGTGGAACTAAGACTTAAGGATACACAGCCTCTGGCCAAGCCAAGAGATGTGACGGTTGGTGGAACAGCACGAGAAAGGCAAGGAAGAACAAATGCAAAAGGTCCCACATTGAGTAAAACAGAGAGGAAGTGGGGAACGAGAGCTGATCTACCCTCAAGCCTCGCCTCTGTGTCTCTCTTTGCAAGACTGGCAAGTAGGAAAAAAACAATCTCCCTGTGTACAATAAAGGACTCAAACCTTAATGAGCTACATGCCATCGCTGCACTGGTTGATTTTAGCAGCACAGGGAACATTAATCAATACTTAATGAAAAAAAAAAACTTGTGACAGGGTATATGAAATTAAGGCAATGGAAAGATTGGATCTGCAGATAAGAGGTTCCTAATCCACCTGAAATATCAAACTCCCGAACTGCACATGAAACATAAATCCATGCAACGTAACTGAGCAATGAATAAATCCTGTCTGGTGAATATGCTGATGCATTCACCTCATAACAAGAAGTTTATTCCAGCAGCCAGGGTGGTAAAGGGAGGACCTTGGGCGGGGGGGGGGGGGTCTGAGTTCCTCAGCAAGGGACTGGCCCTCTTTAGGCCTTGCACCCTCATCGACACAGGGAGCTGCTTAGGTTGCTGTCATTGCTTCTAAAACCCATTACTATGATGATGGCAGGTTATCACAATCAAAAGTACTTAATCACCAAAGACAAGAATTTAAATAACTTTTATAAGTCACAGACTTACTATGCTTTTTATCTGAGAACAAAAAGAGCAAGGGCCCTCAAACTGTCTTAAATTCAAAAAGCAAATAGTTAAGTTCATGTACCTTTTAAAAGTTGACAAATCATGTATCACCAAAAATAAAGATAAAATTTTAAGACAAGCAAATGAGATATTTTTTTTTAAGAAAAGAGAAAGTAAAAAATTTAATGTAACAAGGCAGGCGATGATTGGGGTTGCTCACTTCCCTTCCCATTGGTTTCACTTCCCTTCCGAGGTTAAAATACTCCCAACATGCAAATTATTCCACTGAAGAATTCCAGTCCTTTCTAAGCAATCTGCAGAGATGTTTATACAAAAGAGATTATTTCTATACTTCCATGTGACAGAAAAGGGACAGAATGCATTAGGGATTAAAAAATAAAGAAGGGGTGCCTGGGTGGCTCAAGTCGGTTAAGCATCTGACTCTTGATTTCCGCTCAGGTCACGATCTCAGGGTCGTGAGATCGAGCCGTGTGCTGGGGTGGGGGGGTCTGCTTGAGATTCTCTCTCCTTCTCCTTCTGCCCCTACCCCCTACCCCCCCACCCGCCTCACACTCACTCCTCTCTCTTAAAAAAAAGGCAAACCAAAGTGCATAAATGCATGTGCAAGGCAGAAGCAAATAATCGAGGATCCCAATTTTAACCACTTAGAAATATCTTAACAATAAAAGTGGGTATTTTATGATTTCTGGAACTTTGTGATAAAGGGTTAACTCTGTTTAGGAGTACCTAAATTAGTACAAAATGCCAGGCACTATGTTAAGCACTTGGGATTTTTCTGGTTTAGAGTCCTCACAATCCTATCCGATGAGTATTATCTCTATCTTAACTGTACAGAGACTAAGTAGGAACAGAGACTCAAGGGGTTAAGTAAGTAGAAAAAGTCACGCAGCTTAAAAAGTGAAGAAGCTAAACTATGAATCCCATCCTAGTCAACATCAAATCTCATTCTCCTTCAACAGATGATGCAGACTTTAAGCATCAAAGAAAAGGAACTAAATACATTTTCCTCTACTTGTTTGATTCTCTTAACTATATGCCTTCATTTCAAGCGGAGTTTATGCTAACCATGACTTCATAAACAAATCATTTGTGAGAGAAACCACATCCAGGGTAAAGTCATAAGTTGAAAACGCCTTATTTCAGAGAGTACTTCCTGAAAGAGACAAAGCAGCAATTATAGCCGAAGGAGTACCAACTCCTATGCCAAGTATTGTATTTGAAAAAACTTTGTGAATGAAAAGAAGAACCTAAAACAAAAGAAATACTGCATTTCTTAAATATACCATTTTTAGAAAGAGCTATTTTAACACAAGATATCTCTTTTACATAACTGGATATGATGAAAAATGTTCCTCTCTAGCACAGCCTTTTGATGGACAGAAGGTAAGTAGCATTTAGTTAATTTCATCACAGATTATCACCAAGTAATGTTATACTTAAGAGGTACAAACTTCTAGTTTTAAGTAAGGCACGGGGATGAAAAGTACAGCATGGGAAAAGTGGTCAATAATATTGTAATAACTTTGTATGTGACAGAAAAAAAAAGTAGTGCTATATTTATTAAGTTTCAAAATAATTTGTTTTAACAATACATTACTGACACTATGCTGGCAAAGGACTTTGAAATGGGTTATGCTGTCATGTTCCTACACTATTTATGTGATTTTTTAATTTATTTTCAACATTGTTAAAAGGAAAAAACAAAAAAAACATTGTTTTACGTTAACAGTAAATGTGATTTTTTTCAACTTAAGGAAAATGCTGCTATGATAAATCATACTTAGGAGTCTTTGTCACTTGGTTTCAATTACACTGTTTCACAAAATGTACTTAAATGCTTCAAAAAAAAAAAGACTAAGGGGCGCCTGGTTGGCTCAGTCAGTTAAGCGTCCGACTCTTGATTTCAGCTCAGGTCATGATCTCAGGGTCTTGAGATCAAGCCCCCAACACACATAGTCTGCTGGAGATTCTCTCTCCTTCTCCCTCTGCCCCTCCCCCACTCCCTCCCTCCCTCCCTCTCAAACAAATAAATCTTTAAAAAAAGACTATAGTGGGCCCCTGGGTGGCTCAGTTGGTTAAGCGACTGCCTTTGGCTCAGGTCATGATCATGGAGTCCCGGGATCCAGTCCCACGTCGGGCTCCTGCTCAGCAGGGAGTCTGCTTCTCCCTCTGACCCTCTTCCCTCTCGTGCTATCTCTCATTCTCTCTCTCTCAAATAAATAAATAAAATCTTTAAAAAAAATAAAAATAAAAAAATAAATGTTAAAGTAACTTAAAAAAAATAAAAAATAAAAAAAAGACTATAGTTACTGAATCTAAAGTTTTTAAAACGCTGACATGAAAGCCACTTTTTAATATTTATCCAAAAATGTATTTGTGTGTACAACAGCACAGTCTGTCTGGTAATGCCTTTAAAACATGCATCACACATATTTTTTTCAACCTTAAGCAAATGAATACAAGTGTTGGTAACATAAAAGCAGCTTGAGCCCAACGGGGGTTAAAAGATTTACTCAAAAAGGGTTCGTAACTATGAAATTTATGGGACAAAATTCAGGGATAAGGATGGGGGGAAGGGAGTCCAGAAACAATATCAAAAGAGAAAAAAGATACAAAATTTCATTTACAACTGCTACTATTTAAAAATTCAATGAAAATTTAAAGAGTCAAGCCTCCAAAATTATTCTCCTTTGTATAATACTGGAGATTTAATTTTTCTATGTAGTACTTTTCTCATTTGATAGGAATTAAAATTCTAGTCACACCAATATTTGAAAATTTTAATTAATACAGGCTATTAATATATACAATTCTAATCCAAAATCATATCTAACCTAGATACTTGGCTAACTAGCTGTAGTCAAGAAGGAAGGAAAAAAGGCGGGGGGGGGAATGGAAGAACAAACTCTTATCTTGTGTTTGTTCACAGCAATTGCTCAAATTCCTTTTTTTTTTTTTTTGCTCAAATTCATTTTAAATTATCAACAGCCCATGATGCCACTGACCAGACTGCTAATCACCCCCACAGTTCTCACACTAAAGGAAGACTCAGGGCTGATTTAGAGACAGCCCACTCTAACAAGTGACATTTCTGAAGGAAACTTTTCTTACACCTCCATGTTTCAAGGGGATACCACAAGATTCCATCTCTTTGTAAGCGAGTTTATTTTTAAAATCACTGTTGTTGATGCTGCATCATGGGTGATGGATGTTTCACTCTGAGGAGGGTCGATGATATTTACAATCATAACTAAACTCCTTTCCATTAGAAATGGACATTGTTTGACGGGAATTAGTTCCTGCATACACCTAAAGTTATTGAGTGACTTCTAATTAGTAACTACTTGTCTTTGATATTGCTTTTTTAAATTTCATTTGACAAACAATACTTAAGTTTCTCTAGGTAGAGGGAGGGCATGAGAGTTACTATCCTAGCAATGTCCTCTTCCCGAGGTGTTGCTTTCTGTGCACACCAGCGACAGCCATTTCTAGGACACTGGTAAACACCATCTGAAGACAGCGTTAGGCACTTCCAACTGTGCATGAAAAACTAGCTCATCTGTTGTTCTAAGAGTCCAGCTCTTAATCTGTGGACCATGGCGCAACACACTGCTGTTTCTAGACCTATGGTAATTGAGAAAGAACACAATACTATGAGGAAGTGTTTCCACTTAAAAATAAATAGGTTTAATAACTAACCAAGCAAGTATTCATTGACAAACCAGAGAGTAGTTGCTGTGGGTCCCTCCTTCACTCATCCATCAATTCAGCAAACATTTACTTAATGAGTACTCCTAAGGACGCAAGAAGCAGTGGGATATAGTAGGCAAAAGGAAAAGTTCCTGCTCTCCAATGAGGATTACTGTGAATTAACCAGTTATGGGGTTCCTTTATTAGTTTTCTAATACACATTTTATATATTAAAACTATATTTAATGAGTAAAAATTCATCCTTTGGACATCACTAACCTGGGTTACAAAACATTTAAACGGAATAAAGATGATAAAAAAGTAGCAAACTATTCTGTAAGATTCAAAATTCAGAATGGCCTTCTCCCAATTAGTCCCAATCAAAGAATGTTTATTATAAGAATAATTGCTACCCAATTTCACACTACATGAAAAATCATTTAAAAAAAAAGTTATTCTTTAGGGGAAATGGGAGGTGAGCAGAGAGAGAGAAAATGAATAAATTTGCTAGTGCTTTATAACACACCAGACCATTTTAATAGGTTAGTGCATATTAGTAATAATACCTACGAAATGTATTTCTTAATAAATACTAAGACACATATGTTGACTCTACAACACAAAATACTCTTACAATTAAAATCCACTGACATGCCAAGTCAAGGATGAGAGTGTTAAGCATTTATTTTTCAACAAAATGTTTTATTCCTCCTATTCTTCTTAACTATTTTACAGTTTCTAAGTGTCGTTCCCCCAACAAACTATAAGATGACCACTCCTCACAATCAAGTTCAACCTGGCCCTTTGAATGATTCACAACCAGAAGAATACAAAATCGCAGCCCTTATCTTCTACAGCTGTATCTTCATAATCGGATTATTTGTTAATGCCACTGCCTTATGGGTTTTTAGTTGTACCACCAAGAAGAGAACCACTGTAACCATCTATATGATGAATGTAGCATTTTTGGACTTAATATTTATAATGAGTTTACCCTTTCGGATGTTTTATTATGCAAAAGGCGAATGGCCATTTGGAGAGTACTTCTGCCAGATTCTTGGGGCTCTCACGGTGTTTTATCCAAGTATTGCTCTATGGCTTCTTGCTTTTATTAGTGCCGACAGATACATGGCCATTGTGCAGCCAAAATATGCCAAAGAACTTAAAAACACAGGCAAAGCCGTGCTAGCATGCCTGGGAGTCTGGATAATGACCCTGACAACTACCATCCCACTTCTACTGCTCTATGAGGACCCAGATAAGGCCTCCACACCCCCCACCTGCCTGAAGATTTCTGACATCGCCCACCTAAAAGCTATTAACATGTTAAACTTCACTCGACTGATATTTTTTTTCTTGATTCCCCTGTTCATCATGATTGGGTGCTACTTAGTCATCATTCATAGTCTCCTTCACGGGAAGACATCCAAGCTGAAACCAAAAGTCAAGGAGAAGTCTATAAGAATCATCATCACACTCATGGTGCAGGTGCTCGTCTGCTTTATGCCTTTCCACATCTGTTTTGCTTTCCTGATGCTGGAAGGGGATGAGAACAGTTACAATCCCTGGGGAGCCTTTACCACCTTCCTCATGAACCTCAGCACCTGTTTGGATGTGATTCTCTACTACATTGTTTCAAAACAATTTCAGGCTCGAGTCATTAGTGTCATGCTCTACCGCAATTACCTTCGGAGCGTGCGCAGAAAAAGCTTCCGATCAGGTAGTTTACGGTCACTAAGCAATGTAAACAGTGAAATGCTTTGAATGATAAGCAGGTTTTTGTCTTTAGTTTCTTTATATTCACTTTACTAACTACCCTAAGGCCAGTGGATATTCTGTATATTACCAAGTCCCTTCTCTCCTGAAAAAAACAAACTTAAAAAAAACACTTTTGTAGGATCTAAGTATGTGACAACATAATTAAATATTCTTAATTATTCTAATGAATTTTTTTTTCAAAACTTGTATAAAACATATTTGAGTTACTGGGAGAAAAATATCCAATTTGTATTTCACAATGAAGCCTTGTCTAAATATATAGTTGACAACGTTTTGGATTTAATTCTACGTGCAAGCGAGTTGATGTCAATCAAGTCAGTAGGCCAAAAAAAAAAAAAAAAGAAAATCCACTTACTGTTCAAAATAGTTTAAATTGTTAAATTATAATTTGATTAAACCCAAACCAAAGCTCCCTTTGGTTTAATTTACACTCAGGACTGACGGTCTAAATCTTACTATATTTTGTGTTCCAAACACCAAACTTCCAAGATTCCTGCACAAACAACTATGTTCAACCCATCACTGTTACATGCCACCAACCAAAATTAACAGGAGCAATCACCTGAAGGGGCCTGCAAAGGCAATCTCCATCAGCCCTCCCGTACTCTGAATTCATTTTTTTTTTTTTGGAAACAGATAATAGTCATTCAATAAACACTTACTGAGAGCCTACTGTGCACCAGACTCTACTTACAACCAATGCAGGAGACCCAATCCGAGAATCTATTTCAGCCCAATAACCCAGGTTCATTCCTATGACATGAAATTTCCTGCTGTAGGGTAAAATATATTTCTCCAATATAAACAGTTTGCTCTTCTTATTGATTAAACATCACATTACAAGAGAATGATTTTTTCCCAGGCCATATGTCACAGTATAACAGCACTAGTCAGGGACACTGGATTCTTACCATAGCCTTGCCATTTAATTTCCCCTAATAAAGTAACAAACCAAGTAACTTCCCCATTTAAAAAGAAAAGGAAGTGAACTATAATCTGTAAAGCACATATTATTCTAAATATTATGGAAATACACAAATGAGTCTATCATAACTTCCTCTCTGCTAAATCACTTTCATTGCTCTTAACATGATCACCTCCTAATGGGACTAAGAATCAAATAAATGCATTAGTTAGAAATGGATTTCTATAATTAACATGGGTAAATTCATATTCTTAAAAAAAAGAAAAGAAAAGGTAAACATGAAGGAGCCTAATCATAAAATAGTGTTTTAATACTAGAAGATCCCTTAGATGATCTTCTAGTTAACTCTTCTGTTTTATATATAAAGGAACTAAAGTCCAAAGAGGTTATGTGACTTGCTCAGTTGAAGAACCAGGACTAGAAACCAAGTTCCTGTTATGTCAACCACCAATTTTCAATAATAAAAAGCAAACAAGTTCATAGAACATAAACATTCTCAGAGCTACATAAGATAAAGGAGTCAAGATGGTACTGAGACGCAGTTTCTCTTAGACGTAGTTTCTCCACAAAGAGAAAACTACTTGAAGTTTTTAGTTTAAATAGTCAAGTGAGCAAGATACTTTAGCAAATATCTTTTAAACAAATTATTATTTCTGAAACATGGGAAATAACTCCTATATTTGATATATAGGTTTATGGTATGAATATACAGTCATAGCCTACTCTCAACTATACAGTCTAATCTACTCTTATGTAATTTATTTCTTTTTTTTTTTTGTATTTTTTTTAAAGATTTTATTTTTAAATACACCCAGCATGGGGCTCGAACTCACAACCCTGAGATCAAGAGTTGCATGCTCCACCAACTGAGCCAGCCAGGTGCCCCTTGCTAACTTATTAAATGGCAAGTTCTCTGCGATGGCTTTTCTTGACGAGAAGAACTTAACTTGGGAGCACAAAATACAACAAAACACTATTGACAGAAAGTGAAAATACATGTTATGGTTCTCACAGTAAAATTATAGATAATCTAAAGCACAATTAAAAAATAATTTTATTAGGCTGTAATCAGATACATTTTAACATGGAATGTGAAAACTCAAAATTCCACTTATTCTGGAGAGTTTCAATTCTCAGAAACAATATAACATCCATATGTAAATACTAATAACTAAAAAATAATAGGTACTTAAGGACAGTTGTGTGAGAGGCATGGGTTTCTAAAAGCACCTAATATACATAGCTTTTAATGGAGTTACCTTTACTTTCAAAACATAATGGTTACATTTTCTGAATTTCAAATAACAGTCTTGAGAATCTTTCAGATGCTACGTATAATTTCTATGCAGGGCACTAGAAAAGAAATGAACAGGTCTATGGTTCAAAGACCTTACTTTATAGTCTTATGGGCTACACTGCAATCAAGGCTACCCCTTCAACATTACAGAATGTAAGGCAATTGAGTACATAAAGTAAAACTAGTTCTCCCTCAAACAGCCAGAAGGATGGCATGGAAGGCCCAGGTCATAATGACAATGACAATGTAATAAATGCTAGGGATCTTAATAAATTTGCTGGAATACACATAAAAGGGCAATTATTCCTGCCAAAGGGCGACAGGTGCAGAAAGAAAACCAAGTAGGCACGAGAATACAAATACATAGCATGTTAAGAAAGCTGAATGACCAATGGAGTGGCTTGAAACACTGGACTGGGGCCAGATTATGAGGACTCTAAAGGGAAAGAAGAAAATCAGTATGAGGGGTCGGGGGTTGTCACTGCTAGGATGCCTGCATGAAAGAGCTCTCTTAATTCTTCCCACTGCCTGGGAAGTATAGAGTTCTGACCCTCAGTTTACATATGATGATCCACTATAAACTGAGCTCAGGAAGGGAACTTGAGAGAAGTAACTTGCTCAAGATTATACACAAGTAATACCATGGGAGGGCTGGAATCTCAAATCTGGCGTATCTGATGGCAAAGCCTCTGCACTCCCACTATTCCAGACTGCTTTGCTGCCATCTTGGAGGAGTCTGATTTTTACTTTGAAGGAATGAGGACTTAAAAGATTTTAAAAGGAAGACTGGCATGGTTGAACTTGCATTTTGGAAGAATAATTTCTAACCACATTATATGGGATGCTTTGAAGTGGATAGGAAGACTAGTTAGAGAATTATGGAACAATCCAGGCAGGAAAAGATCAGAGTTTAGGGGTGCCTGGGTGGCTCAGTCAGTTAAGTGTCTGCCTTCAGCTCAGGTCATGATCTCGGGGTCCTGGGAATGAGTCTGGTGTCAGGCTCCCTGCTCAGTGGGGAGTCTGCTTCTCCCTCTCTCTCTGCCCCTCCCCTTGCTTGTGCGCTTGCTCTCACTCTCTCTCTCTCTCTCTCTCTCTCAAATAAATAAATAACATCTTAGAGTTTACACTGACCTGACAGCAGGAGTAGAGAAGATGTGGTGAATGAATGATTTACACAGGACTTCAAATTAACAGGACCTGGTGCCCTAGTCCAAGGATGAGAAAAGAGAAAGACTGGATGACCAGGTAGATGGAAATGCCATTAATGGAGATGCGAGCCCAGCAAAAGAGGAGACCAGAAGAGATGAGAGCTCAGAACATGACAAATTTTCTCTGAGTCTTAGAAGTCACCAGAAACATGACTCTAGCAAGATCAGGAGAGTAATATGGGCTGGAGATAGAGAGCTGGGATACAAACAAGGGATGTTAACTGTAGCTGACATCATGGGAGTGGACAAGGAAGCCCAGAGAAAGCCCAGAGTAAGCTTGAGAAAGGAGTTGCACACAATAAATAAGATCAAAGAGCACCAGGAGAGAGCAGTGTGCTGGGGCTCAAGACAGCAGGTTAGTTCGTGAAATAATGGGAGCTCAAAAAGTATTTACGAGCTACTGAAAGGGTAAATAAAACAAACGAAAATAAGACACTGGCTTTAAAAATTAGTTGGTTGCTAGTGACGTTATAAGACAAGTTTTAACTACAGTGAGGTAAAAAAAAAGAGAGGGAGAGAGAATTAAATAGAAATGAAGAACTGTAGAGAGTGCAAATAAATTTGGCATTTGGCGGCAAAAGAAAAAGGGTAACGAGAAGTTATGTGAAGAATACTGCAAACTATAAAGCACACTGACTAAAACAAGAGTAGTTTCCTCTCCTCAGTTCCTGAAGCTTTACTAACATCTAATGAAGGATGTATTTACAAAATGCAGAGTTTACTGAAACAAAGATTTATGTTCCAAGAAGTCTATGTCTGAGAAAGCGTCAGGACTCTAAAAAGCCATATGTAATGTTTCATGATTTGACAAGGAAAGAGAAATATATTCTCATTCAGGTGATGGTTGAATTAACATTCATATTGTCTTTCAATATACTTCCATATCTCAGGAGGCCGTAGAGAGAACCAAAAAGAATTAGCCTAGATGAGAAATGTTTGGGGAAAACTAATGACTTAGTAACGCTGCTTCTCTTCTGAATCAACATGAATCATTCCTGATGACTACACTATTTTCCACAACAGCAAAAGAGTCAACTTAAACTTCTCCATCTAGGGGCACCTGGCTGGCTCAGTCAGTTAAGCGTCTGTCTTTGGCTCAGGTCATGATCCCACAATTCTGGGATCGAGCCCCGTGTTGGGCTCCCTCCTCAGCAGAGAGCCTGCTTCTCCCTCTCCCTCTGCTTGCCGCTCTGCTCTCTCTCTCTCTCTCTCTCTGTCAAATAAAGAAATAAAATCTTAAAAAAACAAAACAAGGGGCGCCTGGGCGCCTCGGTTAAATGTCTGCCTTTGGCTCAGGTCATGATCCCAGGGGCCCTGGGATCAAGCCCTGCATCAGGTTCCCTGCTCGGCAGGAAGCCTGCTTTTTCCTCTCCCGGTCCCCCTGCTTGTGTTCCCTCTCTCGCTATGTCTCTCCATTCAGATATCATTCAGAATCACACATTATTAAAACAGCTAATGGTCAACAGTTATTTAATGAGTGCAATAATTAAGTAAATCCCATAAAGGCTACACTGTAAATATTAACAACATAAGTGTGAAGGCTATTAGATCACTAACTATATTTTTAATGTAGAGATCCAAAGTGAATCTGAATTAAGATACATTCAGTACCCAAACAGTTCTCTAGAAACACATATCTAAATTAAAATAAGGCAGAAATTAGTACACACAGAATTTTAAATATCTGATGTATCTTTATTTCACAGTATTTCATCTCTCAGATACTTAATTCCAAGATGCTTTAAGGTCATTTATATGTGCTAACTACTCTACTTTTAGATACTAGTTATTTCATAAACTAATACGTTTTATTTTTAAAGAAGATCAACACAATATGAAAGCATACACACACACACACACACACACACACACGCACGCACACACACTGAGTTAGGTTGACCACTGCAGGCTGGCTATGTTATAAACTTTATCTTTGGCAGAAGTATCTAAACAATATCAATTTTAAAAACATCATTTTTCAGAAGCTTAACTTCAAATTGTTTCCAAATCTAACCTAAATTTTGTTTAATTAGTTCATAAAACTACAGACAAAATTTCACTATAAAAATACAAAATTAATTCTACCTTCTGGACCAACCAGAACAGACATTCGTTAAAAATTCTCTAAAATATGAGATCTCAAAGCTGAAAAGAAGAGTGAGTGTAATCCAGATTCTGTTTCAAGAACATAATGAAAATGTGACTAAGTATACACTGGATTCTTTTACCCTTAAAATCAATTTTACAACATCTATGAGTTTAATATATTCTTTTACTGACTTCCATGTACAATAACTTAAATCAGATTTAAGTAATTATTAAGCTAATCTTTGAGAGCTACTTACAATCCAGAAGGCAAATTCCCAGCTGCAGTGATACCAAAGAAATACCACACGGCCTCAACGAGGACGAAGTCAACCAAGGCTGACAAAACCCAGGAACCCAGCAAAAAGGACTAAAAATAAAACAGGAAGAACATTATTGAAAGAAGTCTTCAAAAAATAAATAACATTTATTTAATTAGAACCAGCCCAGGTACATTATTTCTTTTAATTCGTTTTTTTAGCATAGAGTTTTCAAAATGGTCGAGTAAAGCCATATTGGTGCAATGCATTAACACTTTCATAATTTTTATGTATGGTAAAAAAAGAAAAAGAAGATATTTATAGCTTGATTTACTTTTAACAAGTAACACACAAACCATTAAGCAAAATAAGTGATTAAAATTTTACTGAAGTAAAATCCTAATAAAAATTTTTATTAGCCACTCACAGCTGATATTATCTATTATCATTACCATTATTATTTTATTATGCAAGTGGCTTAAATTTAAATTTTTTCTTTGGCTAATATCCATGTTCCAAATCAAACAGAGGATCATGTAATTAAGAGATAATTGTTAGTAATAACACCAAGCTTAACAAAACTATTTAAAAATAAGAAAACAAAAATACTTTTTTTCCATAACGTAAGTAGCAAAAGGAAAATATGTAAAAACTTACTGCAAATTTTCTGCTTCCATATCTTCTTTCAAATATCCTAAAATTATAAATAAGCAGACTACTGCAGAAAGTATCTTTCAAATCGAGGCAAATTATTCTTCCACCTATCAACCTCCAAATCTAAATGGGGATTTAAAAAAGAATAATAAGATTTCTTCAGATTTCTGCCTTATAAATTTATTACATTTACTTTATACTGCTTATTTTTAAAACTCTAATTTAATAAAAATAATGATATACACACAAAAGGAAAACTCCTCCATGTAGGCAGGTCCCCACCTTTACAGCACAGGTGCCCATAAAGCAGGGCATTAGAAGGGGACTCTTGCCTATTTGGCCAGATAAACCAAATTAATCCCCCCGAATCAGAAAGGTACCAACTTGGGGCCAAAGGGCCCTTATGTTCCCTTACAGCAGTGGTTCTCAGGGCTGGCCACATACTAGAATCCCCTGGGGATTTTTTTTAAAAAAGTACACCAATGTTTAGGCCTACCACTAGATTTTTCAACTCAGCTGGTCTACAGTGAGGTCTTGGCATCAACGTGTGTGTGTGTGTGTGTGTGTGTGTGTGTGTGTGTGTGTGGTTTATTCAGGTGATTCTAACGTGCAACCATTATAGCAACATATATTCTGACAGAAAGCAGTAATTTGGATAAGTAACTGAAAGACTTTCAGAGAAACTTGAAGCGAACATGAGCAATGGTATCAATTACATCACCATGAAGAAAAGATGTCAGTGTTCCAGAAGTAGAGTATTATGCTTAAAACGGCTAATCGAGTATTTAGCAAAGAAAAGGTAGTAGGTTACATACCATAATTTGCACTAACAGTCTGTGATACTGTGACTTATAATAAGAAATAAAGTTTTGGTCTTCACTCTCACTTCTGCTACAGAGCTCTTAAAATCCTTTGAATTTCCTAACTGATGAAAGCCAGAAAGGTGTCTTTTTTTATGTCAGTGTGTGACTTTTAGATGCACCTAAGAATGGGGGCTGGTTGCCAGGGGAACCAACCTTGGGATTAGAGGGTTGGAACTTTCAGTCCCACCCTCTGACCTACCTATGAGGGAAAAGGGAGGGGCTGGAGGTTGGATCAACTGCCAATGGCCAATGATTTAACATTGGCCATTGTAAGTAGCTCTCAAAGATTAGCTTAATAATTACTTAAATCATAATTTTTATGTATGGTTCATAAAAATGTCAGTGTGTGACTTTTAGATGCACCTAAGAATGGGGGCTGGTTGCCAGGGGAACCAACCTTGGGATTAGAGGGCTAACACCCGAAATGACAGGGTTCAGAGAGCTCCCAGGTCGGTGATAACATGGCACCTCAGAGAGACCATGGACGCTCTGTGTCCTCCCCCCACTCCTTGCCCGATGCATCTCTTCCATCTGGATGTTCATCTGTGTCCTTTATCCTATCCTTTTATGATAAACAGGTAATCCAGTAGGTAAAATGTTTCTCAGAGTTCTGAAAGCCACTCTAGCAAACTAATCAAACCTAAGGAGGGGGTCATGGGAACCTCTGATTTAAAGCCAGTCAGTCGTAAGTACTAGTAACAAGTTGGACTTGCAACGGCATCTCACGTCCGAGGGGGAGATTGTGGTAATCTCTAATTGGTTGCCAGCTGGTCAGAAGCACAGGTAATAACCTGCACTTTACAACTAGCATGGGGGTGGGGCGGGCAGCCCTGTGGGACTGAAGCCTTCACCCGTGAGATCTGACGCTCTCTCCAGGTAGACGGTGTCAGGATTTAGTTGAATCGCAGGATGCCCAGAGGATATCCAAGAATTGCCCAGTGGTGTGGGGAAAGCCGCCACTCTGGGATTGGTGCCCGAACATCCCTTTTACGCTCCAACTCACAGACAAGACCCAGCACCAGCATCTTCAAAGAGGTCAGCCCATAAATCTCAAAAGCCATAGAGTTCTGCTCTTCCCAGAAATAAAAACCCAAGGGAAATTTCCTACTTGATATAACCACTACTATAAAAGTAATTCATAGATTCACAATCTGTTAGAGCTGGAAGAACTTAGACCATCTAATCAATACTCAGACTTGAAATATAAAGTTTTGAAATGTTAAGTACAAAAATGCTTTTAAAAACATTAAGAATGCATACAGTCATAATTAAAACAGATTTAACACTGCTTTTCTTTTGAAGTTGCAAACTGCATTTCCATGAGTAAGAAGTGAAATGTGAGATGTTCCTACCAGTAAAAGGAAATACTGCAACTGTTCATTGTAACTGGCTTTCCTGCAAATATTAATAAATGCAACCAGAAAATTCACTTGCTGGAGTATTAAAAATAAATGATATTTCTTAAAAATTTAGAGGCTTTGGGCACCTGGGTGGCTTGGATGATTGAGCGTCTGCCTTCGGCTCAGGTCATGATCCCAGGGTCCTGGGATCGAGTCTCACATTGGGCTCCTGGCTCAACGGGGAGCCTCTTTCTCCCTCTCCCTCTGCTTCTCTCCCTGCTCATGCTCTCATGCTCTCTCTCTCTCTGTATCTCTGTGTCTCAAGTGAATAAATAAAATCTTTAAAAAAAATTTAGAGGCTTTGAGGGACGAAGAAGAACAGAAAAGAAAAAATAGCAGAAAAGAAAGCATAAAGAATAGCAGAAAAGAAATAGCCCATCAGGCAAAGATTCTGCCTTCTCTCCTCGCAAAGGCCCATAAAGCAGAACTCACCTGGAAGTCGTCCTTGACTGCTTGGAGGTCATACACGAAGAACCTCTGACAGTGTGGCAGGAGGAGGGCTAGCAAAAGGGACAGGGCACTGGGGACCAGCAGAAGACCCTTGGACAGAGGTGCCTTATCTAGAGAGAAAAAGAACGTCTTTCAGAATGACTGATTCTAAGACTTAAAAAACCACTTGGGTAAAAAGCAATAGAATTCACTTCCTTTGTATTAGAATGAAGACATCATTCACAAACTCTGGAATTTAATTCGTATTAACATATATCTTCAAAACCTCTACCTGCAAAGGTAAGCGATCAAAGGTCACTGGTAAATAAGTGGAATTTGCTGGCAGGGATTCACTGTCATTTCACTCTCACATGAGACCAAACCAAGTTTACAGCCAGTAACTTCCACAGAATACTTCTCAGAAATGGTCACCAAAGGGTGAAGAAATAGAGGAATGTTTTCTACCAAACTGACCAGTTAGCTCCTGAGCATATATGAGATTCACACACATAAACATTTTTTCAAAAAAATAAAAAAGCAGTTAAAAGTGCTACCTCGGCTGCCTGCAGTGGCATGCTGAGATTTTCTGCCAGGGCTACCGCTAGGGCCCAAGTCAGTTTTCCACCGGAGAACCTGTCTAGGTCTCAGGCCAGCCTTCAGGTTACAGCTCAATTTCCACTTCCCTCCATCAGTCTCAGCGAAGCATTTTAGTCTCAGGGGCTTTGCCCCCACACTGCACCTTTGTTTCCAGGTACTATTTGAATAGTCAGGGTTTCATGCTTCTTTTGCCTTCCTGACCACATTGAACATACCTGAGGGGAGGCCACCCGCCTTCTCTTCTCTACAGTGGCCACAGAGCCTGGTGTAGTTTCTTGCACATATGAAACATTCAGATCATCAACAGGTAAGACCACAGGAAAGTATCACTGATGGCAACATTCTCAGATCGTGTGAAGTACACTTTAACTGTATTCTTAAGAAATTCCCTGGGAGTGAATTTACTAGTTACAGTTGGTAATGTGGTTACTGCACCCGTTTTTAAGTATATAAAAATAGACCAACTGTTTCCTTTCTGGTAAGGTCTTGCAAACATCTAAATTGGAACCATTAGTAAGGTAGTTGCATACTGTCTTCATGACCCAGGCGCAACCAAGGCTCCAGGGAATCTAAAAACTAAGAGAGCTCCTCATGGCCTAGCACCTCAAAAGTACAGGAGAGCACTGTGGCTGTGAGCTTGACCAACCCAAATTCTATCTTGAAGCGTTTGTTCTGCTCCTGTAAAATGAAGGGAAGAGAAGCTACCTCAAAAGCGTCCGAGAAGCAAATGAAAGAAAGAATGCCTAGAGGGGAGATGGCTCCTGCCAGCACATGCACACCACCCACGAGGAAGGGCTTCCTTTGGGACAGGCGAGCTCCTGCATCTTTCTGACAGGATGGAAGATGGAGCGGGAATGATGCAGCTGCACCCTGAAGGGGCAGCGAGGATCTCGTCTCCTTCTTCAACTTGGGCTTCCACCTATCCTTGTGAAATGGGACTCAACGTTCATTC
This sequence comes from Eumetopias jubatus, assembly GCF_037043125.1. NCBI lineage: Eukaryota > Metazoa > Chordata > Mammalia > Carnivora > Otariidae > Eumetopias > Eumetopias jubatus. The sequence continues at coordinate 182,622,419 of NW_028274809.1, read as the reverse complement.
CTGCCTCTGCCTTGCCAGCTCTGGAGCAACTTGACGTTACTGGAAGAAATCACAGAGCTGAGCTGCAAGATCTCCCTGCAGGTTCCTGGTCTCCAGTCTCAACGGACACTCTCCACCTACCAGCAATTCTACTGCTTTTCTTCAACTTCTCATTTCATCCTATCTCCTCCTCTCTCCTCAAACCTCCCTGCTCCATACTCCCAGCTTGGCTTACATGTCACCAAGCAAAGAAATGAATGCTTTGCTTGGGTTATTCTCCATCATCCCCAAAAATTAATAAGCACTTCCAATAGGTCACACATTATCCTATGCCCCTGGAGTACAGCAATTAGTGATGGACAAAGCCCCACTCCTTTGTGGTTTAGACAGGAGAGAAAAGAAAATACACAAAACTAGGTAAATATGTATTGTGTCAGAGGGAAGTAAATGCTATAGAAAAATTAAGCAGGATAAAAAGTGTAGTTGTGCTGTCCACCATGGATTGCCTGGTCTCTTTCCAGACACATGAAAAGACTGCTGAGCCACTCATACCTGCCCCTAGTTGAAGTTAGGGATGACACTATGATTTGCTTTGGCCAAGTCAGTGTGACAGATGTCACTTTCGTGGAGATACCTGAAGAACAGTAAACGGTGTTTCCCTCCACCAGTGCTCAAGGTGGTAGGCTAAGCCATCAGATCCCAGAGGTGAAGACAATATGGAGTAGACCTCCCAGGTGACTGGCAACAGAGAGGTACCTTCCGTGAGAAACAAATCTTCTTTTAGGCCCCCAATATTTTGCAGTTGTTTGCTACTGTAGCATAACTCAACCTATCCTGATTTAGGGGAAAACACAGTGCTGGTGGGAAAGAGGGGTACTATTTTACACAGGGTGATTAGAAGGCTCTTCTGATACAGTAAGATTTGAGAAGGGACCTGAGAAAATGGGCCCTGCGGATATCTGGGGAATTGTACTTCTGGCCGAGGAAACAGCAAATACAAATGCTTTGAGACAGCAACATGCTCAATATGATTAGGAAGCAGCCAGGCTGCCAGAGGCAGCTAAGAGCAAAAGATACACAAGGCAGACAGGTAGGATAGAAGGTCAAAGAAGTGGGGTAGCGGACGGAGCAGTGCCCTGTAGGCAAGCATAGGGACTTCAACCTTTCCTATAAAAGTGATGGGATGCTTTGGGAGGATCTGAGGAAAGGAGTAACATGATCAGACATGTTTTCAAAGGATCACTTCGCTTGCTATATTGAGAAGAGATTACAGGAAGGCACGTACATAAGAAAGGAGACCAGTTAGGAGGCCATCATGATAATCCAGGCAAGAGATGAAGATGGCCTGGCCCATGGTGGTTTTGGTGGGGGTGGTCAGAGTGGTCAGAATGGGGATGCGCTCTGAAGGCACAGCAGGCAGGATTTGCTGGCTGACTGGGTGTAAAGTATGCACAAATGGAAAAGTCAAAGATGACTCCAAAGTTTTTGTTCCGAGCAACTGGCAACACTGCTGCCAGTTACTAAATAGAAAATCCATCACCCTTGCCCTTCCCATACATACCAGAACCGGGCCCATCTTGCAAAATACTCCCAACCCCCATCCCTATCCCTACTTGTCAGGGCTCTACCCTGAACCCTGCTACTCAAAGTAACCCATCCACAAACTGCTAGCAGTCCACAATGAGGTACAGAGTTTGCACCAGAATGTGAACCAGCACACTGCATCCTTCAGGGAGGAAGTCCCGCTTTGAAAAAAATCAACCGAACTGAACATGTGCTTTGCTCAGATGTCACCTTATTTGTGACGACCCCATGTAACTACCTTTCTATCCCCATTGTTCTGGATTATTTTTTTCATAGCACTTATCAACAACTGACTTACTAAATAGTGACTCATCAAATCTATGATTCAAAACGACTGTAAGATACACCATTATTTTAGGTGTCACTAAAAAAGAAACAATGCCTTATAAAATTCTAAGATGTTATCAGTTATAAAGGACACCCAATTTTACAAGCACTAACACATGAAAAATGCAATTTAGAATCAAGAAATATGTTTCTTTGTGTATTGCTTCTTGAAGGCAGCAACTTTGGGACATTCACTGCTGCAGAATCTCGCATGCTGAGAACAGAATCTGGCCCATTAGGGCACTCAGTAAGTGTTTAATTAAAGGTGACTGATGTATGAGAGATGCTCAATAAATACTGGTGGAAGCCACTCCAGTGCCCATCCATGGGTAGGTGGATAAACAAAATGTGGTGTACACATATAATGGAATAGTATTCCGTCTTAAAAAGGAAGGAATTCTGGCACCTGCTACAACATGGACACACCTTTCAGACATCATGCTGAATGAAATAAGCCAGACACAAAAAGATAAATACCATATGACTCCACTTATATGAAGTACCTAAGTAGTCACACTCATCGAGACAGGAAGTAGAACGGTGGTTGCCAGGGGATGAGGGAGGGAGGAACAGGGAGTTGTTCAATGGGTACAGAGTTTCAGTTTTGCAAGATGAAAAGAGTGCTAGAGATAGATGCACAACAGTGTGAATGTACTTAATGCCACAGACCTGTACACTTAAAAATGGTTGAGATGTCGATTTTAGGTTATGTATATTTCACAATTAAAATTCAAGACTAAAAAGAAATAAAATAATTACTGAATGAATAACTGATCCTAATTTATACAATCATTTAAATTCTGTCCAGGCCTAACCAAACCCCTAATACAGATCTGATAACTTAAATCGGATAACTCTACCATCAAATCCTCCTGTTTTTTTTAAGTCCTCCTCTTAAGATGAGCAAAAATCAGATCTCCAAAGTCTATGCAGAAAGCAACAATATACAAATGTCCAAGAAGTCCCAAACCACAGGATACATATACAGTATTACTATGGACAGCAAGATTTACTGATCAATTCATGATCTGTACATGTCACTATCCGAAAATTTTACCTCAAAAAAAAGGAACTTTAAATAATTACAATTATTAAATTCTCATTAATAACACGCATACCTCAGTGTTTAGAGATAAAGTGGCTACAAAGTTTTTGAAATGCATCAAAAAATAAGATGTACTGGGGCACCTGGATGGCCCAGTCAGTCGAGCATACAGCTCCTGACCTCAGCTCAGGTCTTGATCTCAGGGTCATGAGTTAAGGCCCTGTGTCGGGCTCCACAGTCTACTTAAAAAAAAAAAAGGACTGATGAAATAAAGAGGGGGATGGGTATGGGATACAGCAAATGTAAGAAAAGGTTAATTGTAGAATCTAGATGGTAGTATATGATGTTCACTGTTCCAATCTTTCAACTTTACGCATGTTTGAAAATGTTCATAATAAAACACGGGGGGGCACACAGCAAATCACAGAATTTGAAAGCTGAGAAAAAACTTCAAAATACACGAAGCAAAAACTGACAGAACTAAAAAGAGAAACAAATAAATCCACAGTTGGATACTTCAGCACTCCTATCAGTAAGAAAATCAGTGTTATGGACTGAACTGTGTCCCCCCAAAATTCACATGCCCCAACCCTCAATGTGACTATATGTGGAAAGGGAGGCTTTAAACAGGTAAAGTTAAGTGAAGTCATAAAGGAAGGGACCTAACCCAATCTGTCCATATAAGAAGAGACACCAGTGATGCACACATATAGAGAAAAGACCATATGAATACACAGGGAGATAGTCACCTACAAGCCATGGAAGGAGGCTTCAGGAAAAACTTGCCAACACCTTGATTTTGGACTTCCAGCCTCCTGACCTGTGAGAATATAAATCTCTGTTGTTTAAGCCAGGCAGTCTGTGATACGCTGTTATGGCAATCAGTGAAAATATATAAGACTTGAAAAACAACATCCATCACTTTGACCTGATTGACTTTTATAGAACACTCCACCCAACAACAGCAAATTACATTTTTTTTTCAAGTGTATATAAAACATTCCCCAAGAAAGACCATATTCTGGGCCATAAAACACACCTCAATAAACATAAAGAAATTAAAATCATACAAAGTATGTTCCCAGACTATAAGAGAATTAAACTAGGGGCGCCTGGGTGTCTCAGTCATTAGGCGTCTGCCTTTGGCTCAGCTCATGATCCCAGGGTCCTGGGATCAAGCCCCGCATCGAGCCCCACATAGGGCTCCCTGGCTCTGCAGGAAGCCTGCTTCTCCCTCTCCCACTCCCCCTGCTTGTGTTCCCTCTCTCGCTGGGTCTCTCTCTGTCAATATAAAATAAAATAAAATCTTTAAAAAAAAGAGAGAGAATTAAACTAGAAAACAGAAAGATGGGGCGCCTGGGTGGCTCAGTTGGTTAAGCGACTGCCTTTGGCTCAGGTCATGATCCTGGAGTCCCGGGATCGAGTCCCGCATCAGGCTCCCTGCTCAGCAGGGGGTCTGCTTCCCCCTCTGACCCTCTCCCCTCTCTCATGCTCTCTATCTCATTCGCTCTCTCAAATAAATAAAATCTTAAAAAAAAAATCTATAAAGAAAACAGAAAGATGGGTGGAAAATCACCCCAAAATTTGAAAATTAAACAACATACTTTTTTTTTTTAAGATTTTATTTATTTGAGAGAGAGAGAGAGAAAATGAGCAGGGGGAAGGGCAGAGGGAGAAGGAGACTCCCTGCTGAGCACACAGCATGACACAGGGTTAGATCCCAGGACCCGGATATCATGAGACCAGAGCCGAAGTCAGACGCTTAACCAACTGAGCCACCAAGGCGCCCCTAAACCACATACTTCTAAATAATATCTAGGTCAAACATGTTGGGAGTGACAAGGGAAATTGGAATATGTGTTAAAGACAATGAAAAGCTAAAGTACAACCAAGTAAAATTTGTGGCCTAAAAGCAGTGCTTAGAGGAAAATTTATAGCATTAAATGCTTATATAGGAAGAGAAAGGTCTCAAATGATGATGTAGGCCATAAGCTTTAAAAAAAAAAAAAAAAAAAAACAGAAAAGGAAGAGCAAATTAAACCCTAAGCAAGCAGATCAAAATAAGTAACATATGGGCAGAATTCAATGAAATAGAAAACCAAAATATAATAGAGAAAAATCAATAAAACTACAAGCTGATTCTTTGAGAAGACTGATGAAACTGATACACCTCTAGGAGGACTGATCAGAAAAAAAAGAAGACACAAGTACCAGTATCAGGAATGAAGGACGGGGCGTCACTACGGATCCCACAGACATCACAGGATAAGGGGTTGCACAACATCACAAAATGTACTTAATGTCAGTGGACTGTACACTTAAAAATGGTTAGAATGGTAAGTTTTATATATGCACGTTTTATCACAAATAATTTTTAAAAGGATGAGGGAATATTAAAAATAACATTTTATCCCTTAATGTGACAACTTAGACAAAACAGACAAATTCCTTGAAAGATACAATCTACCAAAGCTCACTCAAAAAGACACGGATAGGGCGCCTGGGTGGCTCAAATGGTTAAGCGTCTGCCTTCGGCTCAGGTCATGATCCCAGGGTCCTGGGCTCGAGTCCCGCATCAGGGTCCCTGCTCCTTGGGAGCCTGCTTCTCCCTCTGCTCCTCTCTCTCTCCCTCTGTCTCTCATGAATAAATAAATAAAATATTTTTTAAAAAGAATTAAAAAAAAAAGAAATGGATAACTTGCATAGTCCTATAGAAATGAAGAAATTTAATTTCTAAGTTAAAAGTCTTCCAACAAAGAAAACTCTAGGCCTGATGGCTTCACTGAAGAATTCTACCAAGTATTTAAGGGGAAAAGAGTACCAATTCTACACAAACTCTTCACCACAAAGGGAACACTTCCTAATTCGTTTTATGAAGCCAACATTACACTGATACCAAAACTAGACAAAGGCATTAAAACAACAGACCAATATTTCTTAGGAAGAGAGATGCAAAATTCTTAACAAGATGTTAGCAAACTGGATCCAGCTACACAGAAAAAGGATAAAACATCACAACCAAGTGAAGTTTATACCAGGAATGCAATGCAAATCAATGTACTTCGTTGTATCAATAAAGAAAAATATACCACATAACTCTACTCACACCCTCTACAATTATCTGCTTATTCTACAAAGTCAATTTTTGTCAACTCATGAGCCAAATGACCACTGATCAAATCTTACCACTAATCCTATCCAACATGTACTGAGCACTTACCAAATGCAAAGTACTATACACGGCACTTTATGCATACTACCTTGGCTCCTGACACTCACACCTCAGGACCTTAACGCTTGCTACTCCCTCTACCCAAAATGTTCTTCCCACGTCCAGCTGATCCTCATCACTCAGTCCCCATTTCAAAACAGCATCTCCTCAGACTGGCTTTCTCTCATGACTTTATTGCTCCAGAGCACATCACGCTATTTTATTTACTTCATAGCACTTTTTCACTATTTGAAATTCTTGTTTGCTTACTTCTTTGTCTGTCCCCTTTACCAGAATGTGGACTCTATGAAGGTAGGGTTCTTGTCTGTCTTGCTCTGCTATATTCCCATACCCAGAATAGCACCTGGCACATAGTAGTATTTCAGTGTATTTGGTGAATGAACGATGTGAGGTAGAAACTACCCTCTCCAAACTTACACACGAGAGAACCGTGATTCAAAGAGAAGCTACCTGTCCATATTCACAAAATGTCTTAGCCTGGGTTCCAGTGAAAGTAAAGGGAGAGACAAACGTTTACAGGCAGGTGGTTTATTTTGGAATGTGATCCCAGGGAGCAGGAATGAAGAGCATGAGGAATCAAACAGGGAGGGAGAGTTAATACAAGGATTCGTCATCGAGTTGGCCACCACTCCGAGTGACAGATGTTCCTGACAAGTTCTTGATCCCAAGGGATTTTCCAGGAAGCCTTGTGAATATCTCTCAGAACTATCACCCTGTGAAGAAACAGAAAAGCATTTTTTATCCATCATCCCTCAATCGTCTAGAGTGGCCATAGAAAGAAGCCCCACAGGAGGCCCAAACAAAGAAGCTTTACCAAACCAGTCTGGCTAATCCAAACAAGACTATAGAAACATATGGAATCAGAGGTGAGGCTGAGTGCACTGAGATGCTGTGCAAGGCAAGATGTCTGCCGTACCGGCTTGGGAGAGGCAGAGCCAGGTCCAAACCCTGACAATCCAGCTGAAAGTAAAACTGCTGCCCATGCTGTACTGCCACAGAACTCCAGGGCTAAAAGGGATTTTCACCTGGACGGTAGGTTTTACGGAAAGACAGAATACAGTCACAAACATCAGTCAGAGAAATTAAAGTGGGGCCTTGTGTAACTAAAGTAAATGCAACTGTGAACGGAGATATAAAGACTCCGTTTCGGGGAGGGTGCAACACAGAGCAGTGGGTACTTCTCAAATGCTGTTGGGGGAGGGTGCAACACAGAGCAGTGGGTACTTCTCAAATGCTGAACTGACCAAAAGTTTTAAAATATATATAAACCCTCTGATCCAAAAAAGTCTACATTTACTAGGAATTTGGCCCAAACTAATTGTCATGGATATGCACAAAGATGCTCATCACAACCTGTTTATAATAGTAAAAAGACTAGAAACAACATGAAAGTCCAGTAGGAAAATGGGTAAATTATGTTCTATCCACAAAATGGAATAATATTCAATTTTAAGTAGCAGAAAACTAGTTCATGCTTTGGAAAACTGATCCTAAATAATAAGTGTGAAATATTTCTAGCAGTATTATTACATAATACTTTTAAAAATAGTAAATAAATAGCACATGGGTTTTTAAAAGCATCTATCAAAATATTACCAGTGGTAATCTCTGAATGATATGTTCACAGGAAATTCAAATTTTTTTAATAAAAATCTATTTTAAGAATTAGAAAAAATAATTTTTGTTTAACTAACTACTAATTCAGTAAAAAGTTTCATTAAATCCCTATGTAATGGAATAAGGCAGGTCACTAGCAATCTTCTGGCCTTTCTGTGAGTAGAGCCAGGAAATGGTTCATATATGAAGCCCCCAAACAATGATCAAATGAAAGTAAAAAAAAAAAAAAAAGTCACTTCTCCTCAACAGGTCCTACCACCTCTGAAAATAGAGATGCTACAAATTTTTTAGAATAACAGACAATATATTAATCTCCAAGTAAAGATGCAAAACATCTATGGCCAATATAAAACAACAAAGTTTAAGATATTTCTTTTTGGGTCATTCACCTCTTTGGTATGACCAAAGTACACAGCCATCTCTTTGTGGCAATGAATACCAATCAGGCTTTGGTGACTACGTATTATCCTAAAATAATAATATTACAGTATATGTGGATTACTTTAGGCCAGGTGCTGTGTTTTAAAAAGCACCATCTCAGTGAATGCTTACTATAACCATGAGGCAGCAATTAGTTACCTTCTTACTCTAGGTGAAAAATAGGCTAAGAAAGGTTAAACAACTTGCCCAAGGTTACAGCTAGTTATTTGAGGGGCTGAGATTTAAACCTAGTTCTACGTGACTCTAAAGGGAAAAAAATGGTTTTCTAATATAGAATAAGGAAATATGGTATCTTGACATCATGGTTCATTGTCCAAAGAGATTTTCATTATTACTATTTTTAGTACTTTACATGTTATCTTTTTGGTTCCTCAAAAAGTTAAACACAGAATTACCATATAACCCAGCAAATCTACTCCTTGTTATATACCCAAGAGAACTGAAAGCAGACGTTCAAATAAAAATCTAAATATGCATAGCAGCATTATCATAATAGCCAAAAAGCGGAAACAACCCCCAAATGTTCATCAACAGATGAATGGATAAACAAAATGTTGGTCTATCCTTACAACAGAATATTACTCAGTCAGCAAAGGAATGAAGTACTGATACATGCTACAGGACAGATGGACCTTGAAAACATCGTGTCGTGAAAGAAGGCAGCCATGAAAGCAACATGTTGCATGATTCCATTCACAAGTAAAGCTCAGAATTTAAACATCTGTAGAGACTGAAAGCAGATTAGCAGTTGTCAGAGGAAGGGAAAGGGGAATGGAGAATGAATGCTTAACATGGGTACTGGGCTTCTTTTTGGGGAGATAAAAATGTTCTGTTATTAGACAGTGAGTGGTAATGACTGCACAACGTGAATGTACTGGAAGTCAGTAACTGAACACTATAAAATGGTGAATTTTGTGCCATATGATTTTTACCTGAATAAAAATATGCTTCCTTTCTGCACTGAAGACACTAACCACAAGGTCTTGCAAAGCTTAGCCATGCGGGCTGTTACAGAAGCATCACAGCTAAGAGAGAGCAGGGGTGGGACTGGGGGGTAGACACCCAGCAACTGTGCCCGCCCCCACAAGTCAGCCATGTAAAACTACACGAGTCAAAAACCCCAGTGTGGTTCACACCCCAGGGAGGAGAGGCCACCGTGTCCTATCATACTGGTTTCTCTATTTCTGACCACTTGACTATTTGGTAAACTTCTCACGGTTCCACAAGAATGGTGTCTCATGAAGTAACTTCAAGTTTTTCATCTGAAAGCGGCTAGAGCAAAAATAAGCATGGAAGTCCAAGAAAAGTACAATAACCTGTGCGCTGCAAGGGACCCCTTCTGTTACCATCATGGTTTATTCTTTGGAGCTATGAGCTTCCTAGAGGAAAACTCAATGAAACTTAATCTGTGTCCAAATGAGGGAGGAACAAGTACCTTCTGGTGACAGCTCAACAAAGATTTCCATAAAATTGCCTGGAAATCAAAAGATCCCAACTTTATTTTTGTCACATTCATTTTCTTATAATGTTCAAAAGTAAAATGCTGTAAGCCATCCACAATCATCCTCATGTACGGAGGAGAATTCAAGGACACTGGGCAACTGCCACACTGACCATTCCTCACACAGGTCACCAAACAACCGGGCAGACTGCCTGGCTCATGAGGGCAGCCAACAAACACTGGTTACTGGACCAACGCTTGTAAAATTCATCAGGGAAATGAAGAGGAGAAAAGACGAAGAGTTTCCAGAAAACAACAACAAAAAGGCAAGGAGGAGAACTTACCTTCTAGATACAAAAATGTATCCTATATCTAAAATACTTAGACAACCTGAGTTAGGGGGACAAAAAAGAGCAATAAAATTTAAAAAGAAGTTCTAAAACAGAACCTAACACAAAGGCTTACATGCCAGAGAAAAGCGTGCCAAACCTGCAGGTCACCAACAATGGCCTTAGTCACCTATGCTTTTATTTTGGCCCAGCCACTATGTGGGACACTACTCAGGTTTATCCTTCTTAATAAGAGTTTATACACACATTAAGCCTTTCAAAAACAAAAAAACAAAAAACAAAACAAAAACATTAAGTCTTTCATTAGGCATAAAATGCAATAATTGTTAAAAGTGCTAATTAGACAGGGAATACATTTATAATGCATTAATAATTTTAAAATCCAAAAGAAGAAAACTATGAATGTTATGCACAGGGGATAATTATTCAACAGTAGGAACGACTCTGAAAAAGTGAATCTGTGGATAGTTCTGAATCCTGTGATAAACCATAAGAGAAAAAAAGTAATTTTAAAAAGGGGAGAAACGTGTAGTTATTGGCAAGGAAATCTGTTCAAGTGCCTAAAAAGGCCAGGCAGGGATCAGAGACATGGGGGAAGTAGATGGCATAAAATACATGATCAGCAGATTTCTGTCACGTAACCATTCAGTCCCAATGTTGCCAGATCCAAGCAAAATCCGGATTTCTGTCTTTAATACTGCAACTTTAAAATGTTGGGAAAGTAACTCTCCTCCCACCCCTGTACCCTCACCACCAACACACGAATCAAAACACAGCTGTGTGGCCTGCCAGCTTTCAAGCCTGGCCTAGAGAATCACCGGAGAGGCAGACTCGTGCTGAGAAATGCTAGGTTAAGAGAGGGCTGAGCTGGAAAGGCCAAGTACGAGGGAAGCATGGCCAGTAACAGCTTCTTGACAAGCCACAGATGGTTCCACGTGTTCAAAGACCCAGTGAATCTCCGAGTGAACCAAAGTAGGGTGACAAGGAAGGGTACCACAGCTGCAAAGGTATACACTAGAACACGTGAGGAGACAAATGGGAAGGGGGTAATCTGCTCAGCAGGTGTCTAACACAGGCCAAATGGGTCTATTCTGGGCAAAGATGCAAAGAGAACACACATGTACACGGTGGAGAAACCCAAGTCTGACTCTGAATCTCTGAGGATCCAATGAACCTCTTCCACTCGTGTCTGGTGGAAAAGCCTAAGAGAACCAAATTTAAAATCCATTTGTCTGGACTTGAATGTGGCCTTTGGGCACCGAATCTGTGTGTGAGGGGGCATGCCACTGACATCTGTAACCCCCGGTGCCGAGACTGGCTAGCTGATGGGGACAAAAAGCCACACTTAAACTCTAAGCACTAAAACTGGTTCTAAAGGGACTAAAGAATCAAATAAAAACAATGAAACCACAAAGACAGCTAGATAAAATTTCAGTTCAAGATGACAGACTCGTACACCTGTCCACTTTTCTTCCCTTCTAAAGTTATACTGAAATAAAACAACCCTCAAAACACCAGAAAAAGGGGCGCCTGGGTGGCTCAGTCGTTAAGCGTCTGCCTTCGGCTCAGGTCATGATCCCCAGGGTCCTGGGATCGAGCCCCACTTTGGGCTCTCTGCTCCACGGGAAGCCTGCTTCTCCCTCTCCCAGCTTGTGTTCCCTCTCTCTCTGTGTCTCTCTCTGTCAAATAAATAAATAAAATCTTTAAAAAAAAACAAACAAAAAACACCAGAAAAACATCTCCTTCCAAATGAGTCCAGGGAACTAATCAATAAATACCAAGACCTGGGGAGCAGCATGAGCAACATGAATTACTTATCAGAATAATAAAAATTACTCTGTTCTATTCTACTCTATTCTTAGAATAGAGTATTTCTCAAACTTCAGCCACTCCCATTGCAGCCCCACAGTTTTTGCTATATCCCAGTATCACCTATCTTATTGTTTAATATTTTCTTTAAATCACCTTACTATGATTTAGTTAAATAAACGTATTTTAATTGAAACTCAGTATTACCACAGTGAATGGAAAATGAGTGTCACTTTGTCATCAACAGGTGGTAACTACAAAACTAAACACACTTTACTAAATTCTCACTTATTTTATTGCCGATAGAAAGGCCTGGGCCTACCTCCTGCTCTTTGCTACGACAGGAAACCAGTGCTGTCAGGTATTTCGGACTAGTGCCGGAGACTTGCTCTTTGATATGATCAAGATGAAAGGGAGTCCTTACCTTACCTTTCTTTCAGTGACACCTAATGCGGGGCCCACATCCTGTTTAAATCATCTCCAGTAGCGTAACCGCCACGTGTGCATGGTGACCCCTGCACCAGCAGCCCGTTCCACCAAACCCCGCCCCAGACACACGCTCTCACATTTCTTCCCATGCACGGCCATTCATTCCACCTCCCCAGCTGAAAAAGAGGCTTTACTCCCAAAATGAAATCTAAGAAACGCTCTCCAAAGAAAGGGAACAAACCACTTCAGGAGGACCCCAAGAGGGCCGGGGGTCTGAGAAAAAGTAGAGAAGAGCTTGGGGCAACGTCAAACTCCCAAAGCAGATGGCAGCCTGGGTGATAGGCAACGGGGACAGCAAGGTGGCAAGAGGGTTATTAAGGAGTAAAATTCACAGAAAGTGCCAAGCCCACCTAATTCTGCTCACTGCACCGGCGTCTCACCATCCCTTGCCCCAGTGCCTGCTTCCCACCTCTGCGCCCTGTATGGATAAACCAGCTGGTCCACATGCCTCACATACTTGAACTGAGCCTACAGTCAGCCCTGACATTTAAGGTATGGGCCTCATGGGGACAAAGACCTACCACAAATAAAGAGGAAACCCACGCCAGCTACTTTCACTACGTACAAGAATGGCTAAGCATGTATCCAGAAAGTTCACTACCTGTGTCCTCTATACAAAAGTTAACTCCAGGAGAGTGTCCCCAGCATCAGGGAAAAAAACAAAGAGGAAGCCAAGAAGAAAATGATGCAAGAATCAAGAAACAGCAGTAGTTGAGTTGAACTTAAAGTAGTGAAGAACTACCAGAAGGAATTAAGAGACTCCTTGAAACAGCACAGGTTTTCTGATCTGGGCTCTCTTTCCTTCTGAATCCAATCACACATCTTGGTTCTACCACAAATATACAATCATAATAACATAAATAGGGCTACTGGTTTTGATTTTCTACATAAAAATCAACTTAATGACAATACACGGAAGGCTTCGTTATCATTACAGAACAGACTGTAAACACACAGCATATCCAGAACACAAACCAGGAATTAGAGAGAAGAGGTACACATGCTCTTGGTCCAGTTTCTCATCATCTACTGATCGTACCAAAAATTGATAAATCACAAAAAGGGGTTTCCTCCATTATTTAAAATCATAAAGGTTAACCACCTCAAGGAGTAACCAAAAGAAAACTAAAAGATGAAGGAGATGTTGGAACGGAAATCCCTTATCTTTCATTATGGGAAACCTATAAATAGAACCAGTAGTTGACAAATCAGTAGAGGCATAAATACGTCATTTAAAGCTATAATAGTAGCTATAATAGAAGCAGCAAAGAAAAAGGAACTTAAAAGTGGTTACTCCTAGTAAGGAGAATTCATCTTATAACCTTAATTTTTTGGGGGCGCCTGGGTGGCTCAGATGGTTAAGCGTCTGCCTTCGGCTCAGGTCATGATCCCAGAGTCCTGGGATCGAGTCCCGCATCGGGCTCCCTGCTCCTTGGGAGTCTGCTTCTCCCTCTGCCTCTCTCTCTCTCATGAATAAATAAATATCCTTAATTTTTTTTCGCCATATGCTTATCTTACTCATATTAAATACACACACACATAATTCATAGGGAAAAACACTCTACAAGAATATACTCCATACCTTTGCTGGCATTGAGAGAGAATTTCACATTTCACTTTTTCCTCTCCTGGGCTGTTCAAATTTGTACCGGCAGTATATAGTATCTTCATAATTAGGTAAAAAGATACAAAAAATGTTAGATGAATATTCAATAGATCTCAGAGGCCTAGGACCTGATAAAGAATTTGGCCTAATAAAACTTATTATTAGCTTTGATTTTTGTAAATTGATCTTGTATCCTGCAACTTTGTTAAGCTTATACGTTAGTTCTAGTAGCTTTTTTGTAGATTACATCAGGTTTACCACATAGGTTATCATGTCATACCTAAATAGACGTCATTTTCAAAAAAAAAACTTAATTAGCTAAATCCCCTTATTTTAATGCCTTATTTATGAATGAAAAGCTTTACACGAAAAAAACTTCATGAATAAAATTAAAAAGCAACTGACAAGTGGTTAAAATATTTGTAACATACATCAAGACAAATAATTATACCCTTAAAGGCTTTTATAAATCAACTTAATAAAATGCTAACATTCCAGTAGGAAAAAAAATGGGCAAAATAGTCAAATATGTTCAAAAGATATATTAAAATGCCCAGTAAAAATGAAAAAGAAAAAAGTTCACTTTCCCAGACATTCAAAGATATGCAGATTAAGGCACAAATAAAATGCCATTTTTTCATCTCTCAAGTGGCAAACCATTATTTTAACTTATCTCGTTTCACTGTTACAAGTTTGGTGAGAAAGATATGCTCCCAAAAAGCGTTAAGTGATACATCCTTCCTGGAAGGATCAGCAATGCAGATCCAGAGCTTTAAAATGTTCCTTTCTTTTAATCCTGTAATTCCAGATTTGTGATCTTTTTTAAGATTTATTTATTTATTTTAGAGAGAGAGTACACAGGTGGAGGGAGAGGGTGAGGGAAAGAATCCCAAGCAGACTCCCCACTGAGCAAGGAGGCTGATGTGGGGGCTCGATCCTAGGACCCTGAGCTAAATTCAAGAGTCAGACCCTCAACTGACTGAGCCACCCAGGTGCCCCTGTGATCCTTTCTTCAGGATGAACTCAAAGATATGATCAATAAATCAACTATAAAGATGCTCACCACAACACTGTTTAAATGGGAAAATGCTGGAGGAAAAACATTTAACTATAACATGTAATAATCTTTCAAAGTCATGATTCCGTAGCTAAGATAATTTTGGGGAAGCCCACAAAATGCGTATTTGAATGCCATGTCTGTGTAAAACCACACACACACACACACACGTATACACGTGTGAGAGAGAAAAGAATGCACAGGGAAGCACTTACATGGAAAAAGTCTAAAAGACTGAGCACTAAACTATAGTGATGGTTATTTAAGTGGGGAAGTAATTATATGGGACTCTTCCTTTCCACATTATGATTTACATAATTTTTTAAGTTTTTGGCAGCAAGCATGTTTCAGTTTTGTAATAAGACAAAACAAAACAATGTTAGAAGTTAGCTTTGAACATTATTAACGACATGAGGCAAATTCATTTAAAAAGATTAAATGAAGAAAGCAGAATACGAAACTATATATAGGTCCAATTATGCTTTTAAAAACGTTGACACATATACATACAGGTGAAAAAATTTACACAACACCAGTATGTAAACAGGGATGAAGTCTGGGCAGTACAATGACTGGAATTTTATGTTTCTTCCTTACAGTTCCCAAATTTTATACAATGAAAACCATCCCCAGTAAGTCTTAGAATCAAAGAGCTAGTATAGTTAAACCTTTTTGTTGCAAGGCCACTAAGGTCTCAGAAGCGCTCATTGGCCTCCTCGGTCTTTAAGAAACAGTATGGCTGACAACATTAGGACCACACTCAGCTTCAGAACACCTTCAGAAAGAGAAACACCTTTTTGAGACTCTATGTTACATTCAAAGGACGAAGATGACATAACACTGGGAAATGTCTGAGAACAATGGCACTAGAACTTAAAAAATCTGAAGAAAAATATCAGGGAAAGAGAATAATGATTTAAATGAAGGTTAAATTACAATTCTTATTTATAATCATAATTTAAATGAGGGTTAAATCTTAACCAACGTACGGAACAATGACTACAGGTGATAACATTGTATTGTATACCTGAAATTTGTTGAGAGTAGATCTTAAATGTTTCCACCACACAAACATATACACACAAAGATAACTAAGTGAGATGATGGATAGGTTAATACACTTAATTTCACATTTCACAACATGGACATGTAACAAGACATCACATACAACATAAATATATAAAGTTTTTGTCATTATATCTCAATAAAACTAGTAAAAATAAACTAAATAAGGGGTGCCTGGCTGGCTCAGTCAGAAGAGTATGCAACTCTTGATCTCAGGGTTGTAAGTTTAAGCCCCACATCAGATGCAGAGATTACTAAAAAAAATAAATTAAAAAAATAAAAATAAACACTATAATATTCGACTTAAAAATAAATTTAAAGCAATTTTTTAATTAAAACAAAACTCAAGTTTACCAGAGTTCCAACAGGCAAGCAGCAGAAATGCTGGAGTAAATTATTTACAAGATCTTTTTTTTTTTAAGATTTTATTTATTTGTCAGAAAGAGAGAGAGAGAGAGTACACACACAAGCAGGGGGAGCGGTAGGCAGAAGGAGAAGCAGGCTCCCAACCAAGCAAGGAGCCTGATGTGGGGCTCGATCTCAGGACCCTGGGATCATGACCTGAGCCAAAGGCAGACGCTTAACCAACTAAGCCACCCAGGGATCTTTTTTTTTTTTTTTTTTTTTTTTAGGAGAGGGAGAGCAAGAGAGCGAGGGGAGGGGCAGAAATTTTTTTTTTTTTTTTAAGATTTTATTTACTTATTTGAGAGAGACACAGCGAGAGAGGGAACACAAGCAGGGGGAGTGGGAGAGGGAGAAGCAGGCTTCCCGCAGAGCAGGGAGTCCGATGGGGGCTCGATCCCAGGACCCCAGGATCATGACCCGAGCCAAAGGCAGACGCTTAATGACTGAGCTACCCAGGCGCCCTGGCAGAGAGAATCTTAAACAGGTTCCACGCTCAGCACAAATCCCGACTTGGGCTTGATCTTACAACCCTGAGACCATGACCTGAGCCAAAATCAAGAGTCTGACATTTAACCGACTGAACTGCCCAGGCACCCCAACAAGATATTCTTTATCAGGTTGTACTTACTAAATTCCATACAAATGCATTTTTAACATAGTTTGATTTAAGGTAGGCTCCATCTTCATTAAAACAACCGACACTGAGACAACTTGAGAATGGAAGAAGGAAGATAATAACTTGACTACTAAGGGAAGAAAAGGGAAAAAGAAGAAAATGCAAATAACTATAGTGCGTTAGCTATGACAAAAAGATCCTAATTAGGACATAAAATATCCCTACTGAAAGCAAAACTGGATCTTGGTTCCAACTTAGAACACAGAGGGAGACTTGGGGGTTGAAAAGAACGTGGCAGAACACAGGAGTAAGCACTTGTAGCAGTTGCAAGGCAAGGAAGGAAAAGCAACAGGAATGCAGTTTCCAAGCACTGAGAAACCAGCTCCACTGCTAAGCTCAGCTATTATATTCGTCACTAGACTGCGACTATCTCAGTGGTCAGGAGAGAGAAATGGAAATAAACTTCCTTAAGTCTGAGAAGCAGTAGTGTGCATTCATTCAGAACATAGACAATGGACCCAGATTGTCTAGGTTCAAATTCTAATTGTGCTTGTTACCAGCTATGTGATCTCAGTGAAGCTACTTAAATGTGCCTAAGCTTTCTCATCTGCAAATTGGGGAGAATGATCCCAATACCTCCTTGTTCTGAGAATTAAATGAGTTAATATATATAAACTGCTTAGAACAGAGCCTAGTAGTAACTGTTACATAAGCAGTGGGTTACATAAGTAAAACTTACAGTGTGACCGAAGTAAAACTAACAATAACTCACCTTACTGATTGAAAATTTTTAAGAAAACATACAGTACGTAGAATCCTCATTTAGATTGTGATACCTTCTCTCAGATATTTTTCCTAAGGCTTAGAAGTTATACTGCCATTGTTCCTAGCCATTTTCCTTAAAGGGAGAGGGGAATATATTTACATCAACTTTGAGAGTAGGCAAACCTGGATTCAAATCCTAGCTCTTCTGCGTACTAGCTACGTGATTTTGGACAAATTATACTCTGAGCTTCAAAATATTCATTTGTGGCAAAAACAGAATAGTAATACCTAGCATTACTCTGAAAATTAAATGTAATAACTTAAGTAAAGCAATCTTTTCTCCCTTAAATTGCTGGTGAAGTTATACGTACCATCCTCTGGAGTTGGAATTTGGCAGTATGTGTCAAAAGTTGTAATACTCTTTATTTACTCTTCTTCCACTTCTAGAAACATCTGAAAATTAAGATGCTCTAAACATCATTATAATAGGGGAAAAAAAAAAGGAGAAAAGCATCAACCTAATTCTGTAAGAATAGCATACTTGGGAAATGCTTATGACAAAGGAGAGAAAAGCAGGATACACACATAGTCATTGTGACTGCTTTTTAAAAGTCTTTTGTGCGAAATAAAGGCAAGTTACAAAACAGTATTTGAGTGTGATAAATTTATTTTTAATTATTTGGATTTTCATTTTTGCACTAGAAAAAATATGAATATAAACACCAAGAGGTCAATAAATGCTATTTTTATTTCTTTCCACTACTTTTCCATATTCTGGAATTTTCTTTAATGAATTCTATTAATTTTATCATAATAAAATCAGTTCATTTAAAACAAGAACATAAATGTGTTAGGGAAAAAAAGATGAAGAAAATTAACTGAAATACTAAGTGCTTTTTTTCTATCTTTCAAACTTTCTATAACTTTTAGACTGAAAAAGAAACACTATTTTTAAAAGCTTTCTCCTAGGAAACAGTACAGAGGTTCCTTAAAAAGTTAAAAGAAGAACTACCCTACGACCCAGCAACTGCACTACTAGGTGTTTATCCAAAGGGTACAAAAATGCTGATTCGAAGGGGCACATGCACCCCAGTGTTTACAGCAGCACTATCAGCAACAGCCAAATTATGGAAAGAGCCCAAATGTCCACCGACTGATGAATGGATAAAGAAGATGCGGTATATACCTACAATGGAATATTACCCAGCCATCAAAAAGAATGAAATTGTGCCATTTGCAACGATGTGGATGGAACTAGAGGGTATGATGCTAAGTCAAATAAGTCAGTCAGAGAAAGAGACAAATATGATTTCACTCATATGTGGAATTTAAGAAACAGAACAGATGAACACAAGGGAAGGGAAGTAAAAATAAAATAAGATAAAAACAAAGGGAGGCAAACCGTAAGAGACTCAAATATAGAGGACAAAGTGAGGGTTGCTGGAGGGGTGGCAGGAGGGAGGATGGGCTAAATGGGTGATGGGCATTAAGGAGGGCACTTGTTGGGATGAGCACTGGTTGTCATATATAAATGATGAATGACTGAATTCTACTCTGAAACCAATACTATACTACATGTTAACTAACTTGAATTTAAATTAAATAAATAAATAAATAAAAATAAAAGCATTCTCCCTTGGGATGCCTGGCTGGCTCAGTTGGTAGGGCATGCAACTCTTGATCTCGGGGCCCTGAGTTCGAGCTCCACGTTGGGTAGAAATTACTTAAATAAATATATAATTTAAAAAAATGAAAAATAATAATAGCATCCTCCCTCAAGCTTGTTCTTCCCTAATTAACACCTGTCATTCCTTCTCAGTTAAAATTCTTTTTTTTTTTTTTAAGGTTTTTGTTTTTGTTTTTGAGAGAGAGAGCACAAGCATGCGGAGGAGGAGAGGGAGAGGGGCAAGCTGACTCCCTGCCGAGCAGGGAGCCTGCGTCAGGCTCAATCCCAGGACCCTGAGATCATGACCTGAGCCACGCAGGTGCCCCTCAGCTAAAATTCTTAAATAAATAGTGTATTCCTTGAGAATTTCAAGGATATACTCCCCTAAAACTTGAGAAAGTGTAGGAAAATAGGTAGGAAATAGCTTCTCCATCCCCAAGAGTCGAGCATTAAAGGCCACTGTGCAGGGTTTGGGCAACCCAGGCCTGATGAGTTAACCCTTTACTGCAACAGAGAATGAAATTAGAGCAGAAATATATAAATTCTAAAGTCACCTTTAAAGAGGCCAGTCAAATGAATCTTGGCCCCCAAAACAGAAACCCAACTAAAACAAGATAATAAAATTAGAGTTCCCACTAAGGTACCAAGTACCAGGGCTGCTGCATACCAAAAGGAGGTTCTACACCACAATGCAGAATTTACAAAGACAATTAATCTAGTTGCAGTCCCATAACTCTTAGCCTCCTCTCAGCCCGATTATGAATATAAGAAGAGTGAGTGGAACAGCAAGAGTTCTCTACTGAACCGAGAAAATTAGGAAAACATTTTGTGGAGTGGGCATCCAAGTGCTATGAATACAACCACACCCTCACATCAACCTGAGTCAGGGGCTCCACGGGCCTAATTCAGTGAGCCAAATATGTGACTCCTGTGGCGGGGGTACAGTGGATTTCCACCTTGGGAAACCTAAAGAGTGTGAGAAGGAGAAGTCATGTTGATGCCAGGGCTCAAAACACACAACCAAGGCAAAGAATCAGCCATCCCAGCAGAGCAGAGGTGGGCCACAGGGAAGAGCCAGCAGGGGGGTCATCTTTGGCTCAGTCCGACGGTGCCCTTAAGCAAGCCAAAAGGACTCCAGAAGGAGGAAATTGTAGGTGGAGCTAAGTTCCAAGGAACGAAGGGTCACCCATAAAGCCCACCAAAGTAAAGATGAATCCCCCCAAGTCAGGAGAGTAGCAGGCAAGGGAGTCTCACACGAACCTAAAGAGCCCCAAAGAGAGGCAGCTTTAACCATGGACCAGGCTAAGAGCCACACAAGAACTATCCTAGTTCCCCACGCTTCCTCCTCCCACTCCACCTAATCTAGAACCTAATAAGGTCAGAAACAGAAAATCTGAGAGACAGAAGGGAACACAAAAAGAGCAGAAGCCAATCACACCCCTTTCTCTCACAGCAAGTGGTTGTCAAGTCCAAGTCTTCACTGGGAGGAAAAGGAAGAAAAACTCTTACCTTTAAATGAAGACTGAAGTGTTGATTCAAATACTCAACTGCATATTTTGATTTTTTTTTTTTTTTAAGTAGGCTCCATGTCCAACATGGGGCTTGAACTCACGACCCTAAGACCAAGAGTCGCATGCGCTACCAACTGAACCAACCAGGTGCCCCTAAATGCATATTTTGAATTTTAAATTGAGCCTATATTTTGTGACTTCTATTCCCTAAGATTATCACCACTTGAATGTACCTTTCATCTTTTATTTACTACTGAATTCCAAGCACTTAGAAGAGGGGTTGGCTCACGGGAGTGCTCATTAAATAGCTGTTGAATCAATAACTTGAAGAGTGAATAAAAAGACCTAAGTCTGATTCCTTTTCACAAAGGCAAAAAGCTTTCCAAGCTGAGTATACTTTAAAGAGATGGTGAGAGACAAAAATATCTGATCATCTCCTACAAGTTTTGTATTTAACACACTGAATACATAACTAAACAAAGAATATGTCAGTAACAACACAGCTTGGTACTTCCTAGAGCACAAAATCAGCTGTAGTGGTAAATTTTTGAGGTGACCATTTCAACATCATTCGGGGGACAGAGTATGCAGACTGTGAATGACCCCACCAATCCTTACGGCTCGCCCACCTCTAAAGTGAGATGAATGTCCTTATTGCAGGCTGACACCCTTGGATGCATCTAACTTCCCTAACTACATCTGACTCCAGGCTCCCTAACTGGTTTTGAATCAAAACCAGTTTCACTGGTTCCAGTTCAGCTCAAAACTTTATTTCCCACGCTAATAAATTTGCACCAGTTTCCATCTCAGTGCTGTGTGAATTTTAGTTAGCAAAACACCCAAGCACCGGAGTCTTCAAAGGGCCTAACTCAGCTATGTCTTCCCCAGATTCCCTCCCCACTGCGTGTCCCTATGGTCCACTCTCATTATCTGCACTGTCTACCTCTGGCTCACTCCTTACCTCCACAAAGCAGGTTTTAACCTTAATGCGCTACTGAAACTGCCCTCCTTACCGTAACCATAACCCACTCCTTCCAAATCCAGTAAACTCTGAGGATATGAGAGAAACCCGTAGATGTGGTCAGGGGCTATGAAGAGAACCCGGTGAGCATGGAATTTAAACGTAAAAGTCAAGGAGTAAAGAATTTTAGAAGGAAATGTTCATCAAGGCCAATGCAAGAGAACATTCCACTAAGACAAGGACCGGAGGCATCCGGTAGATTTGCTGGCGTGGAAGTCCCTGGTCACCTGGTCCAGAGTAGTTTTTGTGGTTTCGTGGCACCGTGGGGTAGATTCAGGCTGCGGTGGGTGGAGTACAGAGCCGTGCCAGTAGGCAACCATCAAAGAAGGGCTGATGAACTGCAGAGGGCTAAAGAGTGCAGGGAGGTGGGAGAGGAAATAAAGTGAAGATCCTCTTTCAAGGACTGAGGCTAGGAAAAAGAAAGTCAGCAGCTGGGAAAGTACAGGACAGGGTCAACAGACGGGCTATGCTTTTGTATTTTTGAGAACACACTCAGAAGAAGGATCCAGTTAAAAATACCTAACCCTCGTCTGGGAGCTTTACACACCCTAACCCTTAATCTTCACAGCAACTCAACAAAATAGATAATATTCTCCCCTTTCCACAGGTAAGGGATCTGAAGTACTCTGGGAGTCTCTGAAAAGCCCACTACAGCATCAACAGGAGAAAGCACCAGATTTAACCATGTGCCAGGCTCATCCTCTAAAAGGAGAGGATGGAGAAGTGGTGTTAGAAAAGGCAAGACAGAATGAGTTAAGAAGAGATGGAGGGTGGGCTTCAGCTAGAAGAATGTTTCATTCTTTTAGCTTGGGGAAAAGAGAAAGGAATCAAAGTTTGTACGCCTGACCAACTCTTACTCATCCCTCAAAACTAGCTCAAGTATTACCTACAATGGGAAGTCACTGACAACTGCTAAAGTGTGGCTCTAAACAAGTGACAGCCCATATTGTGGGGGTGCATTAGCAGTGAGATGGGCCGAGACCGGGACTAGTCTCGAGGATAGGATGAAAGGGGGAAGAGCACAGGGAGAGACAGAACCCAAGGACTCAGCTCAGATTGGGCGTCGCACATGAACACGAGGTTGGGCTTTTTCAGATGACTAGTGGGACACATGTACCAGGTCTCTGAGCGTCTCGATGAGAACGCAACTCCAGTAATTAACTGTGGGTTCCAGACTTGAGATGGGAGACGCCAAAAATCGGCTGTAAACTGGAGACAAGGGGAATGGAGAGTATGGCGATCAGTCACTGTGGTGAGAGAGAGTGAAGAGCTCAAGAGTTTATTGACAACAAAAGAGGGCAAATCAAATTGAACTGGGGGAATAAAACAGGTTTCTCCCAAGGAAACACCCATCTCTGCCTAACTCTGCTGTCTCCCCCTTCCCTACCGTCCCTCAGCTACTAGAATCGCCTGAGGCTCTGTCCTAGCCTCCTAACTCTACTCACTGCTTCGGGTGCCCTCACTCATATCCATGGCAGAGCTCGCACCTACCTAACCATATCCAGTCCAGCTCCCTCTCTCCAAATGCCCCCCCCCACCGCCCCGGGTATCTCCGTACACTACAGACCCCTCCACATTAAACGCGGCCACTGCTGAACTCATCTTTCCACAAAACGAGCTCCCCCTTTTCCACATCCCCTGCCTTACTGAATTTTAACACCATCTGTCTACGTAGAGCCCCCTTCAACTCCTCTTCATCCCCCAAATCCAACAAGTTTTATTGACACAACCTACCTACTCACACATCTTTAGAATCCTTCTTCCCCATCCTGTTCATTCTCGCTGCTACTCCCTTAACTGGAGCCTTCAGCATCTCCTGTTGGACTCTATTCACTCTGTTCCTGCTGCTGGCCACCCTTTTGTTTTGATCTAAATCTCTCTGCCCCTCAGAATCTCCTGGGGATGCTTTAAAAATTCAGGTTTCTCATGCCCACATTAGCCCTTCTCAATCTGTCTCTCTGGGGATGGGATCCAGGAATATGGACATTCAGAAAGTTCCATGGTTGATTTTTTGTGTGTGTGTGCAGCCAGGACTCAGGCAGCATTTGGAAAACACTGCTCCCATCACCAACAATAACCTCCCATCTTCCTTCCCCCAGCAACGTGAAGCATTCCCAAGTAGTGCTCTAGATCATCACCTCCTTCCACTTCTCCGGACTTTGGTCTATCATTCATTCCTGTCTGTGCTCCTGAAGAGGAGGGAACCATTCATCCACCTTCTTCCCTAGCTCCTCTTCTCCCTCTTCAGGCGGATGATTTCAGCACACACCGCTTAAACTGCTCAGTCCAGCCATAACCAACAATCCTCTAATTCACTACCTCCTGCCTCTTTGCCAGGCCTGCCCAGGCTCTGTCCCTCTTTGAGGCCCTCTCCCCACTTGCATGCCTGACAAACTCTTACTTATCCCTCAAAAATCAGCTCAAATATCACCTACAGTAACAACCGTGCCTCTCCCTGCACCAGCCCACCCCCGTCAATAAACCCACAGCACCAAGCAGACAAGTTGTTTCATTTCTTTTTTAAAATACTTCCCCACTAGAAAATGAACTCCTTGAGGGTGGGAACTAAGCCTGGAATACATCTGACACGCAATTAACGTTGGTTAAGTCTATTGTTGCACAGTGAATATACTGTGAAGTGACTAAGTAATGGGAAAACTTATTAGTAAGTATAATAAGTGATACATCTATTAATTAACACATAATTAAGTGATGCACTGGTCTATAAGCAATCTAAAATAAGTCTTGAACATGTTTCCTATGCACTTCTATCAAGTCATAATTACATGACTAGATAGACAGCAATACAGTTTCAAAGACATAGTCACAAATGCCCTGCCCTTGATTTAACGCCCTGGCAGCCCCAGCTTTCTTTAGTACCTTGAAAATGCCCTGCTGTGCCTGTTTCAGTCTTTGTGCTTGCTGTTCCCTTTCTGCAAAATGCACATTTTTCAACGAATTCTGACGTGGCTGGCTCCTTCACACCATTTGGGTCTCGGCTCAAATGTCACGTTTCCATATATCTTCCCTGACCACACTTGCTGAAGCAGGCATCCACCATAACCTCAATCTCCATGCCATTATACTCATATTGTCTTTGTGACACTTATCACTATGGGAAATCACATTGTTTGTTAACTCACTGGATGCTGGTCGCCTTTACGCAGTTTACCTCTTCATCCTCTACACACAAACAGTGTGTGGCTCACATGGGTACCCCATAGAATAAATGGGTACCTGTTGAATAAATAACTGAGAGGAAGGCAAATGTAACACTAAAACACCATTATCTACAAGTCACATAACGAGGGACATTTGCAGGTGGTAGGAAATGGCAGGGACTTTTTCCCTTGAAAAGCGTATTAGCTCATCATCCATGGGGTCATGGGTAGGCAGGTTATTCTTCCTCAGGATATTTACTCAAGATCAGAACTTTGACTTACCAAAAAGCCACACAACTTGCTAAACAAAATCACTTCCCTCTCAGTGGATAGCCTTGCAAGGAAAAATTTTAAAGTAGATGACTGCTCACACCCAGTCTTGCCAAAGACCAGTCCTGGGAAAACCGTCCGACGTCCACTAAAGAACTGCGAACACAAGGGACTGAGACTTGTTCAACATTGTCATCCCAGCAACTAGCACAGTTTCTAGCCCACAATAGATGCTCAAAGTGTTTGTTAAATGAGCACATAAAACATGGCCTTCTGAAGAATGGCCATCCCATCAAGTCTTACCCTGAGGATACATTTATTTTAGAAACAGGGCAAGACAGCTGAGGAGAAGCCTTGGCCTACACCTCTCCCTGGGCAGGAGTTTCGTTCCTAGGATTCGGTACTCATCAACCCTGTGCCTTAGGTAATCAAGTATGACCTTCCCCAGTGTCCCCATGTATCAAAGCTGAATAAACTTTGCCAACACAATGACTACTACAGTAAACAGTAACCCAGTAATAGTAACCTTTTTTATTTTTTCATGTATTTTGGTCAGCAAGTAAGGATAGCTCAGAAGGTTGAAATAACTAAAATTGAAGATTCTACCATTAATTTTATATCCACCAGTGGAGGGCTCACTGTGTGATCCCAAGAAAAATCACACCACTTTCTTGACCAGCAGTGTTAACAGTCCTTTAACCAAAGGGTAGTTTGGGGAAGATTAACTAGCCAGTAGTTGTAACCTACTCTGAGGCCGACGAGTACCATAAGTCGAATTAATTATGAAACAAGGGAAATCATAAATATTCAACCCACTCCAAAACCTGAGAGTGAGGAAGATTTAAAATGATGCCTGTGGCGCTGATATTTTCAGCCTAAGACCTGTATTCTCAGAAAAGATTTCTAACAGTAACAACAGATCTCTAGTATTTGGAAATGTCAACTGCTTCCATACCCAGTCATGAAGCGAGATATGAAGTCCTAACAGAGACAAGCAATTGCAAATTACACTTGTTCAAACAGCTCATGTTGCTGTACCAGTATCTCATCTCAGTGCTGTTTACTTAACACACAAGCCACCTTACCAATAGTCAACTAAACAATTTCAGGGAAAAAAATAAAATGGTTTAAAAGGCCATATATACTTCTTTGCCCTCTGCTGACTACCACTGATGTTCAAGTGAAAGATCACAGCAACATCCAGCAGCAATGTCCGCACTTTGCTGCCAAATGACTTAACTTCCTTCCACTTTAACGTACTTTAATCAGTTTTTATTTGTCTAAAAACTCTTAAGAGAGACCGAGGAAGAAAGAAATCTAAGTAAACCTGAGCGGTCAGCTCCTGAGACAGCGGTTGGAAATTTGCATCTGGGGGAGAGCCAGTTCGGTCCCTCTGTAGCCTAAATGGAGCAAGGTGACTGGGAAGGGGGCAGGCTTCCAGCATCTGCTCCACCAGGACAGCCTCTTCCTTCGGCCTGGCACACGCGCCGCTCAGCACAAGGGGTCGAGTCCGGAGAACACCAGGACACCCAGCCCGACCCTAACTGTCCAGCCCACCTGCAGCAGCCCCTGGAACACCTGAGCATCGCACCTGGGGTTCATAGGTGGGGGCCGGGTCTGACGGCGAGACTCAGTCCCCACTGGACCCTTCAGGCTGAGGTGGGGGCAGTGCCTGCTGCCCCTCACGGGAAGGAACCCCTAAGGTTCGGGCGCGGAGATGGAGGGTCGGCCCCCAAACCTCCTGCAACCCCGAGGGTCCCCGCTGCCCCCAGGCTTCTCAAGGAGGTGCCCAGGGTGGCGCGTAGGGAACAGCCAGGATGGCGGCAGCCGGTACTCACAAAGCCCACTGGAGCCGGTGCTGGTGAACATGGTCCCGCCGGACCCGGAGCCCCCGCGGGGCGACAGGGGGAGGGGAAGTGGAGGTGGAGGGACCTGGCGACCGCGCAGGCGCACTCCCGGCGTGGCAGCGAATCCGGCAACTGGAGTCCACTCCAGGGGCCGCCTGCGAGCGGCGCATGCGCGGACCGTGGGACACGCCGCTCTGCCCGCCCCCTCCCTTCCTGCCTGGGAAGGGAAGTCCGTCCGCAGTCGGAGGGATCCGTTTGTCCGGGTTTTCCCGACTGCCGCGGGTCCCGTTTAGAAAAGCAATGGGAGTTCCTGGGAGGAGCGGGAGTGTAACTCCTGGAAGCAGCACTTGAGGAGCCGCGTGGCAGCGGATTCCTCGGGAGGGCCGGCGTGGCGAAGGTATTCCTTGCGACCTCTAACCTCTCCCCGGACTGGACGTCCGGCGCGGTCCACGCATGCTCAGTCTTTCTGGGCAGCCCCCCCACCCCCACCAGCCCCCAGCCCCGGAGGCTCTCTCCGCCAAGGATGTTGACAGTAACTCTCTGGAGTTCCGGTGTCCCGCAAGTGCGAGAGGCCGCTCAGTCGCGGAGAGCTGCGCTGTCCCGCTGCGCCCCCTCTCCTACGTCGATCCCGCGCGGCATCCCCTCGAGCGCCGTGTGCCGTGGTCACGGGATCCCACCCTTCCACACCGCGCTGGCAGGTGGTCAGATCCCAGGCGTGGCGAGTCTACTGAGGCCGAGCGACCTTGCTCTCCAAACTTCTGCCTCAGCGGCCTTCCAGACCTAGCCATTTCATTTTTTTTTCCTCTTGCAAAATGAAATGAATCTTTACTAAGGCAAAGTCATGTTGTTGTTTTTTTTAAGATTTTATTTATTTATTTTACAGAGAGGGACACAGCGAGAGAGGGAACACAAGCAGGGGGAGTGGGAGAGGGAGAAGCAGGCTTTCCGCGGAGCAGGGAGCCCGATGTGGGGCTCGATCCCAGGACCCTGGGATCATGACCTAAGCCGAAGGCAGACGCTTAACGACTGAGCCACCCAGGCGCCCCAATGTTTTTTTTGAATGAGCCTGAGCCTGAAAACTTTAATTTTATATTATGTAGTTATTAAAGGATACGTATTATAGGGAAATTGACCAACTACAAGCCTAAATGAAAAGGACAGGCTGCACAACGGGATGGCATACTTAAAATACTGTTTGAGTGCTTGTAAGGGCCAGCTTGTAAAAGCTGAGCTAAATCTGGAATTTGTGGAACAATAAAACACAGTTCCTGCCTTTAAGAAGAGGTGCCAGTGACCCAAAATTTTATCACTGATTATTGCTAGAAGGCGAAAGCATACGTGACTTACTTTCCTTAGGCTTTTCTTTGTTTTGCAGAAGCTGTTGGTAGGCAACAAAACCCGTAGCCAACATAGGTCACTGGTTCTCAAAGTAGGTGTGGCCACCCCACCCCAATTTAGGGAATCCAGACAGGCCACAACTATTTTCATAATTAAGACTTTTTTTTTTTTTTTTACTCTTACTCAGGAGTATACAGTGGAGTTGCCGGTTGATCAATGCATCATGTTACAAAAATCATGCATGGGTAAGATCAATTCAAACTGCAAGATAAACCAATACATTTTAGTGTAACAGGACAAAAAACTCATTGATAGGGTTTCAGATTTCTCATTGCAACTAATCTTTTAATAAACTATCGCTTGTTAAGTTATGCTGTAGTGACAAAAATGTCCCATGTTATCTGAAATAAATTGCTTCCTTTTCCAACTACAAAGCTGTGTGAGGCCAGATTTTCTTCATATATTTCAAATGAAACAACATATCTCAACAAACTGAAAGCAGAAGCAGATATGAGGATCCAGCTGTCTTCTGTAAAGCCAGATCTTAGACATTTGCAAATATGTGCAATAACGCTATTTTTCCCCATAATTTTTTGCTTGGGAATGTGCAGCAGTTTTTCACAAAAATATATTAATGTGCAATGGGTATGTTACTGTTATTTTTAAACGAATTCTGAACAGTTTTTAAATTTTTCTGTCTCTTATTTAATTTCTAATATATTTAATAAATACAACCCATGTTAGCAAAAGCTCTTGTAGTTCTCGATTGTCTTTGAGAGTTCTGAAGAAATCCCAAGATAAAAGGTTTGAGAACTGCTGAGATGGGAGATAAAGCATTCTGAAGTTTGGAAAAACAGACAAAAAACCCTTCACTTATTTATGTTCAATTCTGCAACGTTGTTAACTAAATGCACAGTAACTTAATACAGTGTGCAGACCTTGCATGAGAGTGTTTTCAGTGATCCATACCTTGAGTGTGCATCTACTCTGCACTCAGAACCAGGACATATTAACGGTAGAAAGCTCTAGGTTTGTCTTCTAGGAAGCGAGTATTGTGCTTGGATGGGCAGCATCAGTTTCACCTGGGATCTTGTTTGGACTGGAGAGTGCCAGGCCCTACCCCCAGACCTATTAAAGCTGCCCTCAGGTGATTTGTATGCAAAAGTCTGAGAAGCAATAGTGCAGCGATTCTCAACAGGGGGCAGTTTTTGGCCTCCAGAGGACACCTGCCAATATTTAGAGACATTTTTGGTGTTAGAATTGTGAGAGGGGTCTGCTGCTGGCATCTAATGGGCAGATGGGATGCTGCTAAACATCCTACAATACACAGGGCCGCCTCCCACAATGAAGAATTCTCCTGTGCGCCTGGATGGCTCAGTGGGTTAAGCATCTGACTCTTGATCTCAGCTCAGGTTTTCATATCAGGATTATGAGTTCCAGCCCTGCATTGGGCTCCACGCGTGGAGCCTACTTAAAAAAAAAAAAAAAAAAAAAAATTCTCCTGCCCAAAATGTCAATAATGTGAGGTTGAGAACTCCTACACTGGTGTGATTTAGCCAGTGATTATCACACAGTCCCAGATTGCTCAGTGTATATCATTTCTTCTTTTTATCACCACCATATCAAATTTATTATTCCAGTGGCACTAATACAGCTGGATGCTCAGTGTATATCATTTCTAAAGTCCTTGCCTGTATTTCCACCTTCTCTTCTCTAGATTGTATTATGGAGAACTAATTCTGTCAATTACTAGGCATCATCATTTGCCTTGCCATGTCTTGCTGAATCTGCTTTCTACATCGTGGTAAGAGTGGTAAGTTTGAAAGAGTAAGCCCCTAGCAGGCAGGGAATGTATCTTACCAAGTGTTGTATCCTACCCATTTTGCGGCTCTTGGTGTGAAGGCATTGTCTTCCTTTCATAAAATAAAACACAGCATCTCTAAGGGTTTAGCATTAGAAAGCAAATCTCCAGGGGAGTCCTAGGGGAAGGTTGCTGATGAAACATCCCTGACATGTACCTTTCCTGTAGATTTCAGCTTACCTTTAGCACAGTGTTCCTTTCTTCCTAGAGCTGAGCTAGAAAGAATTTTTCCTAAAGCTTACTAAAGGTAGAAGGGGCCAACAACAACCAAATTAAGAACCACAGACTTCCAAAGTACCAAGTTCTGATCATAGGACAACTACTCTGCCTTAAGCTTGTAAACCACATCCTATTTCCATATTCTGGCTGGGGACCGCCTTTCCAAATCCCCAGGGGGAGGAATCAGTAGCTAATGACTAGGGTTGATGGTCAATCCTTGGATGAAGTAGCCTTTATACTGCATCAAAAGCATTTTCAGCATATAATATCTATGAAACTAATATTTATGAGAAAATAGGTCTGGAGGCTTTTTAAAGAATTAGTTACGTCTTTTTACTGATTCAACAGTATTCACAACAGATATCTACTGAGCAGGGAGCATTTTGGAAATCCGTTAAGTGTATTTTGGGTTGTCACAATGAATTGGAGGATCCTGCATGGGGTCCAATAAATGCCAGACACAATCCTTTTACCAAAAAAAAAAAAAAAAAAAAAGAATCGTTCTCTTTCCTAACCTGAATGTTTTACTCTCCAACCTCATGCTTCTTATGTAAGTAAAAGTCTATTTGTATTTATCTGAATCTAGAACCAGTTCCATTTCACATGTAAACAGGTGCTTGGTAGAGTTTTAATTCATGCTGAATTTTGCAGGAACGCAACTAGTTACTGTTTCAGTTGTTACTTGGAACTTAATCAAGAGTTGTTCACCAATTCAAAACACTACACCACCTGCAGCAACTCTGCTCGTTGCACTGAAGTCGCCAGTACCAATTTACACGGGTGGCTGATGCACTCTTAGTGATTCTGTATCTTTCAAAAAGATGTACAAACCTAGCCCTTATTATAAAAATACTATATATAATGCGAAATATTAAGAAAAGGTGTTGAGAATACTCCATTGAATATTTGAAAGGGTCCATTTGCACAACATAGTTTTTTTCTAATTCATTTAGATGAATCCACCAAGATTAAGCAAAAATTATGTAAAGACACAGTTGGCAAAGGTAGAAACTTCAGAGATTTAAGGAGAGTCTGAAATTCATAAGACTGTCCCTGAAATGTTTCTTTTAAAACCTAATCTGAAAGGTATAGGTACCATTTCTTATAGAATGGCATAAATTATAACAATCTGTGGTAATCCAAACAATATGGGAAGAAAATTAATTTTACCAGTCATATAAAGGGTTACTAATTATGAGTAAGAAATTTTAAAGATTTCTTCTATTCTGTTGAGCAATAATACTGTATGTAGAAGGATCTACGAGAAATCGAAAGAGCTGAAAAATAGGCCATGAAGTGATCTACAAACAGAAGAATATCTGTTGGAAATGAATGCAAGTAACCTACATAATAATGAAACTTTGCTGACCACAAATCCCAGGATTCGTGGGAGTAAAAACATTGAGCAGGAATGTACTTCCATACGTATAGACTGGATACTTGGCGTTGTGAAAATGTGAAATTCTTAAAAATTATTTCACAGGAAGTTTTGTCCTTTTGCAACAGATGGTCAGTGAGTAATCTGGGTTGATAAACAACTGGAAAGTAGCAACAGCCTTGTTAGTGAGTCATTGAATTTTTCATTGACGACCTCAGTCACCAAAAATCTTGTGAAAGACCCACAAATCAATGAATCCTATCAGTGCTATTGATGGAATTCAAATAATGCCTTAAATATAAGATTACTTTGTAATCTTTACAGTGACTGAAAAGGAGTTTTGACTGCCTTATGCTATATATGAAATAAGATAGTATTCCAAAGAAAATTGTTTTAAAATACTTTATTCTTTGATACTAACATGCAACTTTTGTTTCAATCAATGAAAAATTAAATTACTAATATGAAAATATTACAAAGTGATTTGACATATATATCATACGTGCCAGAAATGTTAAATGAAGTCTTTAAACTGCAAGTAAATAAGATTAAGATTACTAAAGAGGAAGGAATTATCACGAAATTTTTCAGCAAACTTATGTCATTTTAAGAGATGCTTTCTTGCCCAGAATTTTCACAGTTCCCATATCTGTAGCAGATAAGACCACGTAGGTCTAAAATACTGGTGTGGGATTGTATTGCTAATTTTCATGCTACTTAAAAACATATAATGGGGGCGCCTGGGTGGCTCAGTCATTAAGCGTCTGCTTTCGGCTCAGGTCATGATCCCAGGGTACTGGGATCGAGCCCCGCATCGGGCTCCCTGCTCCGCGGGAAGCCTGCTTCTCCCTCTCCTGCTCACCCTGCTTGTGTTCCCTCCCTCGCTGTGTTTCTCTCTGTCAAATAAATAAATAAAATCTTTAAAAAAAAAAACATAATGGTTAGATCTAGAGATCAGTTTGGATTTATAATATCAAATTAGGTGATTAGTCCACTTGAAAATGATGCAACACATTAGATAATTTGCAGGAAATGTTAATTGACCTGAAATGTGATTTGGGGGGACGTCAGTCTTCAACATTATTTTTTAGAGTATTCCCAACTGCACATTTAGGTGCAGAGGAGCAATTCCGGCAGAAGCAACAAAATGTAACAGAACATTTGAGATTTCTTTTAATAGAATTAGAACCTCATCAATTAATTAAAAAAAAATATTTCAGATGATCACCATCTGTTTTAGCTTGGGTCTCACCAAAGGCAGACTTTGAGACAAAGTTTCAAGTTGTCTTGCAGCTGCCCTAGGAAAGACCAGTGGGAGAATAGGAAGTCACACAGGGAAAGGAAGGGTAGCCTCCCTCGGGAGGCAGTCCCAGAGGGCTACCCGCGAGCAGTGCAATTTCCCAGCACTTGCAGCCCACCCTGTGAGTGAGCAGAGGCTGTGGTGGCAGGGCAAGACTGCAGGCTAAGAGCTGCAATGAGGGGTAGGGGGCGCCTGGAGGGCTCAGTCTGTTAAGTGAGGCATCAGGTCATGATCCCAGGGTCCTGGGATGGAGCCCTGCGTTGGGCTCCTTGCTCAGTGGGGAGCCTGCTTCTCCCTCTGTCCTTTGATCCTCTCCCTGCTCATGCTCTCTCTCTAAAGTAAATAATTAAAATCTCAAAAAAAACCCAAAAAAACCTGCAGTTAGGAAGTAAGCCTCCACGAGGGTTAAGACTTGGGGCATAGGGCTGATACCGTTCTGCTCACCGGTTTCACAATCCTAATTGTGTATGGAGATTATGGTGCGGAGGTGTGTGTGTGTGGGGGGGGGTGTTGGGAAGTGATAGGGTTGGTTTACCTTTTTCTTCTGGTCTTCCTCCAGTACCCACGCTAGTCCATTACCTTATTTCTCTAGAGCTTTTTCTTTTTCTGATTCATTTCTGTTTTCCATCACATATCAAAGGATGGGGTCTCCTGGATCTAAGTTCTAGAGACGGAGCGCATGCCCTAATGTGTGGTGGGATTTCGGAATAGGAGATCAGTTTTCTGTTGCTTCACCACTACCCATAAGGAAGTATTTTTAAATCATTCATATAGAGGCTGTCACATTTGTGAGACAATCACACTTCCTC
This sequence comes from Eumetopias jubatus, assembly GCF_037043125.1. Taxonomy (NCBI): domain Eukaryota; kingdom Metazoa; phylum Chordata; class Mammalia; order Carnivora; family Otariidae; genus Eumetopias; species Eumetopias jubatus. The sequence goes on along the minus strand of NW_028274809.1, from coordinate 182,588,210 downwards.
ATCTTCTCCACCCAGACCATCTGCTCTTTCTCGGAGCTAAGTTAAGGTTACTCCTTCTCTTATGTCCATACAACCATGTCCCATCTGTTCGCACCAGACAGGCACTTACTTGTCCTGCACTGGTTTTTATTCCGCTCTGCATCATCCTTCTGCCCTCTCATTTTTCTGTGCATCCTGCATGGCATCACTTCTGACCTCCTTACTTCTATATACCGTACAAACTAAGATATTTATGGATGGATGCAAGTATTGTGCCTCCAGGGAAGTCACACCCAAACACAAACAGGTCAAAATAAAAATGAAAACCTAATAAAAGTATGTATTATTTCATTGCAAATTTTCCCCTTGTTTCTTTGCATCATTAGGATGTTATATTGAGTATTAAAATGATATATAGCATATTTTTCTTGAGTTTCATTAAGGATATTAAAGGCAGAATTGGAGAATATTTGTTATAAAAGTAAGGGTTGGGTCACTTAGGATCGCGAGCCATTATGCTAGATATATGCCGTTTATGCCATGCATACATATGACAAAATGGAATTGGGCTTTCAGTAGCCTGATGTGAATAAAGATAACGCAGTCTTAGTAATCTTCAAAATTATACATCAGATTACATTACATAAAAGACATTTTCTTATACCTTGTTTTTAGGTATATTACATAAATAGGAGACAAAGAAGCTTTTATCATCTTAATATGGCCATACATATTCCATAACTCTAACCATTTGTGAGAGTATTTATAATTGTACCAAATAGGATTATTCTGCTTTTTGCCCGTTTTTCTTTCCCGAGAGTGGTTTTAATCAAAAGTGGACAGGATCTTGCTGATGGTCACACTGCAGGGATAAAAGTAAAATGGATTCCTAGCCTCCCACTGCAGTGCTGTTAATATCACACCCCTCGTTTCCGGGCCCATCCAATATTGAATATTCACCATGAAAGAGAATAATGGATATAATGCTATTAGCTTCTGTTCCCCCCAAAGCCCACCTTGAGATAAGAATTGAGGTGCAAATCCCACCTCGGTACTTGAGAGGTGATCCCAGGAAGCACAATGAGGAGCTAGGAAAGAAGGCAGTCAATAATGAGCAGGTCACAGCTGTGGGGGTCGGGAATTAAATCCTACTAAAGACCCTTTCAGAGACTGAGCAGAACACACTTCAAAAATGTCTCACCAACAGACAAGAAAGCTGGGCTATTTGCCCAGCAGCCCTCCCTCATTAGATGAGTGCTGCTCCTGGGGGTTATAAACCACCCTGCACTTTCAGCCGGCTTTGTGTGTGGACCGGGCACACTCCTGCATCCAGAGAGGGCCCTTAGACAGAGAGACATAGGAGCTTGTAGGAGAGGGGTCCACTGAAGCTCTAGTGACCTCCAGGATGGGCAGAGAGGATATGGTTGGGACACCAGCAGCATCTGCTAAAAGTGGGGAAAAGGAAGTGAGACCAAATTGCCAATTCCCTTTATCCTGTTACCTCAGATCGCAGCACAGGACATTTTTGTAGCGCCAACGTGTTCCTTCTTTTAATGGATATGGCTACTGATTGGTACTACATAAGCGACTTCTCTTGATGTAGCTGCCCTAGATCCTTGCCAGAGTGCCAGCTGGATTTCAGGACATCATCAAAACAGGAAAGATAGGCCAAACATCATAATACCATCCCCTGACCAGGCTATGTCTTCCCAAACTGCCCAGAGGCCTCCCGTCCATCAGAACAAGGCCAACACCCACCCAATTCCCCCAGGGTTGTTTCAACAAAGTGAAACACCCCTGTCTCTCACTTGCTCACTTGTAAGACCTACTCAAAGATGTGAAGGTCATTATCGGCTTAAATGTTTCGTCTTGCTTGCCTGTGCATCTTCATGGCCAGTTTATGCTGATTGATTCAAACTGATTCAAACTCATGTTTTCAACATAATGTTCTAAAACAAAATGCATCCATTTGATCTTTTATTTCTCCTTTTTTCCAAGGTGAGATAATCACAAAAATACTGTGTCGGAAATTTTTCATTATTCTTATTTCCATTGTTGGCAACATTTATTGTTGTAAATCCATAGAAATGCAATCGAAAAATGCATACACGGGAAGAATGTCATGACCACAGCAGCTAGTGAAAAAAGAACACATGAAAATATTTCAAAATTTCAGAAAATAAGCTAGAAATACAAAATCCTGAAAACTGATCGACTATTCTGTCACTTAATTTTGCTTATTGATTTTAGCTTTTCTTTTTTCTAAGATTTTATTTATTCATTTTGGAGGGACAGAGAGAGAGCATGAGCAGAAAGAGGGAGAAGCAGACTCCCCTGCTGAGCAGGGAGCCTGACATGTGGCTCCATCCCAGGACCCTGGGATCATGACCCGAGCCAAAGGCAGACACTCAACCAACTGAGCCACCCAGGCGCCCCTGATTTTAGCTTTTCTACTTTTTATGGAGAATGAAGCCCAGGGCTCTCTTTTATCTTTCTCAGTGTTATTAGCTGAATTGTATAACCAAAAAAAGTATATTGAAGTCCTACCCCCAGTGCCTGAGAATGTGGCCTTCATTGCAAATAGGGTCATTGCAGATGTAACTAGTTATGATGAGGTCATTATGGAGTAGGGTAGGACCTAATCCCATATGACTGGCTCTCCTTATAAGAAGAGACTCTTACAGACCCAGGGACATCACCCTGTGACAACAGAAGCAGAAATCGCAGCGGCTGCCACCGCCAGCCAAGGAACACCAAGGATGGCCAGCAAACACCAGAAGCTGGAAGAGGCAAGGAACAGTCCTGCCCTTCAGGTTTCCGTGGGAGCACGGCCCTGCTGACCCCTGGATTTGGGACTGACAGCCTCTGGGACTGTGAGGCACTAAAGTTCTGTTGTTTTAAGCCCCCCAGTTTGTGTACTTTTTAATGGCAGTCCAAGGCGACACTCGGCTTTTCTCTTTAATTCATACTTTAAAATTTCCTCTTCCATCTGCTATTCACCTGTTTCCCTTTGCACTTCCTTAATTTCTACCTAGGTAAAAGCTATGTTAAGATTTACTTCTGCCCAGCAACCATAGGGACTAGGTTTATGTGCTCTTAATAGCAACCCCATTGTCCCAAAGGTGACAATTTCTTTGATCTCCCATGTCATGTACAAGTTGATAGGATCGGGAACCAAAAATCACACTGGTAAAATCTTCCCACCCATCATGTCCACCAAATGTAAAATTGCTTCGTTAAGGCTGTGGGTTTTGGTCCGTCCAGCATCAAGGAGAGACTGTGACACGCTCACTCACCTGGCTCCAACCTCCCGCCTTCCCATGTACCAATCTCTTTCATAGTCATGACTCACCTTGTACTCCCTCTGCAGATGAATCTGTGGTCCAGTCACTAGGGCCAATTCTGATGTTAGGTAAGGAATGTGAGAAGTTCCGGTCTGCTGCTCTGTGATGGCGGCTGAATTCTACGCCCTTGGGCTCCTTTCACAACCTGTGCATTGCATTCCTTTATAAAAGCAGGTACACTCTACTTGGAGGTCATTGTCTAATTGCCTGTGTCCTCCATGCAATTGCAAGCAGGGCCTGTCTTTCATCTTTGTTTCCCCAAGGCTTAGCATGGTGATTGGCACACAGTAGGGCTTCAACATATATATTCAATTGAATGAGATGAACGAGGGAAAGACAATCAAGCCATACTTGCTGCTTCCCCCCCATTCTGACAATTGGACGGGCTTCAGATTGTCCAGATATCCAGCGTCTACCTCATGCCCCAATGAGTGGGTAGTGCATGCAAGTATGGACAAAGGATTTCCAAAACCATTGCAAGATAAATTATGTTCTGGGGCACCTGGCTGGCTCAGTCGGAAGAGCATGCAATGCTTGATCTTGGAGTCGTGAGTTCAAGCCCCATGCTGGGTGTAGAGATGACTAAAAATAAATCAATAAACCTAAAAAAAAAAGATAAATTATGTCCTAGGAAAGTCTCAGAAAGTCTACTGGTAGAACCGCATAAACAAGGGGATTTAATATTCCCTTTTATGTTATTTCAGTGATAGTATGTATGTATAGAAACTGGGGTTGGCTCAAAGGTTAAAGTGAGGTGATCCTTCTGATTTGGCATTTTTTAAATTTTTCTTATTTTTTTAAAGATTTATTTATTTGACAGAGCACACAAGCAGGGGAGTGGGAGGGGGAGAAGCAGGCTCCCCACTGAGCAGGGAGCCCGATGTAGGACTCGATCCCAGGACCCTGGGATCATGACCTGAGGCGAAGGCAAATGCTTAACTGAGCCACCCAGGTGCCCCTGATTTGGCAATTATTTACGACCTTGTGGACGTAACTATGGGATTGGAATATTTATTTATAAGGGATTATTCAGCAATGAGTGCCCCACCGGTGGCCAAAAAGATACAAAAGAATAGCGACCTGAGTTTTCTGACCCAGCAGATAGTAGTTTGTCCTCACCTGCAGGCCAAGGAGGTTCTACCCTGTGCAAATGTGCCAGACCAACTGGGACTCAGATGGACCCAGTGTGAGCGAGCCTGACGCAGAGGAGGAAGGAACACTCATAGAAGTGGTGGGATCTTGGGGTGCCTGGGTGGCTCAGTCGTTAAGCGTCTGCCTTCAGCTCAGGTCATGATCTCAGGTCCTGGGATCGAGCCCCGCATCGGGCTCCCTGCTCGGCAGGAAGCCTGCTTCTCCCTCTCCCACTCCCCCTGCTTGTGTTCCCTCTCTCGCTGTGTCTCTCTTTGTCAGATAAATAAATAAAATCTTAAAAAAAAAAAAAGAAGTGGTGGGATCTTGACATTAACCTTGGATAGTCCCTAGGACCATGTCGGTCTGGCTGAGTGTCCTTCAAGAGACCCTGACTTGGTGCTCCTATGTTCTTCCAATGAAAACATGCCCATTGTGGGTTATAATCCTGATCTCTCTGGTGCTGATAACTATTTTATTCCTTCACAGTTGCTCTCTGTAGTATCCTCAATCAAACCTGCTCCACCAGCCACCAGATGATTAGAACATCTGTTCAATATCTTCCTGATTTGTTATTCATCTCAGAAGTGAGTTTTTCAAATACGTTTAGCCTTCTCTTCTCCAGACTAAATATTTCTGTAACTTTTCAACCCTTTATTTTTTTTTAAATTCTCTCCAGTTTTCGATGTATCCTTACACCATGGAGCTTAAGTAGTGTATGAGACTCTACATACAAGATAGAGGCATAAAATACCAATAATCATGACATATTTGTGATGATAACTGACAAGGTCTAATCTCTTATTCCAGACTTCCTAAAGGAAAGGAAAAGAGCTTCTAACACAATTGACTGATAAACCATAGAGTTGGATCGATAAGGAAAATAATCCACCTGAATTCTTGAAATAAAAGGTTATCATTTAAAAAATTATTCCATGCTCATTAAGAACAGAACAACTTTTTATTCCTGGTAGTTTATATAAATTCCAGCTAACAGTCCATCATACCAAATATGAAAACACTGGGTTTTAGCAACAATTCTATTTGAAAGAAATGATCTGTGTACCGTTACCAGACGTTGTATGTTATCATTGTGAAATGTGAACACAAATATATATGTAAAATAGAAAAAGGTAATTATGTCTTCTATGTTTTTTATGGCACCTTGCCATATTTCATATAAGACTCTTGGGAGAGCTGGAAGGGCGTGTGCGATGGTGAAGTGCCCAGAGCCTGGAGCCTGGCTTCAAATCCCAGCTCGTTCTCAACTAACTGTTAGACGCCCAGCCAAGTCTCCTTAACTCGTTTCCTCATCTGTGAAGAGGGAATGATGGTAATAATAACACCTGCCTCTAGGGGGCTTCTGAGCATTAAATAACTTAACACATTAAAAAGAAAAATCTCTTAGAACAGGTCCTGCCCATAGTAAGTTCCTGCAATTATTATCATTATAATTTCCGTAATTATACTCTGAACATTGGCAAGGAGGCTGAAACAGTTCTCAAAATTGAGCCTGTCTATTTGTTCCAGAACTCTTAGGAGACAGTTCGTTCCTCAAGTAGTAATTAGAAATGAAGAATCAGAACAGTGTGATCATGCCTTTTGACGAAGGCCCCAGGAAAGCAGCTGGCTTAGCTCAGCTGTTAAACAGTGGCTCACAGTCGCACATGTAGACCAATCAAAATAACGGTGCAGAGAGGCGACAGGTACAAGATGGCCACTCCAAGGTGCCATGGTATGCCACTAACATTATAAATTGGACATGATATCGAGGGTGACCCTGGAGTTGTGCAACATGGTGGCATGGATCCAAACCACAGTAAGCAAGGGATCTCTCTGTCTCTGAGCAGAGACAAAGAGACTATTGTTCAGACTTCAGTGTGCACGAAACCAGTGAGATGCTTGTTTACAATGCAGAGCCCTGAGGCTCATTCCCTGAGATTCTGAGGGGAGGCCCAGGAATTTGAATTAAAAAAAAAAAACAACATTTTTAGTCGTCTTCATTTTTTATTTTATTTATTATTTCTTAAAGATTTTATTTGAGAGAGAGAATGCACATGAGAGGGGGAAGGGTCAGAGGGAGAAGCAGACTCCTGGCTGAGCAGGGAGCCCGATGGTGGGACTCGATCCCGGGACTCCAGGATCATGACCTGAGCCGAAGGCAGTCGCTTAACCAACTGAGCCACCCAGGCGCCCGGTCGTCTTCATTGTTTAGAAAAGCTTTGGCTTTACAAGAAAGTTGGGAAGATAGCACAAAGGATTCCCATAAACCCTATATCCACCTTCTCCTATTATTAACGTCCTATCTGACTATGGTCTGTTTGTCACAATTAGGAAACCAATATTGATACATTTTGATGAACTAACGTCCGTACTTTATGTAGATAGCTTTAGTTTTTACCTACTGTCCTTTTTCTGTTCCAGGACCCCATCCAGGATGCCCCGTTACATTGAGCCGTCATGTCTCCTTAGGCTCTTCTTGGCTGTGATGGTTTTTTGACTTTCCTTGTTTTCCATAACCTTGACAGTTTTGAGGAGTACTGGTCAGGAAGTCTGCAGGATATCCCTTTATTGGAACTTGCCTGATGTTCTTCTCGTGATAAGACTGAGGTTATAGATAGTTGGGGAAAATACCCACAAAAGTAAAATGCCATTTTCATCACACAGTATCAAGTATACATACTATCAGCCTGACTCATCAGCCTCACGTTGACCCTCATCACCTGGTTGAGGTCGTGTTAGTCAGGTTTCTCCACTGGAAAATTACCCGCTACCCCCTTCATACCGTCGTCTCTGGAAGGAAGTCACTACGGGCAGCCCACGCTTGAGCAGGGAGTTATGTTCCACCTGTTTGAGGATGTGGTATGTATATAAATTATTTGGAATTCTTCTGCACAGGAGATTTGTATCTCCTCCCCCATTGTTTATTCAACCATTTATTTATATCAGTATAGACTCATGGACATTTATTTTATACTTTGGGTTATAAGCCAGTATCACTTCATTTGTTTTGCTGTCAAGTTATTTCGACTTTGGCCTCTGGGAGCTCTTTCAGTTGGCTCCCGTATCACACTGACATACCCCAATCAGTGTGGGGCTTCAGTCAGCCTTTTCTTTTTTTTAAGATTTTATTTATTTATTTGAGAGCGTGAGAGAGAGATCATGAGCAGGGGGTAGGGTAGAGGGAGAAGCAGACTCCCCGCTGAGCCGGGAGCCCGATGCGGGGCTCGATCCCAGGACCCTGGGATCATGACCTGAGCCGAAGGCAGACGCTTAACCGACTGAGCCACCCAGGCGCCCTTGAGTCAGCATTTTCAAAAAGCTCCCAAGTGATTCTGGTGCCGGTGGTCCAAGGACTGCACGGTGAGAAAATGTGGCTTGACGGTGTGCCGTGAGCTCTGCTAACCACAGAATCTCACCCGTTTGCTGATTCCTTCTGCAAGCCACCCCTGTCTACTGTACCCATTCAGCAAACACAGACTGTCAGCTCCCTGCCTCCTCCCAACAGGCACTGTACTAGATTCTGGGAATGCAGAGCTTGTCCGGGAATTCAGACTTAGGTGGACATGCTATGGGGGAAATAGGAATGTGGCTAACAAGAGAGAGGAAAAGAGTACCTGCCAACATTTTACCCATCCTCAGCTTCCCAGAGAGCTTTTCTAGAGGAAAGAGCGTATTAAGAATTGAGAGAAGATACAAGGAACAGAGGAGAATAGGGGACATTGGAGGGGTTGGGCTCAAAAGCACCTATGGAAGATTTGGAATTAAACAGAAAAACATGCTTTATCCTCTGAGACTGAGGAAAGGAAATTGGCTATAGAAATTTTATAGATTGGCTGATGTTGGGGGAGGCATGTTTGAGGTCACCTAAACGGCTTTAATTTTCTTTCTTTTTAAAGATGTATTTATTTGTGGGCGCCTGGGTGGCTCAGTTGGTTGAGCGACTGCCTTTGCTCAGGTCATGATCCTGGAGTCCCAGGATCGAGTCCCGCATCAGGCTCCCTGCTCGGCGGGGAGTCTGCTTCTCCCTCTGACCCTCCCCCCTCTCATGTGCTCTCTCTCTCAAATAAATAAATAAAATATTTAAAAAAAAAAGATGTATTTATTTGTTTTAGAGAGACAGAGAGAGAAGCAGAGGGAGAGGGAGAAGCAGACTCCCTGCTGATCAAGGAGCCCGATGCGGAGCTCAATCGCAGGACCCCGAAATCATGACCTGAGCCAAAGGCAGACGCTTAACCAAATGAGCCACCCAGGTGCCCTAGACAGCTTTAATTTTCTGAATGAAACAGGACGCCAGGTCATCCTTACTAGAGGGAGGAGTCTGGAAACACAGAGGCTGGAATAGCGTTAAAGTTTTGAAATAGTGGTTGGGGTGCATCGGTTAGAATCAAGTCAGGAGACAAAACCACAGCAATAACTTGAAAAAAGAGAATTAAATACAAAGAATTGTTAACCTACTCCAGGATAACCCCAAGATACCACAGAGGAGCCAGCTACCACCTCTCGGGCTAGACAAAGGGAAATGCCTGGAATAATTAAAACATTACAATTTAGAGGAGTGGTCCCACGGGACTGGGACCCAGTAGTCAGAGGAGGGGGTGCTGGCCGGTTGGTGATGGTCAGGAGCGATGTGTTGCAGGTCTGCAAGTGTTGGACCACCTGGAAACTGGAATCGGCTGCTACTGCAGGAAGGCACTGCCTCTCCTGGGGGAAAAGGCATTGCTGGGGTGTTGCTCAGAGGAATCACAGGGAGAAAGGAGGTCACTGTGCCCTCCTTCTTCCTCCAGGCTTGCAGCCTTCCTGCAGCACCCCGAACTGGAAGAGCCCAATGCGTGGTTTGCAGGGTCTCAACCTAGCACCACGAAGCCAAGTAGAGAGGCATGAGTTTGGAACTGAGAGACAGTGATGGTCATGGGCCACCTCTCAACCGTGTGAGTGACATTTAGGGACTCAATACACTTGTGGGTCTGTATACTGGCTGAATTTCTTTCCTCCCTTGTCTGCAAATCATTTCTTGTTCTCCTAGGCCTTTGCCATGTTGGAGATTTCTTCTCATTCCAGGGACCAGCCCCTGATTCCCTTGGTTGCTTAACCTCTTTCAGGAAAGTCTTGATGGACCACCTGGTTCAAAAGGAACCAAAGGGTTACCCCATCGATCCAACAAAGGGAAAAACAAAATGTGGTATATACATGTGACGGGCTATTGTTCAGCCATAAAAATGAAGGAAATTCTGACACGTGCTACAAAGTGGATGAACCATGAGGACATTATAGAAGTCAGTCATAAAAAGACAAATACCGTATGATTCTGCTTATATGGGGCACCTAGAGTAGTCAAACTCATAAAGACAGAAAATAGAATGCGGTTGGCAGGGCACGGTGAGGTGGGGAAATGAGAAGTTCGTACTGAATGGGTACAGAGTTTCAGTCTTGCAAGATGAAGAATGTTCTCTAGATGGAGGGTGGTGATGGTTGCTCAACAATATGAATATACTTGATGCCACTGAATGTGCACTGAAAAATGATTAAGATGGTGAATTTTATATTCTGTGTATTTTGCCACAATGAAAAAAAAATTTTTAAGACCAAAAACAAGGTTACAGCTGGAGGGAATAGGTGGGTGTGGGTGGCCCCTGACCTGGTGGGTCACATGTCTCTATTTGGTGGTTCATTCCTCAACTCAACTTCATGAGTGGCATTTTCCAGGCCTTGCTTCATAAGTTCCAATGAGCTTATGTCCTTGTTTCCTCGGCTGCACACATACCCCCTGATGCATAAGCGCAGAAACAGCCCTCTCTCCTTGTACCAGGGGATGATACTACTAGCTAATATATGTTTTTAACCCAAATTGTCTTTTTTTTCTTAGCATTTTTTCCCGAAGATTTTATTTTGCAGTAATCTCTACACCCAACGTGGGGCTCGAACTCACAACCCCAAGATCCGGAGCCTCACGCTCCACCAACTGAGCCAGCCAGGCGTCCCACTAATAGCTAATATTAACCGAGTATTTACAATACGCCAGTCACATGTACTAACCAGAACAAACTTCCGTTGCAGACACTCTTCTCATCTCCATATTCCAGATGAGGAAACCAAAGCTTAGAGAGGTTGTGACTAGCCTCAGGTCACCTAACTGCGAAGGGGAGAAGCCAGGACGTAGCGTGCGGCCCAACCGCTGTACTCTACCGCCCCCTAGTGGGCCCTGGTTTCGCGGCGTTTCCCCCACACTGCACTGGGGCGGGGAGCCCCGCGGTGTCCCTCCCACTGGGCAAGAAGTCATTTTGCAGTCGTTATATTGTGCTTCCAGGGCGGTCCAGAGACACCCTCCTCCCAGCCGTGGCACCCCACTGGCTGTGTAGGGCAAGGGACAGCAGTGGCTGAGTTTGGCGCATGCCTAAGCGAAGCTCCCCCGGTGCTCAACCCCCAGGAGCAGCGCTGGTGGGGGGATTGTCCTGTGTGGGTTACAGTGTTCCATCGCTCCCTGCAGGAGCCTCTCTGATAGATGCGACCGTTTTCCTAAGCCTCTCTGGTTGTACGGATGCTTGGAGCCATAAAGAGACTCCTGGATTTCTAGATCCCAGCTATACAAAGTGTTTTCTGAAGTCAGCAACTCTCCAAGTGTCTCTCCTGATCTGAGTGGGCTGCGTGGGGTTGTGAGTGGGGGATCTACCCCTTGAGAAGTGCCTTTCCCGCAGCACACAGGGCCCTGGGGGTGCCTTTGGCATTTCTGGCCGGTAAGTCCCGGTTTGTCGGGTGAGCAGATACCGTCTGTTGTTTGATCCAGGATTCCCACATTGCCTTTGGTGGTTAATGTGTGTTTCGTCTCTTCTAATCTACAATAATCCTCCCTCCCACCTGATAGTTTATTGTTTTGTGTCGTGGAACTCTTTGGAAGAGTCTGGGTGAGTTGTTTTAGATGGTCTCCAATGCAGAATTTGTCTAATAGTGTCTTCATGATTGGATTCAGGTTAGATATTTTTGGCAAGAATACTTCATAGATGACATTTTGTACTTATTGTCTCATGTTACAAGGCACAAAAAACCTCCTTTGGGAATTACACACTCAACAAATATATATTGATAGTGTGTTGCGTGTTGAGTTGTGAACTGGGCTATGCAATGAGGATGCATGGGTGCCGTTGATAGGATTGTGAGGTGAGAGGTTAAACAAAACCATACAAAACCACAACAGCAGGCTTAGCAATTGGGAATCGGTTTGGCTACACATAACAGAAAATTCAACTCACAGTAGCTAAACCAAATAGAGGTTCGGGTTTTGGTTTTGGTTTTAATTTTGTATTTTGCACAGTTGCAAGTCCAGCGCTGATACGATAGCTTCACCATATTCTCTTTCTCTTTCTGTCTGCCATCATTAGGGGATTGCTTTAGTTCCCACGGACCCATGACTTCTGCCCTTCAGACGTTGGACCTCCTGCCAGGCAGGAAGGAGAAAAAGGGCATGCCTACTGACTGCTGCGCTTTGAAGGAGTTTTCCCAAAAGCAGCACCGAGTGATTCTGCTCATATCTAATTGGTTAGGATTGTGCCACATGGTCAACCGCATATGCAAGGTTGTGTGGGAACACTGCTACCCTTAACAAGAACAGGGCTCCTGGCCCAGTGGCTCAGTCGGTTAAGTGTGTGACTTTGGCTCAGGTCATGATCCTGTCCTGGGATTGAGTCCCCCATCAGGATCCTTGCTCAGCGGGGAGCCTGCTTCTCCCTTTGCCTCTGCCCTTCCACCCCATGCACGTTTTCTCTCTCTCTCTCTCTCTCTCAAATAAATAAAATCTTTAAAAACAAAAACCAAAAACAGGACTCTATTAGTAAGGAAGAAGGCGAGAACAGATACTAGGTAGGCAATTGGCAGTCTTGGCCATGGAAGATAACAAAGACTTTTAATGGCTGGAGAGACAGCTACACAGATTAAACATGAAAATTGGAAAGTTCCCACCAACTTAGGGAAAAACCTGATTGTTCTGTGGCCATGGTAACAAGTAGCCACTAGAACTGGTTTTATATCCATTCACTCGATCAATGACAGCTTGCCCCAGTGAACATACCTTTACAGGCTAACCAATTAGTTCAACCCCTATGTTATGAAAATAAGCCAGTCAGAGATTGGCTCACTTTATTTGTTTTTTTTAAAGATTTTATTTATTCATTTGAGACACAGAGATACAGAGAGAGAGCAAGAGAGCATGAGCAGGGAGAGAGGCAGAGGGAGAGGGAGAAGCAGGCCTCCTGCTGAGCCAGGAGCCTGATGCGGGGCTCGATCCCAGGACCCTGGGATCATGACCTGAGCCGAAGGCAGCCGCTTAACCGACTGAGCCACCCAGGTGCCCCTGGAGATTGGCTCACTTTAATAAACACACCTGAGTGCCAACCAATCAACAATAATAGCTCAGCCAGCAACTACACTCCTACAGACGGTGTTAACCCACTTATGCCTCCGAAAGTCTCCCAATCCCTGAGCTCATGTTCCCAAAACCCTCTGTAAGTCAACACTGTACTCCGCACAGAGAGACTGAGGCTGGCCAGCATAGCTCTCCCTTATTAGATAAGCAATGCGTTCAGCTTTGCTTTCTTATTTCAGGTATCAAGTGTGGTCCTGTTGTAATAAAGCCAGAATCGTATTTTTTAATTTGTTTGTATCCTCCATGGAGGACGCATTCCCCAAGCAAAATCTTCAAACATCTCCATCCGTAGCCTTAGTGGACAAGGCTCCAGAGCATGCAGAGATGTCTGCAAGCAATCCAGCAGCACAGGATGATGGAGAGAGGCAAAACAAAGACCCAGAGCACCTGGCATAGGGGAACCATCCAGATGTTGACAGGTGATCTGTCTGTTTAGAGCAGACCTCTTGCTTACTGTTCAAAAATAGAGGATAGAGGCAGGACACTAACTCGACAGGGTAGGGCCGGAGTAGGAACACTAGGGTCCGTGGGCCAGTCGGCCTCCCCTCCTACCCACCTGCACCCCGCCCCCAGCCTTGAATTTAATATTTTTAAGTGGTTACATTTGGGGAAGGGAAATAGCCTTTTTGTTGCGGTGGTGGGGCGCCTGGGTGGCTCACTTGGTTAAGCGACTGCCTTCGGCTCAGGTGATGATCCTGGAGTCCCAGAATCGAGTCCCGCATCGGGCTCCCTGCTCAGCGGGGAGTCTGCTTCTCCCTCTGACCCTCCCTCCTCTCATGTGCTCTCTCTCTTTCTCTCTCTCTCTCTCATTCTCTCTCTCTCAAATAAATAAAATCTTAAAAAAAAAAAAAGGATACTGCTTGTTGCGGTGGTGGTGGTAGTAAACTATACCTAACATAAAATTTACCATTTTAACTATTTTTATGCGTACAATTCCGTGTATGTTCTCAATGCCGTGTAACAATTACCGCTATCCATTTCCAGAACTTTTTCATCATCCTCAACAGAACTCGGTCTCCATTAAACAACAACTCTCCATTCCTCCAGCCTCTGGTAACCACTGTTCTACCTTCTGTCTCTACAAGTTCGTCTATTTTAAGTACCTCATATAAGTGGAATAACACAATACTTGTCTTTTTGTGTCTGGCTTACGGGACCCTTGTTGTAAAATATTATTTCAAGATTTATCCATGTTGTAGCAGGTGTCAGACTTTCCTTCCTCTTAAGGCTGCCTAATATTCAATCGTATGGATATACCTCAGTTTGTGTATACATTTGCCTTACTGGGGAACACTTGGGTTGTTTTCACCTTTTGGCTACTGTGAATAATGCTGCTGGAATATTGGTGCCCAAGCAGAAGTGTTAACGTTTTAAATTTATATGAGCAACTACACAATATTTTCTCTCTCTTGCCTCTTGGCATTCCAAGTCTGACATAGTTACTATCTGGCGCTCCGCAGGAAGAGTTTGCCAACCCCTAGTTTAAGGGATGGGCTCAGGACAGAGGGTGATCCTGGCAGAAGTGCATTCATATTGGCTTGTTGGAGGAGGAAGAGAGAAGAGAAGAGTTGGTATTTGCTGGGAATGGACACGTGGGGCTTGCATTTGTTTGCTAGGACTGCCATAACAAAGTACCACAGACTGGGTGGTGGGAAACAACAAAAAGTTATTTCCTCACAGTTCTGGAGGCTGGAAGTCCAAGATCAAGGAGTCAGCAGGGTTGGTTTCTTTGGGGGCCTCTCCCTCCCTGGTTTGTAGATGGCTGTTTTCTCCCTGTATCTTCACATGGTCTTCCCTGTGTGTGTGTGTGTATCTGTGTCCTAATTTCCTGTTCTGACAGGGACACCAATCATCCCATTAAGGTGGGATTAGGGCCCACCTGAATGACCTTATGCAGCCTTAATTACATCTCTGAAAGCCCTGTCTCCAAACACAGTCACATTCTGAGCTGCTGGATGGAGGTTAGAGCTTCAACCCCAAAATTTTGAGGGAACACAATTCTGCCTCTACCAGAGTCCACACTCCACCCAGGAGATACCAGGCCTTTAAAAGACCAAGAAATTCTTTTTTTTTTTTTTTTAAGATTTTATTTATTTATTTGATGGGGGGGAGAGAGAGAGAGCACAAGCAGGGGGTGCAGCAGAGGGAGAGGGAGAAGGAGGCTCCCCGCCGAGCAGGGAGCCCGACGTGGGACTCGATCCCAGGACCCCGGGATCATGACCTGAGCCGAAGGCAGACGCTTAACCAACTGAGCCGCCCAGGCGTCCCGAAAGACCAACAAATTCTTAATGCAACCTGGTAGCGATGGTGTTGGAAGTGAGGACATACACTGATGTGCTCCTGCCCTCATAAATATTGGCTCAGAAACTGGGTAGGTCTGAGTCTGCCGTGGAGAAAGCTCACTGCCATAGGGTTGCCGAGGACAAGAGCAAAGGACTTCCTTTTTGACAGAATGTGTTTTTGTAGCATTTCCTAGATTTTTTTTCTTGTGACAATAGAGAGTATCGAAAAAAAAAAGAGAAAGAAAATCCATTATAATTTTAGCAGCAATTAACCTGAATTCGGGTAGGAGTGCTTCGGCTCTGCTGTGAGCCGGCTACAGCAAAATTGTCCAGCCCGGGTTTTCCGTTGGGAATCCTGCTCCCACACCCCTCTCTGCCCTGAGAGCATCCTTACCACGCTCACTCCCGTCCACAGTTATCTCTTCTCTATTTCAAAAAAAGTCATGACTAGAGGACACTTTAAAGGAACATGACCAGATAGACTTTGGGGTCCAGAAGTGATCTGCCACTCAGTGGAGGCAACTGGGGCCAAACTCATGTCACATTTTTCTTTCTTCTCTTGGGCTCAGAGGCAGAAAATACTACAGTTTCTGACCTCTGACATGAAAAGAAAAGAAAAAAGAAAAGAAACCCAGCCCATAGGTCCCCATACTTCAATCCCCGACTGACAGAGCAAGAATAGACACTTTGAAATGTTTAGAACAAAAACTTTCACACAGACTGACCTTGTTTCATTTGAGGACACCGGAGCGGATTCCGGATGAATTCGAAGCAGCAGCGGCAATAAATGATCCAGTTGCAAGAACTGTCATAAGACAATCCTTTTGAAATACTGTGAAGCCAGCAAATATTTCTAGTGCCCCCAAAACTGGTTTGGAAAATGTAGAATGGTTTGTTTAAGGTAGTGGTTCTTGACTGAATAGAAGAAGCTACTTACTTCCAAACTAGATTTGAGTACAGTGGATTGGATATTAAAAATAAAAGATTCAGGGGCGCCTGGCTGGCTCAGTCAGAAGGGCATGTGACTCTCGATCTCTGGGTCCCGAGGTTGAACCCCACGTTGGGTGTAGAGATTACCTAAATAAATCAATACAAATAAACTTAAAAAAAATAAAACATGAAAGGTTCAGGCAACCAGTGTATAATTTCAGACACCCAATGCCATTAGCATACTGTGTGTTCTCCTTAGATGTGCAACGCCCTCCTTTCCAGAACATCCTCTATTCTTTGTTCCCTGGAACTGCTGTTTTCAGCAGCATTTTCTTTGAATACGTTTCCTTGAACCCTCTTGTTCCCACCAGTTTTTCCCTGTGTGGACCTCGTTTGCTTCTCTCAACTTCCAGATTCTATATCGTCTCCTATTTGGACCTCACATTGCCTGTGGAAGGAAGTACTAATGCCTCCAAAACTGAGTCCTAGACTTAGAAGCTGGTGCGTCACCGTGGCTGATCTAGGTCCGACCCACGGGGGAGGTCGCTCCCGTTGTCAGGTGCCTTTATACGGTGTCCGGCACGGAGTTTGGATCTGGCTCAGTAAGGTTAGATTCCATTATTGCGGACACAGGCTAGACCTGGCAAGACTTTAGAGGGTGGCAGTGGAGATGAAAGGGTAACTAAACACGGAATAGAAATAGAAATAGGCTCTAATACCGCCGTGGCTTTCCCCTTGGCCTCAAGGCTCATGGTGCTTTCCCTTTACATACGGGATCCCAAAGAGAGAATGCTTCTGGCTCGTCTTCTTAGGTCGTCCCAGCCAATTTCCCACCATCAGGTTCCTCCTGGACACCTTGGCCTCTCTGCAATTACACACTTTGCCATTTGAAGGGTAATATTAATACCTACGTTCCTGGTTGATTTGAATTGGGTTGAGAAGATGTCTACTAACTTGTCGCAAGGACTTCAGATTCATGGATTCACACAATGGTAGAGGGGAGAGAGACCTAGACATTCCAAATTAGAATTTCAGCTATGGAACTGAATTAAAGTGTCAAGGCTCCCCCAAAGGGAGTCTTATGAATTTGCTAACTTCTTATACTTCAGTGTGATTGACTCATTAACTGAGATTAGACTGTGCAGCTTGAGTCTGGGGAGAGAAACTGAAAAGAAGGGAAAGGAGAGAGGACCATAAGGACAAAGGAATGATCGAAAGGCAGCTTCTGGAAACAACATATCTGCTTCCTAATTTGTCTTCATCCCTGTCCTAAGACACCAGGGATGGTTTTGATATCTTCCCCATCACCCATATCCTGACCTGAATTAAGATCAGGTAAGTCTGTGTGCTCTATTCTCTTGCACAAAGACTGCTGCCCACCCAGCCTTGGTATGACTGCTCTTCCACGAATAATATCAATGTACAATTCTCACACTCTTACCTCAGGCCGGCGCCTTCACTGTTGAACTCTATCTCCTCATCTTCAGCTATTCAAGAACAGATGCAATTCTTAAGAGTCTCTCCTGAAACAACTGTTTTCACTTCTTATTAGATGCCTAAAAAATATTTTGTTCAAAAATATGTATCTTTTTATATATCTACTACTTTTCTGTTCCCCGTTACAAAGACTCTCAGGCTGGCTGGCACTTGCTGCGCTCATTTTCTCCACCTCCCGTTCTTTCTTCCACCCAATCCAGGTGGGCTTTGCACCCATGACTCACTGAAATTGTTCTCAGTAGGGTCATCAGGGACATCTCCCTGGCAAGAGCCAATGGTCAGTCCTTTGTCCTTAGCACAATCAACCTCTCAGCAACTTTGGACATTCATTCCCATCTTTTTTTAAAAAAAATTATACATCTTTCATGCATTCAGAAGATATAAAGATTAATACAATAAACACCAGTGTACCCACCAGTCAGCTTAAAGAGGAGGAGGGGGTGGGAGGGATGGGGCGGCTGGGTGATGGGCACTGGGGAGGGTATGCGCTGTGGTGAGCGCTGTGGATTGTGCGAGACTGCTGAATCACGGACCTGTATCCCTGAAACAAATAATGCAACATATGTTAATAAAAAAATAAAAAATAAAATAGGAAAAAAGAAAGAGTTATGGCTGGGACCCAAATGCAATTAGGAATAAAATAACTATCTTTTGCCAGAGACCATGACTAACCTGATATTTTAAACTGTTTCCTACATATTGTTGATGCTCAATAAATATTAAATATTAGAAAAAACAAGGGACACCATTTCTGCTAGAAACTCTGGTGTGTCTTTCTCTGATGGCTTGTCACCTGCTACCTCCTGGATGAACCAGTCTCCTTCTGTGTTTATTATTCCCCTGCTAGCCTACATTGTCTCACTACGTATGTGTATCTCTCTCACTACATATGTGTATTAGTTTTAGTTTTATGAACTTTGCATATGGTAACTTAATGCACATATTTCTGTGATTAGCTTTTTTCCTCGCATTTTTTAAAAGATTTTATTGATTGATTGATTGATTGATTGATTGATTGGAGAGAGAGCATGAGAGAGGGAAGGATCAGAGGGAGAAGCAGACTCCCCGCTGGGCAGGGAGCCCGACGCGGGACTCGATCCCGGGACTCCAGGATCATGACCTGAGCCGAAGGCAGTCGCTTAACCAACTGAGCCACCCAGGTGCCGTCTCAACATCATTTTTATGAGATTTATTCATGATGCTACTTGTAAGCATCGCTCGTTTACACTGCTATGCAGTGTTCCGTTGCATACTGTATTAGTTATCTGTTACTGTGTGACAAATTACTCCAAAATTTAGCATCTCAAAACAACAATAAACAGTTTCTATAAGTCAGGAATTTAGGAGAAGCTTAGCTGAGTTGTTCTAGCTCAGGGTCTCCCATGAGGTAGCAGTCAAGATACTGGCTAAGTACGTAGTTATCTGCAGGCTTGATGCGGCTGGAGAATTCATTTCCAAGGTGGCGCACTCACAAGACTGAGAGTTGGTGCTGCTTGTTGGAAAGAAGCCTCAGCTCCTTGTCATGTGGATATCTCCACAGGGTTGCTTGAGTATCCTTATAACATAGCAGCTGGCTTCCTCCAGAGGGAACGAACCAAGAAAGCAAGGCAGAAGTCACAATGACTTTGATCATTTCTGGAATATCCCATTGGTTATATAGGTCAGCTCTATTCAGTGTGGGAGGCAAGTACACTTAAATAGAAAGCACATGAATACCAGGAAGTGACATTGGAGGCCATCCTGGAAGCTGGCTACCACAATGACTGAATTAATCTATTTTTAGGATTAACCTGTTCTCTTGTTAATGACATTAATGTTATTTCCATTTTATTTTATTTTATTTGTTTGCTATTATAAACACAATTATTATGATCATTCTTGTTCAGAATTCCTGGTGCACATGGGCAATAGTTTCTCTAGAGGGACGTTGCTGGGCCATAGGGTATGTGCATCTTCAAATCTATTAGAAAATACCAAATTGCTCCAAAATCGCCCCAAAGTGGTTTACCAATTTATACTCCCACCAGCAGTAAATAATATTTCCCATGCTCCATATACTTGTCAATACTTGGTATTGTCAGATTTTTAAATTTATGCCAGTCTGATTAAAATTTGCATTTTTCTAAATTACTAATGAGGCTGAACATCTTTTCATATGTTTATTGTTCATTTAGGCTTCCTCTAATGAGAAATGCCTATTTATGTCACCTGGTCATTTTTTATTGGGTTATGTTTCTCTTACGAATCTGTAGGAGTTTGTAGTTTGTATACACACACACACACACATATACATATTCTGAATTATATGTATATATGCACATATATATACACATTCTGAATTATTAAGCTTTTGGTGATTATATGTGCTGCAAATATCTCCTCCCAGTTTATGTTTTGTCTTTTTACTTTAAAATAAAAAAAGATTGTATTTATTTATTTGAGAGAAAGAGAGAGAGTGAACGGGAGAGAGAGGGAGAGAGAATCTGAAGCAGCCTGCTGAGTGCAGAGCCGGATGCGGGGCTCGATCCCATGACCACAAGATAACGACCTGAGCCAAAACTAAGAGTCAGACACTCAACTGATTGCACCACCCAGGCGCCCCTGTCTTTTCACTTTTTAATACTGGTTTTCAATGAATAGAAATTTAAAATTTGCTCATGTTTTCCCCTCTGTGGTATGTGCTACTTATGAAGACATTCTTCCATTGACTGAGGTCATAAAGATATTTGTACTTTCTTCGAAAAGGTTTTCAGGTTTGCTCTTCACATGTAGATCTCTAATCTAAGTGGAACCTGTTTTTCTATGTTAGGAATTTAATTATAATGTTTGTTTCTATATAGATAACCACTCGCTCAAGTTTCTTTCTTAAAACCCTTTCTTCCCTTGGTTCTGGGATATCACACACTCCCTGTCTTCCTTCCCCCTGACTCATTGCTTCTTCTTGGTCTTCACTGCTGCCTCTGCTTCCTCTTTGTGGCCTCTAACTGGTGGGGTGACCTGGGAGTGTCCTTCTTCTCTTGTCTACCTCGATTTCTCTCAACATTCTCTCTCTAGATATCTCCTCCAAGTCCATGGCTATAAATAACATCTGGATGTTGAACACTCCTAAGTTCTTATCTTTACCCTCTTCATATCTCCACATGGCTCACTCCTCATCGCTCGGGGTTCCCATCAATGTCACCTCCTTAAAGACCATACGATGCAAAATATCAGTACCTGTAACTCTCTACACACTTACCTTGCTTTATTTTATATCGAAACATCATCGGTCACCTCCTGACCTTGTATTAGAAATCTGTCCTATATTGTTTGTCCAACACTCAAATACATATGGCATGGACTTTGAATTGTTTGCCGATGCGTCTAAATGACTAAGGGCAGTGGCTGGTGTATCCTACGTGCACAATAAACATTTGTAGTAAAAGAAGCCATGATAACCATCATTTAATATAACACTTGACAGCCCATGAAGATCATTTATATGCATGATGTTTCTCCTAGCATCAATTTAATCCTCAGAGGCATGATTTTTTTAAAAGATTTTACTTATTTGAGAGAGAGCATGCTCACACACACACACGCACACGCGAGCATGAGTGGGGGTGGGGAGAGGGAGAAGCAGGCTCCCCGCTGAGCAAGGAGCCCGGACGCAGGGCTCGATCCCAGGACCCTGAGATCATGACCGGAGCCGAAGCCAGACGCTTAACTGACTGAGCCACCCAGGCGCCCCCTCAGAGGCATGATTTTGCCTATATTTGTGAATATCAGCAATAATACCTCTTCCTGGGGCGCCTGGGTGGCTCAGTTGGTTAAGCGCCTGCCTTCAGCTCAGGTCATGATCCCAGAGTCCTGGGATCGAGCCCTGCGTCCGGGCTCTCTGCTCAGCGGGAAGTCTGCTTCTCCCTCTCCCTCTGCCTGCCACTCTGCCTACTTGGGCTCTCTATCGCTCTGTCAAATAAATAAATAAAATCTTTAAAAATAATAATAATAATACCTCTTCCTTTGGAGGTCTCTTAAAATGTCTTACCCAGAACCCTTGTCATTCTCAGTTCTATGCAGTATTAGGTGTGTGACTGTCACTTGAGAAGATTGAACTGTAACCTCTCTCAGATGACTTCAGGCCATGACCTCTGTCATTTAGTTTTTCACATAAAAGGGATATAGTTGTGAGAAAGCAATTCAAATGAGTGCACCTTCGACAGTGTTTGAGTGTTAAATCTCAGAAAAACCCAGGACTATTAGATTAGTGGTTCTCAATCACTTTTCAGCCAGAATACAAGCCCATGGGCTACTCTTTTATACAACCCTAAACATTTTTGCTGGAAGCAAAATACTACAGTATTGGAATAATCCTACAAAACATTTTTATTCACCACAACTGCCAGAGTCACATTCCCCATTTACGCACAGAGTTATCTAACAGACATGGTCTTGCTTCAAAGGCCCTCCAGGAGATGTACAGACATTATCCAGACCTCTACCCACCTTACATTATTGCTAAGCCAGTGAATCTATGTAGCTGAACCATAAAAATACACATTTGGCAAGTTTGAGCGGCGAAAGAAACTTATTCACTTACTATGTCTACTGAGGGTTTTAGAACCTAATACACCAGAATTTGGTCACCTTGTTCAAGTTACTAGCACTCTGACTCATTCCACAACACAGATAGAATGAATTTGCACATCTCTCTCCCTGAGGACACAAAAAGGGAACTTGGGGCTGATATTAAAATAGATTTCTCATTCTCTGAGAACTCAGTGGGCTGTTTATGTTATCGGAAGTTCTGGCACTGCGGGTCAGGCTCTACTGGGTGCTGACAGCTCACCAGCTCAAAGGACATATTCAAGGCAATGTGGGAAAGATTCCGGCACTTTGCAGAGAGGCAGTGAGGCCCTTAGGCCTGTTGACAGAGCTGTTGAAGGCGGGTGGCAAACTGTAAAGCAGGGAGCCCTGAACAGTCAAAGCTTCTTATCAGAGACACAGCTAACTGTCCTCACAGAAATCTCCTGCAGAGGTGGTTGGACTTAATGACACTGACTGATAGTGAAACAGAAACTGAATCAAGAGGAGTGCTTTGCCCCAGGGGGCTACAAAAGCACAACCCTAATCTTAAATAAACTCACAAAAACAGTAGCTGTGTCTAGTGCTCTAGATATTTAGGGTTTAAAGATTTTATCTATTTATTTGAGAGAGAGTGAGATAGCGAGAAGCAGAGGGAGAAGCAGGCTCCCCGCTGAGCAGGGAGCCCAACTTGGGGCTTCATCCTGAGACTCCAGGATCATGACCTGAGCCAAAGGCAGCCGCTCAACAGACTAAGCCTCCCAGGCACCCCGTTGTTCAGGGTTTAGACACGAGAATCCAAAGTCCCAGGAACTTCATCAGAGTTTAAGAAGTATGATGTACATTAGTCAGGAGAGGCTCACTGCCATATCATGCAATAGCCACATCTAACTGGCTTAACCAAAAAAGAGTCACAATCCAAGATGGCAGGTGTGGGGCAAGGAGCGCCACATGGTCACTCAAGGACTCAAGCTTCACTTCTCTGGTGGCCCTTCCATCTTCTGGAGCCCTAGACTCCTCTGAAGATTCTCTGCATCCAACCAACAGGCAAGGGGAGAGGGACTCTTGGAAAATCCAAGGAGAAATTAGGGACCACATTCTACTGGCCGAGACTAGTTACATGACCACCTCTGTACAGCAGGGACTTGGGAGGTGCAGTCTCGCTGGGTGACCAGGAAGGAAAGGATAGCTTGATATTGGTGAGCACTAGCAGCCTCTGTTGCGAGCGTTTGATGAATGAAAAGAATGAAACCAGTTTTGAAAACAAACCTGTTAGGGGCGCCTGGGTGACTCAGTCAGTTAAGTGTCTGACTCTTGACTTCAGTTCAGGTCATGATCTCAGGGTCGTGAGATGGAGCCCCACGTCGGGCTCTGCGCTCAGCACAGAGTCAGCTTCTCCCCTCTCCCTCTGCCTGCTGCTCCCACTGCTTGTTCTCTTTCTCTCTCTCTCAAAAAAAAACATTAATAAAATCTTTTAAAAAATGTCTTCAATTGCTTAGATTTTACATAGTCAGAAAGTATAAATAATTCTCTGCAAGGTGCAAGTGAATAAAGATAGATTAATCTTCCCAGAATTAATCTGTATTCTTTGCAGAGTGATGTCAGCTACGTGGTGGAAAAGTCTTCTACCATCTTCCCCAGAAGGAACACCAATTTTGACAGTTGCCCACGGATGAGAGTGCTTTTGGGGAGGTCCAGGAGTTTAGCAGAGAGGCTCCAGCACATCACTGAAGAAAAAAAATCAGGAGTGGACACATGAAGATGGTAAGAGGAACAGTTTTATTTTACCCACATTGCCCCTCTTCCAAAGTGGAGCAGCTCGGTGTCAAGAGAGACCTTGTCAGCTGGCTGGCAACTTCTCCCATGGGGGAAAGTGAAAGTATGTGAGTGAACGCTTGGCTTCCCCAGCTGTGGGGAGAGACCCACTTCTTTCTCAGTCCATCCAGAATACTGAGGTCTGCGGCATGACTGGGGCGGTGGGGGTGGGGGGCGGCTGGGAGAACAGCAGCCTGGGCTCTTGGAGGGCAGCAGAGGGACATGGATCCTACTAAGCTACTAACTGTTTCTACAAGTCCATCAGGAATCCCACCCAGAAGCCACTGGGGACATCTCGCCTGCAGATCCATACAGATACAGCAGTAAGGGCAAGATCCCTTAAAGTACTATCAGCCTGCAAAACACACTGGACTTCAAGGCTGAAAACCAAGGGTTGGCTCTGTCCTAAGGCAAGCTAGTGCCCACACCTGTGAAATGAGAGCTAACCATTTTCCTTTATTTCAACACAGCAGAAGCAGAATGCTTGTAGATCATTCATCCCAAAACTTCTTCAAGCCATGTTCTTTCGTGGACATGCACCTTCAAGGGGTCTCTTTCCCTCAGAATCTGAGATCTTTATGCCCTGGCCCCAATCAACTTTGCCAGGCTGACCTCCAAGAACTCTCCTGCCATGTTTTGTGTTCCAAATACACCTGATGCTCTGTTCCTGCGCTCGCTCCTCCCCCTCTGCCTCTGTGCCCTCCCGCCCTCCCTCCTTGGAGAATGAACCTCACCACTCTCTTTCATATTCACCAGTGGAAATCCCATCTATCCCTCAAGGTCCAGGAAAAAGGCCTTTTCCTCTGTGAAATTTCCCCTCATCCATCTGAATCTCCACAACACTTGGGGACCCGCTCTTCTGTCAAGTACTTCGTTACTTATGTTCATTGTTTCCTATGCCTAGACGAGGGACACCAACATGAAGAAATGATGTTTCTCTCAACGGTGTATGTATCTCCTTCAACTTTCTGTTCCCCCATACAGCCTAGTAAGATGACTTTCACCTAGGAAAAATACAGGAAACATTTATTACATATTTCACTGGACTTACAATGAAGCACATTAATGATATCAATATTTGTCAACAAAAAACAACTTTCACTTACAACACTTAACTATGTGTTAGACTCTGTCTTAAGAACTTTTCATGTATTATATCATGTAATCGTCATGTAGATATTGCAATATAAATAATATTTATATGTATTTTCAGTGTGCTTGACTATTTGATAGCTATTTTGTATTTGGCTACTTTATGTATAACTTAATAACTCACTAACTTGTAATGTAGAAGTTCCAAAATTAAAATTAATTATTGGAGCAAATACAATATAAACTTTCCCATTTAGGCAGACTCATGTTTAGGAATTTCATATTGTTTTGGTTAAAAAAGGCTTTTTAGAAAAAGATTTTATTTATTTATTTTGAGAGCGAGAGGGAGAGCATGGACGAGCAGGGGGAGGGAGAAAGAGAGAGTCCCAAGCCGACTCCGCACTGAGCGCAGGCCCGATGCGGGGCTGATCCCACGACTCTGAGATCATGACTCGAGCTGGAATCAAGAGTCCGGTGCTTAGCCGACTGAGCCACCCAGGCTTCCCTGATTAAAAAGGCTTTAACTTAAAGTACGTTGGTAGTGGGGCGCCTGGCTGGCTCAGTGGGTAGAGCATGCGACTCGATCTTGGGGTCAGAGTACGAGCCCCATGTTGGGTGTAGAGTTTACTTAAAAAAAAAAAAAACCAGTAAATTGGTAGTTAAAAGAACCAGTGTATATTAATCAAATGATAACACATAGGAGAGTGGTGACAATAAAATAAAGAAATGGGTTGTTGGTAGATTGTGCCCATAACAACAAAAAAACCCAGTATTTTTTCTCATTAGATCATGATTATCCACTGTTTTTTAAAGTGGCTTTTAAGGAGAAATTGTAGTGAATTCCTGCTCTGTGAGAAGAATTCTTTTCCTCTCCTGTGATTCCCATTGCTAACATAGGGCACAGGCCAAATGTTTGACCTCTTGCTCTGGAAAGCATTCTCTTAATCACATTCTTAGTTATTCTGTCAGCAAGCCAGAAAATGGATTTATATTTAACATGCAATCCACAGTAGTACTCCTTGAAACTGTTGATTTTTATAGTCAGCCTAATCACCAAGTTCACTGTCTGGTCATTGCCAAGGAGGTTGCTCACTCCTTGCTCCCCTTGCTCACTCATTATAGCTAGGTTTCTCTTTCTTTGATTGTGGTATAATATATTTAACATAAAACTTCCCATTTTAACCATGTTTAGGTATACAGTTCAGTGGCAGTAAGTACATTGGCAGATGGTTCCGCAATCATCACCATCATCCATCCCTACGACATTTTCATCAGCCCCAACTCTGTACCCATTAAACAATAACTCTGCATTTCTCCCTCCCACTGGGGAGCAACCTGGCAACCACCATTCAGTTTTCTGTCTCCGTGAATTTGACTATTTTAGGTACCTCATGTAAATAGAATCAAACACTAAATATTTTTAAATCATCTCCTTCCTTAAAAACAAAAACAAAAACAAAAAACCCTCCCAAAAAACTAAAAAAAACTCATGTGTTATATAAATCTTAAACATCTTTTATTTTTTTTTATTTTTTTTTTTCTGGTTGTCAAATGATCCTTTATTGAAACATTTTCCTTTGTAGTTAACTAGCCGGGCATTCCAGCGCACCACTGTTGATGTCATCTATGATGTCATGAGGGTGGCGGCCATCTACATTGCAGCCCACAGACTGGGCAGTCCCCAGGATCTCTTTAATGGTTCCAGAGAGTTCTCTCGCTAAAGATCGGTGTCGCATCTGTCGGGCAATATTGACAATCTCATCAAAAGTGATATTTCCACTGTGCTTAATGTTTTTCTGCTTCTTTCTGTCTCTTGGTGGTTCCTTGAGGGCTTTGATAATCAGGGCAGAGGCAGAAGGTACCACTTCAATCTGGGCCTGTCTGTTCTGAATGGTCAGTTTCACCGTAATCCTTAGGCCCTTCCAATCACCGGTTGCCTTGGCGATGTCATCACCAACCTTTTTTGGAGACAGACCCAGCGGGCCTATCTTCGGGGCCAGGGCAGACGTGGCACCGACTTCGCCACCGGTGCACCTCAGGTACACGACTTTGATCTCGTTGGGGTCGAACTTAGGCGGCATGGCGGAGGTGGCTGGTGTCGGATGAACCCGGATTCGGGACGACCGAAGAAAGTTGCACCTTTGCCTCCCCGAGCCGAAAGCCAAAAAAGTTAAACATCTTTTATTAAACAAATTGGTTGAATTTATTGAAAAGACTAAATAAATCCCCTCCATCCTGGGGCTCCTGGGTGGCTCAGGCGGTTGAGCATTGAACTCTTGGTTTCAGCTCAGGCCCTGATCTCATGGGTCACGGGATCAAACCCCACACCGGGCTCCATGCTCAGCGTGGAGCCTGCTTCTCCCTCTCCCTCTGCCCTTCTCCGGCCCACGCTCTCTCTCTCTCTCTCTCTCAAATAAATAAATAAATTTTTTTTTTAATTCCCTCCATCCCTCAAAGAAAGATTGCAGATGAGGGATTATTTGACCTGTATGTATACCAGAGCTTCATCAACATAGGCTAGCACCACTTAGAGTTTCCAGAAAAGTTTTACTCCCCGGTCATAGGAGAGATATCCCAAGAATTCTGGGATTTCCCCAATCTCTAGGAAAGAAGATTATGCTTTTTGATTGTGAAAGTAAGAGGTTTTGGTTTTGGTTTTTCCCATCCCTATCAATTTAGGAGAATATTTGCTGAGGGGAACACATTGTTTTTTTTTCCCACATCAAATCAAATGACTAAAGCTAACTGGTTAAAAATTTCAGTGTTTTTTTTTTTTTTTAGAGGTAGTCCAGTTTTACTAAAAATGAATGATTGGTTTTTAGTTGGCCTCAAAAATGTCATTAGAAAATGCACAGTTATTTCCCTTATTTTATGTAACAATTGTTGGCATACGGGCTTCCTTTTAGTTTCTAAATGTAAATTTAGACAAAGGGAGCTATTTATTTTAGTACAAACACCTTTTTTATTTTTTTCCTTCAGTGTTGAAAAAGAAAGTATACTATGTGGTTATCTCATGATAACCTCATGAGCCTGGCCTGACATCTCAGCTGTCCTTTGACCCCTGCAGCCATTGCAACAGAAACCACCTGGCTGCCCGCAGGTGAGAACTGGCAGCCCCCTGCTGCAGCTCCTTCCGGCGCTTCTCCTTTTCTGCCCTGAAAATGTCTCCTTGGCACTCAGGTATGTGCAACCTGGAAGTATGGCGGGGGGGGGGGGGCGGGGCGCCAGGGGTCATTTTCTATGTCAGTTTGGTGACACGGTAGTCCCTGATACTTGATCAAACATTATTCCAAAGGTTTCTGGGAAGGTGTTGTTTGATGCGATGAACATTTAAATCAGTGGACTTTGAGTAAAGCATCCAATCAGCTGAAGGTTTTAAGGGAAAAAGACGGACTCTCCTCCCTGCAAGAAGGAATTCTGCCCGCTGGTGGTCCTGTAGATTTATACCACGACTCTTCCCGAGTCTCCAGCCTGCCAGCCTATGGCACCAGCTTTCAGATTTGCTAAGTCTCCACAATCACGTGAGCCAGCTCCTTAAAATAAATCTGTCTATCGTCCAGCTAGCTAGCTAGCTCCTGTTGTTTCTATTTCTCTGGAGAATCCTTAGAAAGGTGGGGAAGAGAAGTTAGTAGCTCATGGGGCATCCCTTGATCCAACGGGAAACAGGAGCCTTGGATAAACGCTTCCCCCTTATAAATGACTCTGAGGTGCTCAATCTGGCTCCTTAGAAGGTCTCAGCGGGATCCAGCCTCAGTTGGTCACTAATGTGACCAATAAGACATCTTCCAATTTGTTCTGTCTTCTCCGTGATTTCACTCTTCTTAGCTGCTTGCTCTTGCCTGGGGATCACTTCCCAAGACAACCTACCCTCACATAAACCCTTGCAGAGATAATGTCAGCCGTGTCTCTGTGTGTGTCTCTCTGTACTTCTTTGTGTCTCTGTCTCTCCCTCTTTGTCTCTCACACACGCACCAACACCCTTCTCCACTCCACTTTCCTCTGTGTTGGTTTTGCTCTTCCGTAGGTTAAGCTTACCTCAACTGGAGTCAAGACACCCACAATTTTAGGCTTGTGTCTTACTAACTTAGCAAGCCCAGAGTGAAGAAGAGCATGTTTCCCCCAGTAGTGCTAGCAAAACTCCTGGCTTGATGCTTCCTCGTTCTGATTCCCCGGGCCTAGGTAGTGGCCCCGCTCTGAACCAATCACTGGCTTCGGTCAGGAGCCTGGTGGTGAGGTCAGCCCCACCCAACCCATGAACTCTGAGAGCAGCAAAGGTGTGCCCATCCAAAGGGGGGTCCCCATAGGAAAGCAAATCCACAGACTGTGGAGACTTAATTCCTCTTCGACCTCGTCTCTGCCTAAATTCATTCCCTCTTCCCCTCAAGACAGCCAGGAAGCAGTTTCTATTCCTTTCCTGATGACCTCCTGACTTAGCGCCAGGTGCCAGAGGACACTAGATGTGTGGGCAGACCTCTTACCCAAGCAGTAAATGTAGGACTTCATCAAAATGACTCCTTCCCCTTCATTGCCTTACAAGCATTGGACTTCAGAACGATGGTGCCCCACGCAGGTCTCCCTGCCTCGTGATCTACCTCACCTCTCTCTTCCTCTGACCCTTTGGGTTTCCCAACACCAACTGAGTGTCCTACAGTTCAGTTCATTTCTGACGCTAACTACCCAGCATTAGCACAGACCCCACACATTAAGAAGGGCTCAGTCCTACAAGACTGCTCCCGCTTCAGACACCAGCTTGAGGTCCTGGGGGCCACTTGAACCTCTGTCCAAGTCAGCTGCAAATTCAGGGGTTCTCACAATGCCCCCCTCATGTTTGATAATTCACTGGAACAACTCACAGAACCCAGGAGTACTAGACTTGTAATTATCATTTTGGTATAAAGGATTCAAATAAACAGCCAGATGAATGGGGTGGTATATAGGGTGAAGTCTGGAGGGGTCCAGAGTGCAGGAGCTTCTGTTCCTATAGGGTTGGGGTATGCCACCCAACAGGTACATAAATTGCTCACCATCCAGGAAGCTCTTCTAAACCTTCGTGTTCAGGGTTTTTTCTAAATCAAGGTTTCATTATACAGGCATGATTGATTACATCATTGGCTATTGGTGATTAAACTCAATCTCCAGCCCCTCTCCCTTCCCAGCCGTTAAGGGTAGGGCTGAAAGTTCTAACCCATCTGATCCTATAATTGGGGTTTTCCAGCAGCTGCCCCCATCCAGAAGCTGTCTAGCTCCCACACCCACCCCAGTCACATCATTAGCATAGCAAAGGCACGCCTAGCTCTCTCAGGAAATTCCAAAGGTTTTTGATGCTCTGTGCCAGAAAACAGGGACAAAGACCAAATCCTTTTTTTTACTATACCACACTCTTCTTTCAGGACTGCCTGCCTAGTGACCCACCACTTGCCATCTGGCGGAAGATTCTGGCTGCGGAGCGATGAAGATGGTGGCTGCAGACTCATGTATTGGGAACTCCATCTTCGACTAATGATCAATGTAATTGAGTTCCTTTTCTGAAGTGAATAAGCAGACACACTCATCAAAGTAAGCATTGGTCTTAGAGGCAGAAAAATGTTCACCTTTAGCCCAAAAGGCTGACCTATAACCTGCATAGTTTTTGATAAGGATGAAATAAGTGCTGGTGGCTACATTCTTAAAGGATCTCATGACGTCCTGCACGTCTCATCGATAGTTAATGTCAAACTGAACAATACGTTCCAGAGAAATCTTGCGGAAGTGGTTTTATGAGTAGAAACTTGAAGAAACATTTATGATCTAATACTCCATGCCTGTTCCCTCGCCCTTGAGTGCTAAGCAGAAGACCACCAGCTTCATACAGCGGAAGTGTGGCTCTTCCCGCCCCTGGGTCCTGTCCCCGTGCTACTTAAACTTACTTAAATTGAGTGAAATGTCTCAAGAATTCTTGACTGTTGCAGTCAACGATCCTGCAACATTGCTAACTTTATTAGGTTCATAAAGAGAAGTATATTCTCATTAATGTGACTTTGAGCTTGGTTACCCCTTTGTGCTAGACGTGGAGAGTCGGGTCCTCCTTCCACCACTTCAAGGAAGGACTTGATGCCCAGATGTGGGAAGCAGAGTCAGCAGGCAGCTGACTCTGTTCTATTAGAGTCTGTCTCCAATGCAGAGGGTGCCCTCACCTCACTTGCGGTCATGCCCTTCCTGGGCAGCTCACAGCCAGTGACGAGTAACGAAGGCCCAGTCATTTCAGCTCAATGCAAGACAACTCTAACGGGCAGCATTCACTCCAGAGCCACCTGTCTGTTTGGCCAACGCCAAGGTCTTGATGGGTCTACACTGCCTTTCAACTTCTTCCTTCCTTTCTGCCTGACCCGATTTTTTCTCCCCGGAACAGGGGTCATAAATATCTTATCCCCCGAACTCCATCTCATATCTTCTTCTAGGGCACCGACCCTGTGACACCTTTGTAAAACCCTAAACTTGGTGTATTTGTGCGTCCTTCCCAACACTGGTTTCAACAGTAAGTGAAATAAGTAGGATGGCCCTACCCTCACTACCTGGTATTGGTGATCTCGGCTCCAGGTAGATTCCTTTTGACCCCCAATTTTCTCCTTGGTTAGGATTAAAGCACTCAAGATTATTGCCATTCTCTTTAACAAGGATAGTCTTAAGTGGTTTTTCTTCCTTTGAATGGCTCTCCTTCCTTTTCCTACTCAATGTGGAGTTGCTTGTGAGGAAATGGGATTCTTTTTGTGTGTTTGTTTTTAAATAATTGATCAATTTAAAGGATTATAGTCTCCTCACAAACAAAAGTTTTGGGGGGCTGTTTTCCTCGGGGACCTTCACTTCCTTGGTTTCCCCTCTCACCTAAACACAGAAGCTCTTCAATGTAAAACTCTTGCCCTGGGGCACCTGGGAGGCTTAGTTGGTTAAGCATCTGACTCTTGATTTTTGGCTCAGGTCATGATCTCAGGGTTGTGAGATCGAGCCCTGTGTTGACTCTGGGCTCAGCAGGGAGTCCGCTTGAAATTCTCTCTCTCCTTCTGCCCTCCCCCCCAATCTCGTAAATAAATAAATACATAAATACATAAATAATAATAATAATAATAATAATAATAATAAATCTCTCACCCTAAACCTTGAAGCTCTTCAATCTAAAACTCTTGCCCTAATCTTTCTCTTGATAGGCAGTTAGCCTATTAATCAAGGTCCACCTCCAACGTCATCAGCTGTTGCCCACGCACATAAATTCTGTGTTCCAGCCAAGTCCATCTATTTAATCTTTGAGCATTAGGCGCTTTTCTAAAACCTTACCTACATGCACGCTCTCCTCCTCAGGCTGCTTCTCTCTGCCTGGGTGTACTCCCCTGTCTTTTCATTCCCACTTCTAGTCCCCGCCTCCTCCATGAAGACTCCCAACTTTCACTTATTTCTTTGGGCCCTGAACACCTACATTTAGGAGTCATGTGCTACCTTGAACTCTCTGTTACTCTTTTATGTAAATGTCCTTTCTCCCCATCTCGACTGCATATGTACTCCTGTTTTCTGGAGAGTCTTAGGCTCTCCATGAGTTTGTCACGTTCTCTGACCCCCTACATCACCCGCATGGCAGATGTGTCCATCTTTATTGCTGCCTAGCCAGCTATCCACTGTCCTGTGGTTTGACTGAGCTCAGCTGAAAGTTCTCACGTAAGGGCTTTCATGCAGATGCAATCAGATAATGAGCTGAGTTCTCAGCCATCTGTGGTCCCCATTCCCCAGCTCCCCTGAATTGCAACCTTCAGGGGATCCCTTGCTTGGTCTGCCTGAAATAGGGCTTGCTGCTCCTGTTCATCACCGTGTAGTCACATGGCTACTCTTATACTTGGTCTCACTTCAAATACCAGCGTATTTGATCAGCATTATCAGGAAGTAAAATAGGCTTCATGAGAACAACCAGCGACCGGGCAGAGTTGGTAATTTACCTTCATCGTTGAACCCAGCTCTTAGTTGGCAGCTGCTGTTCCTCATGTCCAGTAATGCTGTGCACTAATTTTACTGTCGAAGGGATACATGAAAAAGACAGATTAAAAGACTCTCAGAGATTCCCTTGAGACTGGCTTAAATTCCGAGAGGAGATCATTCTATATAACATTGTTTTCTTCCTCTCAGTAACATTTTCTTTCCATTGTATGCCAACACCCATCCTGTGGCATAGAGGTGTTAATCATCCGTGTGGAATTTTATGTTTTCAAAGTCTCTGAAAAAAACCAGCCCTCTCCCCTGCCCCCACCAACTGAGCTCACAGACCATGGCCCTCTGGACATGTACAAACCAGTCTGATTTTTTTTTTTTTGTTCTTGGGTTACCAGCCAAGTTGCTAAACTGACTTGACTTGTTGGTTAAATACCTGTGGATTCAGGGAAAACTAGTCAATCTCATTTAAATCAATCCTAGACACGGAGGTGTTTCCCCAGGGATTGCATAGTGTGTGCTGAGGTCCCCAGCAGAGAGGACAAGCAGACGCTGGGTGAGGCGATGACATTGCAGGTGTTATGTTAGCACTCTTGGTCTCTAAGTCACTACCTGTGAAAATACGCAGAGTAGTAATGACTGTTTCAGACGTGCCAAGTGTATAGTTTGACTCAGCATTTCACTTCGATGGGAAGAACCTCAAAAGGCAATGAACGAACAAGACCTGAATGTGTATCACGTTACGAAACCAGGCATGTGGAATCATGTTTCCAAAACAGGTTAGAGACTTGCTCCCCCTAAAATTTTGTCCATCTCAGTATGTGGCATCACTGTCCATCCAGTTATTCAGGCCAAAGCCTCAGAGTCAACATCTCTTTCCCTCACCATACCCACCCCACTCCACCCTCCCTGCCACGTTTGCTCTATCAATCAGCCAAGGTCTAGCCTCACAATCCCATTCTCAAACCTACCACTCATCACCACATCCACCAACATCGCTCCAGCCCAAGCCAGCTGGCCCTCCTCCATGGACAACTGCAATAGTCTTCTACCTTATTCATAGATTCAACCAAAAAATATTTTTTAATTTCTGCAAGACAAAAAAATACCATAATAAAATCAACAACTGACTAAACAGGAAAAATCCCTCTCCCCCACCACAAAACCCAGTTTAGATTCCTTAATATATAAAGAGTTAATACAGTTTATTATTATTATTTTAAAATACAGTTCATTATTTAAAAGTAAATATTTAAATAGAAAAATGGGCAAATTATTTGAGCACTTTGTAATGAAGGAAATATAAATAATTCATAAATAAATGATAAGATGCTCAGTCACACCCTAACAAGAAAAGTGAAATTCAAAGTTTAATGAGATCCTGTTGACGCTTACAAGATTGGAAAAATTCACAAAATTTAACAATGCCCTGAGGCTGTTGGAGGAACTGATGGTGGTGGGAGGGTAAATTGGTCCATTCTCTTTGGAGGACAATTTAAAAAGTGATAGCAGATTGTCACATGCATTTACTTTTTTTTGACCTGGCAAGGCTACATCTAGAATTTTATTTTACAGATATATTTGCACAACATAAATGCAAATACATATTGAAGGAACAAGAAAACCCAGCCAAATGCCCACTGGTAGGGAACTAGTTAAATAAGTTGTGGTATATCCATGGAGTGGAATACTATGCACCTGTGAAAAAGAATAAAACAAAGTGACTTGGTATTGATAAGAGAAAATTTCCTAGAAGTATTATTAAATTGTAAAAAGCAAGATGCAGAAGAGCATACAAAATATGCTATCATGTCTTAAAATATGGGTGTGGAAATATCCATATATTTCTTGCATATGTGTAGACTGTTTCTGGAAGGATATACAAGACAGTGGTAACAGTGGCTGCCTCTGGAAATATGATCAGAGAATTAGGGGTAAGGAAGAGGAGACTTGCTTTTTACTATATTTCCTTTATGACATTCGAATTTATACTACATTAGAAGATTACCTATTTTTCAAAAGACTGTAATATATCATTTAAAATTTTTTCCCATAAAAGTTTAAATGATCACTTTATTTTGGTAATATAAAGTTAAATTCTGAAAGATAAAGAGAAAAGAACAAGTTTTATCTTATTTTAAAGGAAAGCATTAGCAATGTTTTCTGGAAAAGTGTGAGATTTTACTTAAAGAAATAATAAGAAATTTCACTTCTATTATGTCTTTCTGTTTTCAGAATTACTACATATAAACTAATACTTCAGAAAAAATAATAGCTAAATTAATAGTGTTTACTGTGAGCAATACTGTGTGAAATGCTTCAAAATTACAGTGCTGTTTTCATCTCCCTGTTATAGATAAGGAATGAAAGCTCAGAGAGATGAATTAACTTCCCTAAGGTCACAGAGCTAGGAAGTTACAGAGCTGATGGAAACCTACGCAGTCTGACACCAGAGCCCACATTCTTAACCACTGTACAGTTTATTTATTGTGTTATTAATGACTCATTTGTTTCACACAAAACAACACTTAAGGGTACATAATTTCCAATTCAAAACAAATACTTAACAGGAAAAAGCACCTAACTTGACCATAGGAAATAAAAACACAAGTGTTGTAAATTCGTAAGTCCCATAAATAAAGCCATGATACTGTTTCTGATTTTATGGTCAATGATTCAGAAAAATAAAAATACCGTATTTTAAGACACTTGAAGAACAATTGGGAAATATGACAGCTGGGTTATACATATAGTACACATGATTTTGGTTTATATTCTTTTTTTTTAAGATTTTATTTATTTATTAGAGACGGAGCACGAGCAGAGGGGGAGGGGCAGAGGAAGAGGGGGACTCCCAGATGAGCAGGGATCCCAGGACCCTGGGATCATGACCGGACCTGAGCCACCCAGGTGCCCCTGTGTTTATATTCTTTTTTTTTTTTTTTAAAGATTTTATTTATTTATTTATTTGAGAGAGAGAATGAGAGAGAGCATGAGAGGGGGGAGGGTCAGAGGGAGAAGCAGACTCCCTGCTCAGCAGGGAGCCCGATGTGGGACTCGATCCCGGGACTCCAGGATCATGACCTGAGCCGAAGGCCGTCGCTTAACCAACTGAGCCACCCAGGCGCCCCTGTGTTTATATTCTTGACCTTCATGAAATCTTTTGTTTTTATTTTAATATTAGTTTATATCAATGTAATATTTGTTTCAGGCTTACAACGTAGCGATTCAACAATTCCATGCATCACCTGGTGCTCATCACAGGTGCGCTCCTTCATCCCCATCACCTGTTTCACCCATCCCCCACACCCCTGCCCTGTGGTAACCATCAGTTGTTCTCTACAGTTAAGAGTCAGTGTCTTGGTTTGTTTCTCTTTGTCTCTTCTTCCCCCTTTGCTCATTTGTCTTGTTTCTGGTGACATCTTAAAGTAACAAAGAAAATGCTTTAGGTCGGTGTTAAGGATTGAATTGTGCTCCCCCCACCCCCCATGCAAGATATGTTGAAGTCCTAACTTCCTATTACAGGTTGATTTGTGTTCCCTGAAAATTCTTATATTGAAGTCCTAATTTCTATTACCTCAGAATGTGACAGTATATGGAGAAAGGGTCTTTACAGAGATAATCAAATTAGGGTGGACCCTACTCCAATATGACTAGTATCCTTATAAAAAGAGGAAACAGGACCCAGACACAGACCTGCACAGAGGGAAGATGGTATGAAAAGACACAGGGAGAAGGCAGCCATCTACAAGCCCAAGACAGAGGCCTGAAACTAATTCTTCCTCCAGGGCCCTAAGCAAACACTAGCCTCCCCGACCCATGAATGTGACCAAATTTGGAAACAGGGCCTTTGTGGATACAGTCAAGTAAAAATGAGGCCATACTAATTAGGGTCCCAATCCAACATGAGTGGTGTCCTTATAGGAACAAGAGATGACACAGACACAGGAGAAGCCCGTGTGAAGACAGAGGTGGAGACTGGAGTGATGTGTTTACGAACCAAAGACTGCCCGAGGATTGCTGGCAGCCCCAGAAGCAAAGAGAAAGGCGTGGGACAGATTCTCTCCTAGACCCTTCTGAGGGAGCATCACCCTGCCTGGCTCCTTAGACTGCAGACTTCTGGCCTGCAGAACTGTGAAAGAATTCACTTCTGTTGTTTGAAGCCCCCCAGTGCTTGTTGCAGTCGTGCATGTTGTAGCAGCCCTAGGAAACAAGTATAGTTGGGTTTCCTCAAATCAGGCTGGTGTGGGAGTGAGTCGTTAAGGAAATGCTCCCCTGAGACCATTAACAGAGGGGTGAGGAGAGCAGGCCCGGGAGAGGACGCAGAGCGCTTGGCTCAGTTCCACAGGCAGTGATGTCACCTGGCCCCTGGGGGACTCTGGGTTGTAAACGATGCCCGCGGGTGAGCTCACCCTAGACAAGGGGGCCAGAGTTCCTGTACCAGCACCCTACCAGTCACAGGTTACAGACCACCCCCAAGGGACTTCACCTGCAGGCAAGTGGGATCCAGGAACTACAAGGGAGTTCTCCATAAAAGCCCAGCCCATGTTGCTTGTTGAAATCAAAAGCACCCCCAAAGAGGGGAAGAAAAAAAATGGTAAACAGGAATTCCAAGGGATCCAGGAAGAGCAACAGCATCATCCAGCCTGTCGAATTATCTGCCCGTGGTATCTGGAGTCCAGGAGGCCGGGTGCTGATGTCCGCTCCTGCTATCCACTTGGGTAACTTTGGGGCATACATTTGCATCTTGGATCTTAGTCGACGTCACTGTTAAAGGGAGATAATGTTAATGCTTTTACATTTGTTTTTTCATAAAATGTTTGCTCTTTGGGGTTGATATTCAGATGGTATAACTATATATTGTTTGCTAAAACATAAATGGTTCTGTATTGGGGGATAAATAGCCACTCCCCTTATACTACTTTGGTCCCCTCCCTCAAACCCCTTGCATTTCCCTACAACCCAGCAATGAAAATGCTGGGCACAGCTGGGCATCTCCCTACCATTAGGGCCCGTGTTGTTTCCAATTAGTTGGCTGTTAAAGATTTTGACTGTCATCCCCAGATCAAGCATGTGCTATGTGTCTAATCCAGTGATCACAACTGTGAGGGACAGAAAAGAATTAGACCATCTCTGCCTTCAAAAAGTTTAAACTTGGGGTGCCTGCC
This sequence comes from Eumetopias jubatus, assembly GCF_037043125.1. Taxonomy (NCBI): domain Eukaryota; kingdom Metazoa; phylum Chordata; class Mammalia; order Carnivora; family Otariidae; genus Eumetopias; species Eumetopias jubatus. Next base: position 182,550,049 of record NW_028274809.1, on the reverse strand, counting down.
TGGCTCAGTTGGGAGAGCACGCGACTGTTGATCTTAGCGATTGCTTAAAAATAAAATCTTAAAAAAAAAAAAAAAGGTTACACTTTAACTGAGGTGGGGACAAACACAGTTTAAATAATTAGGAATAATCATGCGCTAAACTCTGTGTCTTAGTCCATGTGGGCTGCTGTAACAAAAATACAATTGACTGGGTGGCTTAAACAATTATTTCTCATAATTCTAGAGACTGGAAAGTTCAAGGTCAAGACCTCAGCAGACCCAGAGACTGGTGAGAACCCTCTTCCAGGTTAATAGAAGGCTGTTTTCTCACTGTGTCCCCGCACGGCAGAAAGGGTGGGGTTGCCCTGGTGGGTGGGGGGGGTTCCCTTTTATAGGGGCACTAATCGTAGTGAGCCTTCACCTCCCTTAGGTCCTACGTCCTAATGCCATCACATTGGGCATCTGAACGTCAACATGTGAATTTTGGAGAGGCACATTCAGTCCATAGTATTCTGCATTTCTAACACTAAAAAGTGAACATTTTCTGGAAGAAAAGATTGTCAAAACATAATACAAGGGCACGGTATTAATCTCCAACTTTGCTGACTGGTTGAGTCCAGCCATGACCCTCAGGTTTCAGTAAGGCTCCAGGACATTCACATTAAAAATTCATCAGTCAGTGGTTTTGTTAATGCAGCTTCCATCACTTTATTACATTTTTCGCAAATTAATGAGCTCTTTTCACATTGTGTATACTGACACAACTAAACTGAATACACAAGGAACCTGTAAAGTCCTCTAGCCAGTATTTTCTGTAATAGGATCTGTGGCATGTTACTTTCTAGCAAAAAGAAGCTTTCTCAGAGGAAAAACAAAATAGCCAGGGCAAAGACACCTGTGATTTCTGTCAGTGTATTCCAGGCCACATGGGTGGAAAAGGGAAAAGGAGATGACAGAAGATCCACCATCTTCCCAGTGCAAGGCTTTGAAATGCAAATTCATTTCCGCTTGACCACAGACCAAGAAGATGAGTGTTTGATGACACCACATTGATTGACCATCTGGGTTGTGTTTGGTCCAAGTCCTCACCTCAGTTTCTGTTTTCTGAGATATAAAATATGACCCAAACCTACCCATGAATTTTGCCTAACTGGTAGTGTTCTCAAGGCCTAGTGAGAACCAAAGATGGCAATTAGAGCCAGAGAGCGAGGAGTTAGAATCCAGGACCCTTCGGGAGAAGCAGCAGGCATTGGGGAAAACTTCTCTCCTTCTTCCTGGTATTTTGAATAGGGTTTGGAAAATAATTTGAGAAAACTATGAGCCTCTTCACATAATTTCACGTTGACATCTAATTGTTTTCATCATAAATTTGACATTTCTAGACTATTAAAAATACTGAATATTAAAATACTAAAATAGTCTTAAACCATCACATCACTCATTTGAATAAACCCAATGGAATCTAAATGCCATAGCAATCTAATAATTACATCATTCATTTAAAAACACAGATCATCTTTACAGTTGGACAGTTCTCATTTCTTGTTTCCCTTCAAACTTCTATTTCTTTTCTACCTCTTCCTTAATAGTTTATCTTAATGTAATTTTTTTAAAAAGATTTTACTTATTTATTTATTTTAGAGAGAGCACGAGCATGAGTGGGGAGTGGGGGGGGAGAGAAGCAAAGGGGGAGGGAGGAGGAGAGGAAGAGAGAATCTGAAGCAGACTCTGCAATGAGTGTGGAGCCTGATGCGGGGCTCGATCCCAGGACCTGGGCAGATCACAACCTGAGTGGAAACCAAGAGTCAGATGCTTAACCGACTGAGCCACCCAGGTACCCCTTAATGTAATTTTTTACGCTTGAGAGTTTTTCTATTGCTCACCCTTTCATGATGCTTTGCAATAAAAATAGATAAATTTATTTATTTATTTATTTTTGAGAGAGAGAGAGAGAGAGATTGAACTGCACTGGGGTGGGGAGGGGAGGGCAGGGGCAGAGGGAGAGGGAGAGAGAATCTTAAGCAGGTTTCACACTCAGCTCAGAACCCGCTTCGGCGCTCAGTCTCATGACCGAGAGATCATGACCCGAGCTGAAATTAAGAGTCAGATGCTTAACCAACTGAGTCATCCAGGTGCCCCCGTATATAAATTTAACTTTCTGTCACCATAAAATTGAAAGTGATAAAAATTTCTTTTGTATTGAGTTGATATTATAATTATAATTACTCTTAGTCCACAATTGATTAATAGAACAAAAATATATTACAAACTTTGATAAATGATAATTAAAGTACAGTTTTATTGAAAATGTTGCCAAAAACCAGAAACAGCCTAGATGACCATTTATAGAAGAATGGATAAACCAACTGTAGTGTGTTTATACAGTGAAATCTTGCTTAGGAATAGAAAGGGACAAACTACTTATACATGAAACAACACAGATGCCTCTTGAAAGCCTTATTCTAAGAGAATCTAGACACACAAGAGCACATGTTATATGATTCCCATTTATATGAAGTTCTAAAACAGGCAGAACTAATCTACGATCAAAGAGCATCAGAACAGTGGTTGCCTCTGGGGCAGATTTGGGGCAGGGACGGGCAAGGAAATGATGTCAGGGAATTTCTGGGTGATTGTAATGCTCTGTATCTTGACAGGATTTGAGTGACACACGTGTATACGTTTGTCGAAACCCACAGAATGGTTCCCTTAAGATCTGAGCATCTCATTGTATGTTTATTTTGCCTCAAAAAAAAAAAAATAGGAAACGACTGGCAACAAATATTGAATTCTAACCAATGACATGTATGCCGAAATATTTCGGGTGAGAATTTACTGATGCCTGCAATTTACTTTGAAACATACCTGGATTGATAAATGGATAGAGGGAAGGACAGATGGATAGATATGTGAAATAGCAAGCTGAGCAAAATAATTCTAGAATCGAGGCAATGCGCATATGTACGTTTACTGCAAAATTCTTTCAACTTTTCTGTAGGTTTGAAGATTTCTGTAACAAAACATTGGAAAAAATTAATTGGAAATGCACCTCGTACTGAGATGGATGAAATATCTTCAGCCATCTATTTCCCTTCATGTATCCAGGGAATGTTTTTTTTTTAAGATTTTATTTATTTATTTATTTAACAGAGAGAGACAGCGTGAGAGAGGGAACACAAGCAGGGGGAGTGGGAGAGGGAGAAGCAGGCTGCCCGCCGAGCAGGGAGCCCGATGCGGGGCTCGATCCCAGGACCCTGGGATCATGACCTGAGCCGAAGGCAGACGCCTAACAACTGAGCCACCCAGGCGCCCCGTATCCAGGGAATATTAACTCTTGCTAGAATTAACGCTAGGTTTAGCATCTGCTTCATGCATATTTTCCTCCTTTTTAAAAAGATTTTTATTTATTTATTTTGAGAGAGAGAGTGAGGGGGAGAGAGAGAGAGAGAGAGAGCACATGAGCAGGGGCAGAGGGAGAGGGAGAAGCAGACTCCCCTTCTGAACATGGAGAGCCCAACACACGGCTCGATCCCAGGACCCCGGGATCATGACCTGAGCCGAAGGCAGATGCTTAACTGAGCCACCCGGGTGTCCCTCTTGGGGATTTTTTATGTTACCGTTTACCAAATCTATTCTCTTCCTTTGAAAATGCTCTAGAAAATAAAACAATAAACATTGATTTTTTTCCCAAATTTCTTTTTGAGACATCAATCTGTTACTTGTAAGTTTGCTTCCTACTCCTCTTAATACTTTAATGAGTTTGTGTTAATCAGATCAGTAAGGGCTACATTTTTAATGATGGATATTTTATCACTGGTCTCCTAGTGTGGTCAGCTTTAATTTTTAATCTACTAGTTTATTTATTTAGACATTGGCTGTTTGATCATTTGTATATTTGGTCTGTGACTCATTTCTCTAAGGCTGGTTTCTTGTAAAATGCTGAAGCACAAATAGGGACAATTAGGTAATCAAATGATGCTTTGATAACAGGCACAATGGGCATCAGCAATGAAATAATGCATTCAGAGATCCGATAGCAAGAAAAGGGAAAAAGTAGACTGAAAAGAAAGCGTGCAGAGCTTCAGGGACCTGTGGGACAATAACCATCTAACATTCGTGTCCCTGGAGTCCCCAACCTCTGACCACGGAGAGACAGGACACCGAGGGGAACCGGAGAGGAAATTTTGCTCCTTCCAGAAGCCTTTCTGAGATGCCGCGGTTTGTACCCCCTGTCTGCACACATCCTGCAAGGCCAGTCTTTCCACTCCTGCTTTTCAGGAGGCTGTAGCCAGTTCTGCGTGCGCCCCTTTGTGACCACTCTCCCTCCAGCCTGCCTTGTCCTGCTTCCCTCCCCACGGCTGCCTGGAGCCGGCACTCTCATCAACACATTAGCGCAGAAGGTTTGATTCTATTTTCTAGCAAATCCCGATCTTTTTATCCTTCTGGAATCCTGTTATTTATATGTTATTTCTCCTAGTTTTGCCTTTCAAGTTTTTAATTTGTCTCTCTCACAATTTCCATTTCTTTGTAGATTTGCTCTTTTTTTTGTTAAGTTTTTATGTATTTCTTTGCCAGAGAGAGGCACAGCGAGAGAGGGAACACAAGCAGGGGCAGGGGGAGAGGGCGAAGCAGACTCCCCGCCGAGCGGGGAGCCCGACGCGGGGCTCGATCCCAGGACCCCGGGACCGTGACCTGAGCCGAAGGCAGACGCTTAGCGACTGAGCCACCCAGGCGCCCCAGCTTTTTTCTTTCTTTCTTTTTTTTTTTTTAGAGAGAGAGAGAGAGAGAGAGAGTGCATGTGCACACGCGGGAGGAGGGGAAGGAGGGGGTGGGAGAGAATCTTAAGCAGGCTCCATGCCCAGCCCAGAACCCGAACCGGGGCTCGATCTCACCACCCTGAGATCGTGACCTGAGCCTAAATCAAGAGTCAGACACTCAACCAACTGAGCCACCCAGGGGCCCCTAAGCTTTTGTTCTACTTGCCTTCCAAGTTGGGTCTTCACAGCGACTATTTTATCATTTATTTATTTATTTATGATTGATTGATTTGAGAGAGAGCGTGAGTGGGTGGCGCAGAGGGAGAGAGAGAGAATCTCAGGCAGACTCCCCGCTGAGCCCAGAGCGTGACACGGGGCTTGATCCCATGACCCCGAGATCACGACCCGAGCTGAAAAGTCAGCACTCAACCGACTGTGCCACCCAGGTGCCCAACAGTGACTATTTTAGCTTTTAATATTTTAATTAAAAATGTTTTTAGTACCAAAAAGTTTGTGTCTGTGTGTGCATGCATTCTGATGCGCGGAATCTTCTTATGTGTTCTTTCTGTATTTTAATTCAGCTTTTGTCTGACTCCTCCAACAATTTTATTTCTCTAAAACCTATTACTAGTATACTTTTTTTTTTTAAGATTTGCTTATTTATTTGAGAGAGAGAGAGAGTGCATGAGCAGGGGGAGGGGCAGAAGGAAAGGGAGAGAGAATCTTAGGTAGACTCCCAACTGAACATGGAGCCGGACACGGGGCTCGATCTCACAACCCTGCGATCATGACCTGACCTGAAATCAAGAGTCAGACACTTACCCGACTGAGGCACCCAGGTGCCCCCCTATTACGAGTGTTCTGATGATTGTTTCTCTGTGGCCACCCAGTCCCTTTAAGGTACTGTATTAGCTTCCTATTGCTGCTGTAGCAAATTACCACATTCCCATGTGGCTTGACATGACACAGATGTATTTATTCTCTTACAGTTCTGGAGTCAAGAAGTCCCAAATCAAGATGTCAGCAGAACGTCATTCCTTCTGGAGGCTCTAGGGAAAAATTCATTTCCATGTTTCTTGCTTCCCGAGCTGCCTGCATTCCTTGGCTTGTGGCCCCGTTCTCCATCTTCTGTGATCATGTTACCCTCTCTGACTCTGGCCCCCTGCCTCCCTCTTATAAGGGTTTTTCTGATTATATTGGACCCACTTGAAAAAAACCGAGATCACCCCCCTCTCAAGATCCTTCACCACGTCTGCAAAGTCCCTTTTGCCATGTAAGGTAATGTATACTCCCAGGTTCCAGGGACTAGGGTGTGCATGTCTTTGGAGGGATATTATTCTGCCTACCACCTTACTTAAACGGAAGCCACTCTGTGAGTGATGTAAACGAGATGGTGCCTGCCCCCGTGGGCCTGCAGGGTGGCAGCTAATATGTCATCAGTTCTCTGTTATATAACACAGGGAGGAAGGCTCCCTGACCCCTCATCTTCTCAGCTACTCGGGCTTATATGTTCTAGCCTTAGCATAAAAGACACACATTTACCTCCCTTCCTCCTCCTCCAGCTTCTTGGAATTCAGGAAGACCAGTAGGTTCCTGCCAGAGTGCCGTAAGGGACCAGAATTACCCTTCCTCTTGGGGTTCTGTGATAGTTAACTTTATGTCACCCTGGCTAGGCCATGGTACCCTCCTCGCATTTGATTAAACTCCAGTCTAAAAGTTGATATGAAGGTATTTTTCAGGTGAAATTACATTTAAAATAAGTAGACTTTGTGTGAAGCAAAGTACCTTCCATAACGTGGGTGGGCCTCAACTAATCTGTCGAAGGCCTTAAGAGCAAAAGACTGAGGTCCCTCAAGAAAGAAAATTCTGCCTTCAGACTGCCTTCAGACTCAAGCTGCAGCATCCGCTCTTCCCGAGGGTCTTCAGCTTGCTGGCCTGCCCTGCAGATTTTGGATTTACCAGACCCCACAACTGTGTGAGCCAATTCCTTAAAATGAATCAATCAGTTAATCAATCTCTTTCTGTACATGCACACACACACACACACACATACACACACACACACACACCTTATTGGGTCCATTTCTCTGAAGAACTCTGACTAGTACAGGTCCATAGATCTCCACAGGCCAAGCCCTCTCCAAGAAGGCTTCTCTAATCTTATTGTAGGACTTGGCTGTGGGTCCCACAGCACCTCTCGGATCCCAGGGTGGGAGGTCCCTGGGCCAACTCTAAGAGAATGGTGGCAGAGCCCAGGGCCCTCCTTCCACCTTCCAGGTTCCCCTGGAATTGTTTGGAGTTAGGAGAGGAGCAGACCACGGAGATATTTAAGACAACATTTTCCCCCCATTTTTTTCCGCCTCATTTGATATCCAGACTTCTGTCAGCTTCCCAGAACTTTATCATTCTCTTATTGGCTAACCATGCATCTTATGTCTTGATCCAAGACATTGATAAAAACATAAAACAGATGAGAGCCAAAGATACCAATCCCAGAAACCCTCTCTTTAGGATCCAATTATTTTTTCATTTAATCCCTCATTTTCCTAAGACTCTGTTTTTAGAAATTAAATTATTTTTGTTCTCATTTTCGTGTGGGGAACTTGGTAACCTTTGTATCAGAGGTCCCAAGTTTACAAGAGAAGGTACTTCCCTCCCTTCTTAGGAATCAGTGTTTTTCTTCCTGGGGATTACTTGTAGTGTGCCTGCCACATCCCCTGCCTTTATACCCGCCCCCCAGCCCCACCTCTTAATGGACTAACATGCCTTCTCTAAGCTCAGTAAACAACTTCAAACCCCCACTCTCAGCTCTGGGGCCAACCCCGCATCTGGCTGCGGGGCATTTCAAAAGCTTCCGTTAATAGATCAAGTGAGTCGTGATCAAGTCTGCCATGTTGCTGGGTGTTCTTGGCTTGGCTCTAGTTCTAGAGGCTAAGCTCCTTGCTGCTACCTAGAACTCAGTTCCAGTCTCTCTCTCTTTTTTAAAAAAAGATTTATTTATTTATTTTAGAGAGAGCGAGTATGGGGGGGGAGGAGGGGCAGAGGGAGAGAGAGAGCGAGAAACTTACGCAGACTCCACGCTGAGCGCAGGCTCCATCCCACGACCCCGAGATCACCAGCCGAAACCAAGAGTCTGAGGCTTAACCCACTGCACCACCCAGGCGCCCCTCCTGGGTCTCTTGACTCCTTAGTTTATTTTTGTAGCCTGACAACCAAAAGTCTGGATATAAAACGAGTCCTGCGGCTGGTGGACCTGTCAGACGTTACTGCTCGTCTGTTTGGATCATTGTGTATGACCCTCTCCCCGCTGCCATGCCTCAGTGGTCGGCACAATACCCGCGTTTGACTTCTTTTCGGGACTTCGGAGGTGCTAGTCCCCGCCCAGGCCATTGCCAGCCACGGTACCCTTGGCAGGTGATGTTCTGCCTGCTCATGGATCGCCTTCCTCCCAGCATCTGTTCTTGCCCCATGAGCGGGTCTAGACTTCTGGTGCAGACCCCTCCTGGGCTGTCCCGTCCCATCCACCCCATCCCTAAGCTCCTGTTCTGGTAGAAGAGATAAGGAATTCGGAGACTTCCCAGCAGGGCAGCTCCTTGGAGGTGGGAGCCGGGGCGGGTCTGGGGGGAAGCTCGTTTTGCCTGTGCTCAACTATATTAAACTCTGAGTTGTTATGGGAAAAAAAAAATCTGATTTTGCTCAGTCATATTAGACTCTTAGTTGTTACGGACAAAATGTGATTTTCACATTCTCATTTTACCTCCGCAAATATATATCATTAAATTGCCCTCTACCAATGGCTCTTCTGTAGCTCATTAACCACAAGGTTTTGTTCTCTTATAAAACTGTATCAGAAAGACTTGAGACTGTGAGGCTGTGACGAAAACCCCATGTTAGCCTGAGCCCAGGAGGAGAGTGGTCCGGAACATTTTCTTCCAGCTCTTCTCAGACAGCCAACAAAGCCTTCAGCACGTTCTTTTTACAATTTCGTGACTCATTTCCTCACTTGTAACAGAAATCCTGATGCAGTGCCAACCAGCCATAACATGGTGTTATGAAAATTCCAGTCATGGCGTAATTAAAACTTTATTTCATATATGATTTTGACGTTACGCCTTTATAATACAATACTCTAGGGCTTGAAGATCCGACATTATTTCTGGCTCTGCTTGTTGTGACTAGAAACTGTGAACTCTACTGACCGGGAGGGAAAGATCACTCCCTGCAAAGCATCCCAGACCGTGGTGTCCATAAAAGGCAATGTGCTGGCTCGAGAAATTGCATGATTTCATAACTAACCTGTGAGCCTAGCTGCCCCCTTCACATCTAAAAGCACACTTGCACAGAGGGGGGAAAAGTCTCTTTTTTTTTCATATGTTTTCATCTCATAGCTCCTTCCCCAAGTCTTGTAGTTAAAAAGACATTTATTTCTCCCTAGGCGTATTATCGCTCCTAGAGGAAGAATCTTTCATAGTCATATAGTGTAGCCTCTCTCCTAATGCAGAAATCCCACCTACAAAATTGAGAGATGACCTGCCAAAGGTTAATCCATTAATTCATGCATCGACTGCTTACTGCGTTGCTAGACATTGAGCCAGGACCAATGGCAAAGACTGAGATAACCGTTCACGTGCAAGTAGTTTATTTGAGAGAGGGTCCCAGGAGGTACAGGACATGGGGACTGTGTGACAAGGAAGGGGAGGAAGGCAACAAAGCCTCCATTACCCAACAAGTGACCCCTGTGGGCACACAGAGCTCAATCCCACCAAGGAACTTGAAAACCATGGCTTAGCATTCACCCAACCAAAGGGCAAAGGAGCTGGGATATTTATTGGCCAGGTCTCCATTTGTCATTGTCTCCAGGTGCTTTCAGGGGAATTAATTGTCCAACATTTCTGACTTCCCTGTGCACACTTGCCCAAGGCCAGAAAAAATCTTCAAGTGGATAGTTTCAGGAGTCAGTGGTAAGTAGCCTTTGACTTTGGAAGTGAATGCCGAGGGGTTTGGTGTGGGGGACACCCAGAGCTTCTGCTACGTACAGGAAGACAGATTCAAGATCCCCTCTTTACCTCCCTCCTTTTGACCTGAAGGAGGGAACAGGACATGCACTCCTTGAACCCAGTGGCTCAGGGTAGGGAGGGCTACAAGAAAATAGGGGAAAACACCAGAGTTATGGGTGTGACAAGTCTAAGGGAACATATGCAAAACCTGAGTCAAATTGGGGTGAAGGTGAGCAGTGAGAAGAGCAACAGCTCTAGATGACATCAGGCCATGACTGGTTGCCGGTAGCCCAAAGGATGAGACTGGAATGATAGGGAAATACTAGCCTTCCCACAAGCGTCAGGCGGTGGTGCCCCGGGGGGAGAAAAACCTGATACAGAGTGAAATCTTGGGCAAAGGGGTTGGAAGGAAGCGGGTGAGCTTGACAGGGCTTCCAGCTCTTCCTTCCTCCCTAGGGAGAGCGAAGTGACAACATGAGTGTGGAGGGGCCAGGCGGGAGGCCCGGGAGGGCAGGCTCACCGGGGGCATGAAAGGTGCAAAACTGGATGGCAGAGCTCTCGCTGGACCTGCACCGTCTCCTGCCAGTTACCTGGGCCAATGCAGGGAATGCCAAGACCGGCCCAAGCCCACCGGCTTGCTGGGAGGACTGACTAAAACCCAGCAGGATTGTAAGCTGTTTTGGCTGTGAGACACGGGAGGGGTGCCGGGCCGAGTGGAGTTGACCTTCCAAGGTAAGGCAGCTTGGAGTGAAGCTTGGAGTGAAGTACTCTCATTTTCAGGATGTTTTTCTCTGGGTTGGACTGAAATTTACCTCCCTTGAACTTTTCCCTGGTCCTAGGTTCCCCTTTGGAATTCCTTGATCAGTCCCAAGAAAGTTTGTGTCAACATAGTACGGGGCTCATGGCAGCCAATAAAAACTCCCCTTTGGGCATGTGCTTACGCGTTGTGAGATATTAGGAAGGTTATGGCAAAAACGTGCCTAATAGCCCTTGCCCTGGTTTCAGCTAGCCTGTTCTGTTCCAGATATTTCCAGAGAATGCAACCCTGCCGTGGACACACATAGGGTCTGTGGTGCTCTACTGCCAAGCTCCTCATCCCTAACCTTATATGTCCCTTCTCAAGCTCACAATTCAAGGCACCACCTCAAACAGCAGTGTCTTTCTCCTTTCCTTTGGTCTGCCCTTACAAACCCATCACTGGGGTTTCTCTCCATTGTGATGTGCATCCTCTTACAGAATTTTAAACAGACTGAACATTTGTTTGGGTCATCTCTCTTTGAGAGAAATGTATCTTGCTACCCCATGAACCCGTCATGTGGATCAAGAAGGGCTTTAATTTGGGCGCCTGGGTGGCTCAGTTGGTTAGGCGACTGCCTTCGGCTCAGGTCATGATCCTGGAGTCCCGGGATCGAGTCCCACATCGGGCTCCCTGCTCAGTAAGGAGTCTGCTTCTCCCTCTGACCCTCTTCCCTCTCGAGCTTTCTATCTCTCATTCTCTCTCTCTCTCAAATAAATAAATAAAATATTTAAAAAAAAAAAAGAAGGGCTTTAATTTATTTTATGTGAACTGAAACTTAAAGCATAAGGAACTTTTAGATGGAAATGCTCTCTGTGATAGGTGACAAGACACGGTAACAATAAAAAAAGGTGCCATCTCATTCAACCCAAACCAAAAGAAAAACAAACAAACAAAATAACTCTCATTGTTTTAACCAGAGCAGCATCTTTAAGAATGAATAACAAAGGGCGCCTGGGTGGCTCAGTCCTTGGGCGTCTGCCTTCGGCTCAGGTCATGATCCCGGGGCCCTGGGATCGATCCCCAGAGCCCCACGTCGGGCTCCCTGCTCAGCGGGGAGCCTGCTTCTCCCTCTCCCACTCCCCCTGCTTGTGTTCCTGCTCTCACTGTCTCTCTCTGTCAAATAAATAAATAAAATCTTAAAAAAAAAAAGAATGAATAACAAAGATGCACACATATTGGCAAGTCTGCCTGTGGTCGCTTTGGCAAATTTGTATAAATGATACTCTTACATCCTAATTGGGATTTGAAACATGGCTTCTTTTAAAACTGACACAAGCCTTTTATTGTTCACCCGGCTTTATGGTACCACTCAACTACAGACAGGGGACAATTAGAATAACCTAGAAGTTATAGAAGGAAATTGGAAAGTTTGGCTAAAAGAGCTTGTGTCTTTTGAGCCAAACATTTCCTGTGTCATTTTAGTTGCATGTTTATGGACTTCTGAGAAATTAAAAATAATGTGCTCTTCTTACAGCAGGTACCCACACCAAAGAGAAAAAGAGCAAGAATAAAATTGCACAAAAACGAACTCAGAGGGAGGGGTAGGATTACTTTTCCTGCCCAACCAAAAAGGATCAAAAGAAATGGGGTTCTCTCAATCTAGAGAATAATCCCTTTTTTTTTTCCAGTTCACAGGTGGTTATCCCCAATTCTCCTCATTTTACTAGAATTTCTAATCACGTTAAATATCTCAGCAGTGGGGCACCTGGGTGGCTCAGTCGGTTCAGCATCTGCCTTTGGCTCAGGTCATGGTCCCGGGGTCCTGGGATGGAGCCTTGCTCTGGGTCTCCCTCTCCCTCCACCCTGCCCGCCCCCTCATGCTCTCTCTCAAATAAATAAATAAAATCTTTAAAAAAAATCTCAGCAGTGCATTTCCAATCATAGTTACCATTAACAGTATAGCTTAAAAACTTCTACCTGGAGGATTTTTATACACACACTTTCTTCAAGTTTAAGTGTATATATTATATAATATTTATATATTGTGTAAACATATAAACAGAAATATATATGTTTGACAAATACCTTTTCTTGATATTATTAATGCTCTGATTATATGTTCATTTAATGTGAATATATTTCTTTTACAAACATTTCTTCTTTTCCCGTTTTAACTGGGAACTCCATTTCCATTAATTCCCATTCTACCAAAAAAGAAACCATTTTTAAAGCTAGGCTAAACATATTTTTTTCTTTACTTTTGATCCTCTTAATAACTGACATACAAGTAGGTTATGCCCTACTTCCAGAAGACAGCCTGTGCGTGCTGAAGAATACACAGAAGGGAGTTGACTTAAAAAAAAGTCCTTTGTCATTCTCTATTTTTTAAAGTATTGAAAATAATAAAAATTGTTGCCTACCCATGATTTTGCTTCTTCCGGAGTTAAGAAATGTGGATTTATGGTGAAACCTAAGTCCCAGAGAAAAGGTAATGACAATTTAAAGGGAAAAACAAGTTTTTCAAAACATAAACAGAGTGAACTATGGTAGATTTATAAATGAGGTCAAAAGAGAAACATCTATTGCTAATATTCCTTTAATGCACATAGTAAACATTTCCAAATTAAGTAAGTCTAAATTTTAAAAACTTGTTTTCTGAACTTTCATTGATAGAGGGGAAAGAGATCAGAAACCTCAGCAAACCATTCCTGTCGCATATTTTTCTCATTCTTTTTGAGTAAGGTAAGATTTTTCATTGACTTTCACAACACTGTCAAATAAATCTTAGCCAGATTCTCTCTCTCTCTCTTTTTTTTAAAGATTTTATTTATTTACTTATTTGACAGAGAGAGACACAGCGAGAGCAGGAACACAAGCAGGGGGAGTGGGAGAAGGAGAAGCAGGCCTCCTGCCGAGCAGGGAGCCCGATGCGGGGCTCGATCCCAGGACCCTGGGATCGCGACCCGAGCTGAAGGCAGACGCCCAACGACCGAGCCACCCAGGCGCCCCCTTGCCCGGGTTTTCTAAAGCAGAAGTTTAGCAGGGATTGGGGCCTGGAATGGAAACATCTGGGAGCTTGCAGGAATGTTAATTGCATCAATTAACTCTAAATGCCTCCCAGATATTACTTTCTTAATTCTTCTGAACAATCCTATAAAGCAGGTATTTTCCTCCCCATTTTACAGAAAAGGAAAAGTGAGTCTTCAGGAGATTCAGCAACTTGCTGAAAGTGGAACTGGAATTCAGAGGTGCGCTTGTCCCAAAGCTAAAGTACCAAATGACTCCCATGTGGGGTTGAGTAAGTTGATAGAAAGGCGGAGAACCTGATGAGGAAATAGGGCGAAAAATGGGGCCTTTCCCTTGGAGGTGCGAATGCATTTGGGAGTTAAAAATTTGAAGTAGGTGTTAGGGTGAGAATTACGGTAATCATTAGGTTAGGATTCGAATCAGGGCTGGCGTTGGAGTTAGGATTTTATCGAGTTTCGAGGTGAGGACGGCCCTTGTATTTGAGGTTGAGAAAGAGGTTAGCTTCAGAGTGAAATCTGCATTCAGCACTGGGAAGGGACTGGAACATGGCATTATTACTTAAACTTCCCTGATGACGAGAATCACCTGGGCAATTGTTGGAACTACAAATACCTGGTCCTTCTCAGGCCTGCTGAATCCCTGTCTCCCAGAGGAAACAATACGGCTCACAGAGAAACCCAGGGGAGTCTGATGATCAGAGAAGCAGAGAAACACTGGGCACTGGTCACAATTCTGGCTTCCCATTAGAATCATATGGAGAGAGGCACCTGCCTGGCTTGGTGGGGAGAACATGCAACAACTCTTGATCTCGGGGTGGTGAGTTCAAGCTCCATGTTGGGTGTAGAGATTACTTAAAAATAAAATCTTTAAAAAAAAAATAAAGAAAGAATCATATATAAAAAAAAGAAAGCACCATATGAAGAGCTCTTTGTGAATACTAATGCCTGGGCCCCACTCCTCAATTAAATTATAATCTGGGGCAAGGGTAGGGTATAGGAGAGTGAATTATTATGCTTAAAAAGGTCCCCCCCGCCAAGTGATTCCAATGGGAAGTCAGGGTGGGGGCACCTGGATGGCTCAGTCGGAAGAGTGTGCAACTCTTGATCTTGGGGTGGTGAGTTCGAGCCCCATGTTGGGTGTAGAGATTACTTAAATAGATAAAAAACTTAAAAAAAAAAGGAAGTCAGGGTTGCAATCACAGATACATGGTTAGAGATGAAAATAGATACTTCTCTTTTCTGGATTCATAAAGCTCATCAACGAACTTCTTTTACAGCAATTTTTGCATACTACTTGATTTGTAAATATTTGCATATCTGGTTTTGACAACGGCATTGTAGCCTTGAAGGGCAGACACTTATTAACTTTATCACGCACATACTTGGCACTGTGACATTGAATAAACATGTATTTGCTCTGTGCATATAGACATTCAAAGGATATCCTTGATAACTATGTTCAAGGATAAGAAATGTGTATCATGGACACTACGTGCAAATTCACCCGACGGGGACTTACTTCTCTTATTTTGTTTTATGAATCAACAAGAGTCAATGCTAGGCAGTTTGTTCTCCGCCTGGTGTCTGGGGAGCTTTGGCCCTCTAGGTCATTGTCTTGACCAGTGCCAGGAATGGCTTGTGTGTCTTTGTGAGCAGCTCCTGCCTTGGCTTCCCCTGAGTCCAGGCTGGCCTTTAGTGCTTGCTTGATCAGTAGAATGTGGCATTTGGGGTCGTCCAGGGCTAGGTCTTGAGAATTCTTGCAGCTAGCTTCTGGAGCTCTGGAACCATTCATGGAGCCCAACCACTATGAGACCACCATGCTCAAGAGAACGCAGGGAGAGTTCCTGAAATAACATGAAGAGACAGCTGGCCAGCCCCCAAAGCATCTCTAGAGAAGAAGAATGCCAAAAGCTTCGAAGCCCTCTTTAATTTGCCAAAGCACATCATTTCAAAAATGTCACTATGATGCCTTATCTATAATATAAAGAAAAATAAAACTTCTTTATAATAAAATAATATGTATTTCAGTGTTTAATGCCTCAGGTAAAGCACAAAACTGTAGGCTGAAGGAAGAATGGATGTGGATGTAAAATCATGGAAGAACACAAAACTGCAAATTGAGGCCCTCACAGGCGTGTGGTGCTGGCAACCGAAATACCACAGGTAGGATTGCCTTTGGTGACCTTTGGAGAGAATAAAGACGCTTGTGTATAGTTCTAAACAAAATAAAGTGAAGTATCTCTTGATTTTACATGTTAGGTGAATTCCTGGAAAATTCAGTATGTATTTAAAACAGTATTAAACCTGCCTTGTGTCTAGGAGTTCTGGTCTTGGGTAAATGGGATTGGGAAAGACCAGAATCTGAACTACCACCAGACTGCCAGTGAGTTTCCTATTTTTGCCTGTTCTAGGCTATCCCTACCTGGACTCAAGGTAGTCTGAAACATAGACGTGGGCCCCCGTCATGGACGGAAAGAGCTCCAGGAGAAACTTCTCTAGTTCTGGCTGAAGCAACTGGAAGGGGGATTCCGAAGAGTCAGAATTTGAGGGGGAAATACCCAGTTTTCCTTCTTTCTCCATTCTCTTGAGCCCCAGCCCTCAGGCAACCCCAGACACCCCGCAGCAGTATGAGTCCGCAAGTATCTAACATCTAGGAGGGGGAGCCTTCTTCTTTAATCAGAGAAGCTAATGCCTCAGCTTTCAAAATGGAGGACCACAAACAGGAACCTCAGGGAGCTAGAAAGTACAGGCATCATGGCGGGAAAGGAACACCTCAGGAAAGTTCGTGAACTCCCGGGCTTACCTCTGAGCTGCACAGGCATGGATCTGACCCTAAACATCGTACTGAAAACTTTGAGAACTGAACTATGGGGTAGAAACCACCTAGGCCCCAGACCGGCCACTAAGTGATGTATACATTGGACAGAATCCAAATAGCACAGCAAAGATTTTGAAAATGGAAACTGACATTGGAAAAACTCTGGAAACAGAAAAAACAAAGGGACAAAAAAGAGAGCTTATAAGTAGACTCACACAAATATGGTCATTTTCAGCAAAGGAGCAAAGGAAAGTCAATGGAGAAAAGATCGTCTTTTTAGTAAGTGGTATTGGGACAGTTGGTCAGCCATATGCACCAGAAGAAGAAGAAGAATCATCTAACCCTCACAACTTAAACAAAAATTAGCTCAAAATGGATCATAAATCTAAGTGTAAAACACAAACCTATGAAAATCTTAGAAGTCAACATAACCTTCGTGATCTGGAGTTAAGCAGAGTTCTTTTACATGATGTCAAAAACATAATCCCTTGAAGAAAAAATTACTAGATTAGACTTCATCAAAACTCTACAAAAGACCCTATTAAGAGAAGAAAAAAACTGTAGACTTGGAGCAAATATTTTCAAATTGCACATCTAGTAAAGGACCTATATCCAGAATGTATAAAGAACTCTCAACACTCAACAGTGAGAAAATGAAAAACCCAACTTACACATGCACCAAAAACTCGAACACTTCACTACAGAGGATATAAGCAGATGGCAAATGAGTAGATGAAAATCCACGTATGTGTTAAAATTATGCACCCCCCCCAAATCACATTAATGTTAATTGAAAAAATACGATTATTGGAAAACAGAGTTAGAGACTGGGCTTAGATAATTACAAACCTTGCCAAGTGCCTTTGTGTGGTACAAAATCTAACACCTACCTGGGGCAGCTCTGAATCTAGCACCCCTGGCTCCTAACTTCAAAATGCCAGCGGCAGCCCCAGTCCTCATGTCAAAACGTACAAACAAACTCAACACTCCATAATTTCCCAAAGTATGGGAATTACTAAGTTAGAAAGCTATTCCTTGAACTAAATCATGAGAAGCCTTTCTTTGGGTTACTTGCACTTTACCTGTACGCAGTGCACTTTCAATAAATAGAGGTTGTCAACATAGCACTAGGAAACTGAGATGTCCTACAGGCAAATGACATTGCCTGAAGAAGTAAATAGCATTTCAGGCCAAGAGGAGCTAGTTTTGAAGAGCTGAGGAGGAGCCGGGGGAAGACTGTCCCACCTCTCTACAAATTCCATTACACGGCCTGTAGGGCTGGTTGTACATCTTTTTTTCTCCTCAATTTCAGAAGTGGCTAGAATCTATTATATACCGGCTTCAGATGTCAACCCATCTATGACGAACTGCAGATAATCGAGTATTGGATGTACTGGGCCCCAGGGTTGATTTTAATCAAGTGTGTTTAAAGAGATAAAATTAAAATATTCCTCTCTTTAATAAGTTCACTATAATAGCAACCCCAAATGAAGAAATCACAACCCTGTAAATGAATTATGATAATGTACATGTAAAATACACATTTATTTATAATTATGTTTGTTATGCACAATTATTTATAATTGTATCTGGGACTCAAGCAGCGCTTTTATTAGTTAAGCTGTGAGCGTTTTATGGAAGACTACATACCTTCTCTATTTACAAGATGGAACACTCCCTGAATAGTTAAATGTGAGTGTGGGAAAATATTCTACTACAGGATACCCTAAAGGACGTCCAGCTCATTCCTATCGTTCATCATGCCTTGAAAAGGACACACTAGACCCAAATAGCAATAGAAACTACTGAATTGCACATCCCCCACCTCAACATTTTTACAACTCTGAAATGCAAATCTGTCTTAAAATTATTGACTAAGCGTTCACAGTGATGGTTATTGTCTTCAAATACGTGACCTTGGTTATTTCTAGTTGAATAACTGGACAACTGAAATCCACGATATTTAGTCTGTAAGCCATTTAAGGTTCATCTGCACAGGGAATATGAGTCCTGGTGTTACCAGAAAACATTCCATTGATACCACATCTTTTCAAGAAAGTGTCAGTAATGTCTGAGTGGAGTCCAGTTTATGAAATTTTCCTTTTATGTATCATGCTTTTGATGTCAAGTATAAAAACCCTGTGCCTAGTCTTAGATCCCGAAGATTTTCTCTCATGTTTTTTCTAAACTTTTAATAGTGCTATGTTTTCCATTTAAATCTTTGATTCATTTTGAGTTAATTTTATACAAGGTATGATGAGACTGAGGAGGAGGTTCATTTTTGATGATGTCCAATTGCTTGTTCTAGAACTATTTGTTGAAATACTATCTTTCCATTGAAGTGCTTTTGCACTTCTGTCAAAAGTCAGTTGGGCGTGCTTGCATGGGTCTATTTCTGGGTTGACTCTATTCCTTTGATCTTTCTGTCTATCTTTCCCCAATACTACAAAGTCTTGATTACTGTAGCTATATAAGTCTAAAAATTGGGTAGGCTGATTCCTCCCATTTTATTCCTCTTTTTAAAAAATTGTTTTAGTTATTCTGGTTCCCTTGTATTTCTATTTAAATTCTAAAATAGGGGTACCTGGGTGGCTCAGTTGGTTAAGCGTGTCTGCCTTTGGCTCAGGTCATGATCCCAGGGTTCTGCGATCAAGCACCACGACAGGCTCCCTGCTCAATGGGGAGTCTGCCTCTCCCTCTCCCTCTACCCCTCCCCCCTGCTCATGCATGTGTGTGCTCTCTCTCTCTCTCTCTCTCAAATAAATAAAATCTTAAAAAAAAATTAAAAATAAATTCTGAAATAATCTCATCTACAGGTACAAAAACTTTTGCTGGTTTTTAAATAGGAATTTTATTAACCGTGTATATTGATTTGAGGAGAATTAACATCTTTACTATATTTGATCTTCTAGTCCATGAACACATTTATTGAGATAGTTCATTTCTTTCACCAGCACTGTGTAGTTCAAGCAATTATAAATAGTTTTATATTTTAGTTTTGGTATCTATGTTTTCATTGTAGGTATGCAGCAATATTGTATATTTATCTTGTATTCTGAGACCTTACCAGACTCGCTTATTCTAAGAGTATATTTATAGATTCCTTGTGATTTTCTATGAAGACAATTATGCAATATGAAACAGAGAGAGTTTTGCTTCTTCCTTTCTTATCCATATGACTTTTATTTCCTTTTCTTGCTTTATTGTACTGGCTAGAGCAACCAGCTCCATGTTGAATGAGAGGGCAAAGAGTAGGCTTCCTTGCTTTGTTCCCAATTTTATTAGGAAAACATTCAGTTTTCTACCCCAAAGTACAACGCTAGCTGTAGCTTTTTTTGTAGATGGTCTTTATCAAGTTGAGGAACTTCCCTTATATTCCTATTTTTCTGAGAGTTTTTATCATGAATGACTGTTGACTTCTGTCACTTTTTTGGCATCCATTGGTACTATCCTGTGAATTTTTCTTTTGTATTCTGTTAATATAACAGATTATATTGAACCAGTCTTGCACCCTTGGAATAGACCTCACTTGGTCATGATGTCTCTGGATCTCTTTGCTAATATTTTTAAAGGTTTCTTACATCTATATTAATGAGAGATGGTGGTCTGTAATTTTTTTTTTGTAATGTGTTTATCCGTCCTTGTGCCAATACCACAGAGTCTTGTTTACTCTAGCTTTGTTGTTTTCAAGATTATTTTGGTTATCCTGGAGCCCTTGAATTTCCCAAAGAGTTTAGGATTAGCTTGTCAGTTTCTGCAAAAGCTGTAGCTGTAATTTAGATAGGTATTGTGTAGAAATCTGTACCGCGACCTGTTTTTATATGGCCGATAAAGTTGGAGTGGATTTTATGTTTTGAAATTTTTTAAAAGAGTATTTATTTGAGAGAGAGAGAGAGAGAGAGAGAGAGCTAGCAAGAGAAAGCAGGAGCAGGGGGGAGGGGGAGAAGTAGGCTCCCCACTGAGCAGGGAGCCCAACTCGGGGCTCAATCCCACGACCCTGTGTTCATGACCGGAGCAGAAATCAAGAGTCAGAGGCTCAACCAACTGAGCCATCCAGGCACCCCAGGGGCTCCTGCTTTAGACTACAGCAAAGACCAAATAGTAATTATTGTCTGAAGTTTCCCCCAAAATTGAGGCCTAGGACTATGACCATGGGCTGGGATTTCTCATTTCCAAGGGTTTTTGTTGAAACATGTCTACACCTGATGGAACTTGGTCTTTAATTTTTTTTTCCTAATGTGATATGTAAATATAGAAAGTGAAAGGCCAAGCCTATAGGCAGAAAGGAAGAAAGGAAGAAAAGAAAGAAAGAAAGAAAGAAAGAAAGAAAGAAAGAAAGAAAGAAAGAAAGAAAGAAAGAAAGAAAGAAAGAAAGAAAGAGAAAGAAAAAAAGAAAGAAAGAAAGAAAAAAGAAAGGAAGAAAGAGAGAGAAAGAGAGAAAGATGAACATTGTGGGCATTAATAGAGCAGTATAGGATTCAAATTTTGGAGCTGGAGGATTCATGCAAAAGGGTGCTCATTTTTCTCCAGAAAGTGTTCAGAGCAGACTCTGGAGATATGTGGAAGCTTAAGGAGAGAATAATGTTTTTCCATGAGCCAACTGCCTTTTGGAACGATCATTCCTGGCATTGAGAGTGTGACTCTATTTTGCATATGCTGAAAACTGTAATTATGAGGCATTGATAATGCACCTGACAGTCAGGCTGTTGCCTCATTTTAAAGCCTGTGGGCCGCCGAATCCTCAGTTTACTCTCAGGATTGCAGAGACAGATGAGGAGCAAAGAGGGACCAAAGAATAGAGATCGGACCGGACCAGGGTATTTGAAGTTGTATTGTTACTTTCATTGGTCACAATGTATTCTTTCTTTGTGTGAACTAAAGGGCATGGTCCACCGTTGGATTTCCACTGACTGCTACCCACTGCCTTACATCATGCAGAAGTCACCGCGGCAGCTTGGGGTCCGTGTGGTCCTGAGCTGAGACTCAGCACCCCGGGCAGATGACAGAGATTCGACAGCTGCCAAAGGAGGGCCTGAGCACGAGAAACCTTTCCATCAGGCTAATGAAACCTGTCAGCGACAGCAGGGACCCAGATCGTGATCGCCCAGAATGCAAGAGGGGTGGAAGAGTAGCCAACTGGAGGAAGGAGGGGGAGGCATGGGAAGAAGCAAAGAATTCTTCATCACACCCAATTCTAGCAGGAGGAGCAAGAGTCTGGGCTGGCTGTCACGAAACAAGAGAAAATTAAAGTACGGTACAACATTTGGCCAGCTGCTGACTTTGTGGTCTGGGCATTACTTCTAGGGTATACCGTCTATAGGGACTGGGGACAGAAGTGGGTTTGCCTAGGTTTCAGGGCCCTGCTGTGCACTGCCCTTTCCAATGCCTTGGGAAGGCCCTAGCAAGGTGTTCATGTGCCCTTAAGTTTTTACGAAACTCACGGAAGGAGGAGCCTTTAACTGCAGTCCGTTAAGCCCGCTATGTCTCTCCACCTCGACTTCTTTCATGGACGGTTTTGGGATTTGCTAAGGGAAGGTTGAGCTAGGAATACACCATAGTAACTGCAATTTAGAGAGATGTTTTGGAACATTTCAATAAAAACACACAAGAAACTATAAACTCCTATTTAGATGTCTATAAAGGGTGGCTTATTTTACATTCTTTAAGTTCATGTATTTGAAAAAGGAGAGGGCGCCTGGGTGGCTCAGTTGGTTGAGCGTCTGCCTTCGGCTCCCGTCATGGTCCCAGGGTCCTGGGATGGAGCCCCACATCTGCTTCTCCCTCTCCCTCTGCCCTTCTTCCCCTCCCCTGCTCATTCTCTCTCTCTTGCACTGTCTCTTTCTCTCTCAGATAAATAAACAGAATCTTTAAAAAAAAATAAAAAAGGAGAAAAAATTCAGCTAAACGTTAATGGAATATGAAACTGAACAGTTAAGAGGAGTGATTAAGTCAATGGAAGTTATTCTCACATCGAGAAGGAAAGCATAACACAAAACTTTCAGATCATGCTGAATCCAGTCATTTGCTATGACGAAGGGACGTTCTATTAAGAGAAATAAATGGCATTTGGATTGTTTGGGAATCTGATTAATGAAGAGCCGTGCATTATATGAAATCATTGGAAAATAATTTTAAATTCTTATGTATTAAACATGAAATATTGACATTGATAAGGAGAGCATTAAACTCTTAATACTCCAATACAGTGAGGACACTGATGACAGGCTGGCTATTGAAGACTATCAGTTCAAAGACCTTGACACAAAAAACCCTTAAAATACCCTGAGATCTTACAGTGTGTGTATGGAAGAAACTTGTTAGTGCTTCCTCCAAATTTGATGAAATCTGAGAGAGTTCTAAGACATGACTAACAACTAATTACAAAGTTGAAAAAGACTCCTCTAAATTATCAGTAATTAGAGAATTTCAATGAAGTATACTTAAGAAAATACTGAATTTTCTTTCTATTCTCCTTATAAAATATATCACAAAGTCATTGTCTTTTGAAGAGACTATCTGAGTGTATGCAGACAAAAACTGTAGGACAAAAAGCATTTTAGAGATGCAGGAGGAAGTTCATTAAGTGGAAACACTGCTATTTTTCTGAATTTTGTGATGTTTGTGGCATTTAGTAGCTTTTGAAAATAGGAAATTGCATGATTTTTCCTTATACTAAATATCCACTTTTGTGCCTGACATATTTATTTATTTATTTATTTCTTATTTTTTACATTCTACTCTTTATTCTTTAGCACAAATTTTTTTTTGGTAATTAACATATAATGTATTATTTGTTTTGGGAGTACAGGTCTGTGATTCATCGGTCTTACACAACACCCAGCGCTCACCACAACACACACCCTCCCCAATTTTTTGAAGATCTCTTTACCCATTTAGAGAGAGGGAGAGACAGAGAGAGAGAGCATGTGTGAGCAGGGAGGGGAGGAGCAGAGGGAGAGAGAGAGAGAGAGAGACTCCTCAAGTAGACTTGCCGCTGAGCACGGAGCCCCACACGGGGCTCGATCCCAGGACCCGGAGATCACAACCCACGCCGAAACCAAGAGTCGGCCACTCAACTGACTGAGCCTCCCGGGTACCCCCTGACGTGATATTTATAATTTTGTATTCTTTTTCTAAAAAAGTACGTCTATTAAGGCTCCCATATATATTTTTTTAAAATTGTGGTAAGATATACATAAAATGAAATGTACCATCTTCAACATTTTTAAACACGCTGTTCAGTGGCATTAAGTGCATTCACACTGTTGTATAACCATCACCAGAACTCTTTTCATCACTGCAAACTGAAACTCTGTACCATTAAACACTAACTCCTTATTCCTCCCTTCATCCAGCCCCCGGCAACTATCATTCTACTTCCTGTCTCTGTGAATTTGACTACACATCTCATAAAGGGGAATTATACAATATTGGTCTTTTTTTGGACTGACTTATTTCACTTAACCTGATGTCCTCAAGGCTCATCCATGTTGTTACCTGTGTCAGAACTTCTTTCCTTTTTAAGGCTGAATTGTATGGATATGGCACATTCTACTGATCCATTCATCGATCATCGGACCCTTGAGTTGTTTCCACCTATTAGCTATTGTGGATAATACTGCTTTGTACCCATGGGGGTACAAATACCTGTTTGAAACCCTGTTTTCAACGCTTTTGGATAGAGACTCAGATGTGAAATTGCTGGATCATAGGGTAGTTCTATTTTTAATTTTTCGAGGAACAACCATACTATTTTCCACACAGCTGTACTATTCCCATCAACAGTACAATGAGGGTTCCAGTTTCCCACATCCCTGCCAACACCTGTTATTTTCTGTGTTTTGGACAGTAGCCTTCCTAATAGGTGTGAAGTCCTTGATATATTTTTAAGTTCTGGCTGGGATTTGGTTTTGCTGGGCAAGCATTTCTACAGCATTATTGTTTCAGTTCTTCTTATGGCCACTGCCATGGTCATGGGTGGAACACAGCTTAGCCAAGCCTTTCAGGATTGCTACGCAGTGCTTCTGAATAGTATTGGTGTCTTCTTTTCTCTCTTTTGAAGTCCTTGGCATCAGTTTATTCAAAGTTGCTTTTGGGTGATGTCATAGATGTCAGCATTGTGGGTTTATTGTTTATTTCTGTTTTAGAATTTACTGTATATACATGCATTTTTCTATCCCATGAGTCAAGAGGATCTATTCTTTTTTTAATTAACATATAATGTATTATTTGTTTTGGGGTACAGGTTTGTGATTCATCAGTCTTACACAACACACAGCGCTCACCACAACACATACCCTCCCCAATGTCCATCACCCAGCCACCCCCCATCCCCCCAACCCCCTCCACTCCAGCGGCCCTTAGTTTGTTTCCTGAGATTAAGAGTCTCTTATGGTTTATCTCCCTCTCTGGTTTCATCTTGTTTCACTTATTCCTCTCTTCCCCTATGATCCTCTGCTTTGTTTCTCAATTTCCACATCAGTGAGATCATATGATAATTGTCTTTCTCTGATTGACTTATTTTGCTTAGCATAAAACCCTCTAGTTCTATCCATGTCGTTGCAAATGGCAAGATTTCATTTTTTTGATGACTGAGTAGTATTCCATTGTATGTATATATGCCACATCTCCTTTATCCATTCATCTGTTGATGGACATCTGGGCTCTTTCCATAATTTGGCTATTGTGGACATTGCTGCTATAAACATTGGGGTGCAGGTGCCCCTTTGGATGACTACATTTGTATCTTTGGGGTAAATACCTAGTAGTGCAGTTGCTGGGTCGTAGGGTAGCTCTATTTTCAACTTTTTGAGGAACCTCCATACTGTTTTCCAGAGTGGCTGCACCAGCTTGCATTCCCACCAACAGTGTAGGAGGGTTCCCCTTTCTCTACATTAAGAGGATCTATTCTGCGGACTTATTCATTCTACCATGTGCTGGAAGACTTTAAAGTCAGTCTGTCTAGTGTCTGGCTGACATGAAAGCTGGTATAGCTGGAACTGAAGGACCTGTTGCTAAAGCACTGAGCTTTGTCTTTACTGGCTGATAAATAGCCACTGCCCAGTAACTCTGAGACTATGCCTTGGGATCATCTAAAGGGTTAATGGCTGATGGTGAAGGGGGGCCTCCAGGACTGTGCTTAGAAGGGCCCCTGGGCTCTTGAAATTCTTTTGGAACAAGAGGCTCCCCATTTTTATTTTCCACTGGGCTCTGCAAACTAGGTAGCCAGCCCTGAACAGAGTACATAGATGATGGCAAATTAGGTAGCCAGTCCTCAACAGAATCATTGCCCTTTTAGACCTTGAGGCTTTTGCCAAGTGAAAAAGGGATTCTGCCTTAAGATTTCCTCCGGGTGCAATTCAGGGAATGCGACACCAGATTCCCTTTGGCTCTGCTCCTCCGATATTTATCCTGGCCAACATTCTTCCAGAGCCCAAACCTGAAAAAGGCATTTAGAGATCAACATTTTTCTGCTATGAGAAGTGGTATATTTTTAAGAGACATAATCCTTTTCTAAGCCCAATTTTCCCCCTGATTCTCACTTATTTTGTTGTTGAAGACGCCCCCCCTAATCTGTTTAAACTCTGTATTTTGATTCTTTTTTTTTTTTTTAAGAATTGTGTAAATTGTGCTAAATTAATCTTTTTCAAGGGAAACTGGCTTTTGGATCCTATTTCAACTGGTCAATTCAGGTAGCCTTTTTAACATTAAGCAGAATTCCTGCCTGATTTCTGCCTCATTGGCTCATCGAAAAGCCTTCTCTACAATGGAGATAATTGAGGACAACGCTCTAGTTACTTCCTCAGATATGGCCTTGATACACCAGTCCCTTACACCTTACCTGTTTGCAGAGATAAGTTACCTAGGAACACATCCCTATTTTGTTTATACACTTCATCTTTGACATGAACTTTAACTTACTTATCTTGCAGGAATATTGTGGGAATTCATCTGTTAAGGTCAGAATGGCTTCAACAACAGCACTTTTAAGCCAAACTAATGGTTATGCATTCACTGTTATTATATATGATCATTATGTGATTATATCTACTATGCCACTAATAGGTCGTTGATATTCAATGATATTAAAAACAATTTTCCCTCAACATCGGTCACCGACTCTCTTTTATTAAATGATGACATGAAGAGCTTAGGCTTTGTAATACAAGCCCTACAGAGTGTTAATGGTATTCTGGACTATACCTTACAGACCAAGAATGAAATGAACAAACAAACAGTTTGTTCCTTTGGTGTCACTCAGTCTTTGTAAATTGCCAACAATGTTCACAAATAAAAGCAAAACTGCTGGTGATGAGCAGTTAATAGAGGATAAAAATCTGAGGCTAATTCAAAGAGAAAAAGAGAGAGAAGTTGGTGATGGAATATCTCCTGGGCCTTGGGGTAGGTAGTTCCATCTCACAATCTAGACCCTCTCTGTGTGTATAGCAAACAGCTCTGACAACAATTCCTTGAAACACTTCCTAAGTATTTAATAGCTAATAATTATTGATCATTTAGCCCCTCCCTTGCTTTTTTTTATTACCTTAGCACTTGCCTTACCAAATATTCTTCCTTTTGCTTACTTGACTTCCATATTGACTGTCTCCTGCACTAGAATAGAAGCTCCACAAGGGCAGAAATCATGCTATCTATTCAGTGCTTAGAATTGCACCTAGCATATAGTAGGTGCTCAATAAATATTGGTTGACTGAAGAAATTAGTGTCAGTTAATAAAAGATGAAGGTAAATGTAATGTTCTACAGAAATAGTTATTTCCTAGTGCTATCTCTAATTATCATTTTAAGACTATTTTATACACATGACAATGAAAAGAGGAAACAATTTGTATTTTGATGTTAGAAAACGGCACATCATTCTAAATGATCTAAGCAATATTTCAATGACTCAGAAAAGAGTAAAAAGTCAAAATAGGATGAAAGCAAAAAATCTGAGTGAAGAAATCCCACCAGGTTGCCCCTTTCTCTCACAATCTATAGAAGTTGATAGACTCATTTTGCTAATAATTCCTTACACTTTGTTTTTGTAATATAGCTCAGCTATCCTTCACCTTTAATGATAAATTTTCATTTATTCAAAAGGGGTGTTGATGCAGCTGGCATTTTTTCCTCTGTTGCGTGGCAGAAATGTTGGGATTGGGGTGTCAAGGTAAGTGAGGAGAAGGTGCCGGCTAACACTTGCAGCAACCTATAGTTTTGTGGAGAGAATAGGCAAGGACAAGAAATTCGGTTATGACACTGGTAGCTCAGTAAGTGTTTTACTTTTTCCATACCCTCACAATGCAACATAATGGGGAAGAATCTGTGGGTTTAAAATTTTATAAAGAGAGAAACTACAGGAGGTGCCAAAGCTGTCCCTGGGTCTACTGTTGGGTAAACTACTGTGTTGAATGAAACTACTTTATAATAAATGTGTTTTAAACATTAAAAAATGCAAGTGGTGGGTGCCTGGCTGGCTCAGTCAGTAGGGCATGTGACTCTTGATCTTGGGGCTCAAGAGCCCCACGTTGGGTGTAGAGATTACTTAAAAATAAAATCTTAAAAAAATAAAATAAACAAATAAAATCTGTGCCACTGGGGTGGCACAGTCAGTTAAGCATCTGAGTCTTGGTTTTGGTTCAGGTCGTGATCTCAGGGTCATCAGATCGAGCCCCGCATCGAGCTCCAAGCTCAGTGTGGAGTCTGCTTGAGATTCTTTCTCCTTCTCCTTCTGCCCCTCCTGCTTGTGCTCACTCTCTCTCTCTAAAATAAGTAAATATTTTAAAATAAAGTAAAATAAATCTTAAAGAAATACAAGTGGTAAGATAAAAATATTTGGTTATATTTTCTTTCAGGGTAACACCACTGTACTTACCATAGTTACTGTGGTCACTCTATGCAACCAGCTCTACACAAATATTTGGTTGCAAATGGACACAATCTGGAGAGTTTGACAAATACAACTCTAGTAGTCAGACTGGTCTGTGCAAGGCTCTTTTCCCCATCCCTTATGTAAAATATTTGTATTTTCTCACTTAATATATGGAAATATCTTTTCACACTTTCTTTCTTCCATCTTCCTTAGTGTTTTCTGCAGTTTATCCTTTGCTCTAGTGGACAAAACTGACCCAAACCCACAACCCTGATTGTCTTCAAAGAGCTAAAAAGACCCATGTTTCATTGAACTCCAGTGTGCAAAAAGCTGCAGCTTTGGTATTACCGGTTTTTGCAGTCTGTGAAGGGTTCCCACCCTGGAATAATGAACACAGAGAAGGGCACGCATCCAGGCCCCCAGCTCGGCGAGGCTTCCTCACCCGTCAGACCAGCCCCAGAGGTTCAGAAATGAGACAAGTTCACTCTAGTGGAATTCTTTACTATCCACCACTCCCAGGAACATGAGGTACAGTAAATTTGGAGGAGCTGATAATGAACTGTGACTTTCTTTTCTTCTGAGTTCATTTGTCTACCCAAGGTCAGAACTATTTTGTTTTGGGAGAGTTGAGGAAATTCTAAGCACTTCAGAACAAGGTCTCTACTTCTCTGGAGTCACCAGGATACACCCCCCTCCTCCCATATTTAGACTGGGCTGGAAGAGCCCTGACCTTAGACTGGATTCATTTCTGGTTGTTTATTATGAAGGTGGAGGGTAGGATCTGGGACTTTCCTCACAATCCCAGGTAATTAAACTTAGGAAAAGCCGTAGTTTGATGCACTATTCTGTAAAGAGTGTTATAGAATATTTTAGGGATTTAGAAGGAAGTCAGACAATATCATCTCTAGAAAGGATTTCTGCAAACTTTTTAAAAAAAAATACAATTTGGAGGGCGCCTGGGTGGCTCAGTTGGTTAAGCGACTGCCTTCGGCTCAGGTCATGATCCTGGAGTCCCAGGATCGAGTCCCACATCGGGCTCCCTGCTCAGCGGGGAGTCTGCTTCTGCCTCTGACCCTCTCTCCTCTCATGTTCTCTCTCTCTCAGATAAATAAATAAAATCTTTAAAAAAATACAATTTGGATTCCCTGTCCTAGAAAAATAATGGCAAACTATTGATGCTGCCCTTCATTTTATTTTTAAAGATTTATTTATTTTAGAGAGAACACACACACACACACACACACACACACACACACACACGAGTGGGGGGTACAGGCAGAGGGAGTGAATCTCAAGCAGACTCTCAGCTGAGCGTGAAGCCTGAGATGGGGCTCGAAGAAGGGGTTGGTGCAGGGCTCCGCCCAGAGCTCCATCTCACCACCCATGAGATCATGACCCATGAGATCATGACCTGAGTGGAAATCATAAGTCAGACCCTTAACTGACTGAGCCACTCAGGTGCCCCTTGATGCTGTCCTTTAAAGAAAGGTGAATAGAATGAATCTGGCTGGTAACAAATTCTATTTTAAAAACAGGTGTTTTTTCTTTTTTCTAGCTAATTTAATAGCGCCCCCACCATTACTTTATTATTAGTCTTGTAGCAAAGCAACTATTTACTATAAAAAGAGTAGTTCAAACATGAAACAATGTTCTCTGCTATAGTCTAAAACAGTTGAATTACAAATACTAATGATTATAAGAAATACAGGAGACAACTGGCTATGGTAATAATGACTTCATATTTCAAAGGATATTGAATGATATTCTTTTAAGTGTACATTATGTACATTTTACCACAATAAAAAACTCAGTCTATTCACCATCAGATTGTAAGAAACTGCAGAATTTTATTATTATAAATATGGACCTCTAGTAGTGCCTTGTATCCAGCAGAGTTCAACATATATTTTGTAAAATAAAGGACCCGACTTTTGTATTAAAAAAGTACAACAATAATAGATGCTTCTTTTTAAAAACTCAATTGATGCAACGATAAAATAAAAAGTGAAAGCTCCTTTCACACGTCTCTGGATGCTACAATCCACAGGACTGGCTAGTCCTTACAGGTTACTTTTTATTTATACTAAAACCAGATATGCTTCTTCAAGATTTACCTGGAAAAGATTTTAAACTAATTATGTATCATTAAGATACATACAAGTCCTAAAAGCAAACCTAACAAGGAAATGATGCAGTAAGAGGTTATCATTAAAACATGGATGATGCTTGAATTATAAGTATTTGGGTGTGGTAGTCATTCATATGCAAGTTTTCAAAACCGGCTGCAATTACATTTCATTTCTACTATCTACTAGTATCATCCTCAACAGAAAGGAAAACTCTCTTCCTATGGTTTCGGAAAAACAAATGTGGGTTACTCCCTCAAGCTAAAATAGATGGATGTCTCTTCCACCACACCTTAAATACCATGCATCTCCGTTCCATGCAGTACCCTTGCCTGGAGGTGATGCTCATCCTTCTATAAGGTGTGACTCCTCTCTCATGAGAGCTGATGCAGTAGTAAAAACTTAGACAATTCTAGGTCCACTCTGGTGGGGATTTAAAAAAATAGCCTTTGGTAAGTGTATTTATATCCAAGGACGGCTGTAATAAAGCACCACAAAGTGGGTAGCTTAGAACAACAAAATGTATTCTCTCACAGATCTGGAGGCTAGGAATCTAAAATCAAGGTGTCAGCAGGGCCGTGCTCTGTCCAAAGGCTCAAGGGAAGAATGCTTCTGTGTCCACCCAGCTTCTGGTGGTTGCCAATAACCCTTGGTATTCCTTGGCTTGTAGATGCATCATTCCAATCTCTGCCTCTGTTGTCACAGAGCTTTCTCCTTGTGTGTCTTTGTCTCTCCTCAGAAGAACATTAGTCACTTTGGTCCAGTATGACTTCATTTTATTTATTTATTTATTTATTTATTTATTTATTTATTTATTTATTTATTTATTTTTTAGCAATCTCTATACCTACGTGGGGCTCAAACTCAGAACCCTGAGATCAGGAATCATATGGTCCACTGACTGAGCCAGCCAGGTGCCCCCAGTATGACCTCATTTTAACTTGATGACATCTGCAAAGATCCTATTTGCAAATTAAGATCATATTCACAGGTATCAGCGTTAGGATTCCCATATATCTTTTTAAGAGACACAATTCAACCCATGACAGTAAGGAACAAATTTCTGCTCAAACTTAAACATGAGAAATGTCCCATTTTATTTATTTATTTATTTTATTTTAAAGATTTTTATTTATTTTACAGACAGCGAGAAAGGGAACACAAGCAGGGGGAGTGGGAGAGGGAGAAGCAGGCTTCCCGCCGAGCAGGGAGCCCGATGCGGGGCTCGATGCGGGGCTCAACGCGGGGCTCGACGCGGGGCTCGACGCGGGGCTCGACGCGGGGCTCGATGCGGGGCTCGATCCCAGGACCCTGGGATCACGACCTGAGCCAGAGGCAGATGCTTAACGACTGAGCCACCCAGGCGCCCCAAGAAATGTCCCATTTATTAACAACACACTTCACCAGGAAAAAAAAAAGGCTCCGCTTTGGGTTGCTGGGAAAATCCATACTCCTGGGCTTAGTTCACATATTCCATGCCTCCTCATTTGACGATAAGAACTTGAGGGGCACCTGGCTGGCTCTGTCAATAGAACACGTGACTTTTTTTTTTTTTTAAAGATTCTATTTATTCATTTGAGAGAGAGCTCGCGAGTGAGCAAGCAAGAAATCACAAGTGGCAGAGGGAGAAGCAGAGGGAGAAGCAGGCTCCCCGCTGAGCAGGGAGCCCCATGCGGGCTGATCCCAGGAGCCTGGGATCATGCCCTGAGCCGAAGGCAGACATTTAACTGACTGAGCCACCCAGGCACCCCCAGCATGTGACTCTTGATCTCAGGGTTGTTGGTTTGAGCCCCATGTTGGGTACACAGATTAATCAGAAATAAAATCCTAAAAGAAAAAAAAGAACTTGCACTTGATTAGACATTGTTAGTAATGGGGCGCCTGGGTGGATCAGTTAAGCAGCTGCCTTCAGCTCAGGTCATGATCCCAGGGATCAAGCCCTGTATCAGTCTCTGCTCAGTGGGGAGACTGCTTCTCCTTCTCCCTCTGCTGCTCCCCCATGCTTGTGCTCTCTCTCTCTCTCTAATGAATAAAAAAGACATTGTCAGTAACTACTGTCAGCACCTTACACATCATCCTCTGCTTCCTAAATGAAAATCTGCCCATTCTAGAATCTAATGAGTTGGCAAGCAAGCATGGAATTTAGAACTGGTAGAGAGACATGGGTGAAATTAGGAGGTTTGGGGAAACCCTTCACTTCCCGGATATATGTGCTCTTTTTTTTTTTTTTAAATTTATGTTTCTTAAAACGAAACAAAAAGGGTAAGAAAAAAAGAAAACCTCACAACCTGCATGCTTTTGCTATTGTTTTTAATTTAAAAAATACATAATCTGTTTGCCTTCTATGGAAGTAGATATGGTTTAGAGAGCCAAGGTAACACAGTGGGGTAAAGGTTTGCGCTGTCTGGGACTGCTTCGGGAGTTCGAATCCCAAAGGGAAATCTTAATTTAGGATTTGCAGACTAGGATCTAAGAGTTTAGGTAAGAAGGGAGTGACATACCCCAGGGTGGCCCAGAGGTGTAAATGTGGGATGTGTATGGTCATACAAAACAGCGGCAATTTCCCCTGAAGGGCAGGGAGATAGGGACCTGCATCTGCCTCACCGCGTGGGGGGTCACCCATTTCTACTCTTGGAACAGGTGAGGACGGGGACATGTCTAGGCTATTCCCTTAAATCGCAGAGGAGGAAATGGGTTAGTGTGAATTGTTTTTATCATACATGACTTGTTGCGTGTATTCTCCAGCCTGCCAGGCTCACTCAGAGCCACATCCTGCATTCCAACCTGCTAGGAAAACAATCCAACGCAGCAAGCTTCTATTGAGCGCTAACTGCATGCCTAACCTCCCGTCTTATTATATGCCAGACCTGTCCATGAAGCCCTGAACCGTGGTGTTTTGCTTTCTGCCCGAGACTGGTAGTTTCCTCTACCACTTTAAGATTCCGAGCTAGGTCAGTGTTTGCCTTTCTGGTGGGGTTGGTCGCAATGGGCGGCCTCCTTCCTTCCGGGGACGAAGGCTTCGACGCCTCAGGGAACTCGGGCTAGAGCGGTGGCGGCGACTCCCGCAAAGGCCGGCTTCAAGCTACCACCGCGCGGGGCGGAATCCGACCAGGCAGGTAAGGAGCTGTCCATCAGCAGGCGGTGGGCGTGGCCTGCGCAGACCGACCAATCAGCGGAGTCCCCCTTAAGAAGGGCTCCCCGCCCCGGGAACCCGCCCAAACCCAAGCGACTGAGCATGCGCCCGGGGCTCAGCGCAAATTCCTCCCCCCTCGCTGTACGCCCTCTTCCCGGCCCTGTCGGAGTTAGGCTGCTCAGGGTTTCCTCAGAAAAGAGGGGAACAGGAGGAGACAGGGCGATGGGACCCCTCAGGGATGGGAAAGTGAGAAAGGCCGTGTGAGGAAGTTCCTCAGATCGGTGGCTGTCGCTAGCAGCCGCCAGCTCCTGGGTTGCGTGGGGCTCCGAGGCCGGCGCTTCTGGGTCTCCCGGGCCCCGAGCCTTGCGGTCCCGCCCGGCCGCGGAGGGGCGGCAGGAAGGCATGTGGTGTCACTTCGGCCTCGTGCAGGTTATTGTTTTTCCTCAGTTTATAGAAGACGTAGGCGAGGCTCAGAAGTTTCGATCCCGCCCAAGGTGACGCAGCAGGGCGCCGTTGCGGGCCGGGGTCTGCGTGCCTCGTAGCGACTGCCCCGGCCTGCGCCGCCCCTCGCCCGGGGACGTTCCCTTCGGCTCCCTTCGGCTCCCCACCGTTCGCGCTACGCCCCCGGGGGGCGGAATGGGGGTTTTAGGCCGAGAAGCGCCGCTGCGAGTGCGTGTGGCGCTCCACGCCGGGTCCCAGACAGGGCGTTCCATCCGGCTCCGCACGGCCGCTTCTTCCCAGCGGCTCTGTGCTCTCTCGGTGCCTCCTAAAGTCCACCTTCCCGAAACCTCAGAGGCCCCGGGCGCACGGGGGGCGTGGTGCCGCCGAGCCCGCTCCCTGCCGCTGGCCGTGGGGTCCCACTGTACAGGCGCCGGTTTCGGGGACTTGGTCTCGCTCCAGCCCCGAATTGTGCGCCCTGTCGGCGGCGGGCGCGAACCTCACCTCGGGTCTTCGGACTTGCGGCCCCGGGAAGCAGTGGGGTCGGAGCGGAGGCGCCCCCACCTGTCCGGTAGCCCGCGTCCCGCCACCTCGCTCAGGCGCCTAGCAGCGCGGGCCGGGCCGACCTGCCGGGCCCGCCGTCCCGCCGCGCCGGCCCCTCCTCCGCCCGCCCCGCCCCGCGCCGCGCCGGACACCCCGCCCCGAGGAGGCGGCCCGGCGAGCGGCTGCCGAGGGAGGCTGGTGGCATGGGGGAGCCGCCGCCGCCACACTCTCGGTCGCCCCTAGCGAGCCCGGGTGCTGCCCTGAGTGCTGGGGACCGCGGACGCCTCGGGGGGCGCCTCGGGGCGTGACACGGTGCGGAGGGCGCGGCCGGGGTTGCGCCGCTAGGACGAGCGGCGGGCGGCAGGGGCAGCGGGCGGGCGGGCGGCGGCGCCGGGAGCTGCGGGCGGGCCAGGCCGGGCGCCCAGGGCGCACCTGGCGGTGGCGCGGCGGGGCCGGACCGCGGGAGCAGGCGCCGCGGCGGCAGTGACGGCGAGGATGTCGCAGCCGCCGCTGCTCCCTGCCTCGGCGGAGACTCGGAAGTTCACCCGGGCGCTGAGTAAGCCGGGCACGGCGGCCGAGCTGCGGCAGAGCGTGTCGGAGGTGGTGCGCGGCTCGGTGCTTCTGGTGAGTGCCGGACGACGGACGGTGGGAGGCAGGCGGGCGGGCGGCCACCTCCTCTACGCTCCTCTAAGTCGATCGGGCCCAGGCCGGGCTGCACGACTCTGCTGGGTGTGCAGGATGAAGAGGTGGTGGCTGCGGGACAGGAGAGAAGGGAAGATCCTGGAGGGCAGCAACTTCCATATCCCCACCCCGAGTCTGGGGGTCCTCTCCCCACTGTTGCCCCTTCCCTCCTGGGAAATTTCCTGGAAGTGAGATAGTCATCTCCCTCAACTACCCTCTCCTCCCCCCCCCCCCCCACCAGTTTACCTTCCTCTGCCAGTTGGGGCTTTACACTCCTTTGCCCCCATTCCTCCCGCAGTCCCCTGCCCTTCCGGTATTCTGGAGGGTCTTGGCACCTGTGGCCTGGAGAGCTGCACCGGAGTGGAGTTGGGGGCTGCTTTTTCCAGTCGGTAACCCAGGGTACGAGGTGGCCCTGCGCACCCTTTGGATGGGCTGAGCTCCAGAAGGGAAGCGGTCCCGCCCCCTCCCCTTAAACTGGCTTCCTGAGGTTTGGCCTCCTCTTTCGGAGGGTTAGGGGGCGTGATAGCAGCCCTTGGTAATTTCAGCATTTGTGCAAATTACTACGAAGTTTGGGGATTTGAAGCAAGTGAAGCAAGCAGTCCCAAGATTAATGTGGTCGTAGCAGAACACCTTTAAGAATGGGCCCCTGGGTGTAGGAAGATGAAGTTTTAAATCGACTTTTCCATAGCCGGGGCTGGTCCTGCTATATTTGGGAACACAGTACACCCAGGTCACTTGGAAGGTGCGGGAGAGGAGTGGACTTTTGACGGCAGCATGTTCTCCCAGGCAGCTGGAAACTTTTAGCTTCTCCTTGGCATTGCTGTTGACATTTGTTTTCTGGAAAGGGGCTTGTTTGTGGGCGGGTGATTTGTGGTATTTGTTGGAACGGTGCAAGAAGATGGGCCTTGGAAGTGATTCTCTGTGCTCTGTGGTGCTGTGTGTGGGGTATCGTCCCGTTGAGTGAGGGGGCACTTAACACAGGAGCCGGCACATCTTTCTGGTGGCAGATAGATGCCCTTCCTGAGCAGACACAGGATGACCTGAATGATGTTTGTGGAGATTGGAGATTGCTGATTTCCATATCCAGCTTGCTTAGTTTGATTTTTCTCTCAGTTGACAGCTCTGCCAACTCACCCCAGATTCCTCAAACTCCAATCAGTCCGCCAGTAATAAACAGGGATTTTATTTTTTCTTTTCTATTGAACTTGATCAGTTGATGGTAAGAGTAGAGCAGAGTCGGGAATAGACTAGAACCTGGCTTCTCCTCCAAAACCCAAACTGACTTCCTTTATCCTAAGGGAGGACTCCCTGCATCTTCTTGACTTTTGCCATTGTGCGTCTGTTAAGGATAAAGCCTGCAACATCTCTGGCATTTTTTCTGTTCTCACCTGAAATTTAGTTCTTTTAACTGGGGGCTGCTTTCCTCATCAGGGATTTCAGGCAAAAGAAGAGTAAGTAAAACTTACTTTCATGACTTACATGACTATGCCATGATTTCCAAAGTTCTGGCAGACCTGAACTGAAGAGGAGGTATTGGTTTAATGACCATTAGGTTGAGCACAGAAGTTCCAAAGTAGGCCCAACAGTGCAACAGCTGTAATGTGCAATATTCTTTGAGTACCTGTCCTTCCTATTGGAGGGTGGCCTACTGATAGTGACCTGGTAGTGTCCATTCCCATGGATGACACATTTCCATGTTACCGCATGACACTTTAATAGTACATCTGTTTTCCTTAGACACCCTCCTCATGAACAGTCAGATGCCTGGCTGGTGTCTCAGCTCTTAGTGTTGTCTATCAGTGGTCACTGTCTGATGAAACAAACAAACAAAAAAATTGTAGGAAAGCAGGTGTCATCACTGGGGCGTTTGAGGGGCTCCCTGGCTGAGTGGGAAGTGCGTTGCAATGGTTCTGCGTTGCGGAAGGAGGAATTAGAGATAGCATACATATACTAAAAATTACCCATAAGCCTCACTCCCTCCACCTCCTGCCAGGTACTCTGCCACCACCTGCTTCTTCTTGCTGCTCCCCAGTGTCCATCAGGAAGCCACAGCAGGTGCACCTGCCACATAAGTTCTGGTTTGGCTTTATTCTAGGAGGATATAGGAAGGTCCCCCTGATCCTTGCAGGAGGCTGAATAGCAACCAAGCCAGGGTTTGGAATCCCATTGGTCTACTGATCCATGTTTGGATGGAAGTATTGCTCTGCTCTGTCTTTGACGACTTGGGTGAGCGCTATACAATGCCTACATCATAGTAAACACTCAATAAATATTCTTAACTACCTGACCGATAAAGCAATTTTGCAGATGGACTAAAATTAAAAATGAATAGGGTGTGGATTTAACTGGCTCTTGCCATGCTTCTAGCGTTGGTGAGTGACTGGTAGTGAGATCAGAAACAACAAAATTAAATAGTTCAGTGGGTAATAAAGGTTGCCACTTAAGCTTTAAAAGTGAGACACGCTCATAAATTTTTCATTTTTGATAGCTTCATTTTTCTTTCTTTTTTTAAAAGATTTTATTTATTTATTTGAGAGAGAGAGAGAGAGAGAATGAGAGATAGAGAGCACGAGAGGGAAGAGGGTCAGAGGGAGAAGCAGACTCCCCGCCGAGCAGGGAGCCCGACGCGGGACTTGATCCCGGGACTCCAGGATCATGACCTGAGCCGAAGGTGGTCGCTTAACCGACGGAGCCACCCAGGCGCCCGATAGCTTCATTTTTCATAGGCTCAGGTTTGTGGGCCTTTAAAAATGATTTTGTATTAATTTGAAGAGCTTGAAAATAAACATACAAAAAAGTGGAGAGAATAGTATAATGAGCCCTCGTAATCCATCACACAGATTCAATAATTATCAAGATTTTACCCAACTTTGTTTTAAGTGTCCCGTGTGTGTGTGTGAGAGAGAGAGAGAGAAAGAGATTGTGAATTCCAGGCCTCTTGTTCTTTCGCTCCATATACCTAGTGTGTGTTAGAAATACGGATATTTTGTACAGAAGTATAATGGCATTACGATAAAATTAACAAATAATCTGTTGATAATACTCTTCAGGTTCCCCAGATTGCTTAAAAAACATCTTTGATAGGGCGCCTGGGTGGCTCAGTCGGTTAAGCATCTGCCTTCGGCTCAGGTCGTGATCCTGGGGTCCTGGGATCGAGTTCCGCGTGCTCGGCGGGGAGCCTGCTTCTCCCTCTGCTTCTCTCTCTCATGAATAAATAAATAAAATCTTTAAAAAAAAAATCTTTGATAGGTAGTTTGTCCTAATCAGAAATTAAACAAGGTTTGCGGAACCTTTTGAATGTGGTTCACACTTTGGTGAATTATTTGTAATAGAGAGGACCCTCTCTGAGGTCAGGAGTCCTGGGTTTCAATCCTAGAGATTTAGTAGTTTAGACCATGGGCTCTGGAATCAGAGCACGTGGATTATAAGTCAAGCTCTGCCCCTTACCCACTGGGCAGTCTTAGGCACATAACTTAGCCTTGCTGTGCCTCAGTTTCCTCATCTGTGGAATGGAGATAATTCTGTACTTATTTTTTTAGGGTTGGTTGGGAGGATTAAATGAGTAATATAGATAAAGCTCTTTGACAGTGCCTGGCATATATTCTACCAGCTACTTAAGTCATGCTGGGCTGTCGCTTAACTTCTCTGAACTTCAAAGTTCTATTATATGTGTGTGTTTGTGTATATATATATATATATATATATATATATATATGTATATATATATATATTTAAGATTTATTTATTTATTTTAGAGAGTGTGCAAATAGGGGGAGGGCCAGAGGGAAGGAAGAGAGAGAGAGAGAAGCAGACTCCCCACTGAACGCGGAGAAGCCTAACACGGGGCTTGATGTCACGATCCTGAGATCATGACCTGAGTCGAAATCAAGAGTCAGATGCTTAACCGACTGAGCCACCCTGGCACCCCAGGCCTCTATTATATTAAATGAGGGGCTCTACTAGATTGTTCCTAGAGTCCCTTTCCTTATCAGCATGCTTGAATTCTAAGATGCTTTTATGAATAGTAAAGATACTGCTACTAATATTCTTGACTGTAGGAAAGGATATTTGTGATTTGGGGTAATGAAGGAAGAATCTCCACATTTCCAGAATTAGCTTTCCATGATTTAGAATAGTCAGGAGGGCAGCACATTCAAAATACATGCAAGCTCAGAAGAAAAACTTCCCTGAGCAGGGTAGAGTTGTGATTGCTTTTGGAGCTCCCAAAGCATTTTACCTTGGGTCTTTCAGATTTATTAAGGATAGCATCATTATGGCCTAGATCTAACAGAGTATGCCACCCAAGGCCTAAAAATATCCTTTCTCTAAAAGATTTGTGTAAATATTATGACACAGGCCTTTGCATGGGTTTGCCAGTTATATGCACTTGGGTATTGCTGCCTAAGTCACCTGGCTTCCAACTTCCTTACTGATCTTCTCTTAGTATGTTCAGCTTCAAAGTCTCCTTCCATGTTCCTTGGACATCCAGCATTATGAAATGAAATGAAACCGAGTTGGGTTGCTCAATTTCCCTTTGTGTTACTGGAGGGGAATGGACAGAAGGTATGGGATGATATTCTCCTGGAGTACATGCTTGGGGCCTTCCTCACCCTCCTAGGTCAGGCAATTCAAGGTTCCGGTATTATCTGAGGTAATGTGAGACTGAGACCTGAGTGGTGGTGTTCTTTGAAATCCTCGGGTAAGGTAAAACCTCATTTTGGCTGTAATTTTAAATCAGGTATGTTAGTAAATCGACAGCTGAGCTGGCCTGAGCATCACCTCACTGTCTTTCTCCACCCTCTGGTGGAGGCCCAACAAACAGAAATGTCCCAAAACACAGGAAGTAGGGTGGAGGCCCATCTCCAAGTAGATAATCAATAACAGGTTCTGTTTCTTTGGTTTCTAGTCCATTTGAATATTAGGAGACAGGAGGGCATTAGTAATGCCTTGAATTTGAAAAGGGAGGGAAGGAATTGTGAAATCTTTATCCACATGGATTGAGGGCCTTCTCTGTGCTAGGACTCTTTGCTGGGTGCTGAGGATGAGCAAGCCTTTGCCTTGAGGGTTTATGATCTAAACAGGTGGACAGGTGAGTAGTTTTCAAAAAGGTGGGTCACAATACAAAGGAGAACATTTAAAGGGTCAAATGGCTGGCTCCATGCATAGAGAAAGATGAAATGACAGAGAACTGGTGTACTTGGGAAAGTGTTACGAAGAACTGGGTTGGACCTGGAAGATGAAGAGATAAGGGGGACTTTTTTTTTTTTTCCCCCAGAAAAGAATGAGAGATTGAACTAATGCTTAAAATGCCCGGGTCAGCCAAGAAGGAGCAGAACAGCTTGGGCAAAGACGGATAAGTTTTAGGGGGAAGGGAAAGAAGTTTTGAGAGGCATAGTTGTTAATTTTGGGAACAGTTTCAATGAGTGGCTGAGGGTACATCACAAAATAATTTTTTCCTTGTCTTTTTTTTTTTTTTTTTGAGAGGGAAAGAGAGAAAGAGAGGAAGAGACTCTTCAGCAGGCTCTACGCCAAGTGAGGAGCCCGACTCAGGGCTTGATCTCACAACCCCGAGATCATGACCTGAGCCGAATTCAAGAGTCAGATACTTAAGTGACTGAGCCACCCAGGCGCCCCTTCCTTGTCTCTTTGAAACCTATATTAGGAAAGAGGTTCATAGCAGTCTATGAATATATGCTTCTTAGAGACATCTTCTCCTAAGGGTAATCTTGGGGGTAAATAATATGATGAGTTTGTGTCATGCAGTCCCAGCGACAGGGAGAAAGGTCTGTGGCATGAAAAGAAAACCCCAAATAGGCCTCAGTGTGTAAACATTTAGGCTATCATGGGATGAGTAGTCAAACATGGGGGGTGCACACCATTCAGTAAATGCTGCTGCAGAAAACCAGTGTTGGAGCCCACCTTTTATACTAAAATAAATTATAACTAAATATAAGAGCTACATGTGAAATAAATAACAGGAGTGGGAGTGAATAATCATGTAAGGGTGGAGAGGGATTTTTAAAGTATTAAAGGGAAAAACCAGTTTGATCTGGGCTTAGGAAGGGAGCTGTGGCTTTGCCACTGGTGAGCTGAGGCCTTGGAGTAGGTTACTTCACCGAAGCCTCAGTTTGGTCATCTGAGAGTTGGTATTATTAGATATTATTATCTTAGAGAGTTTTTAAAATAAGGATTAAATAGAGGAATGTACTTAAATCACTTAATAGTTTTTAGCAAATGTAAGGTTCTGATTATGTTAATAAAGGAAAAGATTGGTTATCTTGACTAAGTATATCTGGATCCAGGATTTATTGAGCACTTACTGTGTCCTAGGACATGTGTTGGGCTTCATGCATGGGACAATAAGTCACCACAAGATGACACAGCTGTAAGTGGAGGGTCTGGGTCTTGAACTTGGGCATTATGGCTTCAGACCACGTGTTCCTCACCGTTCTGCCGATTGCCTTCCTATGTAAACACTCAAACCTCTGTTCTGTAACAGGTAGTACCATAAATTTAGAAGTCAATAAACTTAGAAACGCTAAGCACTCTATTAATCTATATCTATATCTCAGTCACAGTATTGTTTTTAAAAATCTGTTGGGAGTTCTTACAAATCAATTACAAAAAGAAAAACACTCCAGTGGAAAAATGGGAAAGGACAATAGGCAATTTCTCAGAGAAAGGAGTATAATTAGCCAATAAAGAGTAGACCAAAATGTTCAACCTTGCTAATAACTAAGAAACACTGATTAAAACAAGATGCCATTTTTGCCTGATAAATTTGCAAATTTGCAAAGATAGAAAAGGTATTTGCAAGGATGGGTGAACCTGTTTGCACTCCTTTTTGCAGGACTACCCATGTCACAACTCCAGGACTCCATTTGCATGGCATTTAATAAGATTTGTGTCTCCTGGAATTTATGACATGATGAATGGTATAATCCTTTTGCAGTTGGGCTACATGTCAAAAACTTTAACATGCTCCCATTTTGGGGTCCAGTGCTTGTAACTGTGGGAATTTCTCCTGAGGATTCACCTGAAATGTGCGTTGGTTCAGTGTCTGAAGTCAAATTGCTGACCGTTCAGGGCAGAAAATGTAAAATACTGACCAACTGCAAACTATCTAAAGGTCTTGACAGTAGTCTAAATAAATTGTGGAATGTGGAGTATTTATGATGCCATTATGTTTTGTTTTAGAAGAGTAATGATGAGAAAATTCTTCCATTGCATTGCTAGAAGGCACGGGGCTTGTGGTTAAGTTCAGAAGCCTGGGCGTTGCTGTTTGGGTTCTGGTACCTCTTTGCTGGTAACCACTGTGTGATCTTGGATTGTGCCCCTGCAGCCTGACTTCTGTCCTTGGTGTGGGGTGGCTTCTCAGTCCTCACCCCTTCAGCTTGTTGGTCTGTAGCATTTCATGCCAGTCAGCCCCCCTGCCTTCCCTTTCTCTGCTTCTCCTCCATGCTCCAGTCTTCACTCTGTCCCCTTGCTACCTCACCACCCAGGGGCATTCCTGAAGGGTCCTTTCTCCACCACTGGCTTGTGGAATTTAATCTCTCCCCTTCACTCTGAAGGGAGTGCTACACCTTCACTGTGATTTCTGAATATTTACCTCAGTTTCCCCAGCCTAGACCTGCCTGTCCACTAACCTGCCTCACCATGTGCACTCGGCTGGCCTGCCAGTCCCTTAATGTTCATCAGCTATGAAACATAAGTTGCCACTCTTCATCCCAAACTAGCCATCCTTTTTGTGTTTTCTTTAGCAATAGACATCATTGCCATGGCCACCAACTTTGAAATCTCTCATTCCTCCTTCGTCTCTTCTGGTCTCCTTTTACTTTCCTCATTCCGTCATCACTGCATCCATTATGTTCTATTTCTGCTTCAGTCATTGTGGGCTGATGACTCCCAAAACCTCAGTGGCTCAGAAAGGTTTATGTCCTCCCAACGCTGGCTCTCTGTGGAGGATGGCTGGGGTCCTGTTATCCATATCCTGGGACCTGGGTTGATGGGACAGCCACCATCTTGATTGTGGTGTGTCCTTGTGGGGGGCAAGAGTGTGGGGACTTACGCTTCCACCCAGTCACGTTTGCTTCCATTCCATTGACTAAAGGCCACACCTAGCTCCAAGGGCAGAGAAGTACAGGCTTATCTCCATGCCTGGAAGGAGAGCTAAAATCTTCGGTGAGCCATGAGCTGCACTCATGACTACAAACCTGTCATCCCCTTCCCTCTGTCTCCTGCCCTTATGTTGGTCCCTGCCACAGTCCCTCTTGTCTGGTCTCTTTGCTGCCTTTCTTACCCTATCCTAAAGGCTTTTATTCTGAAAACTTAACCTACCATTGTTTCCACTGCCCTTGGAATAGGAACTTCTTCCCTTGGACTGTAAGGTGCTCTCCTTGTCATGCACCACTCTGCTGTTGCTCATGGGCCAGGCTTTAACGTTCTCTGGATGCCAGGCTCTCTTGTACCCCAGGACGTTGGCAGAAGCTCTTACCTCTGCCTGGGATAATCATCACCTCTTGCCTCCTTCCTCATCTGCCAGACCACTCCCTTAGGTCTTTGGAACTGTACTTATATGCCCTTGCCTCATAGAGGCCTTGCCTATCCACCCAAACTGAAACAGGCCCTGCCTGTTCTTTTCCTCTGTTTCGCTTAGCACAATTTATATCTTTATTTGTGTGTACATTTATTTAATGTCTGTTTCCCTCGCCGAACTGTTTGTTCACCACTGTTTCTCCAGTGCATGGCATATAGCAGTGGTTTGATGAATATTTTATGGGTGAATGAATGACTCCTGAAGACTACATCTTACGGTTTCAGTTTTTCATCCTTTTTTGATTCCCCATTGCCCTGAATTTCTCTCCCTTGTACCCGTTTCTATTTACTTCATTCTAGCCCAGCTCCCTCTGCCCGATTAGTTTTCCTAACCCTCAATTCCATTATGTCATTAATTTCTCATTGCCACCTGATAATTTGGTGATATTCTCGCAGGGCAGAATGTATCACCTTGGGGCTGGCCCTGTGTT
Source organism: Eumetopias jubatus (assembly GCF_037043125.1). NCBI lineage: Eukaryota > Metazoa > Chordata > Mammalia > Carnivora > Otariidae > Eumetopias > Eumetopias jubatus. The sequence continues at coordinate 182,505,918 of NW_028274809.1, read as the reverse complement.
TGTTTTAGTTTAGCAAAAGCTGGTCAGGTTGTCAGTAAATCTGTATGATCTTTGCATAGTTTTTGAAAGCAGCCACACATTTTGGCTCAAGTAAGATTCATCTCCTTTTTTAGGACCATTTGTTTTCACCAACTCTTTAGAGCTTCTGTGTGTAAAATGACACACTGGCCTAATTCTTGTGTTAGGTATTTAGTAACTAACTCCTCTGAAAACAAAATGAAATAAAACAAAAATACAAACAATAGAAACCACTGGAAGTGCATTCCATTCAATTGAATTGTGAGTTGTGCAAACCATCAAGAAGTACATGGGTGGTGAAGTTGTTTATCTCTGTCACTTCTTCTCTAGGACTCTGGGAGTCCTTATCAGTGAATAGATAGCAAGGAGACCTACTATCTGATCAGAACTCTCTAATGCCAAATGGTGTGTTTGAATCTCCTGGCCCCCTTTCTTTGAATTTGGCAGGGATAAATACAATTAAGATCGTGCTTGGGTGTGTCTACTTCAGGAGGCTGGCTGGGTCCGTGCTTGTGTTGGAAACATGCCCATTTATTTATTCCATTTATTTATTATAGATTAACATTTATTGAATGCTAACTAGATTCTCTGAAAGTAAATCTAGAAGCAGGTATCTATGAACTGCCTAGGGTCTCCACTGATCTCTTTATTCTTAAGTTTATTCTGAAACTTTTATGTTCTTAGTTTGAGATTCACATGCTCTATTTTCATACTTTTTTAAAAAAGATTTTATTTATTTATTTGACAGAGATACGGCGAGGGAGGGAACACAAGCAGGGGGAGTGGGAGAGGGAGAAGCAGGCTTCCCGCAGAGCAGGGAGCTGGAGGCGGGGCTTGATCCCAGAACCCTGGGATCATGAGCTGAGCCGAAGGCAGTTGCTTAACCAACTGAGCCACCCAAGGCGCCCCATACATTTTTTTTTTTTTAAGATTTATTTATTTGAGAGAGAGAAAGAAAGTAGGGGGAGGGGCAGAGGGAAAGAATCTCAGGCAGACTCCCTGCTGAGCATGGAGCCCTATTCTGGGCTTGATCCCAGGACCCTGAGATCATGACCTGAGCTGAAACCAAGAGTGAGACACTTAACCAACTGTGCCACCCAGCTGCCCATTCATACATTTTGTCTTAACAGAAAATACATGTTCTGTTGTGTGGGTATAGTAATGTTCTATGGAAAGATATTTACTGTGCTAAGTTAAAGAAGAGATTATAAACAGTATATACAAAATGATTCACTTTGAAAAAAGTATAAGCAGTATTTTGTTCATGAAAAAGTTTTATGATCTTATAGATGCTATAATAAATCATTCTCTTTTGTTTCAGGAATATGTTAAATATCAGATCTTTAGTTCCTGAATTCTAGAACATAAGAAAAGATGGTGGTATAACCAAGCTTCTGGTGATAGGGGTATTATTCTTTCTAGGGATGGCAATGGTATATTATGGATAAGAACTTGGGTTCCGGGACATTTTTAGTCTGGAGCTCTGCTGAGAAGTTTTCACCCTGAGAATGGACATTATAGTAGCACTTATCTTGTAGATCTCTGTGATGATTAAGTGAGCACATGCATATAAAGCACTTAGAATACGGCTTGGCGCATAGTAAATACCCAGTAAGTACAAGCTTTTGTTACTTATGAGGGCATCCTGAAAGAATATCATATAACCCTTAAAAAAGTGCCACTTCGGGAGAATTTGTAACATGGAAAAATTAGAGTTGGGTGAAAAAGAAGTAAGATGTGGAAATGTGTATGATCACAACTGTATAAGAAAAAGCCGGTGTGTAAGAAAAATGTTGGAAGGAAATACATGGAAAGGTAGGCCTATGATTTTTCTTTATATATTCTATTTCCTAATTGTTGTACTTTCATAAGTGAATAGTAATAATCTTATCAAGAAAAATAAAATAGTGACTATAGGAGGAAAATTTTGGTGTTGCATAGAAGACATTCAAATTAGGACACTGAAAACTGTACGTGTGTATCTTAGTGCTTCTGCATGTGTGCATCTTGATGTAAAATGTGCTCCCGGTGAGGCATACATGTGCATCTTGGTAGCAAAAATATTGTCGATCAGTGTAAGATCTCTGCATTAAATGCTCATAGAAGGAGGCCCATGTGAAATAGTGAAACTTGCATTTGACAGTTTTATAAAATTCTTTGAAAAAACTGCCTTGCTTGAGCCTTTGGAAAATCCAGTGAGACAGGGATATGTTTTTATTTCTGTTTTTTTTTTTTTTTTCTGTTGAGGAAACTGAAGACCGGGAAATCAAATGACTCACTCAAGGTCATCTGGCTAATACTTAGCAGTTTTTCCTGAAAAGGTGGCAGGGATTGTCTAAATAATGTAATTTTAAAATTTGAGTTTCTTGGAAACTTTTTTTAAAAAATTAAAATTATTTTTTAAGTAATCTCTATGCCCAATGTGGAACTTGAACTCATGACCCCAAGATCAAGAGTTGCATGTTCCACTGACTGAGCTAGCCAGGCACCCAGAGTTTCTTGGAAACTTTTAAATTGTTAACTTGAATCATTAAACACCTTTATGGAAAGTACCATAAATTCTCTGGGTTGATAGAAATTTGTGACGTGGAAATGAAATCATACTGTTTTGGAGGTGAAAGTTAACCTAAGGGTTATCTGGTGCAGCTTCCTAATTTTACAGATGAAGAAGATTAAGATCTACCATGGTTAATTGATTTGTCTGTGATCATTCAACTAGTTAGTATTATAGACAAGAACAAAATTGAGTTTACTGACTCCTGGCCCAATGTACTTTCCACTGACCACAGGAAATAATTGAGTTTATTCTGTTTACACTTGGCATTTCATTGAGTATCTTCACAGACCGCAGTAATCAGATAATATCAGAATATGATACATCCATTTGCACCATGGATCTCCTGCTTCTATATTTCATTAGGCCAGTTGGTAGGTAAAATTGATACTCGTTTTTCTACAAGCCAGGAATGGAGTTCTACATTTCTGTTTAAGGAGTTAGGAGGGAAGAGAGAAGGAATTAAAAAGCAAGAATTATAAGATTAATCTAAAAAAGATCTCAGTAGAAACTTATTGAGGAATTAAGAATTAATTTAGTAAAATAATGTTATTTAAGGGATGGAAAAATCATGGTTTTATGTATACTTTGGTTAAAATAATTATGTGGCTTGAGAAAAACCTTTCCCGGGCCTATTAACCTAAAATTCTTTACTGTAGAATAAGCTCTGTTAATCTAGGTCATTTTGCCTTTCAGGCTGCATTGCCTTAGCTAAAATAAATATTAAGCTATAAATGGCAGTTTGGTTCAAATTGTATTATTACAGAACACGGTACATTTCTGAAATTGTTCAGTGAATTTATTTAATCTGTCATTCTAATATATTGCTGTTTCCTTAAGTAGAAAGCAGAGTTCCTATGGGGATAGCAGAGGTGCCATAATATTTATAGTTATTAGACTCATTTATAAACTATTATACTAGATAGAATTTGCAGGGTATTTAATCTTTTAGGTTAACTTTTTTTCTTCCCAGGCTTTTAATATGTTCATTTAGCCATATTAATTTTCTTTATTCTTTTAAGAAAAACTTCTGAGAGAATATTATTTTTTTTCTAGAAGATCAGTTATAACTGCTGTTATATGATTTTTTTTTTTTTGAAACTGAAGAATGTGTGTGCTTTACTGTTTTCTTTGGAGGTGATTTTGTGAAGAACCAATTAATGTATCAAGTTTTTATTTTTATTTTTTTTAAAGATTTTTTTAATTTTTTATTAGAGAGAGAGAGAGTGTGTACAAGCAGGGGGAGCGGCAGGCAGAGGGAGAGGGAGAAGCAGGCTCCCTGCTGAGCAGGGTGCCCGATGTGGGACTCCATCCCAGGACTCTGGGATCATGACCCGAGCCAAAGGCAGACGCTTAACCGTCTTGAGCCACCCAGGCGCCCCAGTGTATCAAGTTTTTAAAGGAACATAAAACTTAAAACCACTTAAAATTGAGAGGGGCAAAGATTGGTGACACAGTGTTAGTTAATATATCAGGCAGACTTTAGTAAACACATTGGTGTTGAGATTTCCATAACGTCCTAAGAGGTGGTGTGAGAGAAGCGGGATGGCCAGTAGCAGATGACGGTGTCTTGAACTAAGGACAGTCACATTTTATAAATCACATGTCATGGTCTGGAGCTTCCAAGCTGGAGAGGAGGAAAGAAGATTATGGGCTCTGGATATCCCACAGGTTGCAGGGTGAGGATAGGCTCCTTTGGTGGACATTATGGGGAGCTCCATCTGAGGAAGGGAATTTCAGAATAGCTCCTGGAATTTGAGAGAATTACAGATGTCTTTTTCCATGGCTACAGTTGTTAGAAATTGTAAAAAGAAGCTCAGCTTCTGTCGTTTACAATATGGACTCTTGGCGTCTTGGACGGACACTCGGAAAGAAGCTTCAAACCAGCCCTACTCCATAACTTCCCAGCATATTCCAGTGAGCATTATACTTCTTGTCTGGAGAACTGGGTTCTCTGCCTGTGACACTCCTTTGTGTCCTGGCCTAGGGCCTGCGTTGTGTCACCTGTACAGTAGGGGAGGCACTAACCAGCCCAGAGTGGATTTCAGCTGCTTGTTTCTGACCAAATCCTTAGGTTTGGCGCTTGGCCTGGTGCACCCCTGGAGCTCATTTCCATCAGCAGTGACCTTTGGGAAGGAAGGGGCAGGGGCCTGATGGAGCCCAGTCTTTTCTGCACCAGGCTTCCTTCTGATCTTCCATATTATCAGGCTAGGGCATCTTGCCCTAGAGCCTCCTGAGGATTCACTGTCCTTTTGTTTATCTTTTACTCAGGATCTTAGCAGATCTTGAGCCATTTTTGAGTTTGTAATGATGACATTAGCAGACAAAAATGCAGTGTTACTACACATTCTTTAAGCTCTTGTGCTTCACTGTTCAGTAGGTCCCCAGTTATTATCGGTTGCTCATTTATTCAATAAACACTAAAGGATAAACCTTTGATTAAAACACAGACTTTGGGGCGCCTGGGTGGCGCAGTCGGTTAAGCATCTGCCTTTCAGCTCGCGTCATGATCCCAGGGTCCTGGGATCGAGTTCCGCGTCAGGCTCCTTGCTGAGCGGGCAGCCTGCTTCTCCCTCTGCCTGCCGCTCCCCCTGCTTGTGCGCTCTCTCTCTCTCTCTCTCTCTCTCTCTGACAAATAAATAAATAAAACCTTAAAAAAAAAAAAGACACAGACTTTGTCTTCAAGGAAGGTATAATCTAGAGGGAAAGAGGAGCATAGATGAGACCCAGGCAGCTTTTGGGTTGGTGTCCCCTTTGGGAGTCTCTTGGCTCTTCGGCATCCTGAAAGGAAGAAGGAAGATTGTGATCAGTGCAGATCAAGTTTATGGGAAGTTGCTGAGACTGAAGTCAGCTTTGTGGGGAATAGAAACATACCCCGGACCTCTACATCTATTACTGTGCTTTCACGAGACCCAGGAAACTTGAAGCTTGATGCACATGTTCATGGCAGGCGTGGGGAGAGAATGTTTTTCTCATGAAGCTGCTGGGTAGGGATGGGGGAAACTCATATCGATGATAAGGGTGCAGTGCGAATTGGGGGTCAGGGCTCAGAGGAACAGGCTACAGAGGTGGGAGGGAAGGCTTTTCGTTTTTAGGGTAATGTAGCTGTTAATGTTCTAAGCAGTCCTACAGGTAAGATTTTTAGCTATATACATGTGATTTACTTTGAAGCTACCTAAGAAAGACAGGGCATTTAAGAGAGTCACTTCTTTTGGCATCTAGAATGTGTCTCCTAGGTGCAAAGACCCCATATATGCAGGGATTTGAGTCTTGATTATGTCCTTACCTAACCCCACAAGTAACGTGAAATTTAATAACAGTATCATATTAGCCTTTTAAACTCACGTTAAATAATAGGGTAGTATATTATCATAGTTTGTTTTCAGCTATGTAGTTGAGGGTACAGGAATTGTAAAACCCCTCCTTTCTTCAGAACTGAAAATGAAGCCAATTTTTGTGGAGCTCCAGATTAAAAATAATCTGAATTGATTGTGAGAAGCGTGCATGAAAAGAAAATTCAGTTTTTTTATGCAAAATCATCAGGGACTTTAGGCTCCATGGAACACAGATTTGCATGGCACTGTTAATCTGGCTTTTTACTGATTGTAAAAGGTACTGAATACTTAACATGGCGGTTTTTGGAAGCAAGCTGACATCCTGCTGATTGCAGTTACGCTGCAGTTAGGCTAATGATAGCATAACTGATATGGCACTAGTCACCGTTTCAAGTGCAAAGAAATGTCTGTTCATGAAATACTAAAACTGGTTCTTACAATAAGGTGCATGTACTTGATTTAGGCTTGATTTTTGTTTAGTGTTAATTCATTGATTTTTTTGCTTCCTGCCATTAAGGACATGTGTGGATCATGTTAATAATCCCCTGGGAAAAGAAATGAGCAAGTATTTGATTGACAGATAAATATGCATGCACATGTATATTATAGCTGCTTCCACATCTATATTTCCACATGCATCTGAATAGATAGATTGTTAATTTCACATATGCACCAAATTAGTTGAAAACGTTTGTTGAGTCCTCACATGTGCCAAGCACTGTGCTAGGTGCATTGGGGAACCAAGATGAGTAAGACAGATCCTATCTGTGGCGTCGACAGCCTAATAGGGGAGAGAAGATTGCAAAATAAGCTTTATGCACATTTAAATAGAAGATTGTATCACTGGAGAGTTGTGAGTAAAGCTTTAAAGAGTCCTCAGGAGTTTAGAGTACTTCCAGTCCAGGGAATCAGAAAAAGCTTAATGAAGAAGATGGCATTTTGAGCTGAAAGTAGATTTGAATTATTGTAGATAGAGGGGCCTGCATGAATGAAGGCCCCTGGAGAGGAAATCATGGCGTGTACCTGGGGAGCAGTGACTAGTTAAAACTGGTGAAATGTAGAGAGAGTTAGGGGTATGCAGATCTGGGTCATGTGGGATGGTTGGGGGAGGATGGACAAGGGCCAGATTGTGGAGTGTTGACTTTATTCTTTGCTTTGGGTTTCAGAGCTAGAAGATGCCTGGATTAGAGTTTTGCTGCAGGAATATGGTGACTGTGTGGTTGGAGCCTTGTGGGGCTGGGACAAGAATAGGTACAGAGACCTCTGCCGTAATTTCGACAAGAAGTAAAGAGGAGGGCGTAAAATAAAGAGGTGATGTGTAAGAAGTATTTTGGGATAAAGTGGATGGGTATTTGAACCTGAATAGATTAGGTTATTTATTTATTCAGTAAATATTTACCAGTAATCTTCTGCCCCACACCACGGTGAGCTTCATGTTCCCTGGCTAGGTGAGATCGGGAAGCTGCAGGTATTAACTAGAGCCTTAGGTTTCAGCCTTGGGAGACCAGGAAGGTGGTGATGCAGAAATCTGAGAACACAGCCCCTGTTTCGCAGGCCTTGAGGGGAGCGTAAATTTATCTGGTCTCCTGCTTTCAGATAAACCATTGCAGACAGATGAGAATCCCAGCTCCCATTATAAACCCCCACCAGAGAAAAGGATTAGCAGGGAGCTGTTAGTGGCCTTCATTTTTTAGAGGGTGTTTAGGATAGAGCAACAGCTTTAAAAACCATCTATCTGGCTAGTCTTCTTTAAAATACTCTGTCATGATCAGTGCGTGCTTAACCGTGAGGCCCCCGCCAGCTGTCTTCTCTGCCACTGTCTGGAAGGCTGACATTCTGACTTCATGTCAGTTTTCTGGAACGACCTTTCCTTTCTCCCCTTTTAAGGGAAAAATTAAGCCTTTAAAAATGGTAGACTCATAAACAATTATTTTGAGTCAAGATAGGTAGTTACTTTTACTAACTTTTTGTGCACATCTCCGTAGTTGTTTTAGGTCAGAGAAAATAAACATGACTGCTTTGTACAGCAGGCCCCCAGTTCAATTTTGGATGTGAGTTTCTCTAACATCTCCAAATACAAACTAAGTCACTGCATGGGTTGATAAATTATAGATGGAAAAGAGTTCTCAGTTTTCCTCTTCTTGGATTTCTTTCCTTTCTATGACCCTAGATCTCTCCTCTTTGAAATTCCATCTTCCTTTGATATCCACGTACTGTTATTGTTGCCTAGTTATTAATCAATATGGTGACTGGCGATAATAATAACTTTTTTCACATCTCTCTCTCAGACTGTTTTCCCATTCAGCTTCCCACTGTAGCCATCCCCTAGGAGAATGAGTAGCTGTTTTCTTCTGTCCACTTTCCACAGAGTTTATCTGCTACTCCTATTTCAGGGACTCATTCCCATGTCTTTATTTCCAGCCTTGACCAAGAGATTTGTGAGGGTCGGGAGGAAGCCCATTGGTGAAGGGATATGATAAAAGAAAAAGCAGCAGGAGAAATGAGTATTTGCCCCCAAATGGAAGATCTTCGGGTCTCGGTGGGAGGCTTCAGAATAGAGAAGCATAGGAGGAAGGACAGATGTGAAGGTGTTGGACCTCCATTTCTTACTGTAAGGCAGCATGACTCAGTGTGAAATCCACGGACAGGGGTTTGTCTGTGAACTGTTTATAACTGACCTATAAGGAGATACATACAGAAAATGAGAATAAGGGTTTAGAAACAAACAATTTGCAGGCCGACTTTGAGTCTGTTCAATTCAATAAAAATTTGGGACTTTACATTTTCATGTCTTTGTTTTTTTATTTCATTTAATAGTTGTTATTATTTTGTATTTTATAAAAGTACTAGTCCCAAATGGGTTGGGGGAGGAAGCAAACATTCACCACAAGTAGTTTGAGAAGGCCTGTTGTCGGTTTGTGGAGATGGTAGTTGGGGATGTTTTATTTGAAGTGCTTGGTTTGGTCAGTGGGAATGAGGGGTGCACAGGCTGGGAGCAGATGGGTGCTCATCTTAGCACCTGGAAAAAGTGGGGCCGAGTAAGACGGAGTCTTGTGACTTTGGGGACTTGTGGGGTGGAGGTTGGTGCTTGGGCACGGGGTACTCACACTCATGTGAGGCCCAGCCCCAGCGTTTGGTAGGAATGTGCCCGTTGCCCTGCTGGCTAGGCCTTCTAGGCTGGGCAGGGGTTTCCTGCAGCCTGAGTAGGGGCTGTTGGACCAGGACCTGATTAGGGTTATTTCATCTTTGGTGTGCTCTAAGTTCGATTTTCATCCTATGTCTCTACCTTGACTCTGCCTAGACAGACATATTGCACAAGCCTTAAAGTTGTTTCTTCTCGAATGTTTCTGAACGTTTCTTTAAAATTCTTCTAACATGAAGAACGATTCCTTCTGTTGATAGTTTTCCTGGACCCCTTGTATTCTAAGCCATGCACCTTTCCATAGGCCTTTGCCTAATGCTGTAACGTAACTGACAGGGGCAGTGTTTTTTCTTTCTGTGAAAGGTGGTGTCATGGTGGATGCCCAGCACATATAACACCAGCAAAGCAGATTTTTGGGATCCTGGGCTGGCAACTTTATAATTCTTTCTATCTTTTCCGCTTTGCTGGAAGCGACAGGATATTAAACCACGGAACTGGCGTGGTCCTCGGCTGCCTGCCAACGGAATATTTGGGGAAAGAATGGACCAGCTTTTGTTTCCTTTGCCTTCTGTGTAGCCTTGGGGTGGATTCTGAGGGGATGTCCCCCCCCCCCCCCACAGAACTAACCCATTTGGTATTGAGAAAGCAGGAAAGCGAGTTTTCCTGTTACTAGCAGTGAACAAAAAGCAGGCAGCGGATAGAGATATCCTGTTGGAGAAGGTTTGGGGGAGTGAATGCAGACAAATGCACCTCATTCTTTCCGTGTCTTTAAGGAATATGAGGAGATGGGAAGGAAATCAGTCACTCTGCATGCCAAGTCAAATGGTTTTCTTTTTATTTATGGTGCTTAATAAGAAGGCTGTAAGTGTATGCTTTGTGATTTAAAAACTTGTCAGATACAGAGATCTATAGCACATGACAGATTAGAAAAATGAAACAGTTTTTTTTGTTGTTGTTGTTTGTTTCTCATGAGGTCATTCTAAGTTTCCCTGGAAGGGAGCAATGAACTGTAAAAGTAAATGTAAACTCTATCCAAGTTTTATTTATTTTTAGGTTTAAAAATCACTTAACAATGGCAGATTCTTGCTGAATTAGGTTTATAAGAAGATGGCTTGTCATATGGTCTTAGGGAATCAGTCATTCGTTGGTTCTTTTTAAAAAGAACTTTTGTCTCTCATTATAAGAGCAGTACATGTTTATTATAGGAAAATTAAAGAACACATATGGGCGACTGAATGGTACAGGAATGGACTGGAAAGACTTGGAAATGGAAAATTAGAGCAGTGTGGTGAAGGAGAGAAGACCAAGGTTTTCTGGGAGCTGTGGGTGTGGAGACATGGTCAGGGAAGACCTTCCTGGAAACCCTCCTTGGGAGCTGTCTTGCCTGCATGCTGCACGTTCAGTAGATTTTAGCTTTGGAACTGGCCTGCTCTTCTGCCGTGGGTTTAGACCTGATCATTCCAAGTTTGTCTGGAGCTGGAAAACTGTGTAATGATCAGTTGAGAAGTTGGTCAACTCAGTGCATTTCATGTTTTGTCAGTCAGGGAGAAGGAGTGCGGGGCAGGAAGGATCTCTGAAGAGAGACAGATTTGTATCAGCGAGTGAGTGGTGGGGTGGTGAGGGGGAGAGAGAATATCTTTGAGAATCTTGGTTGTAAGAGAGAGAAAGAGAATATAAGAGAGAAGATGTAGAAGAATACAATAAAGTTTTTTTTTTGGTGGGGGAGAGGAAACGTACAGTGTGTTCTGCTGTTTTTCATTGTCTTCTTGACCTTCCCTTTCCCTCCATGTCTTGTCATGTTGACAAGTGCTTAGGTGTTCTATGGAATGAAGCTTCTTCCTTTTATCTCAGTAAACATTTATAGAACAGCTGTCAGTAGGTCATATTTTTAGTCCATTTTAGCTTATCAAGATAGTGCCAGAAGTCCTTATAGGCATGTGATTAAGTTGTCTTGGGCTTTTTTGTTCATCTGTGAAAATATATTGACCATCAAATATACTAGCCATTTTATTATGAGTAATACAGGATCAACAGGTAAAATGGAAGGTATAGAGGCTTGGACTAGATAGTCTGTTGATTTTGGTAAATTGTAGAACAGATATTCATTGAATACTGTTACGTAGTAGCCCCTGGGCTAGAACCTGGAAAGGATTAGAAGTTGGACAGACACAGCCCTTGATCTCACAGACCTTCCAGTCTGAGCAGGACATGAATTGGTAGTGAGACAGTCCCAGTGGAGTGGGGTAAGATCTCTGACGAGACACGTGGGATGTCCTGTGGTGAGGTGGGAGAGGCATCTGTTCTGGGCCAGATGGAGTGACGTCTGAATGGTAAGAAGAAATGAGCCAAATGGCCTAGGCTAGACATAATATATCAATGGGCTAGAATTGAGAGTCCAGAAATAAATTCATACATTTCTAGTCCACTGATTTTTCAACAAGCGGGCCAAGACCATTCAAAGGAGAGAGAATAGTCTTTTCAACATACAGTGTTGGGACAACTGGGTATCTGAATGCAAAAGAATGAAGGTGGGTCTTTGTATCATGCCATATGTAAAAACTAACTTATAATTGATCGTAGACTAAATGTAAGACCTAAAACTACAAAACTCTTTGAAAAAGAACATAGGTTGTAAATCTTCATGACCTTGGACTAGGTATTAATTTCTTGTATATGACGTGAAAAGCACAAGCAACAAAAGAAAAAATAGATAAATTGGATATTATGAAAATGAAAGCTTTTGTGTTTCAAAGGACACATTGAAGAAAAAGATAACACAGAATGAGAGAAAAGATTTTCAAGTCCTATATCTGATAAGGGACTGGCAATCTAGAATGTGTAAAGAACTCTTACAGCTCAAAAGAGAACTCAGTTAAAAAATGAGCAAAGACTCAAACATTTCCTTAAAGGAAATATACAAATGGATCTCATCAACAGTAGAAATCTTCTCAAGGAAATGTAATTCAAAACCTCAGTGAGATACCACTTCACACACACTAGGATGGCTAATACATGAAGACAGGCAATAAGACTCCTCTGACGGTGAGGATGTGGAGAGATTTGAGCCCTTCTGTATTGCTGGTGGGAATGTAAAATGGTGCAGTCACTCTGGAAGAGTGTTTGTGCTTTTTTTTTTTTTGGAAGACCTTTTTGGCAGGTCTTCAAAATGCTAAATATAGAGTTACTCTGTGACCCAGCCGTTCCACTTGTAGGTATATAGCTAAGAGAATTGAGAACATATGTCCACACAAAAATTTTACATGGTTGTATTACTCAGGATTCTCCAGAGAAGCAGAACCAAAGGAGATTTTTTTTTTTTTTAAGATTTTACTTATTTATTTGGCAGAGAGAGAGAGAGAGAGAGCGCATGCGCTCAAGCACAAGCAGGGGGAGCAGCAGAGGGAGAGGGAGAAGCAGGCTCCCCACAGAGCAGGGAGCCCGAAGTGGGGCTCAATTCCAGGACTTTGAGATCATGAGCTGAGCCAAAGGTAGATGCTTAACTGACTGAGCCACCCAGGCGCCCCCAAAGGAGATTTGTTATAAGGAATTGTCTCACACAATTATGAAGGCTGAAAAGTCTCACATTCTGCCATTTGTAGCTGGAGACCCAGGAAAGCCAGTGTATAATTCAGTCCAAGTCCAAAGGCCTGAGAATCAGGGGGAGCCAATAGTATAGATTCCAGTCTTCATCTGAAGACCTGAGAACCAGGAGCACCGAGGGCAGAGGATGATTGATGTCCCAGCTTAAGAAATCAGGCAGGAAGGACCAAATTCTTCTTCCTTTGCCTTTTTGTCTTATTCAGGCCTTCAGCAATATTGGATGATGACCACCCACGTTGGGCAGGGTGAACTGCTTTATTGAGTCCACTGATTCAGATGCTAATTTTATCCAGAAACATTCTCATAGGCACACCCAGACATAATATTTAGCCAAATATCTGGGCATCCATTGATCTAGTCAATTTGACACATAAAATTAGATACCACAATGGATGTTCATGGTGTGATGGATAATGGCCCCAAAATAGAGAACCCAAATGTCCATAACTGATGGATACAGAAAATGTAGTATATTCATACAATGGAATGTTCTTTCACCATAAAAAGAAGTGAAGTACTGATACATCCCCTCAACATAGATGAACGTTGAAAACATGCTAAGTGGAAGAAGCCAGACACAGAAGGCCACATATTGTTCGATAACATTTTTTGGGAAATGTCCAGAATAGGTAAATCCACAGGGACAGAAAATAGTGGTTACCAGGGGCTGGGGAGAGGGGGAAAGGAGAGTGACTGCTAATGGGTACGGGTTTTCTTTTTGGAATGAAGATTAGATTGTTGGGGTTGCACAACCCTGTGGCTATATTAGCATCACTGAATTGTACACTTTAAAGGAATTTTGTGCTATGTGAATTACATCTCACTATAACATAAAAAAAAAAATGGGGCACCTGGGTGGCTCAGTCGTTAAGCATCTGCCTTTGGCTCAGGTCATGATCCCAGAGTCCTGGGATCGAGTCCCACATCGGGCTCCCTGCTCCACAGGAAGCCTCCTTCTCCCTCTCCCACTCCCCTTGCTTGTGTTCCTGCTCTCTCTATCTCTGTCTCTGTCAAATAAATAAATAAAATCTTTAAAAAAAAATGTGAATGTTATCCTAAGGTTCGTTGGTAGTCCCTAAAGGATTTTAAACAGAGTGGTGGACATGGTTGGATCTGTGTTTTTGGAAGATGATTCTGAGAGATGTTTTTGGAAGATGTGGGGAAGGTAGGGAAAGTGACCTAAAAAGGGCAAGACCAGAGGCAGGGATCCCATTGAGAGGCTGTTAAAATCATACATGTGAGAGACTGGTGGTTTAAACTAGGGAAATGGCAGTGGGAGTGACAGGAGGTAGAAAGTTCAAAGTACAAAGCACAGTGGGGTTTGGTGATTGATGAGATGAATTGAGGATGATGCCTGTATGCTCAACTGAAGGTGTGGGCGGAGGAGGGAGCAGGGTAGGCAAGAAAGGTGACCTCAGTGTGCTTACAGCCTGACCCACTGAGATGTCCCTGGACCAGGCACACGGAGGCGTCAAGTAGATAGTTGACACAGACCTCGGAAATCCAAATACTCAGGGTTCTTGTTAAAAATGCAAATTCTTGGGCTTCACTTCAGACAGATTGACTCAGAATCTCTGATCATGGTGGACCTACCTAACATTTGAGGCTTCTTTGGATGTACTTGGAAACTGGAAGAGTGGCAGTGATTCCCTAGGGAGAGGATATGGCAGAGATGAGAAGTGACCCCATCGTTCTGTATAGGCCCAGTAGTGGAAGAGGAGACCTCACAGGTATCTGGACCTCTAGACCAGAGAGGTAAGAGGCATCCAGGAGGCCGGGGGGTGTCAGGGAAGCCAAGGGAAGAGTGTTTCAAAGTGGGGAGGTGTCCTGGGGTGTCATAAGCTTCTGAGAGGTAAGGTAAGAGATGCAAAGTGTGCTTTGGGTTTACCAACAAAGTGGCCTTTGGGAAAGGCCATGGATGGTGGAGACGTGTCTCCAGAGCAGGGCTGGTATGGGGCTGCGACATGTGGCCCGTGGGTCCTCCCAGGAGTGGAGCCCCTTGAGCTGCCACCCTGCATATTTCCCTTGGCTCTGCCCTGTGCTCTGCCCTGTTCCTCAGCCCTGATGAGGCACACCTAGTGCTTCCAGAGCCTCCACTGGGGAGAGTTTCGCCAGAGTGTGTGGGGCACCCTCTGTAAATGGCCTACGCCTGCAGGGCCAGTGGAGCTGGGCGGGGGGCGGGGGGAGATGCAGGGTCAGGGCTGGGGGTCCTGGAGCTGTTGACACGAGCAGATGTCTTATCTGGTTCTTCACTTGGCTTAGCAGAGCACAGTGCTCTGCTTCTTGGCCTGCACAGAAGTACCTCTGTAGGTCTGAATCGGTATGGACAGGACAGATTTTTGAAGTTGGGGCATTTCATATTTTCTTGGTTTGCGGGTCATAACACAGTTTTGAGAGAGATGATGTATAAATACTTGGAAGTGATAGCCACCCCACCCCGGATTTTGGCACATTCTTCTGCCTTTTGAAATATTGTCTAATAAAAGTTACACAGTTCTCTTAGAGTTGTAAATCTGGTCTCAGCAGTTTTCAGTGTAATAAATTACTGTATATTATCAGCATAGGAAAAATCAGTGTGAATGATAATAACTTCAAACTCAGTTAAATGCTTGTCAGTTTACTGTCTAAGTAGATAGAGTGCCTGCCGATCTGTGAGTGTGTAGTCCGCCAGCATGCAACTCCTGGTCTGCTTCTCTGTGTTTTTGAAACCACTGCTCTTTAAGGAGGGTTTAGTTATTGTTTTGAAGAGCTTTGAAACTGTTCCACTTTTAAATTTACAATCTGCACTTTTAATTTAGAAGTTGTGGTTGCTTTTTCTTTACTAAAGGCAGCATATTAGTGTTATGGACATATTTAGGTGTTCAAATAACTATTCTTTTATTTGGGGGAATATTGTGCAAGAAGCAAGATGTGGAAGTCCCCTAAATGCAAAATTGACTGTGTGTCAGTGGCCTAGTAAAGAAATCCGAGGTGAAACGAAAGCCATTATCCAGCTCAGCCAGGACTTTCCCCTACCTGCGTGTTTAAAAATTAGGATTTAGGGGCGCCTGGGTGGCTTAGTTGTTAAGCGTCTGCCTTCGGCTCAGGTCATGGTCCCAGGGTCCTGGGATCGAGCCCCACATCGGGCTCCCTGCTTGGCGGGAAGCCTGCTTTCTCTCTCCCCCACTCCCCCTGCTTGTGTTCCTTCTCTTGCTGTGTCTCTCTGTCAAATAAATAAATAAAATCTTTAAAAAAAATAAAAATAAAAATTAGGATTTAAAAATTTTTTTTTCTGTTCCATGGTTATCTATTTTGTGCTGCAACATTTCAGAGCCAGTGTGTCAACTCCTCCTATATATATATATATATATATATATATATATATATTTTTTTTTTTTTTTTTTAGGGGTGGGGAGGTGTAGTGAGAGAGGGAGAGAGAGAATCCCAGGCCAACTTCTCTCTGATTGGGGAGCCTGAGATGCGGGGCTCAATCTCACGGACTCCTGAGATCATGCCCTGAGTCGAAGTCAGGAGTCGGACGCCTAAGCAACTGAGCCACCGAGGTGCCCCATCAACTCCTCATATTTCGAGACCACTTCTTTGGTGTGAATGCTAGAAATTCTGTGTATTAATTTGGAATGTGGGTTGCAGGTGACAGAAACTCAATTCAAGTAGTTTAGGTAAAAAGGGGGAATGTATTGTAAGGATGCAGGGTGTCTCCCAGAACCTAAGGGCAGGATGCAGCTGAATGTATTGAGGGGGTTCCCAGCCCTCAAGAATCTCTCCCTTACCTCTGTTCTCCTTTAGTTTTTGGGTCCTCCTCTACCTGGAGATTGAGTTTTTTTTTTTTTTTTTTTTTTTTTTGCTTTTGCTCCCAGTTTACATGGTGGGAAATAGCACTCTGAGAGTCCAGCTACCTGGCAAGAGACTGGTCCTTCTCTTAGGCCCAGCTCTAAAACCCCCCGGTAGGGATCTGGATTGGGCCTGATGTTTACCCTTAGAATCCTCCATTGTGGCCAGGGCTGCCGGTGTGGCTTTTGGGAGCTCCACGCTGTACCTGTGGCTCCATGGGACCACCCCCTTTTGTCAGAGCAAGGGACTGCTTCTTGGTCCCAGAGAGGAATGGGCCTGGGTGGCCTTTCGGCCTTTACTTAGTGAAGTTTATTTTAACTTAGAAAAACAGAATCAGGGAGGCAAGTTTGTTGCCCCAAAACACAAATCCATTCAGAAATAACATTTGGATTGCTCATTTCTTTGTTCTGGGCCACAAGGAGCTGGTTTTTGTTCATTCAAAGCCTGAGCCACACCTAGTTGAATCATTATTGACATAACATCTTTTTTCCCCCAGAATTAATAATGTGCAAAATAATATTAGTTATCTTTTATAAGGATATTAAAGTATCTTTATAATACTTTTGAATATTTAGTATTTAAATCTCACCTTGATGATGTTTTCCCTTAAGATTTATTGTTTTTTTGTTTTGTTTTGTTTTTAAAAGACAAACAAGCTCAGAAACAACTTCATCGGCATCCTTGTGGGCCAAAACAATGTCGAAAATACAGTAATTGATTGCCCAGGGAAGCTGGACTGCTTGTTGTTAGTGTGTGTGGCAAAACAAATCTCACAATTGCATTTTCAGAAGTATTTTTTACATGTATATTCTAAAAATTACCCCAAAATATATTTTGCATTAACTTTATCAGAAAAAAAAGCAACTATTTCCAGGGAGATAGTGTATTCACTAAATGGAAGAAGACCTTCTGAAATTTAAAATTGTCATCTTCAAAGCGTTTGGTACAGAATACAATAACCAGACTAGGTTCTCTTTCATGCAGCTACAAAGGCACTTTGTTAAAATTCCACATCCCTGTGATGCCAGTGTAGCTGATATTTGCTTCTGACAGTGCTTTTGGAAAGTTTGGCTTATTTCAGAAAAAGCCCAGATGTCTTGGGCTAGGAATTTACAGGCCTCAGATCCTGGATCTAGTCTCTGCAAACTTCCAGTGTCTGTTATGAGCTGTATCTGCTATCTGTCTTAATTTAATGCTGGACAGAGGCCGTGTAGGCTTTTTGCTAGGCGGTCCTGTTGGAAGCCTGGAGAAAAGCTAAGGACTGTGTGCATAGTGGGAATTCCTATAATGAATCGCATTATTTATGCCACCTATAATTACATATAGTTTTCCCATAAAACCCAAATCCCAATTCCTTGTGCTTCTTTTCCTGCTCTGCCCTGTTTCTGCTGGTCACAGCTGATGGAGTGAACCCCCAGCTAGATCTCTCCACCAGGGCAGGATGGCCTGCAGCCTCTTTCTTCGGTCACTGGAGCATCCCCAGCCCAAACAAACATTCCATCTCCTAGCCACACAGAGTTTTCTTTCAGGTTCCTCCCAGGGAATCCAGTTTTCCTGTTTCTTTCTACATGGGGACACAGATTTTGCTATTGGAAGTTTCTAGAAAGCTCCTTTAATGACGGTCTTCAGTGGAAGGACTCCTACCCCCACACAGAGGGCACATTAGTAATTTTTTCCTATTCTGTTTCTGGAGCTTTTATTGAGTTTCAAACTTACACAAGAATAGAGGCAAGAATAGAACCAGAAAGTTCCATACTCTTTACCTAGGTACCCTAGTTGTTGATGTTAGGGCAGATTATTATTGATCATCTTCCTAAAGCACATGGAAAAAGCAGGAACTAGATATGATTTCTTCCCTATTCTGAAATTCTACGTACTTTTAGGCCTTCTTTTACTCTCTCTCGTGTTTGTTATTTATATTGGGTGGTATTTAATGGTTTATCCTTTGAAACTCCCGGGGCAGTGCTGGTGAGAACCTAATAACTCATCGAATGCAATTACCATATTCATCAAGTTCTGTGTTTCCCACTCACTCATTCCATAAGTCATTTCTCGTGCTTCCTCTGTGTACCAGGCTGTAAAAGTAAGTGGAGAGATTGTGGAGGGAGCATCATGGTGCTTCTTTTCTCCCTTGCTCTGCGTGGCCTGGGGTCAGGAATAGGGAGGAAGGTGAATGAGTGGGGCAGCTGGTTTTGTAGCAGGGGGTGCCAGCTCACATCACAGGTAGCCAGAGGGTGCTGGCCCCTCTCCTCCATCTGTTTTTCTTCCACAGCTTTATTGAGGTATAATTCACATGCCATGCAATTCACCTATTTAAAGTGTGCAATTCAATAGATTTTGGTATTAGTTTTTAAAAATTATGGTAAAATATGTTTAACACAAAATTTACTATTTTGCCCATTAAAAAAATCTTTTTAAAATTGTGGCAAAATACACAAAACATAACATTTCCTATCTTAACCATGTTGAAGTATACAGTTCAGTGACATTAAGTACGTTCACATTGTTGTACACCGTCACCACCATCCATCCACAGAACTCTTTCATCCTGCGAAACTGAACCTCTGTACCTACTAAACAGTAACTTCCCATTCTTCCCAACCCCCAGGCAACCGCTATTCAACTTTCTGTCTCCATAAATTTGGCTTTTGTAGGTACCTCACATAGGTGAAATCATATAGTATTTGCCCCTTTGTGTCTGGCTTATTCAGCATAACGTCTTCAAGGTCCATCCATGTTGTAGCAGGTGCCAGAATTTCTTTCTCTCCTTTTTCAGGCTGAATAATATTCCATTACATGTATATACCACATTTTGTTTATTCATTCATCTGTCAGACACTTGTGTTGCTTCTTTTGGCTTTTGGCTCATGTGAATAATGCTGCTATGGACATTGGATGTACAAATATATTTTCAAGTCCCTGCTTTCAATTCTTTTGGGCATATACACAGAAGTAGAATTGCTGGATCATGTGGTAGTTCTGTTTTTAATTTTTCGAGGATATTTAAACAGTTTTTAAGCATACACTTCAGTGGTATTAATTACATCCATTATATTGTGCAGCCATTATTACTATCCATTTCTACAATTTTTCATTACTCCAGACAGAAACTCTATACCCATTAAACAGTAAGTCCCCCCTTCCTCCTTCCTTGCCCCCAGTAACCCCTGTTCTACTTTCTGTATTTATGAATCTGCCCAATATAGGTAGCTGCTAATAAATGGAGTCATACATATATGTCCTTTTGTTTCTGACTTCTGTCATTTACACACAATGTTTTTAAACATTGTGTATCCAATTTTCATTCTTTTTTTATGGCTGATATACCACACTTTTCCCCCATTCATTTGTCAGTGGTCTCTTGGGTTCCACCTTTTGACTCTTATGAATAGTGCTGCAGTGAACATGAGTGTACAAGTATCTATTCAAGTCCTGGCTTTCTGTTCCTTTGGGTATGCCTAGAAGTGGCAGTTCCTCTTCTAATTCTTGGTATGTTTTCTGTGTAAGTTAAACAGAATCAGGTAAGTCACTGAACTCCCAAGTATGGACTAATGGGCCATTCATTCATTCATTCTTTTAAGAAATTTTCATAACAAAGGGGCGGCTGGGTGGCTCGGTTGAGCATCCGACTCCTGATTTCAGCTCAGGTCATGATCTCAGGGTTGTGGGACTGAGCCTCATGTCAGGCTCAGTGCTGGGTGTGGGCTGATTAAGATTCTCTCTCTCTGGGGCGCCTGGGTGGCTCAGTCAGTTGAGCGTCTGCCTGCCTTTGGCTCAGGTCATGATTCCGGGGGCCTGGGATTGAGCCCCATGTCAGGCTCCCTGCTTGACGGGGAGCCTGCTTCTCCCTCTTCTTCTGCCCCTCCCCCAGCTCGTGCGCGCTCTCTCTCTCTCTCTCTCTCTCTCTCTCGCTCACTCTCTTTCAAATAAGTAAAATCTTTAAAAAAAAAAAGATTCTCTCTCCCTCTGCCCCTCCCCTCTCCCTATTAAAAAAAAAAGAGAAATTTTCATAGCAGAGGCTTTTTAAAAAAATGATGAGAATCTTTCTCTCCCTACTTTAGAATGGCAAGTCATAACTGTGATTTAGTTTCTCGGACTGTAAAATGGATGAATGGAAACTTCTCTCCTCAGTTGGGACTGTAAATGGAGAAGGCTTTGTATAATTCTGAGACCACCCTTTTTGTCTTCTCTGTGGGTTATTGGTTTTAGAAGGGGCTCATAGTAAAGGCAAGCTCAGATGCAAGGTGGTTTGCTCTTTCCCTCCTCTCTCCTTCATCCCCTCATCCCTTAACTTCAAGATAGTGGCATCTTTGATTGCCCTTGTTCTGTGAGTGGTACCAGTGTACCACTTTCCCAGCAAAGGAGAACATGAGTAGCAAAGGTAAAAAGAGGAGCAGGTTTTATCAAACTGCAGTGCTTAGTGCCTGGGGCAAAACGATAGCAATAAAAGTAATTTGATGTGGGGTGCCTGGGTGGCTCAGTTGGTTAAGTGACTGCCTTCAGCTCAGGTCATGATCCCGGAGTCCTGGGATCGAGTCCCGCGTCGGGCTCCCTGCTCAGCAGGGAGTCTGCTTCTCCCTCTGACCTTCTCCCCTCTCATGCTGTTTCTGTCTCTCTCTCTCTCTCTCAAATAAATAAATAGAATCTTTAAAAAAAAAAGTAATTTGATGTGATCCCATGCCTGTGACTTCTCTCTTAGGTGCCCTCAAACCCTGTTCAACAAACCAATAAACGAAAAAAGCTCAGTTTCTAGGTTTGTCACAGTTAGGAACGTAACTGTTTTGTGTGGGTTTGTGTTGTTTCTCCAGTTATTCTGTAAAACCTGCTGCATCATGATCTGTATCATTTCTGCTATTGTGAGCTCAGTGCCTGTGTCTGGTTTTTAGGGTGTAGTAAGAGTCTGGGTTCAGCTATCTTGGCCTAGAGCCCTAGGTGATAGTGGGCTGTGTGGGTCCACCTTCTCTCAAATTTTCAGCTAGGCTGGAAGTTAACCCAGAGAAAGGTTAAGGGTCTCAGAGAATGGAGAGTGACATTTCTACATTATAATTACCCTAGAACTGAGGCTTCTTTTTTCTAGGTGAGAGCACTTACATTTTTAAGTTTGCAGCCATTGGGTTTATAAATAGACCTGGATAATCCCAATGAACTAGATTTCAGACCAAGCCACCAGAAGAGTCAAATCCTTCCACATGTGGCAAAGCATTGCAACATATTTTATGGTGGAAAGGAAAAAGATGATATTGATCTATATAGAAATTCACCCCAGATTTTGACTTAGGCTTCTCCATGATTCCCCCTTTCTTGCTTAATATGTAGGGCAGATAATCTTCTTTGGGATGTGGTGTTTAAACTCTGAGAGCCCCCATGTGATGTGTGTTTTCTCAACGCAGAATTAACCTTGTTCCCCAAACCACCCGGTGTCTTCTTGGGTGTGGGAAGGTGGGTGAGTGCATGTGGAGGGCCAGTGCTACACTTGTCCTTGTTGGGTAACTCTTTGAGTTGTGCTGTCTGATGGGCACAGGCCGAAGCTTTTGCTATCTATCATTGGGGACGAGGTAGCAGTCGGAGGTTTCTTCATTACAGTAACTGATCCCAACTCTGGGCCCTGGCAGGCAGCAGAATCCCCTCGCACCCGGACCTTGTTTTTATTTCTTTATTCCTTTTGTACATGTATCTGAGATACAGAGGTTTCTGTTTCTCAGAAAAATTCTTACCATTGGCCTTAA
The DNA here is from genome assembly GCF_037043125.1 of Eumetopias jubatus. Lineage (NCBI taxonomy): Eukaryota > Metazoa > Chordata > Mammalia > Carnivora > Otariidae > Eumetopias > Eumetopias jubatus. The sequence goes on along the minus strand of NW_028274809.1, from coordinate 182,483,712 downwards.
ATAAAACCAGGTGACTTTCTTGGTTCAAGTGGCTTATAGAAAGAATATCTTTGGAAACAATTTAAATAAATTCATGTAGTTACATTCAGTTCAATTGAATTTGAATAATTAAATTTATATTCTAAATTTTTCCTTAAAAGCATAATGTGTTATTTTGGAAATCTGTATCAGGGTTGCTAGGATTTTTTTCCCTCTCTTTTTGGAGAGCGAAAAATTTGCTGCAATTTTGAGCAATATATAATTGACAGAATTTTTCTTCTTAACTCTTTCTGCACCTTTCCTAGGTGTGTGAATTTTTACTTTTTTCATTTAGCAAAGTCCTTTAATCTATGTGGGTTAAGTTATTATCAACATAATGCTTGCCTGATTTCAATAGAGAAGGATAGTAGGAAAGTGAACATAGTGGAGGCAGGGCAAGGGAGTGGTGGTGATGTCAAGAGTAGGGATCCACGTAGGGGATGGCAAGGGGGGGCTGCTCAGAGGTGGCATTTGCAGGGCTAGTTAGGAACGCGGCTCCTGGAGACAACCAAGAAACAGGGTCGTGGAAGGGGTTTTATTGAAGGAGTAATGGGAAAGACCTCACCCCACCAGATAATCCTTACCGAGACCTGAAAAATCTACGATTCACAGTTCATTTGTTTGTGTTAAATACCCGTGTTCCTGCGGTCGTCTTTTGCTGAGTATATGTCTCTCAGAGCAATTATGTTTTAATTCACTAATATCTTAGTGCGGGTTAGTTTTTCTAATTAAATTTGCTGTGAGATAACTCTTCCCCAGGATCAGGTGGAGAGTAAAAGAGGGAAAGAGCACAGAACAGGAGAGCAGCTTTATGAGCTTCACCGTGTGGCTCAGGTTGGCAGCTGAGTTAGCAGGAAGCTTGGGAAGTTCACGAACAGGGCAGTTGTTTCTGGCAAGGATGGATCAGCAATGATCCAGGGCACCTTTTATCTATCACTGATTTTGTACTTCAACCCGGGATGATGAAAGATGATGTGTATCCAATACCTGGTTAAGCTTGGACACATGGTAGGCGCTGAAGTTAGGAAGCCTCTTAAACATAGTGTATTATAGGTGGTTGTCAGTATGGTATAGTAATATAGTTCCTTTAACAGCCTTCAGAATGAAAAGCGAAGGCCTTTAGAGTGGAAAAAGTTACAATAAAGCCTATCGTCTTTCTTCCTTGGAGATTGTGGCCAGAGGGTGAATGGAGAAATTGATACTTGGAAATATCTTAGGATAGACTTTTTGGCATGTTGATTATGACTCCTTCAAGGAGTCAACCCGGTAAGCTGAGTGCTGGCGTGTGTTGACATGAGATTCTTCCGTCCTGCCTCATGCACACGTGGGTGGTGGGCCAGGGGTGGGGGTCCCTGTGGAGGAGAGGATGCTGGTGCTAGACAGTGTTCACACCTTCCTTCGCTGCGTCTCTGCTGCATCTGCAGGGCCCTCGCTGTTTCCGCACGGGCCGTGGTCTGGTGGCTTTGTGCCCGTAACTCCCTGTATTAGTCCTAGTTCTGCTGGTGAGTAACAGTCATGCTGAGATGCCAAGAGCTCATGCCTTATGGTTATTAAGGATGTTTTGAATCTTTAAACAGGAATGGTACCTTGGCTGAATATCAATTTGGCTTCTGTTGCTCCTGGAATTTCTTCTCCATTTTCAAAAAGCCAGCTCGTTTCTCTTTCCTGTGAGGTATTTCCTGTGGTTCTTGTGTTTTTGTGGGCAAATGTATGATGAGGGAAGTCAGTAGATTGTGAGTTCCTACTTTTTTTTTTTTTAGCCCCGAGAGCAGTGAAGCATGTTCTTTATCTCTAAACTGGAAACGTAGTTTTTATGTGTTGGTTTTTGAGAGGGTTTTTATGTACTTTGTAGATCATCCTTAGCAGCTTAGGATCATTTTTGTTTGAGTAGGGAGGTAATTGCAGGTAAAAAGGATGAATATGGTGATGGCGACAGACTCTTCTGTAGCTGGGTCAGGTCCTCTGTTGGACTGCCTTCCTCATTCCCGTTTCTGTTTTGTTTGAACTTAGGGTGCTTAGGAAATGTTGACTGAAGGGGACAGGAGAAGAAGGGAGTCATTCAGTGATTCTATTTGTCAGTGATTCAGGTTTCTGCTATTTGTCAGATACCAGTGTCATTTTTTGTCAGTGATTTGTCAGTGATTCAGGTTTCTGCTCTCAGATAATTCTATTGGTGTATCACCCCAAATGAAGCTGTTTTGTTTATTTTTCTCCTACAGCCCGGGAAATGTGGGATGCACTGTAGGTACTAGATTATAATTAAAACATTACTGAAGTTTTATCTTCTGCTTTGTGACATATATAAACTACACATTCCATGTGTGTTTCAGTTTTTGGTTTGTTTTTACTTGCTGTCTAGGGTTTGAAATTTTAGACAGGATCCAACATGTAATAGGTGTCATGTTACGTTTGGAAACTCAAATATCTTCTATAAACTTTGAAAGCTTCATAGGTTATTTAAAATATATTCATGGGGTGCCTGGGTGGCTCAGTTGGTTAAGCGTCTGCCTCCGGCTCAGGTCATGATCTCAGGGTCCTGGGATCGAGTCCCGCGTCGGGCTCCCTGCTTAGCGGGGAGTCTGCTTCTCCCTGTCCCTCTGCTGCTCCCCCTGCTTGTGCTGTCTCACTCTTTTCTCTGTCAAATAAATAAATTAAAAAAATACATATTCATGTATTGGATCATGGTTTTTTTTTTTTTTCCATCTATACCATAACTGTTGGTTGTATTTTTGTTGTGATATTCAGGAGGAGAGTGTGCAGCAGTGATTGTCTTGAAAGATCAGTAAGTTCCTAATGAATTCAGTTTTATGTGTTAGAGATCATTACCTGACTATGTAGTATGTGTCATGCCTTCAGAAATTTATCTGTTACATCAATAGCCTTTAATTGGCCCCCTCAAATCAAATTTATCTTTTTCTAGTATGTCATTACTCCATGGCTGCATCAAGCTTCCTGAAGCTCTGGGCTGGCCAAGCCAACCTCTGTTTTGATGGGAAGCCTTTATCACCTGTTATCGCCCCTTAGCTACTCTGGGATTGGAAAATGAGGGGGTGGGTAGGGTACGTGAGTTTGGAGGTATAGTAAACATATTCAGGTGAACTCAGTGTTACTGTTGATGAATTTTTGCTACTCATGTGGGCTTCACCTCCAGAATCCTTAGGTAATGAGAGAATTGAGTGAGAATAGCCACTGATTACGCTGCCACAGTTGGAACCAGAGGAGAGAGTGATTAATTGAAGTCCACATAATGCCAAGACATATTTTAATTGCTCCTTTTCATTCATTCATTTATCAGCTGACATCAATGGCAAAGCTGAGTTTTAGTGACTGGAATTTTGCTTGTTGGTACTGACACCTCTACCTTACAGAATGGGAAGTCATGAGAAGCTGTCAGTGCTGGAATGATGTAATAAGGTATATTACGCAAACAGGTAACTAAGGAGGGCTGAAAATAGTGACATTGTGAGGTTGGGAGTGTTGTTTATGTGCTGTCCTCATCTCTCATTGCATAAAGTTGATTGAAAGTGTTTAGAAAGGTTAAATTTAGGAACTTTATATATTAGAGATACAGAAGGAACAACCAGGAGAAATACCAAAATCACTGAAAGGATTTGCTTCTGAGGAGCAAGGCTGGGAGTGGAGTATGGTGAGCCAGGCTACATTTGTTTTTCATTTAAAGCTTTTTGGTTATACTTATATATTTAATTATGTGCATATGCTACTTTGATAAACACAAAATGCACATTATTACAAAATCCTTCTTATCTTTTTTTTTTTTTTCCCCGTGGTAGAGAAAGATGGTAGCAGAGTGGTGGACATTGAGCAGTGGGAGTAAGGGATGAATTTGAAGAAGTCCATAGGCTTGACTCCACATTTGCTTCTTCAGAACTCAGTTTGGTAAAAATCATGCCAGAGTTTTGAACTGTGAAAACAAAACAAAACAAACAAAACAGTAAACTAAGAAATGGACAATGATGAATCATTTTCAACACCATACACAGATCTTCCCAACCTTGAAGCACAATGGAACAAATTATCTGTGAGCACTGACATTGAGCATCAGCGTTGGATTAATGCCTTTGCTGCCATTGTGGTCCCTGGTGCTGCCCCAGGACCGGGGGGGCCTTGCCAGGCTGGAAATTTAGGTCAGAGCCAATCGTTTGCCTAGTAGGAGCTCTGCTGTTGAAGAATACTATACAGAAAAGCAGGAACTGAGTTCCAGATAGGCAAAGAAGAGGACGAGAGAGCAAAGTATTACTGAGTTTGCGTCCAGGGACACTTTGCAGGAAGGGCCGTTGCTTAAGGCTGGCGCTTCTTAGAGCCACTAATTCTGAGAACACACGTGACTGTGGAGTTCATATTTAATTTTGGTTTGATTACATTCAGGCAGTACCTCAGGAGTGAAAAGGCAACAAAAGAACCAAACCGAAAAAGTTTAAAAGTAGAAAAATAATTCCCGGGGCGCCTGGGTGGCTCAGTCGTTAAGCATCTGCCTTCGGCTCCGGTCATGATCCCGGGGTCCTGGGATCGAGCCCCACATCGGGCTCCCTGCACTGAGGAAAGCCTGCTTCTCCCTCTCCCGCTCCCCCTGCTTGTGTTCCCTCTCTCGCTGTGTCTCTCTCTCTCTGTCAAATAAATAAATCAAATCTTAAAAAAAAAAATAATTCCCTAATTCTTGTTGTCTGATTCCAGGGCCTGGACAGAAACAGAAATGCTCATTTGAAACCTGAGTGTTTGGCTGGCAGGGGCATTTATCCAGACCCATAGTTCTCAGTCTGGAGGCTCTCTGCCCCTTCCAGGGAGCTCTGGAGCAGTCATTGACTTGAATGGAATTCAAGGATATGTACTTTTTGGGGGGATTGGTAGGCCATACTTTACTTCCAAGGTCAACTGGAAAGTGCCTGAACTAGCCCTTCATCTTGGGAAATTTTGCTATTGAGAAAATTTGACTAATAGGCATGGTTTGTGTTGTTTATTTGGCCCCCTACATAGGAGTCCAACACAGTCACCAAGGACGGCACAGATTTCAGTGGCTCTTTGACATTATTTTAAACAAACATTTTGTTTGTAAATTACTAGGGATATAAGAGATTAAACTTTGACTCATCCAATGTTAGCTCTCTCTTCATACTCACCCTACGGGAGAGGAAATTTCAAGATGGATTTTCACTTGAAGCATACCTTGAGGAGGAAGGAGCCGTTAAGAAACATCCAGAGTTACATTTTGCAGCACCATTTCATGCATGAGATATTTCTGGGGATATCTTTAGGAGAGCTGGGCGTCAGGAGTTGGATATAAGAATAAAAAAAAGTAAATGGTGAATTCAGGCAGAGGCAGATATGTGAATCTGAGTTTGAATAAAACAGGATTCCAGGGTGCATATGAAATACAGTCAAGGTATTTAACACAGCAGGAATTCAAGGTGACTCTCTTCCGCCGCCCACCCCTTCGTGGGCCCTCAGCTCACCTGTCAGGCTTGCCTGTCAGGTACATCTCTTAATAACTGAGTAAGTCCTATGGGATGTTTGCTGCCAGGACCAGACCGGAAAGTTGAGCAACCTTTTAATTGCTATTTTCCAGCGTGTAGAGCAAAGGGGTTTAGCACACTGGGTATAAAGTCCTTCCTCCTTTTGAAAACCTCAAAACCAACAAACTACTTCCTCTCTTAATCTCTGATGGGGTGAGTGAGGAGGCTGAGCCTTTAGTTATGTAATGTGTGTGGCCCTAGAGGTCAGGATCCTCCTACTCAGAGTATAAGGCTTACAAAACCTGCTGTGAGTGCCCATCTCCTGCTTGGTTCTGTGAGTCTGGCGGTGGTCAGTGTCAGAGCAGGAGGCCCTGTCTTTTCTGGCTGCTTTGGATAGTTTCTGGTTGTTTTAGTGACAGACACTTGACATGTTTTTAAAAATGCCGATTAACATAGTGAGGCATCTCTTGCAGAATGTCTGTCTACCCGGCTGCTACTAAATGGTTGGTGGGTGGATATTTTTATGGGCTGGAATTAGGGCAGGAGGTTCTCCCCTTTCTTCTCAGTATGCTAGAATCCCATCCTGTCCCTGGAAAACATAGGAAGAAATAAAGTAGCATGTGTGTGATGTAAGCAGCTGTGTTTATAATCAGGTGATAGTTCTTTTAGTTTTACTTACCCCCATGGTTTTAAAAACCATGTTATAGTTTGAGGGAAATGATGGCTCTTGTCTTCAGCCCGTAGTCAATATGGAAACGATTTCTATGGCAGCCCAAAGTGGGTGTCTTTTAAATTAACTCAGTTGCTTTTTGTCCTAAGCTTTTAGATTTCCAAATTCTTCTTCTTCTTCTTCTTTTTTTTTTTTTTTGGTGGCAAAATTTATACCTTCATAAAGGATCAGTGAGTAGTAATTCTCTATTACTTTTAAATAAGGAAGTAGGAAGTAATACTGGTTTTTGTAAATAATGCTCTATTGTTCCTTTCCAGTTGTCACCACATGGTGGTCTTGAGTGGTGTGGGCCCGCTGGGGCCCTCAGCCAGGTGAGGGGACGTTTGTCTTCCCTAGAGGTGGAAACATCACAGCTATAGGGAGGTCTGCTGCTGCAGCGAACCTCACAATAAGCATTTATTGATGTCCTGCTGTATACTAGGCATCCTGTTGGCTGTTGGGGGAATATGAATAGACCCGCGGCCTATAGCTGAGTTGCCTGCAGGGTTCTTGTTTCTTGAGTCAGTGATTGCAGCAGAACCTTTGCAGGAGGGCTGGCCAGTTGCTTTCTGTGTTTAAGGTGTCTGTGTTTAAGGTCAATTTGTTTAGTAAAACTCGGGGCAGTGAACAATCAGGGTTGGCCCTGGCTTTCTGCTTGTGAACGTTCAGCAATGTTGCAGGAGCAGTTGAGCTTGCTTTGTGACCAGCAAACCCTAACAGCCTTCCTGAGCTATTGTTCATAGATAACTTTATAGCAGAGTTAATTTGTCATATAAATAAGAATCACAATTGGGTTATACTGTAATTAAATGTAAATGATAAGTAAGTGCTCATGTTCATGCATTCAGCAAACATTTACTAGTAGCCTCTGGTGCCAGGCAGTGTCCTATGCACTCTCCCCTGTTCTGTAGAGGGGTAGAGGGGCGGTGACACCAGTGCTGTGCACGGGGTAGGGGGGCGGTGACACCAGTGCTGTGGGCGGGGTAGGGGGGCGGTGACACCAGTGTTGTGCGTGGGGTAGGGGGGCGGTGACACCAATGCTGTGCGCGGGGTAAAGGAGCGGTGACACCAGTGCTGTGCGCGGGGCAGAGGGGCAGTGACGCCAGTGCTGTGCGCGGGGTAGGGGGGCGGTGACGCCAGTGCTGTGCGTGGGGTAGGGGGGCGGTGACACCAGTGCTGTGCACGGGGTAGGGGGGCGGTGACGCCAATGCTGTGCGTGGGGTAGGGGGGCGGTGACACCAGTGCTGTGCGTGGGGTAGGGGGGCGGTGACGCCAATGCTGTGCGTGGGGTAGGGGGGCGGTGACACCAGTGCTGTGCGTGGGGTAGGGGGGCGGTGACACCAGTGCTGTGCACGGGGTAGAGGGGGGCGGTGACGCCAGTGCTGTGCGCTGGGTAGAGGGGCCGTGACACCAGTGCTGTGCACGGGGTAGGGGGGCGGTGACGCCAATGCTGTGCGTGGGGTAGGGGGGCGGTGACGCCAATGCTGTGCGTGGGGTAGGGGGGCGGTGACACCAGTGCTGTGCACGGGGTAGGGGGCGGTGACACCAGTGCTGTGTGTGGATTAGAGGGGTGTTGACACCAGAGCTGTGCAGCTACACTTGTCTGCCTTATCTTGTTCTTGGGTCCTGTTCGTGTACCTGTGTGGTAGCCTCCCTCTCTCCCCCACATACCTGGAAGGGTCTCTGAGTCCCTCGTGCCCACGTTATTTGTCGTAAGCAATGGAAAGCTAGAGGGGGCTGACATCTCAGGACATGAGACTGTAGAGAAACAGGATAGATGACCTTCTATACTTGGGGAGAAGAGAGCCTGTCCAGGATTGCCGGGGCAGGAGCAGGGGGCCCTGGAGGGAGGCCCCTCAGAGGTCTAGGGCAGAGTGATGGGTGTATGCCCCCGCCAAGGCCGCACACCCCAGGCACCTGCAAGTGAGGGTGGGTTGTCCTCAGGGCCAGCTCTAAGGGAAGTTTGATTTCCAAGGCAAGACAAAGACAGGATGATTTCTTCCCCAGGTTCTTCCTTTTGCCTACAAGTCCTGTTGAGGTGATGGTAGGGGGTTTGAAGGAATTAGGGAAAGGTACAACCAAGAGAGGCAGTAGTAACACACAAACTTTATTGGATGGCACTGGAAGAGATTGTAAGAGACTAGCCAGAGGCTTACAGCAAAGGGACCACTATTCAGAGGGGGAAGAGAGTAGGGGACTCCCTGTGGGGAAGGGGCCTGGAGAGGGCTCAGGTGTCTAGGTGATGTTGCTCAGCTGCAGAGAGCTCCCAAGGGCCTGGGCCTAGAGGCTGAGAGCCTTAGAATTATAAGACCCTGTCTTTTCAGTATCAGGAGAGGTTCCTGGGGTGTGTAAAGCAGGCTAAATGGCAAAAAAATCGGCTTGCTTATGCTATTTAAATTTTTTTTTTAAATTTAATTTGTATTATTTAATTAGATGTGTAAAATTTTGAGTTTTGTGCCTGTGGGCTTTTGAGCTAACTGGTCTTAGCCTGCAGTGAAGAATTAACCTACCTAGGGGTCAGTGTATGGAGGCTATCTTTGGTCCATTTATATAACAGTGACAGAGTTTTCTGTTCCACAGTTGAAAATAAAATGTCTAAAAATGTAAACGCTTGGGGAGTAGTAACTCATTGGTGTTAACATATTTCAATCAAAGTTTAAAAATACTTCCAGGTTCCTTCCTCGTTTGACAGGGGATCTAGAAATCTGGGAAACATCACTGCCCAGCAGGACTGAAGGGGTGGGTAGCTGATGTGCAGGAGGAGGAGGCTGGGCAGTGTGTAGAACTTATACATTTTTTGGATGGAAGGCACGGCGGTATAGGAAAAAGACCACATTCAGTGGAATCCGGGACACAAACTGCTTCTCCACCACATCTTGCTGCATGATCTCAAGCCAGTTAGCTTTTGGTGCATCCTTGAGTATTTGTAGAATGGAGATAATACTACCTTGGCAGTTTGTTAGAATTATTGGCTATTTGCCATCTTCTTGGAAACCTCTGTGCCATGAGAACCAAGTGGAGGAAGCAGCGAATGCATAGGTGAGGTGTAAAAGAAGGAAGATGGGGCCAAGGTCCAAGTAAACCACTAGCTTGTGCACCGTTGGAAGCCACAGGAGTAGAAATAACAAAAGCCAGAGGACAGGGATGCTGGTACAAATTGTTGGACTGCACACCCACTTTCTAGAGGTTGATTCAGTGGATCTAGAACATCTATCGCCATCTGATCGCAATGACCACCTTTGAGAGACCTACCTTGCTCATACCAAAACAGTCCCCTTTAGTCCTTTGTCCTGGACCTGTGACTTTCGGGGCTCATTCTGTTTTCATTTGTGGCTGAATGTAACATGTGTACAATAAGTTATCTCTTCTGTCTTAGCTGGAAAAAAAAAAAAAAAGAGAATTATTGGCTACAACAGAAATAAAGGTGCCTGACTGTCGAAGGCCAATAAAAGGTTACCGGAAAATTCTTACAGCCACAGATTTTCTTGTATTAATCATATTGGTCTCTGTATTTGTTTCTTAGAGCTGCCATAACCAATTATCGCAAGTTGGGTGGCTTAAAACAACATTCTCTGTCTTCACGTGGCTTTCCCCTCTGGGTCTGTGTCTCTTGTCTTCTGTCTCTTATAAGGACACTTGTTACTGGATTTAGGGTCCTCCTGGCCAACCCCGGATGATCTCATCTCAGTATCCTTCATTACATCAGCAGAGACCCTTCCTCATAGGTTTTGGGGGATAGGACATGGTTATATCTTTTTGGGGGATAACCATTCAACCCATTATACTCTCTATCCATATCCTGATGATTAGAAAGTGTACTGGGGCACCTCATGGCCTGCACTAGGTGTCCAACTTGGGGGAATGATGCTTTTTAGACATCAAAGAAGTTCATTCTTAGGTTATTGTAGAACCTTTGAAAGATACAGAGGAATATAAAGAAACCAGGGGGAAAATGCATCTGCTTACCAGTATGCATTCTCTCCAGCAGAGTGGGAGAAAGTGGCTTATTTTTGCCTGATGTCCTGCTTCAAAACCTTCATGCTTCCCTGTACTTACTTTCAAAGATTGCCTGGCTGCAGATGCTCAATCCTCCCTGTTACGGGCTAAGATGTGTCTCCACCCCCACCCCAAATCCATATTTTGAAGTCCTAAGTCCCAGAACCTCAGAGTGTGACTATACTTGGAGATAGGGTCTTTAAGGAAGTAATGAAGTTAAAATGAGGGCATTGTGGTGGGCCATAATCTAATACGATGGGTGTCCCTACAAGAAGAGATGAGGACACAGACACACACGGAAGGAAGACCATGTGACGGCACAGGAAGAAGACAGCCACGTACATGCTGAGGAGAGAGACCTTGGAAGAAACCAGCCCTGCTAACACCTTGATCTTGGACTTTCAGCCTCCAGGATCATGAGACAGTAATTTGTGTTGTGTAAGCCATGCTGTCCATGGTCCTTTGTTACAGCAGCCCTAGGGGGCTGATACCTGCCCCTCACCCACTGCCACCCAGCAGCCCCACACTGTTGCCTGATGGTACTTAGATACCTGTAGGCAGAGGTTTCTGCAGGACCCACCCTGGGTGTGAGTTGAATGCCTGGGAACAGGAAGGCCAACTCTATGGATGGACATTTGTGCGGGGTCCCAAACCAGTTTCCCATTCTAGTTAGCCTTAGAGGAGGAAAGCCATCTATTGTTACACTGCTGGCTTAGGGAAAGTTGTCTCCTGCAGTGATGGCTGGGAGGAGCAGCAGGCCAGGAAGGAGTTGGTCTGTTCTGAGTTGTGCCCTTCTTCTTGTCTCCTTACCCCGTGTCATCATGGGCTCCTTTAGGGCTGGAGCAGGTTTTCCCCTCCATGAATCCTCTTTCTGGAGTCTGGAGCAGAGAAGGAGCTCTCTGTAAGGGTTTGGTGAGTGACTCCTTGAATTCTGGGGATCCATGAATGCTTCATGCTGTCACTAAATTTATGGTACAGCGTTTGGGTTGAATTTTGAAGCGGAACACTTTATTTACACAATCGCCATGTATACATTTTCCTAAAATGTATGTATTCCTGACTGTGATACCTTTGGTTTTCCAGAAAGTGCCATCTAAAGAAGAATTTCTTCTCAGGACTCAGCAGTACTTTAGCTGTCCCTCCTGCTAACTGTGATCTAGAAAGTACTCTATAGTAATAATGAGTGTTCATGCAGTACTCACTATGCCAAAGGGAGGTAGTGTTACTGTCCCCCATTAACAGATGGGAAAACCAAGCCTTTGAGAGGCTAAGCAACTTGTTCAGGGTTACATGCCAGTAAGACGTGTGGCAGGAACTCCTCAGATTGGGGCTTGAGTCCAGGGCCCCTCTGAATTTGAGCACCCTCTCAATACTGTCTGAAAACTCTAACTCGCATAAGGCAGTCCAGGCAGGAATTTGCAATCAAAGTATAATTTGGTACTCAGCCTCCTTAACGGTGTTGCTGTGCTGATAATTGAGTGAATATGGAGGAGGAAACACTTAGAGTCTGTTTCCAGGAATGGGCTGGTCTTCCCCTCTTGTAGAAAACTTCTCTGCTAGACAGAAACTCTTGTGGGATTGAATTACTTCACTAAATTTCCTCCACCAAGCATAGTGCTTGTTGAAGAAATGCTGACCAATGGCATCATTTTGCAGACTAGCTGCTATGCTTTGTTATTATTATCAGGATTCAATTAAAGTATTACATGTATTATTTTCTATTAAGGTTTCTCCCTTGTAACATTTTCCCACAGTTTCATTTGAGAGTGGGGTTTTATTTTATTTTAGTAGTTAAAAATAAAGCAACTCCCAAGTGTTAAGAAATGAAAAACATTTTTTTTCTTCCCATGAGTCATGGTTGACAATAATGTTATTTAAAAGTTAGATTGTACAGACATTTTAACACCCATAAATTACAGGGCTTATTTTGTGAGCTGGAGTGTTAAGACATTTAAGATCCTGTCTTATGTATTGGAGAGTTTATTAACATAATTATTATGTATACAAAGCAATAAATTTTTTAACTTCAAAAAGTAAAATCTTTTATTCACTAGATCTGCTCAAACAGTTGTTTTTTTTTTAATAATACATTATTTACTGGATCTGTGGTCCAAACAGATGTTGTTTTTAAAATAATGCATTAAAATTAATCTATAAAAGATGTTTCTATGAAAGGTTTTAGTAATTCATGCTAGATATAGCAAATGCAGTAGCACAGATTTTTTTGTCTAAGAAAGTAAGTAGATATAAATTGAGTGGATTAAAAAGTTAAATTATTTTTATGTTTTAAGTCATTCAGAGGATGATGTGAGATAGTACTTTTCATGTACCAAATGTGTATAGCTTCCAGGATATCCAATGGATACTGTATTTGTGAGTTTTTCATTGTTATGAGCAGTGCTCATGGTGGAATTAGGAGAACTTTGGTTCTCTATTAATGCTCAATAATTTCTAGGCACTACTCATCCTTTCCTTTTTTAATCCGCCTTTGAAGAAAACACACATGCACAGGCTTGAGTGTAAATGTGCTTTCCCAAGAGAGAAGCCAAAAATGGCACGTGAGAAAACTCAAATCCTCTTAGTTTTCAAAGGACAGAGAGTGTGAAATGCATGTTCTTCTTCCCTTTTCTCAGAAGTCAGTTTTGTCTTGAGTTAAAAGTGGCATAACATCAGCTATTCAGCTTCATAATTAGTAGTACCTGGTATTTTGATAACTTTAGAGCAGTCTGAATTGGATTGATTGAAGCTAACAACAAGAGAGCATATGTTTGAGTCTTTATGTGAAAATGTTACCATAAAGACTTTGCCCCCTTAAACAGCTTTATTGAGGATAATTGATACACATGAAACTATACATATTTAAAATGTAAAATAGGCTACATTTTGACATCTGTCAAATCATCACTGCCTTCAGGGTCACCCCCCAAATCTCCTTGTGTCCTTTTGTAACCCGTCCCTCTCATTCCTTCCTCAGCCCTGCATCATCACAGGTCTGCTTTCTGTTTATATAAATTAGGCTTTCTAAAAATGCAATTATATGTTACAAACCTTTTTGCTCTGGCATCTTTCATTCACATAACTATTTTGTAATTCATACCTGTTGGATATATCAATAATTCATTCCTTTTCATTGAGTAACATTTGATTATGTGGATATACCATAATTTATCCATCCATCTATCAGTTCAGTGGACATTTGGGTTGTTTCCAGTCTTTGGTTATTTCAGATAAAATTGCCATGAATTTTGTGTATAAGCTTCTGTATGGATGCATGTTTCAATTTCTCTTGGGTACATATCATGGCAGTAGAAGGGTTGGGTCATGTGGTTGATGAATGTTTACTTTTAGAAACTGCCAGAATATTTTCTAAGGTGGTTGTACCATTTTACATTCCTCCAACAGCCTATCTTTGTATTAGAGTTCCTTTCCTCCACATCCATGTCAACACTTGCTATAGGTCTGTCTTTGATCTCAGCCATTCTAGTAAGTGTGTATAGGTAGCTCATTGAGCTTTAAAATAACTCTTGCTGATTGCTAACAAAGTCGAGCATCTTTTCAAGTACTGCCTTTTGTATATCTATTATTTTATTTAGAGTTTTATTTATTTGAGAGAGAGAGAGAGAGAGAGAGCATGAGTGAGGGGAGGGAGAGGGAGAAGCAGACTCCCCGCTGAGCAGGGAGCTCGATTTGGGGCTTGATCCCAGGAGCCCCAGGATCATGGCCTCACCCAAAGGCAGATGACTGAGCCACCTAGGTGCCCCTGTATATTTTTTGGGGGGAAGTGTTTTTTTAAGACCAAAAAAACAGGGGCTTATAAAGCCTAGAAATTAGGTTCTCTTTTACATAATAGTGCAAATATAAACAGTCCAGTCTTGATTGATGACTCTACCATTTTGGGACCCCAGGCTCCTTCTGTCTGGTTGTTATGTTATCTTCCACATGATCTTCTTGTAGTTTTAGATAGGTACTCCAGCTTCTGCTAATTTGTCTGTATTCTGGTTAGCAGGAAGAGGTGATGGTAAGGGATGGTATACTCCTTCCCGTTTAAGTGCATGACTTTCAAGTTGTACACATCACAGGGCACAGGGCACCTGGGTGGCTCAGTTGGTAAGGTATCCGGCTCTTGATTTCGGCTCAGGTCATGATCTCAGGGTCATGAGATCGAGCCCCACGTTGGGCTCTGCGCTCAATGGGGAGTCTGCTTGAGATTCTTTCTCTCCATCTCCCTCTGCTCCTTTTTCTCTCTCACTTTCTCTCTCAAATATATGAGTAAAATCTTAAAAAAAGTTGTACACATCACTTCTGCCTATATCCCATTAGCCAGAACCTGGTCATGTAGCCATAGCTCCCTGCAAGAGAGGCTGAGAAAGGTAGTCTTTGGCTGGGTGGTCATAAGCTCACAAATACTGCTATTATTATATTGACGGGGGATGATAGATAACAGAGTGAAGAAGGCAATCAGCAGTCTGACAGTGCTCATTCGTATTTTGTGTAAGGTTACAATTAATAGTTTAATTGGAGTTGAGGGTGTTTACTGCTAATATTAAATATGCTCACTCAAAACTGGGAGATTGAGAATTATAACACAACAAAGCTTCATAATTGATGTCATTGAATTTGATCTTTCTTTAGCACTAAAACACGTTGTGGTGAGCACATAACCTGAAATTTGTCATACAGATTGTGAAGCTGAGGCAGAAGACAGAAACCCACCTTGCTAAGAGCATTCTACTTCATTCTTTAGGAAATGGGTTGACTTCAAGTTTTGGAGCAGTGTGGGAAAGCAACAGATTGGGGTCAAGGAAAGATAGTCTGGTGGCTCCCCATTGATTTTTGGATGAAATCCAAACACATTAATATGCTTACGAGGACCTACCTTCTTGTTATACCTCCGTTCCTGGTATCTACCTGTATCACCTGTGTTCTAGTCATGCAGTTCCTTGACTGTTCCTTATTATTATTATATGTTCCATATCTTCTAGCAACTCTGCTTGCCATTTCATTACCTTTTTAAAAATAGAAATTTGGAGGTTAAGAAAAGGAGAGAAAGGGCCCGTAAATTGGAGGAGTGAGCCTACTTAGATCCACCTGTCTGTCTCTGGCATTTATTAAGTGCTCTGTGCTCCAGAAGTAGGTGAGGTGCTTCTCCCTGGTCACCTCTCCTCATCCTCACCGCACCTGGTTAAGGATATGTTATTATCCATATTTTACAGATGAGGAGCTGAGGTGGTTAGATGAGTTACTTTAGGTTGCAACAGTCAGAAACTTGGCAGGACCAGGGATGTTGGTTGACTTCTGAGCCTGGGTTTTTTCCTACCACATCTTATTCTTTTCTTTGAGAGGAAGGTCTGCTCTTGGACTTAGGATGAAGATTAGTAACTGCAGTAATATCAAGAGGCTATGGAATGTCCATGAGCTTCAGAGGCAGGTCTGAGTTACACTTGCTGGGTGTGTGCCCGCCGAGAGCTTTTACCTTGAATACCAGTGAAATGACCCACTTCGCTGACTTATGTCGGGGAAAGCTGGGGAAGAGGGGGAGGGGGAGGATCTGGAGTACAGTTTTAACCAGTTGGAATGGGTTCAGCCTTGACTCCTGCAAATGAATGCTTCAGGGTTGTGTGAGTTGAGCAGTATTAAAAATTTCCCTCACCCTGAGGATCTTCCATTAATCCACTAGATGGAGCACATGGTTTGAATATATTTCATGATTTGAAGTTGGAAGAAAAGATGAGGTCTTCACTTTGGAGCGATACTGCAGACCCCTGAAGTTGGCCACGCATTTTGATCTGTGGATTTTTTTTTTCCTGTATAAGTATAAACATTTCTTTTACTTAATACTTCTGTGGGTCAGGAATGTATGAGGTTTTTGGGGGGCCTGACAGAGAGGCATCGTGGTAGAGTAGAAAGAGGTCTAACCTGGAAATCTGCAATCTGCGGATGAGGAACTAGACACCCAGTACTCTGTGGCTTTGGTCATCTTTAATCATCTTTGAGCTTCGGTGTCTTCACTTGTAACATTGTTGTACTAGGTGATGATATGTAAGATGTGCCTTACAGATGTTGGGTATATGGTGTCTTCCGTGCCATCCCTTTAGGTCACCCGTGTGACCAAAGACACGCCAGCTCCCATTTTGCCTGACTCAATTTGCAGTCACAGCCAATGTCTATACAGTGGCGAACCTATCAAATTGCAGGACCCAAAGTGATCTTTGATGTCATTTGAATTCAGTTGCCATTGCAGTGCTTCTGTCTCTCATTGGCTTCCCCCGCACCCCCCTCCTCCGGTGTGAACATACCCTGGGGCTAGAGTTTCATTTCCTCCCAGATAGCCTCTTCTATCTTAGGGCAATGCTGGTGATTAGAGAATTTTTTACTGTGAGTCTTGGTTGTCCCTTCCAGAGCAGCCTGGATCTTGTAATCTAATCTGCTTTCCATATTCCGATATTCTGTTTAGAGCCAAGATGGAACATGTGTCTTTGCCCTCTCTACTGCTGGGCCTGGCTGAATTAAATGATCTATCTATAAGAAATAAAAAATATCATCAAAATGTTTCCTAGTCCTTAGTTCTTACCTGATGGATAGAAAAGCGGCCATATACATAATTTCAATCTGTCATCTGTTCTCAGATGTATTAAAACATCACATGTCCTGAGATTTTTAGCTTTTATGGCAAGGAACTATTCTTTAACAGTTGTTGACACATTTGTTCCTAAAAGCCAATGATATCTTAGACTCCTGGGATCTGCTATTAATGTTTAATGAAGTAAAATGAAAATTTTCACTTTTAGCCAGCTTTGAACTTTCTATGGGCATGTGCAATTTCACCATTCATAATTTCTGTTAATTTTAAATTAAATACACATCTGCTGAATAAAGACTTTCACATAGGTTGACATTCTTGGTTGCCAAGTATAAAAGTTTGTGATATTTTGAGTCCAACTATTCAGAATCCTTCAGAATTATACAGGTTTGGTATCCTCAATGGAAAAGCAACAAAACACCAAGCTCACTTTAATTTATAGCACATAAATTAATATATTTTTATAGTACCTCCCCTTTTGGTTGATAAAAAGGACATGGCTGTAGTCTTCTTTTTCCCAAATAGAGGAGTTTTCAGGGTTCATATATTTGGATGGGTTTTGGAATCAGTTTTAACATTAGTCTATCCATTGTATCTGCATTGGCACTGATAACAGATAAAACATATATATGGCATCTTCCCATTTATTGGGTAAGAAATAAAAACTGAGAAACTTCCTTAGACTGAGGCCACTTAGCATAAGGATGTACCTTGTTCTCCGGGTGACATCTAGCCAGTGACCTACATTGGTGACTCTGATGGGTTAAAAGAAGGAAATGCATCATCAGTTTTTCCCAGGAAATATTAAATCATCAAGACATTTCTTTGGTTACATAATAGATGTAATCAAGCTGTTGGTTATTACGAAGTTAAGAAGCATATCTTCCCAGAAGTGGCCTTGAGTTTGTTCATTTGTGGAAGTCGGGATTCTAATCTCTCCCACCCATCAGGGATGTATTCTAAACAGGTGGTTGTGACACAAGCTCTTGAATCCTCTGTGGTTCTCGTCAGGAACCGTCGGAAGGAAGAAATCACCCTCCATACACGTGGGGGATTTGTGTTGTGAATAGAACATGAAGCAGACCCTCCAAATGGAGACTTTCCGTTAGCTGTGCGCGAACCACCTTTGCTAATTTAGAAGTTTTGGTGGGACCCTGGGATAATAAAAATGATATCTGGCCGCTTACTGAGTATCTTCTTGGATGTTTTTGGCTCTGGAGTATGTACCTCCCCTTTCGGTTGATGAAAAGGACCTAGCCCTAGCCTCTCCTCTTCCCAAATAGAGGACCAGATCTATTTTAAGGAACAAATATAACCAAATGAAGCCCTGGAAGATCATGTGTTCTTTCAGAGTATTACATTTATAAATACCTTATAATTTTTAATTCCTCTGTGTAATCAACATTATTATTTATTGTTATTATTTTTAGAGAGAGAGTATGTAGGAGTTGGGTGTGGAAGGGGGAGAGGGAGAGGGAGAGAGAGAATCTCAAGCAGGCTCCATGCCTATTGCAGAGCCCAGTGAGGGGCTTGATCTCAGACCCTGAGATCATGACCTGAGCTGAAATCAAGAGTTGGACGCTTAATTGAGCCACCCAGGCATCCCGTCAACATTATTATTAATGGAGTTTTTGACATGCTGGAAAGAGCAGCTCCCTGACTTAGAAGTCAGGGAGCCTTGGTTCATATTCTATATACCTGCTGTGTGACTTTGGTCAAGTTAGTTTACTTCTCTGAGCCTTGGTCTTACCATCTGTAATGGGAGAATCACAGAGGCAACCCGCTCTTACGGCTTAACGATTTCCTGGATGACATTTGAAACAATTATCTGTTAAATTCTGCTTGTATTTCCCTTAAGTACAATGTTACAAATTGGGATTTTATTGCAGAAAATATTTTTATTAAAAGTTAATGAAAGCATTTTTAAGTTACAATAATATGTACTTTTAAAAACATCAATTATGAAAAAGATACTTATTTAAAAATCTGTGTTATCATTATATTCCTTTTTTAGATATTCTAGATGGATTTTTGGGGAAGAATCTTCTTAAACTATAAACACCCTGAACTTTGGGCTAAAGAATAGTTCTTTGTAGCAAGCATAGACATCATCCAGGAATAAACAAATGTGTTCAAAATCTAAGCCATTCATTTTAAGAAAAATTACTTGCCTGTCCGAATGCCTATTCTAGTGGAGGGAGTGTTTCTATCTTTAGGAATCCCTTCCTTTTACATTGTAATGATATCTGATTTCAAGCATAATTTCAGTGACATACCTAAAGTATTTTGTTGTATTGGTTGCAAATGGTCAGTCTTTGCTGTTTTATAATGAGGCATCATCAGCCTGTCTTCCTTAGCAATGTCACCGTCACTATTAAGAGGCATTCCTTAAAAAAAGAAAATTCACATGAGAGAGTATTCTCAGATTCAAAACAGTATCTTCCCCTTTAATGACATTAGCTAGATGAGAATGCTGCTGCTGTCCCATTTGTTCAGTTTTGAACAAACCATCTTTCACTCAAGCTGGGCATGCCTTTAATGCTGTCTGCCAGACCTGTTCTTAGGCATCTGAAAGAAAGATAATTCTGTTTGCTGAAATGGTTTGGTCCTTAGGCATGCCCTATTTATCACATGCAATTATACGTGTGTCTAGACGCAAACGTTTCATTTTACTCATCAGTGCATTGTGGTTTCTTATCATGATTTATTTCATTTGCCTATGACACTAGATTTTCTTCAGATATTTTCCCTAGTCTTTTGTTTCACGGCTTCATTGAGGTATAATTTACATGCCATAAAGTTCAGTCTAAATTTTAAATGTTCAGACTGAGGGTTGTCGGAGGGGAGGGGGGTGGGGGATGGGGTCACTGGGTGATGGACATTAAGGAGGGTGTGCGATGTAATGAGCACTGGGTGTTATATAAGCCTAATGAATCACTGAACTCGACCTCTGAAGCTAGTAATATGCTATATGTTAATTGAATTTAAGTAAAAAAATAAATTTTAAATGTTCAGTTCAACAAGTTTCAGTAAATTTGAACATTTGTGCAATCATCACCAAGGTCTAATTATAGAACATTTCTGTCACCCCCAAAAGAAATCTCATTCCCCTTTCCAGTTCCCACCCCTAGCTCCAGGCAACCACTAATCTTCTTTCTGTCTCTATAGATTCACCGTTTCTGCACAGTTATAAAGGGAATCATACATTATGGGCCCTTGTGTCTGGCTCCTTTTACTCAGCTAATTAGTTTTGAGATTCATTCCTGCTGTAGCATGTGTCAGTACTTCCTTCCTTTGTATTGCCAAATAGTATTCCATTCTGTTGTCTGGATAAAACACATTTTGTTTATCCAGTTACCAGTTGATGGACATTTGAGTTGTTCCTACTTTCTGGCTATTGTGAATAATGTTGCTGTGAACATTTGGACATCTCTGTGTGACCGTGTGCTTTCGTTTTTCTTGGGTGGATACTTAGGAGTGGAGCTGCCGGGTTGTGTGGTAGCTCCTTGTTTCACATTTTTAGGCACTGTTAAACTGCTTGCTGCAGTGACTCCACCAGCTCCGTATTAGGGTTCCAATTATTCCACAGCCTTGCTGACGCTCAGTAAGGCCAGTCTTAAGACTTTAGCCATCCTATTCGATGTGTAGTGGGATGTCACTGAGCTTTAATTTGCATTTCCCTAATAATGTTGGGCATCTTTTTATGTGCTTACTGGCTGTTCTCATTCTTTGGTGATCCTAGTCTTTTAAAACTGTTTAGATCCTAGTATAGGATCTAGTATCTAAGTATAATAGTTCGGGTCCAGCCAGGAAACAGAAATTGCACCAGTTATTTTAACAGAGAGAATTAAATATAAAGAATTGTTATGAAGTATAAAGTTAAGCTGGGGGATGCCTGGGTGGCTCAGTTGGTTAAGCCTCTGCCTTCGGCTCAGGTCATGACCCCAGGGTGCTGGGATTGAGTCCTGAATCTAGCTCCTTGTTCAGCAGGGAGCCTGCTTCTCCCTCTGACTGCCGCTCCCCCTGCTTGTGTTCTCTCTCTCTCTCTCTCTGACAAACAAATAAAATCTTAAAAAAAAAAATAAAGTTAAGTCGGTAATTAAAAAGGTAAAAAGAGAACATTACCGTATCATAGAGAGGTAGTGGCTGCAGGAAGCAGCCATGTGCCCTGGGACTGGGGGGCTAAAGAGATGAGATTGTGTTACAAAATCTTAGAAGCTTGGAGGGGGTGCCCACAGAGCTGAAACCAAGACCTCTGAGGAGTGGGGACTGGGCAGCTGGCCATGGTTTCTGAGGGTGGTGTGATGAGGATGGGTCTGTAAGTGCTGGGAAAACAGCAGACCTGATTCAGGTGCTGTACAGGAAGGAACTGCTCTTGCCCAGGTGAAGGAATGTTGCAGGGTGACCTGAGGAACCAAAGCCCCAGGAAGCAGGCACCAAGGAGCAAGCTCCCTTTACTCCCCCAGCTTTGCAGTCTCCTTCTGGTGTCCCCTGGTGGTGAGCCCAACAGGGGGCCAACTGGTAAAGGGGAAATGTGGTGCTCCCAGCTGGCATCAGGGAGCTGAGTGTGGAAGGCTGGGGCTGGAGCCGGGAGACTATAGCTTAATAACTGGCACAGCCCATCCCTTTGACTACTCAGCAAGCAGACCCATCCCCTCTGCATATCTGAACTGCCATATGACAAAAACGACTACGTTTCAGCCTAACAGAACACAGATATTCTTCAGTCAGAGGAAGGTGTTCTCACTGGCTCCTCAAAACAGGAAGTCACATCTCATTAGTCATCGTAATCAGTCTTTGGGGGAAGGTCACTTTGCCATTTCTGGACTTTGTTCATTAATTCTTAAATTCAGTTGCAATCTTGCAGGAATATATGCTATCCAAACTCTAAGTTGTAGAGTCAAGTTTCAACAACAGTGCTTGTATAAAGTAATAGGAGAAGGAGAAGGAATTGTTACCCACCCTCAACCCCCAAACAGCAAGCAAGAGGGAGATAGGCAATGCTGTTGCAGGGTTTACTTCTCTAACTAGCCAATTGGCAGTAGTTGATATTTATATCTTTATTCTCCTATTACTGATTCCATATTTCCTTTGCCCCCAGCCAGGATCTCAACTGATTAGAATTCTTCACCTGACTGTCTGAATTCTTGGTGGTCCCACCTTTCTTTTGATTGCTGTGGTTTTTCATGAACTTGTACTAGTAGAGATAGAAGTGCTAAGAGATGCCCTGAAGAACCACCGGGATTTCTGACTCTTTGGAGACAGCAACCTAGTTTCCTCTTACCCCATCCAGTAGTCTCCTCCTCTTTTGCCTCTTGGTTCAGTGGCTTAAGGAGCCTCCAAATGGCCAGGTTAGTAGTCTGACCTTCCACTTCGTTGTACACTGTGGTCTCCCTTTAATGAAAGCATTCTTCCCTTTAAAACCAGGATCTCCATACCAGCAGGGATGGAGTGTGTTATTAGGGCAATAGAGTGGGGTCCCTCTGAATTCAATCCCTTGATTCCTGGGCCAGTGTCTTCTTTCCTGGGGAGAGACAGCTGATTGAGAGTATATGCTGCATGTGTGAGATAGAACACTATCCTTTCAGAGTGTTGTTTTACCAATGCCCTCTTCAGTAGGCCATTCCATTCTTCTCGTGGGCCAGCTGCTCGTAGGTAATGAGAGTATATGGTGAGACTAGTGAATTCCAAGTGCTGACAGACTGTATGTAGTAAGTGGTACGTGTGGTTTTTTTCCAAACCGAAGGCCATGAGACATAGTGGTCCTGAAAACAGTTTAGTGGGCTATGTCTGGTTTCCTCCCTCCTTCCCTCCTTCCCTTCCCTCCAAAGAGCTAGGATAGACCAAAGAGGCCGGGATAGAAAATAATAGAGTGTTATACATGTTGTATGGCTACATATATTTTTGGGAAAGCTTGGAAAGCTAGTGGTCTAAGGTGACATTTGAACCTGTGGGGTACTTATCTCCAACCTCCCATAGTTTATCAGAGTCCTGCTCCACATGATGTCAGTGTTGGTTGCAGTCTTTCAGTGGTCCTATGAGGATGAGTTTCTATGGAAATCTTGTTTACTTTTAACAGGGTCAGGGGATGGCAATCATGAGTGAGATCACTTATAAAACTTAACTTTTAGAGTTGTTTAGAAGATTCATTGAGACCTCGTGACTGAATTCTGTCCCAGTGTCTGGCATGTTGTTAGATGTAGATCCATGTAACATACTCTGTTAAGGATGTGCCCAGTACTCTCTCTGTTTTCCTTTAAATTTTACATGAAAATGTTAATCTCCTATATAGTTCAGGTGACTGGAATGACTCAAATAGAGCCAATTCTATGATTTGAATAAAATTTCAGAATCCCCTGTTAATGTTCTCTTTTCCTCCCTCTTCTGGCTTTTTCTCTACATGCTATTTTTTTCTTGGATTTTGAGAGCCTTGTGGTTAAAGAAAGAGATGAAAATTTTGTGGGAAAAGATCAATAAAATAAATGTGTTTATTTTTGGAATAAATGAATTGAGATAGATGGCCCAGCCCTCAGATCCAGACCTTGCAACAAAATGAATGAGCCAAAGGTAGAGAGCAGACGAAAGGGTTCCCCTAAGTGCTCTGTAAATATAAAGCAGAATAGCTTGCTTGCTGAAGAAATCATCTTACCATTATCTTCTGTACTTTTGGGAATTCACTGTGTTGGGAGTAGTGATACGTTTTGGAAAGATAACTGTATTAAAGGTAGAGTGCCTTCAAGAGAAATTCAGCTTTTTATAGGCGTGCCCCTGATATGTCCTATGTTTTTTTTTTCCTAAACGGCTTTATCGAGGTACAATTCACATACTATACAATTCACGCATTTAAAGTGTACCATCCCTTGGTTTTCAGTATATTCACAGTGTTGTGTATCATCACCATCATTAATTTTAGAATGTTTTTATTACCCCACAATGAAACCCTGTCACCCTCCTATTACACCTTCCCCTCTCCCTAGCCCCAGGCAACCAGTGATCTACTTTCTGTCTCTGTAGATTTGCCTGTTCTGGATATTTCATACCAACAGAATCCTATAATATATGATCCTTCATGACTGGCTTCCTTCACTTAACATAGTATTTTCACGGTTCATCCACACTGTAGCATGTATTAGTACTTCATTTCTTTTTATTACTGAATAGTATTCCATTGTATGGATAGACCACATCTGGTTTATCCATTCATCAGTTGATGGATGTTTGGGTTGTTTCCACTTTGGGGCTATTATGAATGATACTGTTAAGAACATTCATGTGCGAGTTTTTGTATGGACATATTTTCAACTCTCTTGGGTATATAGCTAGGAGTGGAATTGTTGGATCGTTTGGTACCTCTGTATTTAACTGTTTGAGGAATTGCCAGCTTGGTTTCCCAAGCAGCTGCCCTGTTTTTCATTCCCACCAACAGTATATGAGCAATCCAGTTTCTCCACATCCTCACCAATACTTGTCATTATGTTTTTTGTTTTAGGCATCCTTGTAGGTTGTTGTCTGATGGTTTTGATTTACACTTCTCTGATGACTTTTCACTAGCGTATTGGCCACTGGTATATCTTCTTTGGGTCCTATTTTTGGGTGGCATAGAGGGATGGTGATATCTTCAGTCTGCCCAGTTCTTAGGTGGAGAGTAGTTTCCCTGAAAAGTTTCTCACTTCTCTGACTGAGTGAAATTCACGTACACACCAGGAAATATTTATTCGAAGTAACATTCTTTTAAAACACAGTTATGGTTAAGTCATAACCCAACCAGAGGCTGTACATAAAAGTGAATCTTAGGAAGTCCTGAATTTTGTGTCTCTGTGGGGGGGGGGGGCGGGGAACAACCAGCTCGTAAGGCCTCAGAGAATAGAGTTTTCCAAGCCGTGTAAGCAGGGACATAGATGTAGTTCCTTCTGACTTGACAAGAAGTCTGGACAAAGGAGTACATATTTTATTTTGAGTCTGTCTACTTTGGTTTTTCAAAGACATAGGAATATTTTGAAAACTTCTATTTTCCTTCCTATAATTTGGCGAGGTAACCACTGCGGTATCTTTATTTCTTATTATTTACCTTTTGATTACTCTAACTGAAAGTCCAACTATATATATATATTTTTTAAGGGGACTTTTTTTTAAAAGATTTTATTTATTTATTTGACATAGAGAGGGAACACAAGCAGGGGGAGTGGGAGAAGGAGAAGCAGGCTTCCCTCGGAGCAGGGAGCCCGATGTGGGGCTCGATCCCAGGACCCTGGGATCATGACCCGAGCCGAAGGCAGACGCTTAATGACTGAGCCACCCAGGTGCCCCAAAGTACAACTATATTGAAACAGTTTTAAAATGGCAAACTGAGATTGTGTTGATTTTGTTTAATTTTTCCTTTTTACCCTCAAGAAGTTTTTACTCATGTCTGAGACAGTATTTCTATCTTGACACAGTGGCAGCAAAAGATTTAAAATATTCGGCTGCTAAAAACAAGTAATTGAGGTGCATAGAATCTGAATTGTAGTCTTTCTCTTCACATACAAGAACAGCTTTCCAACAGCTGTAACTCCGTATTTGAAGCACATAAACTGTTTCATGAGTGCATTTGTACACAAATTACACTGTGTGTCTTTTCAGTTGTTTAAATTTGGTGTACCTTGCTGCTAAGTGATCTTTTCAGATGTTGGCCTAAAGTGGAATTTCCTTGGAAGAGGCTGGTGGAGGCCAAGAGGTGGTCACTGGTGAGTTCTGATTTCCTCGTGCCATTGTGAGTTCGCTCGCCTTCCTCGTTTCTCACTCAGTGTCTCCTCTGCAGTTGGATGTTGGTGCTTAACTGCATTTGCGGTGACCTGCGCCATCATCAGCCTCTCTCCTCTGAGTACCCATCCCCAGCTGATGTTTTCAGTGAGGAGGTAAAGCCTTGCACATAGGGGAGCTCTTCTGGCAGCTTCTCATATTTGATAGGATCAACATTTATGGATTTATTGGTTTTTCTTCGAAGAACCGAGCTCCCTCAGAAACTGATTTTGCTCTATAACCTCCCATAATGGTAACTGAAGTTCTGACTTAGCCTGCAGCTTCCTGAGCTGAGGGATAATCAGACCCTATAAACTCTGTTGGTTCTCTCCTTTTGTAGTTCTCAATGAGAGAAGTGGGAGGTCTATGAATCAGGAATTTGAATCTCAGCTCTCATGTTTCTGTGACGATAATGTAGCTGCAATGGTTTTTCTGTAGGGGTTTTCCATTACCAAGGTGAATGAGGAAATAGAATATAAATATGAAGCCTATTCCTTGGGCTTTTCTGCCCTTTGTGCAGGCCAGGGTCAGACAAGGGGAGACTAGTACCCTCCTGGCTTTCTGTTATTTCACTTGTTCCTGGAAGTCATAGGAAAGTAGTCTAGTAACTACTTTGGTCTTTTTTTCTTTTTTTTAATAGCAGTAAGATAAATACATCTTATATATCTAACATAAAATTAGCCATTTTAACTGTTTTTAAATATTCAGTTCAGTGGCATTAAGTACATTTACAACCTGGTTCGCCATCCATCTCCAGACCATTTTCATCATCCCAAACTGAAACTGTACCTATTAAATAATAATTCCTCATTCCCCTTCCCCCCAGCCCCTGGTAACATCCATTTTGTTTTCTGTCTTACGAATTTATCTATTCTAGCTGTGTCTTTTAAGTAGAATCATACAGTATTTGTTCTTTTGTGTCTGGCTTATTTCACTGAGCATAATGTCCTCAAGGTTTAGTATCCATGCTGTAGCAGGTGACAGGATGTCCTTCCTTTTTAAGGCGGGGTAATATCCCATTGTACGTACATAGCACATGTTCGTTTGTTGATGGACACTTAGGTTACTTCCATCTCTTGATTATTTGAATAATGCTGCTATGAACATGGGTATACAAATATCTCTTCAAAACTCTGCTTTCAGTTCTTTTGGGTATCTACTCAGAAGTGGAATTGCTGCATCGTATAATAATTCTTCATTTAATCTTGTGAGCAATCACCATACTCTCTTTCACAGTGGCTGCACCATTTTATATTCCTACTAGCAAGTAAGTTCGTTTTCTTAACTCCAACATTACTTCCTTTAGGAGTTCTGTTTTATTTTAAAAGCTGTTTAACTCGGTCTTCTGCCTATAAAAGGAAGATTCTCTGATTTCTTTTGAGAGACTCTGGTCATGTCTGGAAGGCCGCTGCCCTCCATTCCGTGGAGCCAGTCTGGGTGCTTTCCCTCCTCTTTTGTCCCTCCATGTACGTGCCAGGTGTTCAGAGCCCTGCCCAGGGACATGCCTCCCTGATAATCTAGTACCAACATGGAGACACCTGTGTAACTTTGTGTTCTCTGCTTTGGAGAACATTTAAATACTGCTGTTAGCCGCAGACTTGGCTCAGATATTTTCTGTGGTTATGACTTTAGAGATACATTTTTTAGCAAAATTAGTGTGTTTCACCGAGCTTTCTGGGGGCAGAAGTCTAAAACTCCTGTCCGTGTCCTTGCCCCGTAGGGCCCATCTGCCATCTCTGTTCATCTCAAGTGAAGATGTGGTGGCGTTTCCAAGTGTTTTGAGGTGGGGATGATAAATGGTGGATAAATTTAGATATGCTGTAAGTCTACCTTCTCTCCCACAATCAAATTTTGAGGTTTATGTTCCTGAAATACACAATGGTAGGAGAGTTCACCTTTTCCTTATTTTTAACCAAGATCCTTACGTATATAATAACGTTTCCTTAACTTTTCTGACTTTAAACAAACTTTTTCCAGCGGTCGTTGCTAAAACCTTGACTCCTTCTTCACCAAGTATCTTAACTCCCTTTTCTTGTTCCACAACACTCCCATTTTCTCTTTGAATCATTTTTTTTTTACCAATATAAGTAATTTGGAGATTGAATTTATTAGATCTTAAATTCTCATATGCTTGGGTTTTGTGTAAGAAATGCTTGTATTTTTAGAAGAACTACCTTATTTTATTTTATTTTATTTTTTTTAAAGATTTTATTTATTTATTTGAGAGAGAGAGAATGAGAGATAGAGAGCACGAGAGGGAAGAGGGTCAGAGGGAGAAGCAGACTCCCCGCCGAGCAGGGAGCCCGATGCGGGACTCGATCCCGGGACTCCAGGATCATGACCTGAGCCGAAGGCAGTCGCTTAACCAACTGAGCCACCCAGGCGCCCCGAACTACCTTATTTTAGAACAGGGAAGAAAAAAATTTAATTTGGGGCCAAGATGGAGGAGACCAACACTTATTGGACATGTGGTATGAACCAGGCCCCATGCTAGATACTCTACTTACCTTTGATTATGCTGATTGAATATAAAATGAATAAGGAGTCGACAGGCCAACTTAGGTAAGGTTTCTTTGTTCAGCAGAATTCACTGCATTGAGAAATGTAGTATGGACTGTCAGGGATGAAAATAAGACACCCTAATGGCACTTACACAGAATGTGATGTATTATTTTTACACAAGATCTTCATTTCAGCCACTGCAGAATGGACAGAATTCCAGTTCCTCCCTGGCCTCCTAAGGTAGAGCCCAAGGTCTGACCTGGGTAGAAGACTTAAATCTGTTTGAGATAGAATAGTACTTCTAGTTTGTAGTTCTAGATTTTTTAGGTGTTACTTCAGATACTAATTTTTATGCACACTTTTCTGAGAGAGTATGAAGTAAAGCTACTAGTCAAACTAATTTGATCTTTAGAACATACTTAAAACAGAAAGACAGTTGGCAAGGAGAAAGCTACAAATGGGAATGGCAGCTCTGGATAGATAGGCTTTGGGGGCGGGGCGGGTCAAAGCTTGAGACCTATTTGCTGTGGTCTCCGAGGCCGAATGGCTGAGGTTTGTTGTGACCCGAGTGGGGCAGCAAGTCTTACCCTCAATGTACTGTTTGTACAGGCTTTCTGGTGGTTTGTACAGCATGGAGCCCCTTTCCTAGATTAAAATGCACACCCTGAGGGCAGCCCCAGTCCCCTCCCAGGGTCTGTGGTTTGTGTATTCCTGTGCAGTGGGGCCAGAGCCGCAGTCCAAACTGTAAATTCATTAAGCAAGGTGGCTGTTTCTGAGCTACTCAGTAAGTGCTTGGTGAAGTATAAAACAATAGTTACTGACGTGCGTATAGCAAACTTGGTTGGGTTCTTACCTACTACTCTGAACTTGACAGCCTTCCAGGGTGGGCAGAGTACATGCTATCTTCCTCCCCTCTCCTGTTTTTAAAAACAGTGTTATTGAGATATAATTCACTGTTGGGGCCACTCCGCAGAAACAGGATGGACCCTCCTCCTGCCCCCTCACACCCCAGATTTGCTCTGGATGTTGAGACTAATGACGTCGTATTCACGAGGAGGGTGTGAAGAGGTTAATTACTCATGTAATGAAGCTCCCGGAGGAGAGCAGGGCAGCTCCCAAGCAGACCCTGAGCCTGGTTTGGGGTTTCTGGGGTGGCAGCGGGTGGGGCCAGGATGAGGATTCCCGAGTGGTTTGAATTCCCTCCTGGGACCAAGGGAGGGAGCCACCTGGAACATCCGTTCAGTTTGGCCAGATGTGGGACAGAAGGGGAAAGAAGAGGGGGAAGGCCTAAAGCTGTTAGTAGTAAAACATCAATAGTGGAGTCAGGCTTAACAAACTGTAGAACTCACCTGTTTAAAATGTCAATCCAGTGGTTTTTAGTATATTCACAGACTGTATACTGTGTAAAAATAGCATGTATGTTAGAAACGCTGTCCAATTTCTGAACATTTTTGTTACTCCTAAAGGAAGTTTTGTGCCCATTAGCAATGACTCCCCATTCTCTGGCAACTACTAATCTACTTTCTCTATCTATGGATTTGCCTATTCTGGACATGTCATTTAAATACAATCATAAAAGATGAGGTCTTTTGTGACTGGCTTCTTTCATTCTGCATAACATTTTCTAGGTTCATCCATATTGTAGCATGCATCACTACTTCATTCTTTTTTATGGCTTAAAAGTATGACATCGTGTGGACATACCGTCCCAGTTTGTCATATTAAAAGATGATTGATTTGGAACCTGTGAGGGTGAGGCGGTGATGGGAGAGTCGGGTACCCTTATTAGCAGGGGAGGAAGACATGGGCTTGGGGCTCAAGACAGAGTCAAGGGTGGACATCCAGTCTTGGGAATTGTGAAAATTAGGGGTCATATTTAAAGGTAAGAGAGTAAATGTGACCTCCAAATTGAAATACATACTCTGTAGGTGGCTGAACTGGCTGCCAATAGATACCATCCATCTCCATGTCCTCTGATGGAATTCATGGGTAATTATCCTTGTAGACTAACCCAAGATCATTCTGATACAGAAAAATCAGTGAAACCAAATACACATTTGAATGGTTCATTTTGTCGTGCTTCTATCAGCATGAAACCCATTTTGGGCCTTGTTGAATCCTTTGCTCTAAATATTTTCTGTTGTTTTTCTTGCTCACTAATTTTGTTGGTTGGAAAATGATTAACATTTAAAATTGTTACAGGTTGCTTAAATGCTTATTAATAGGTCCCTAGGAAACATTTCTTCTTTCCTCTGAATGATTGTTAGGAAGTTGTTCTATTCTGTCCCATTGTTTTATTTATTAACTTGGGAGTTTTTAAAGTAATTCAAATAGAATATACTAGCAGCTTCAAATTTTGCTTGGTTATTATTTATAATCCTTTGTAAAGTTCAAACATAATCTTTCGTATCTCAAATGATATTCCCTGGCTTCTGCACCCAAGATGTCTAAAATAGGTAGTAACAATAAAAAATTAAGTTTAAATTTCTAAGTACCATCTTCATATTCAGCGAACTAATATTTTTTAAGTTGTTTTCTTCTAGGTACCATCTTTATATTCAGTGAATAATATTTTTTAAGTTGTTTTCCTTGCAGTGCAGAAGTTAAGATAGATGGTGAGCATTCTGAATTCTTAAAAGACAGATAATTTAACCCATGTGTTGGGTGTTTTATAGTCTACAGTATTGTGTTTCCATGTTATTTATCTGCCAGCATTGTGATGTCACATGAAGACTTGGCTCTTCTGATGTCAGGACTTGGGTATAGTCTTGAACACTGTAGCTCTGTTTTAACAGAGTTGCTATTCTGAAGCTGAATGTTCTAGACCACAGATGGTTACTCTTGTTTTTTTCCTGTGGCCAGGATCTCTACTCGTTTGATCTCTGTGGCTGTTAGATAAACCTTGCATTAAAAAAAAAAAAAAAAAAGAGAGAGAGAGAAGCCTAGGTTTGTTTTTTTTTTTTTTTAAAGATTTTATTTATTTGACAGAGAGAGACACAGTGAGAGAGGGAACACAAGTAGGGGGAGTGGGAGAGGGAGAAGCAGGCTTCCCGCAGAGCAGGGAGCCCGATGTGGGGCTTGATCCCAGGACCCTGGGATCATGACCTGAGTTGAAGGCAGACGCTTAATGACTGAGCCACCCAGGTGCCCCGAGAAGCCTAGGTTTTTGCTTATCTATGGGGCCTAAGAGGTAAAATAGCCATAAGATCCAGAAATTTTGGGATTATGTGACTATGTGGTATTCTCTAAAGATCTGCTTTTATTATATGATACGGGTTTCCATTAACTAACTCGCAGGTACTCAATCATTGTAATTCACTCTAACTTTAGAATCTGTAGATAGAAAATGGAAACCATCTGTTGTCTTATGAAATGAGGAATTCAGAACAGATCTTAAAAGAGCAGTAACCTTTTTCTAGATGCATATTATGGGTGGGAGAGGTTTTCCTGTGTTCATCATAGTCATTTTACTTAATTTATTTTTCATTTTTTAGAAGGAAAGTGCAAGAGTCAACTTAGTATTCTATCAGTGACATGCTTCCCTATTAGCCATCACCAAAGACACACATGGGTAGTATAGTGTTACTGAGTTCATTCTGCAGTGGAAGGACCTGGATTACTTATGCATCCCAAATAATAACCTTGTTGACTGTGGGACTTTAGTGTGTGTTTAGCATCACGTCCTAGAGCCCTGCTTCAGAAGGTATATGTCCAGCCTGATCGGGTCACCCTTTATGCATGTTCTCATTTGCATCTTTGGGTACCAGAGATGGGAGAATCCTATTAAGCAGTGCAAACTTGCTAGCCCTCTCTCTGGGAGAGTGGAAGTGGGCAGAAGTCAAGATTGACACAGCAGTTTTGTGTTCCCCTGTGATTTGCTGTCGGCAAGCTGTTACCCACACATGCAAAAGGTTGTTTGAAGTGGGCTTATACATGTTTCCATAGCAGCAGTCATCTTAGTGATTTCTCTCATTTTTGGGCTTTTTTTTTTTTTTTTTCTGTTCCTCGCGGATGCAGGATTAAACAAACAGCATATTTAGGTCAAGGAAAGAGATGTTTGCTAATATAGATGCTGGGCTAAGCATTCTGGGAGAGTGATTCCTTGCAGCAGATGAACATTCTTTGTGCCTTCCAGCAGCATCTGCAGCAGGGTGGCTGTCTGGCACCATTTTTTCATTTTGGGCAGGTTCTGAGATTCAGAACAATCCTAAGCAAATCACGGGAGCCGGCAGTTTTCCAGTAACCACATGTAAATCTTCGGCTTATTTGTTCTTTGGTATTAACAGGGAAGCAGTCTACTGGAAAAACGATACTTTAAAGATTTTGGTGCATTCGAGGTGTGTCATCTGGTTTTTGCACCACCCCTCCTATTTGACACTCGGAGCCGGGATTTTTTTTTTTTTTTTTTTTGTCAGGCAGTTGGGCAGGAGCAGATTCTAGTACAACAGCTCGGAGCTTCCCTTCTGTTCTGGTGCCGGCAACTGCCTGTCATGAAGATGGTTCAGTGGGAGCCTGCTCAGAAGAGCCAAGGAAGATGATGTGGAAATGGAGTAGAGATTGCTAGAAATCTGAACATCCACACCTTGGGGATGGGTTGCACTACTAGTGTAATTCTGTTTAAAGGCATCCGCACCGTTTTTGAAAGAAACTGTGCTTATATGTGCAAACAGCAAGGAGAGAATAATGCCCTTGAATATACAGCATACCATTGGACAAAAGAAGATTCAGAACTATTGATCTCCTCCTGTCTGGTAAATGCTGTCTTGCTTAATTAAACAAGTACTTTGATGGTGTTAGAATAAACTCGTCTTTACTTATAAAGCAAATATATTTGTTTACTTCAGTATGCTTATATATCTCTAGCCTGGGTGTATAAATGGGTAATTAAGTGGCCTTAAGTGTAATTATGAGGTGCCTGTTTGTATGTGTGAGAATGCCATGCATTCATCAAAGCTTAAATACATACAGAGAGAGAAGCTGGAGTAAGATAATTGATTACAGATTAGTTTTCTAAGTTAGCTTCATGAGCTTACATGTTCTTGGTACAGTCTCAGAAATAATGTGTGGCAAAGTATGTATTTAGGGCGTTCTATACTGAATCCTCTACCAGTGATAGTGAATTATTCAGTTCCTTTACATCTTGGTCTTTTCCTTGGTGAAATTTTCTTACTAACGGTTTGTGGTCAGTCCTTCCATCAGAGGGAGAAATTTAAAGGGAGCATGAAAGAAAACTGTAATGGGTGTGAGAAAAATATTTATAGTTTTATTGTTTTAAGTCTGACTACTTACAATGTTTTTGGGTGAAGGTTCTTGAGAGTACAAGGAAGCTTAGCTGACACTTGTGTGTTCTTTTCTCTCCTTACGATGCACGCACGAGGAGGTGTCAGGTCATAGATGGGTGTGCCTCTCCATGGCCTTCTCACAAATACCAGGCTCGTGAGGAAGCTGCATATGGGTCTCCTCTTCCCTCAGGATGCCTTGCCATTTTCCCTTCTGTTCTTATCACAGCTTTTTGTCAAAACGAGTGAGAATAACACACGTGGGAGTTTCTGCGTCTGAGTCTGGCCAGCAGCCACTCGGTATGGTGAGGGCGAGGTGTGTGGAAACCCCAACTCCATTCTCGGTTGTTAGGCTGCCATCTGACAGGGAGAGGGAGTGCTGGGGGGCCATAGGCACCTCGGGATCAGATCAGGTCACCCCAGCGTTGCAGGAACCCAAGAGAGGATGCATTTTGTAGAGTGTCTTATGTGACATTAGCTTTCAAGATACATGGGAGGAAGGGAAAGAGAGCATCATTTGAGCATCAGATGCATTTTGGAAGGCAGTATTATGTGTGGGTTTGGAACTTAAGTGGGGCTGTATTAACTATTAAATATTTTAAACTCTAATGTATTTTGGAATATGCTTTTGAGAACAACTGGTATCAGAGATTAGAAGGAGCAGCTCATTACGGAGTCTGCCCCATTAGGTGTAATCTATAACCCTCACAGTCCTGGCACTGCTTGGCCAGTAAAGGCAACGTCTCTCCCATGCTGCCGGCTTATGCTCCCTCAGGTCACACTGACTTGTCTTGGGTTAACCCATCTTTGAGAGACTCTGCTTGTTTTTCTTTTTATTTTGTTGCACGAGGGAGTAATAACCTGCCAGGGGCTTTGTCGGCACGCTGGGGCTGGATTTTGAAGCACTGTTCCTATGCATTGGGTCAGGTGCTGTCTGCCCACCACCCTTGCCTGCACTAGCAGACTGAGAAAGACGTGACCATGTGCACCTGTGGCCGAGGTGCTGTGGGTGGAAAGATGCACCCTCTCCCTCCCACTGCTCTCCCTGCTTCTGTCCTTGACCCTTGACCTTCCCCTCACTCAGCAGACAGTGGTCCTTTGCAAAGGAAAGTCTGATGGTTATTCCTCTACTCAGAGTCAGATCCGGGATCCTTCCTGTGGCCTCCCGGTCCATCCCTACACACCTGCTGCCCCTGCTTCTCCTGGCCACCCCCATTTGCTTCTCACTCTCTCCTCATTCCTCATTTCCCTGCTGTTCCCTCCTGCTGGACACTCTGGCCAGGCATTACCTGGTTCACCCCTGGCTTCTTACAGGGCGACCTCTGATTTCCCCTTCTCAGTGAGGCTTCTTTGACCCCTGGCATAGGGGTCAAAGCACCCTTGTAGCACCCCCAGCACACCCTTCTCTGATTTCCTGCCATGGTTTCTTCCTAATATTTATCTCCATCTGACATACAGTTAGTCAAGTATAGTAAGAGTAGTTAGTAGTAAGTAGTACTTAACCATACTTACAACAAGGATAAGCTTTCTTTTTTTAAAAAAAATTTTAACTTTTTATTTTAAAATAATTTTAGACAGCATAAAATAGCAAAAATAGAACTGAGGTCCCATATTTCCTTCATAAAGCTTTCCCTAATTTTAACAAATGACATGACCGTAAAGAATAAGCTTTCTGATGGCTGGGATTTTGTGTTTTGTTTGCCATTCTGCCCCAACAGCTAGAACAGTGTCTGATTTGTATTAAGTGCTCAGTTAATGAGTGAATTCTGATAAAATGGTTTTATGGTCCTGAACTTGAACTTGGAGAAGATGTTGAGAATTTAGGTTATAATCACTTATCCTAAAACCAAAAGTCTTTTTTCAAACATTTTTGTTGTTTCCCCCAAACAATAACTGGCACATTTTCAATAATGTCCACTAGAGTTGTACTTTTCAATCCTTCTGTCCTGGAGCTGTACCAAGAAGTTATGTGGTTCAAGGCCAAACATTCCATGGGTTTGCTGTGGTCATGACTGACAATTGATGATATAATCTTTGGACAGTATCCAGACTAGCTCTGTTGAGACCTGTCCCAGGGCACAGGCATTGGAGGGCCTTCTCATCCCTTGGCTTGAGCCAGCCAAACTTTAAGGGAGCCCTGCCAGGTGGTACTCCCATGAGCCCCCTTCTATGCACAGGTAGGCTGACCTACTCTTCAGGCAGATGTGGGCCTGTCAGGCCTTGGTTATAGGGTGGCTGCTACCCATCCTTCCTCCAGCTCAGGGGGCTACCCAGCCTGTGGCTCTGCCTTACCTGTCAGCAGGTCAGACTGGTGCTTCGCCTGCTCCTCAGGGTATAACCCCCACCCCGGCCCTCCAGTGCGTACTGAATCGTGTGGAGGGAGAGGAATAATGTTCATGAGGCTTAGGGCTTGAGGCCCCCCAGTCTTTGAGAGACTCTTAAATATCCCACAAATCTGTCCATGTGTCAGAAACCCATGTGGGTGGACTGCCTCATTTTGGCGTCAGTGGAGTTGCTGCTCCTGAACTAAGCTTTGTGTTTTCCTCTTGGCCTAACTGAAGGGCATCATAAGAAACATCCTTATGAAAGTGATGTCTGCCATGAGGGTTTTGTTGAGGGCATTGCTCATTTGCTTTTGGATCGGCCAGAGGCACTGTAGTGTAGTGGTTAAGAGTGCCAAGTCAGTCCGTAGAGCACACGACTCCTGAGGGTTCTAAGTTTGAGCCCCATGTTGAGTGTAGAGATTACTTAAAAATAAAATCTTAAAACAAACAAACAAACAAAGAGTGCTGACTCCGGAGCCAGCCTGCAGGGCTAAAATCCCGAATCCACAGCTTGCTAGCTGTGTGACTTTGGGCAGTTTACCTAACTGCGCTGTTCCTCAGTTTCATTATTAATGAGTAATGAAATGGATCTGTACTTCATGAAATGCAGATGGTAACAATACTTTCCTCATAGAGTTATTGAATGAATGAATATGTCTAAAGTCCTTAGGGTAGTGTTTTATATATAAGTTAGTGCTAATTGTTAGCTATTACCATAATTATTTCTGTTTTTTTTTTTAGTGTTCTTTTTATGAGGGGCCCTGGAAGTAAATTTCTTCTCTCTATACTCTGAGCGGTTGTGCTTTTTCTGAGGAACTACTTTGTATTTTATATACATGAAGATTCATGTAAATGGTCCCAGCCACCTCTTCAGTTGACTGTTAAAGAAAGCTTAGATTCAAACATGTGACCCAATTCTAACAGATATATAGGCTCTTAAAAAAAGATTTTTTTAAAAAATTTATTTGAGAGAAAGAGAGAGAAAGTGGGGGGAGGGCCAGAGGGAGAGAATCTCAAGCAGACCCTGCTGAGCACAGAGCCCTATTTGGGGGGCGTGGGTGGGAGGGGTCTTGATCTCATGACCCTGAAATCATGACCTGAGCAGAAACCAAGAGTCGGCTGCTTATGACTGAGCCACCCAGGTGCTCCAGTGATTTTTTTTTATTTGCCCTTAAACTTTGCTTCTTATTTTCCTATATTACTATTTTATCACCGTCTGCTTTTTCTCATCTGTTTATTAAATACTTTTTATCTTATTTTTTAAGTTATTTATGTAAATAATTTTAAATCCTTTTGCAACAAGGCAGAGCATAAATTAATAAGCTAATGGAGACCTTTATAGTGAAGAAAAAGCATTTTTATGATCACTAAGGTTGGCTCTGAAGCAAAAATTAGATGTCTATAGTGCAGACTTTAGCTTTATAAGGCTGCAACTGTAGAATCTTGTACAGGAAGGTTCTTTTTATATCTAAACAGCATGAATCAGCCCCATGGTGGGTAGGACACTGGGAAATGGGCTTATCTGGCATCTGGGGACTGACTGAATTTCAGCAGTACCACAGTTAAATTTTGACTAGTAATCCTACTGCAATGGAGGGGCAAAGCTGAGTTAGGATAGTCTCTATTTCCCGAGTATAGATTTTTCCTAATGTCTCCCTTTTCTAAGTAATTGAATGTATTAGTTCAGCTCATTCCAGACACAACCTTGAATGCTTCTGTGTGCCGAGCGCTGGCGAAGTGATGAGGAAGCTCACGTCCCTGTCAGGGAAGGACCGGCAGAACTCTCAGGGCCTGTCAGGGGCAGGAAAGCACAGCTCCGCCCAGTCACCTTCCATGAGGAGGGGTGGCACGAGTGACACCATACACTTGTAAATCCCCTTTTTCCTTGTCTAGGAGGGTTTGTGATGGGCCCAGCCTTATTGACTAGGACTTGACCTGTTTTACTCAAGCCAGTAACATAATATTCCCCTCTCTTAACATGTCCGTGGAAGGCCTGAGGAGCTGTGGGGTTATTCTGTACCGTGCTGTCTTCTCGCCCATTAGAACTCACGTGGAAGAAGTTGCAGCTAGGACCCTGTCAGCAGCCCCGTAGAGAGCGGTCAGGAAGGCAAACTGCTGCAAGTCACAAGGAGAAAACACACTTTCTGTCTTCCATTTCTTTTGTGACCTGATGGGATAATAAGGATAATTTTACCCATTATGAGTTAATATTTGCCTTTTTCTTTTTACCTCCTTAAAGCTGTGAAGTTTTTCATGTTTTTTTTTTTTTGTTGTTGTTGTTGTTAAGATTGGCTACACATCCTCAGCATGTTCTCAGCCTTTATCACAGTATAGAATTTTATCAGACCACTGTAGTCTCCCCAGGCTAAACAGTCCTTCCTAATAGAAAATACCTGTCGGCTATGAAAATCCTCTGATTTATCGTATGTGCACTGTGCAAGAGAATGGAGTTGAGGGTGATAATGTTGTCTGGCTCTGAAGAGCCTGCAGTCCGGCTTGTGCATGTCTGTGTGTCTGTTTGGAGGTGGGGAGGGGTGGGAAGGAGGGGGGAGCATAAATGGTGAATCTGTGACAAGTGATAAGTGAAAAATTGTATAATACCTGCTTGTGGAAGTGGAGAAAGTATAGTCTAGATCTTGATGATTTTAGGTGTGCCCTCATCACTTTTTCTTGCACTGTGAGAACTGTCTTGAGGTATAAGAAAGCAGAAACCTGCTTAGTGGCCTTCCGGAACCTTCCTTTGGTTCTCCATCCGATCACTGGACTATGGCTTCGGATAGGCTGTGTTTTCCATTTTATTTCTAATATCCTTCCTAATGATGCCCAGTGGGTTTTGTTTTTGTTGCCTGTTTGGATCACAGCAGTAAATTGGAGATGTTTTCAAGGAACAGTCAGTCTGCTCTGATTCCTAGATCCATTTCCTGCATCTTGAGATTGCGCTGCTCTGTTGATGCTGCTTTTTTTGAGTGCAGCCAGTGTGACTAGCGCGAAAGCGTATTGCATCTTTCCCCGATGCTTTATTAAAATTTACTATCTTATTAATATTTATTAAATTATAAACAGGTAATTAACGTTCATTGTAGAAACTAAGCATGCTAATGTTCAGTACATAGAGGTAACCACCGATTTAAACATTTTTAGGCAAAACCTTCCAGAATTTCATCCGTGTACAGCATGGTTCATAAAAAACATGTAATTGTTTAGAGTTGCTGTGGACTAAATTGTGTCCCTCCCAAAATTCAAATGTCGAAGCCCTAATCCCCAAAGTGACCACATCTGGAGATATGGGGTCTTTTAGGAAGTAATTAAATTAAATGGAGTCATAAAGGTGGGGCCTCCACCTAATAGGGCTGTGACCTTATTAGAAGAGTAAGAGACTCCTAACTCTCTGCCATGTGAGCACACAGCAAGAAGGCAAGCTGTCTGCTGTAAGCCAGGACAAGGGTCTTCACCAGGTACTGACCTTGGACTTCAGCTTCCAGAACTATGAGAAAATACATTTCTGTTGTTTAAGCCACCTGGTCTATGGTATTTTGTTGGGGCAGCCCAAGCTAATACGTAACTATAATAAACATGTTATTTTGCTATGTAGTCTATAACTAGCTTTAAATAATCTCCACAGTATATCACAGATGTCTTTCCATGTTAATGAGTATACATTTATGAGTCAATCTTAATGGCATCATTTCATTGTATAGATGTGTCTTGGTTCATTTCAGGCTGCTATAACAAAATACCATAGACTGGGGTGTCTTATAAATAAAAACATCTATTTCTCCAGTTCTGGAGGTTGAGAAGTCCAAGAGTCAGGCATGCACAGATTTGGGGTCTGGTGAAGGCCCACTTCCTGGCTCCCTGAGGTCTGTCTTTGCAGTATAAACTCACATGGGGGAGGGTTGGTGGGTATCGTGGAGTCTCTTTTATAAGAGCACTATAATCTCTTACAGATTTTTTTATTTTTTTAAAAGAGCTTCATGAGGACTCCACCCTCATGACCTAATCACCTCCAAAAGGCCTCACCTCCACGTACTGTCCCATCGGGAATTAGGTTTTAACATACGCATTTTGAGGGGACACAAACATTTACATTTCAGGATGTGACATTTTGTTTAACCTGTACCCACTTTTTTACTTTTCTGTTCTTTTTCCCCCACTCTTCTCTGTTTTTTCTATCCTTGCGTATATGCTTTAAACATGTCAAATTGTTTTCTTACCACAGATTTCTAGACCTGGAGTAGCTAGGTCAGAGTATATTTGCTTTTTAAAGGGTTTTGATATCTGTTTAGCCGGATTGCCCTCCAGAAAGGTTATTTTGAGATTTTTAAAAGTTGAAGACAAGAAAATGTGTTTCTTTCCTTGGGATTTCAAGCAGCCTGCCTTCCTTTTTGTTCTTTATTAAGATGCTGATGGCGTTATCTATGAACAGAATAACATCGCCTTAGATTGCTGTATTGTTAGGCCAATAACATATACCAGGGTTCAGATTAGTACTAATTTTGCCTCAACTGCTGGAAGCATGACCACTGGCATACTTACAGATCCCAGAGGAATTCTGAAATGTTCCATTGTGGGGGCTGGAATGTGTTTGTTCTGGGAGGTCTTCACCCTTTCAGAGTTCGTAGCTGTTTCTTAGATATTAAAGAGGAAAGCAGAAGAAATACTGAGTAGAAACAGATGGGTAAAGCCGTTGTTGCTTTGCTCAAGTCTTACTTTTTAGATATTCGAAGTAGCTGATTTATATTTCTTTCACAGATTCAGTGAGAAGCAACAACTCTTTTGCTTTTTAAAAGTAACATTGTCTTTCATATTTAGAATATATAATTATTAGAGGAAATTTAGAGACTACAGAGAAGAATAAAGAGGAGAAGAAAAATCAACCATAATCCCACAACCTAGAAATAATTACTGTTTAACATGTACTGTGTGTTTTCTAGTATTATTCTCTGCTTATGCAAATATAAAAATGGTATACTATTTCATAAATAATTCCTGATGCCTTTTTTTTTTTTTAAGTAATCTCTACACCTAACACGGGGCTCAAACTTACATCCCTGAGATC
The DNA here is from genome assembly GCF_037043125.1 of Eumetopias jubatus. Lineage (NCBI taxonomy): Eukaryota > Metazoa > Chordata > Mammalia > Carnivora > Otariidae > Eumetopias > Eumetopias jubatus. The sequence goes on along the minus strand of NW_028274809.1, from coordinate 182,442,999 downwards.
AGACGTGACATGCTGCACCAACTGAGCCAGCCAAGTGCCCTTCCCGATGCCTGTTCCACTTCTTTGTTTTTAAAGATTTTATTTATTTTTTTGAGAGAGAATGAGAGAGAGTGCATGAGAGGGGGGAGGGTCCGAGGGAGAAGCAGGGAGCCCGATGTGGGACTCTCTGGGACTCCAGGGTCACGACCTGAGCTGAAGGCAGTCGCTTAGCGAACTGAGCCACCCAGGCGCCCCTATTCCACTTATTTTCTTATGACCATTTTCTTATGCCCATAATGTTCCATTAAAACACTAGTATGTGCGTAATATTCCATTGTACTGTATATTCTAGAATTTAAGTGCTTTTTGTTATTAGGCACTTAGGTTATTGTACATTAAAATTACAGGGGACATCTTTACCCAAAAATCTTTCTATGGATTTTTAATATTTTCAGAGGCTAGATTCATGAACATGAACTTGCTAAGGTAAGAAGGAATTTTTAAAAGTCCCTTTAAGGCATATATTTTATTGCTTGACGATTGATTCCATTTACATTCCAGCAGTAGTGAATATTTTGTCTTTTTTTTTTGTTTGTTTGTTTCTGTTTTTTTAAAAGATTTTATTTATTTGAAAGAGAGGGAGAGTGTGTGTGAGCTGGGGGGAGGAGCAGAGGGAGAGGTACAAGCAGACTCCGCGCTGAGTGTGGAGCCTGACTCAGGGCTTGATCTCAGGACTCTGAGATCACGACCCAGCGGAAATCAAGGGTTGGATGCTTAACCAACTGAGCCACCCCGGTGTCCCTAGTCTTGTTTTATAAATGATTATCGCATCATGTTTTGCCAACGTGAGAGACAAAGATATGACTTTCAAGCTCCAAATCCTTTGTCATCTTTATTTAAAATATTTCTCCATTTTGTCATTTGCCTTTTGATTACTTTCTTTATAGTATTTGTTTTACTAACAGAAGTTTAAATGTATGTGATAAGCATAATCATCTTTTCCTCTGTGATTTCTCCCATTGCTTTTATGCTCAGAAATTCTTGCTTACCTCAAATTAGATATTCACCGGTATTTTCTTTTGGAATTATTTGTTTGTTTACTACTTGGCTTTTTTGTCCAAAGATCCTGTCACCTGTTTTTGTAAATAGAGTTTTATTGGGAGCTTGGGTGGCTCAGTTGGTTAAGCAACTGCCTTCGGCTCAGGTCATGATCCTGGAGTCCCAGGATCGAGTCCCACATCGGGCTCCCTGCTCAGCAGGGAGTCTGCTTCTCCCTCTGACCCTCTTCCCTCTCGTGCTCTCTGGCTCTCATTCTCTCTCTCTCAAATAAATAAATAAATAAAAATCTAAAAAAAAAAAGTAAATAGAGTTTTATTGGCATAGCCACACTTCTTCATTGTTGTTGATGACTGCTTTCACAGTGGCATGGTTGAGCAGTTGTGACAGGAACCTGTAATGTTCAGTAGCTGGCTTAAAATATATATTAGCTGGCCCTTTACAGTTTGCCGACTCCTGGATATATATAGTTTAGTTGAGGCCCTAATTTGATTCCCTCCTTACCTCCAGCTCTCATTTTTCCCAATCCTGTTTGTTGAATTCATTCATTCCTTACTCACTGATTTGTGATTCTGCCTTTATTATATTTTATGTTCTTTTATATTCTAGCCTTTATTTTGGTACCATTCTGTGTCCATTACAGAGGGAAAGTTCTTATCCAGCTGCCAGTTCAATTGCAATTTAGTAAAAATAGAAACAAGAAATTTAGAGGGAGAAACAAATTCTTCATTTTTAAGGTAGAATAAATAGACTATCCTCTATAAGTTGCTGAATTGAGTAGTCTTATAAAGAATGTATTGGTAAAGATTCAGGAGATCAGGGTTAAGGTTTGAATGTAGAGTTAAGTATATTTGTAAATCTGTTTCCTTGTGAACTAGCCTGTTCATACAGCCCATCAGGCTTGTCTTTGTAAGGACTCTCTGGTGCATTTTGATGAAAGAAAAATTCCAGTGTGGCAGCTGCATCCTCAAGTAACCTTGATTTGATTCTACATATTTTCTATTTCTGGTCTTTGCTAACAAAAGGAGTCCCAGCAAAATATAAGCAGAGGTATTACTAGAGTTTCCAAACCAAGTGTATTCGTGTCTACAGGAAATACATCTGTATCTTAATAGATGGAGAATAGATTCTAGCTTTCCCGTTACATGTTACATGAATTCTGAAGATAATTTTCCTCTACCCTCATGTTACATGTGTGTGAAGGTTTGGGTATGTTGTATGTCTGCGTGTGATGTAGGTGTGCCTGTGTATCTGTGTATGCCTGTGTGTACTTTTTGTTACCTCAGTCCTGGAATATTGGATAAAGGAGTACTTTACTTTTTTTCAAATGTCAGTGAACAATCAAAGGCTTTATCTGAGGATGCATTTCAATGAACATTTGTTTCTCTGCCAAGGAAACACCCGTATCCTAGGGACTGAGGTAGATGTGAAGACATGGAGCTAGTAGCCGGCTGTAGGTTTTCTCTTCCCTCTGGAGTAGGTTTGGGCTCTACAGAGTCTCTGTGATGAGTTTGCTTGTAGAATGCTAAGATATAGACTTGGTGGCAGTCCTATATGCTATGTAGTTTTGCCTTCTGCACTTCTGGTATTTCTTGTGTGTTTTCTAGACTGATGAAATAGGCGACAGCATCGTCGAACAATCAGTCTTAGAAATTACTCTGATTTCTCTCTGCTTCCTTTATTGTTGAAGAGCAGTCAGAAAGAACCCGGAAACCTTTTCTTTGTTTTTTCCTTCCACTAGAAAGAACTATTTCCTTTACTCACAACACTTCTGACAACAAATGTGTGGGTTTCCCCCTGCCCCCCACATTAAACAATTTGGGCACTTAACTACCTAGAGTGAGTAGAGACTCTAGAGGTTGAGGGCTCAGTCCCACAAGACTGCCCCCATTTCAGATGCTGGTCTGAAGTCCCAGTTTGTCACCTCTGCATTCAGCTGACTGGCTGTAAATCTGGGGTTCCCATGACCCCTTCCATAGGTTAGATAATTTGCTAGAAATGCTCACAGAACTCAGGAAAATACTGATTATTACTGGTTAATTAAAAAGGATGTAATTCAGGAACAGTCAAATGGAAGTGATGCATAGGGCAATGTACGGAATGGGATGCAGGGCTTCCATCCCCTCTCTACGTCCATCACACTCCTGGCCCCTCCATGTGTCCACCGACCCAGAAGCTCTCGGAACCCCTTCATTTAGGGTATTTATGGAGGCTCCATTATGTGGGCATGATTGATTAAATAATTGATCATTGGTTATGAACTGCATCTCCTGCCCTTCTCTCTCTCTCTGGGTCAGGGGACTGATCTGGAAGATCCAACCCTTTAATCACTTGGTTGGTTCCTCTGGCAACCAGCCTCCTGGAGTCGCCTCGTTAACATAAACTCAGATTAGGTTGAATGGGGCTTATTATGAATAACAAAAGATACTCCTTTGTCACTCATGGAATTCCAAGAGTTTTAGAAGCTTTGTACCAGGAACAGGGGCAGAGACCAAATATATATTTCTTGTTGTGTTACACCTCCTCTTCTTTTCTTTAATTTTCAGATATTCATTGGATGCCTGCTAATATAGTTCCTGCTCTGAGAGAGCCAGTAGGAGCTCTTCAGTGGGATGCAAGCTGTGATGGGCGTAAACATAGCTACGATGCAAAAGTCTATGAGGCATGCCTAGCTCACCTTTGGGACAGAGTCAGGGAATGCTCCTTCCTTGGTGGAGGTGATATCTAACTTGAAGGAAGAGAAGACTGTACTAGGTGAAGGGGTAGGAGAGGGACATACCTGCTAAGGAAGCAAAGTCCCGGGGAGGGAGAGCTGAGACCTCCTGAGAGCTGCTAGTAATTCCACGAGGCTGGAGGGGGCTTACGGAGCTGGAGGACAACTGTGGGGGTACACTGGTGACCAGTGGGCTAGAGGGGTAAGCAGGGACCAGATCCTGGTGGGTCTTTTGGTACTTTATTCCAATATTGAAGGGGAGCCATTTACTGAAAGTTTTAGATAAGGAAAGACATGGTCAGATTGACGTTTTAGCAAGATCACTCAGACTGCAGAGTGAATGATGGATCGGAGAAAGGGGGCAGGGTCTGAAGATAGGAACCCTAATGAGGGGGTCCTTGCAGCAGAATGACAGGTGATGTTGGCCTCATTAAGGTAGATGGTAGTAGAGATGGAGAAAAGTTTCTGGATTTAAGAGAAGGTTAAATCTAGGAGAGAGAGGGAGTCAGGGGGAGGAGTTAAGAGCGTTCAGATGTTTGCCTCGGGCACCTCTGGGGCATCTCTTGAGGGGAGACCCATTTTGAGGGACTGAGTCTGAGGGAGTTGGGATGGAGAGGAGGATTTCGGTTTGGGGCATCCCTAGTGTGAGCTTGGACACGCCAGAATGGAGACATCTGTAGATCAGTAGACCATGACTGTTGAGGCTGTAGGTAGAATTGTGGGCTCCAGCAAGGGAAGGATGGCATGGGAATGGATGGGGTCCCCTGGTGAGAGTGCCCTGGGAAGTGCAGAGGAGAAGGAGCTGGAGTAGCCGTCCTGAGTTGAGTGCTGGTGGTGGTGGGGTGGACGATAGCCTGGTTTGTATTTGGAAACAGGAGTGTGGCCGTAGCTTGAAGAAATGGGCCTGCAGGTGTGTCCGTGTGTGCTCTTGCTTCCTGTGCTCCGACCGCATCATCTTTATTGTTCATAGAAACATGTAGGAGGTATGTGCACAGTGTCCTTCTTGGCACAACAGGCTTTCCAGTAAGTATCTCCTCTGCTTCTTGGAAGGGGCTTATACAGTGGAGTGGGGGAACTGGATCACTGAATAAAGCCCCCCTTCTCTACCTCCTCCCTTCCCTCCCCTCCATCAGAATAGCTGACACTTACTGAGTGTTCCCTGGTTATCATGCATGCTTCTCCGCTCTTTTATGTCTAGTGACTTACTTAATCCCTAGGACAACCCAAGAGCTAGATACTCTTGTTACCTTTATTTTATAGATGGGGAAATGGAGGAACCAAGAGAAAGGTAAATATTGTCTAAGGTCACGTAGTGAGTAGCACAGCCGGGATTCAGACCAGTCATTGAATTCCAGAGCCCTGTGCTCCTCACCGTGGTACTGTAGAGTCTTGCCTTTCAGTATAACAAACATAACTGTTAAGGCGAAGTCCTGATGGGATGTGGAAAAGTACTCAGGAGTGAATGAACCCCGCAGCAGTAGAGGAGTGAGAAAAAGATGAACAGGGAGCCCAGTCTAGCTTGGGAGACAAAAGTAAACATTAGTAGAAGAAAGGGCTGATTCCACAAGAGTCAAAGGGTGATGTGAACCAGTGACCAGGGGTGATCAGGAACGCTTGAAGAGAAGCCAGCATCTGAGCTGAGTTTGAAGGATGAACACAAACCCTAATGGGGTTAGGGTATAGACAGGGCTGGGGTGGATCTGCATCAATCGGAAGGGAACAGTGAGTTTAGAAGTGTGTAGGGAAGGGAGAGAAGCTCAGAGCTGTGTGTGAGATGAGGTGGCCAATTCCTGAAGAGCTGCCTCGTGTGCCCAGCCCGCCGCGTTCTGGTCTGGAAGACTGTGGAGCCACTGCTGAGTATTTTAGACCATCCTCATGTCAGAGTGGGGTCAGAGTCAGAAAGGAAGAGAAGGGAGGCAGGGGGCCAGGGGTGAAAGCTCTGAGCCCCCAGGCAAGCCCTTTGATTGAGGGGACGGGGGGAAAGGGTTAGACTGGAGCGATTTTTTTATGGAGCTAGAATTTGCTCGACCGTTGCACACTGGCAGTGGGTGAGGGAGCAGGAATAATAACACCCGGTCTTCTGACTTGGGAGGTGGTGATGCCATTAATCAAATGCAGGCTCTGCAGGGGCGGGGGCAGGTTTCAGTGCCCGCTGGTGTGAGAGCAGGGAAGGGAGAGACCAGGAGTTCACTTGGGGTCTTGCTGAGTTTCCAACACTTGTGGAACCTTCAGGTCAGAGACAGATCCAGCTTTTGGAGGCCCTGAAGCGTTTACAGCGTAGAGCCCCTCTTCAAGAAAACGAATAGAAAATTACAAATACCAAGTTAGGTGTAGGACCTTGGTTGAGGCCCCTGCCTGCCAGGGAGGGTCCTGCAGCTTAAGCCTTGTTAACTTCTGCTGAGCCTGCTCCGGCTTCATGGCAGATGTCTGAGGCTCCCTGAGGTCTCCTTTCCTGTCCCTGTCTTCCTGGATGTCAGGAAGTCCCTGTAGGCTGGTCGTCCAATGAAAGTTAATCCAGGGATTACCTTAATGTGGTGTCTAGGAAGACCCATGCCTCGCCTTCTGACTTCTCTGCAGAAGATGTACCCTGCTTCCACTGTCTTCCTATCACACAAGAGAAACAGAGAGAAAAAGCCACAAAGTGCTTTTATTAGATGAGGGTTTGGGATTTTTATCCCTATCTATGACCAAAAGAGGATAACAGTATGAAAATATACCTACTTGGATTATCAACAGGAATTGGAAGCCGTGTAGACAATGAACTATTAACACTTCCAGCTTTTCCTGTGAAGAAAGAGTTTTGGGGAGCTGTTTCACCTGTACTCTTACTTAGCATAAAACCTTTTAAACCAAGTTTATGTGGTTTCCTAATAGGGATTAAAAGTGGTTTTGTAATAGCCAGTAAATGTAAGGCACAAGGCAGCACATTTAGATAATTCTCCCAATAATACTTACAAAATAAGTTTTGTGGCAGTAAGATGGGTGTGGAGAACAGAACCCTAGAATTATTGTTTAGTCTGTGTCTTTGATAACTCCAGCTGAAAAGCCTTTCCCTGCAGGGAGGTGGTTGCCGACACTGCCAAGGACAAGGTTATCTTTGGGCACAATGTTGTCTGCCCTCCTCCTGCTGCTCTTGGGCCTGTGGGACCCCACGACAGCCCTCACCCTTGGGGTGGCCACCTGCCCACCCTAACCTTCAGTGTTCCAGAATCCACCCCCACTTCCTTTTTTTCTGTCGGTCTCTGTGTGTGAATGATCTCAGCTAGATGTTGGGCTCTTATCTGATTAAAACATTCACACGTGGTATAAATAACTAACAATTATATCTGCCAAAGGGCATTTGCATTTCAGAGGGGAGTTTGCTAACTAAGGGTAGCACTGGAGGTGATGATGGAAGATTTGGGAGCAGCTTGTCATTTATTTCCAAACTGTGGAGTGAATGGGATTTGGATGCCAATGAGTCTCTTGAGTTTGGGTTTTTGTTTTGATTATAGAAGGAGAGCGTTTTTACCTCATTTTTCTTCCTTTTCCAAGTAGGGGAGTTTTCTGTGTATGGTTATCTAGAGCAAATTTCAAATGTTTAATTGGGGAGGGCATGAGATTTTTAGGGGGGGCCTATTTTGCTGTGTCTTGACGCCTGCAAGCCACCCAGTTCCTCTCCCAAGCTCCCAGAAGATCAGCTTGGGCCTCGAGCATCTCGCTTTGGAAAGATTGACTCCTGCTCTTGTGCACCGAAAATATCTGCAGATTTCATCACCGGGCCTTGTAAAGAAGGAGCACTAAGGCGTTACTTTCTCATTCAAGTCCATGACCTGCTCCCACTCTGAGTCTGTGTTTAGATCTGAGGGCTGCATCTTAAGGAGGATATATCGGGGCAGGAGAAAATCCAGAGAGGGGCTATTAAAAGGACCAGTGCATATTTATAACAAAGTTGGTAGGTAGCCTCTTTCTTCTATGTGTGTTCCCTCCCAGAGCCTTAAGTCAGACCAGATCATCCTGCTTTTATAAATCTGATTTTGGGGGGGGTGTGGGGGATCTTGTGGGATGGGGGTCAAAGACAGGCAGAGCCCTGAACGTTCTGGCCAGACCTGGAAAGTGGTCATCATTGTCCTATTTTTTTTTTTTTTAAGATTTTTATTTATTTATTTATTTATTTGAGAGAGCGACAATGAGAAATGGAAAGAGAGCACATGAGAGGGGGGAGGGTCAGAGGGAGAAGCAGACTCCCCGCCGAGCAGGGAGCCCGATGCGGGACTCCATCCCAGGACTCCAGGATCATGACCTGAGCCGAAGGCAGTCGCCCAACCGACTGAGCCACCCAGGCGCCCCTATCCTATTTTTGCTTCCTCTTTTCCACCAACCAGAGTAGGATTTCACCAGTGCTTCTTTGCCAAATTGATAAATGCAGGCGCATTTGGGGAACTTTGAGGCAAGGCAGTTAATGCTGAATTTCTGTTTTCTCTTTTCACCCTTAGAATTCAGCCACCTTTTAGAATGGCTGTTGTGGAACAGAAGGATGCAGGCTGCTGCCCAGATCATACTCTTGTGACCGGTGTTGTAAAACAAGTGGAAACTCTGATAGTTTCTGCAGATGTGTGTTTATCAAAAATGCTGGGCACTGTCCAGAGGGAGAGCAGAGAGTAATGCTCTTAATTTTGAAAAAGAACCTCTAGCTGCATCAGAACATTTAAACCTTTTTCATTTTTTATAATTTCTAATCACTCTCTGTTAAAAAAGGAATGTGTAAAAAAAAAGAAAGAAAGAAATGTAAAGAAAAATGTTGAGGATAAGCTTTAAGACTGCTTATGTTGTCTGAACTGCAACCCCAGACATGTAGGACTTGGCTGGGACCAGGCAATTAGAGAATTCAGGAGAAAGCCACACAGTCTTGAAACAAGCAAGAGAGTTCATCATGTAAGAATTCCTTCTATTGGGAAATGAATTTTTAAAAACCTTTAAAGCTATTTTTGCTTTTCTTACTAAAAAATGTTGTTTTGTCATCCTCTCTTTGGCTACCTTCTCGAATATGTGTGTGTTTATGTGTGTGTGTTTATAAGCTGCTCCTGCAAACCTTGTTCCAGGCCACATACCCACCCTCTGAGTCTGTGAACAACAAGAGTAATGAGTTGGAAAGATTGTTGAAGGAACTCAGGGAGTTGCCACATTAGGTTTTCGAGAGTACTTAGGCCATTTATTTCCAAAATATACAATGTATGAGCTTCTAATGCCAAACTCTGAGTTTGAGGTAGGTCTTTTTATCACAAAAGTAAAAGGGGGAGTTAATGCATATCTTTCTTTGACTTCCTATCTACACTGTTATCTGTGCTTAGATGATTTATATCACAAAACTGTGATTCTAAGGCTACTTCCCCTCCCCCCCCCCCCACCCTCCAGGGGCATTGTGGCTGTCTTTCTCCACCACCCACTCACTGTGTGTTTGGGATTATAAACTAATTTTAATAAGAGCCCTAAAGATTAATCTGGTTGCTTAGATCCATGAACAAATACAGATGGCTTTGGATTGTCCAACATGATGGACAGCCTGCCCCATCACCTCTCCCCTTTACTATTTTGTAAGTAATAGAGAGTAGTCTGAATGATCTAGAGGAGTTGTGTGCCCTGAGTTTCAGCTGGATTATTAGCAGCCCTGGGACCTCCCTTTAGAGGGTGTCGTTACTGTATTGGGTAGGAGAGAGACTGGGAAGAGCCCATTTGGGAGGGGAGTAGGGAGGTCAGTGTAGAAGGAGGCAGTGCTGACCAAGACTGAGCTCTCTGAATCGCACATCTCCTCCTTTATGGATTTTACCAAGTCTCTTGGGTTGGAAACTCTGAAATATTTTGGCAGCTGGGCTTGGGACGCTGCCTGCGTGATTCAAATGGAAACCGAGGCCAGGAGTGCTGTAAGTGCATTCGAGGTTAAAATGGCCTTCAAGCTCTCATCACATGATTGGTGACAGGCTTTTTCCATTTGTCTGTCTGCCAGGACAAATGATCAGCCCTTAGTTGATACCCTAAGGGGACACATTGGAACCACAAAGGTGGGGCGGTTCCTACCTTTATGGGCTTCTGCTTCATTTAGTGAGATGAGACTTGTATGCCAAGGTGTGTGTGTGTGCCCCGGCCTCGTCACACCCTGTTTGGCTTTTCTCTGTGATGCGTCCCCTCATCCCTGCCCTGTGGCTCCACCATCCACCCAGGTCCCGTGTTAGCTGTTCTCGTCTGTGACTCATTCACAGAGGGCCAACCATGTGCAAAGGAAAAGTAGAGTTTGTCAGGGTGGGCACATCCTGGGTATTTCTGCTGTGCAGTACACCTTGGAAAAGCAGACTGGCCTCTGCCTCACAGCCTGAGAAACTCCTCAGGGCTTTTTGCAAAGAGGATTGTGGGGATTTAGCAGGGCTTTGTGGTGTTGGCAGAGGGTAGGCTGGGCCGCTACCACACCTAGGTGGAGCAAACCCCTGTCTAACTGTAAGGTTGGAAAGTAGTGTGCTGCTCACATGGAAGTGTTTTCTGTGACACAACAAAGATGCACAAAAAGTATTCCTGACCACTCAGGACTTTACATTCCATCCTGATGAGCTGTGAGTCAACAAAGCACAGAGACAGGGAAAGTGAATTCCCAGGAAGAAACCCTGGAAGCTGAGCGTGGCAAACAGTGGAAAATAGTCTAAGGACAGAGAGGTGGGCCTGGTGGATGGAGGGTTGAGAGGGTGATGGAGGATGTCAGAGGAGTGGAGGCTGCCTGTGTAACAAGTCGGGAGTGTGGAATCACCTATGGGGGGGCCTCAGCTAAGTGAGTTTGCGGTCTGTTCCCTAAGTTACCCGGATGTGTGGCATCTCAGGCAGCATGGGCGGAACCCCTTCCCCCACCTCCCGACCTTAAGCAGTTGTATTCTAGAGTAAGTGCCCTGTGCCGGCCTCTTTTCCTGTTCAGAGATTGTAGAAAGGGGAGCACATATCTTTTCTTAATTTCTTTCTGTTAAGCCATCTGAGAAATGGGTATAGATTGGGCTTAGCACGGATGGAGTTTCTTTGGGTTTCAGAACACGCAAAGATTTTTTTGTGGAATGTTTGTGCTGTTAGCTTTACCACTGGCAGTGCAATTTATTTCCAAGTTATTATGATAAAACATAAAAAAATTTACATTGGAAATTAGGCAGTGTGGTTATAGTCATCCGTCTGTAACACAACAGCCTGTGGCCAGAGTGGACAGACCTTGACCAGCTTGCTGAATGAGCTACCCTTTCCTCTTGTGGAAAGGAAGATTTGCATTAGATGATCTCTTCCAAGTCAGAAATTCTTTGGTTTTGAAGTAGATTGTTGGAATATGTATAGATCATTAAGGAACTATAAAGCATAGTCCAGTTGGAATATGGGGTAGAAATAGATGTAAAGTTAAGTAACTAGGTAATATTAGTCTTGATCTTAGCTTAGGATGATTTTAGAAGGTATAAGTCAGCTATAGGTGAATTGCTGTCCGTACTCAGGATCTGGAAAAAGATGTGTGACTACTGTCATAGTAGTGTTGGTTTGCACCATGGATACAGTGTGGGTGAGAAGGGGGTATGATGATTATTACTGTTGCCTGTGTTGCCCAAGGCTCTGTCCTGGGCGAGCATCTTCTTCTTAGGTGATGTCATTCACTTTGATTGTTTTAACTACTATGTGCCGATTCATGGTCTCCTACCATATCTGCATCTGAAACTCAGTTCTCATCTCCATGCTCCTATGGCCACATGACATTTTCTGCTTAAAACCCTTTAATGGTTTCCTGTTTAGCTCAGGCTAAAACATAAAATCCTCAATACATCTAGCAGTGTATCTGCACTTTGCTTACCCTACCAGGTTCAGCATGTGCTGTTCTCCCCTGGACCTGTGCACTAAAACTGAGTGGTTTTCAGCTCCCCAAAAGGGGCAAGCTCTTTTGTCCCCCAGAGCTTTTGCATATACTCTCACCCCCAATTCATACTAATTCAGCCATTCTTTGTTCAAATTCACTCTTCCTTCTAGCCACAGCTTAAGAGTATCTCCTTCGAGAAGGCTTTATTGACCCCAGATTGGTTAAGCATCTTCTCCTTTCCTCTTAGTGTAATTCTGTTGCTAGTTGCTTTCTGGATGATTCCATCGTGAGCTCAGGGTATGCTTGTAGAAACCCTGGGCAGTCAACAGGTTCCCCTGATCTCCTTTCTCCTAGCCTACTTGGTGGCATATATGATGAAACCCTGTAATGCTCTCACTTGAAACACTACCCTGGCATTAGCTTTATATGATTGAATGATGTTAATATAATGTCCACAGATAAAGGTCCCCCTGGGAAAAGATGTTTCTGTCATGGTTGCACTTGGTGTCCTTGATGGTGACCTGCACATTGACCCCCATGGTAGATGACCATTGCCCATCTAGCAGATAGACTTCTAACAGCATGATTCAGATTCTAGTGACTTTTTTTTTTTCAGTGCATACATTTCGTTAGAACACCCTAGGTCATTTACACAGTTTCCTCTTTGTAAAGTGATAGCAACCATACCTCACTAACTTCTTATGGTTTTATACTTGTTTATGATTTAAAGTGAACAAAAACATGAAACAGTGTTTAATATTGTTGGCCTTCCAGATTATACTATTCTAAAATGTAATAATTATATATTTTTGAAATGAAGAATCAGTTACCGTGTATAAGGTCTGGATTTTTGCTAAGCATGTTCCTAGTCTTTCCCAGAAGTCATGCCAAAGAAGGTATGGAGAGAACAGGGAAAAGGAACTACCATTTGATACATAAAAAAAGAAAAGACATTATCATATCAGGCTCACAGTTGGGAGGAAGGAACAAGGATAATTAATTGATCTTGATCAGGGACATAGTTGTCAGTATTTGTATGTGTTTATGTATATAATATATATATAATATTATGCAAATTATATTATATAATTTTTATGCATATGATTATAAGTAATCCAGTTATGATTATATAAAAATGTGATGCTGGGATGAATATACTGAACTTGGGACACAGGTTTTCTTGTTGCAGAAGAAGGTCTGTACATTTGAGAAGTAATTCCTCTTGAGAGAATTGGTACAGGGTTTCTTAGTCTCAGCACTACCAACATTTTGGGCTGGATGATTCATTGCTATAGGGGCTGACTTGAGCATTGTAGGATATTCAGCAGAATCCCTGGCCTGTAACTGGATGCCAGTATCAACCCCCTCTTCCACAAGACGTGAGAACCAAAAATGTCTCTGGATACTCCCGAGTGTCCTCCAGAGGAGGGCAAAATTGCCCCCATTTGAGAACCACTAGATTAGAATATCTGATGCTTTGGGTTCAGTCTGTAGTTCGAAGGGTAAGTGCTCCAAACATGCCTGAGACTGGCAGAAGCAGGTGCCTGTCTATATCAGAGTTTCCATCTGGGAGATTGTGTGCACACCCCAGTGTGCACATGCCAACAGCCCTTCACCTGCCTTGGGCATTTCATTTTGGATGTTTCTGAAGTAAATGAAGTCTGGTGTTCACTGATTTTTTTAAATTTAATTTTGAAGCACCAATCCATTTTTTTTTAAATTTTTATTTTTTTAGAGAGGAGAGAGAGAGTGAGAGCGGGTAGGGAGGGGCAGAGAGAGAGGCAGAGAGAGAATCTTAAGCAGGCTCCAAGCTGAGCATGGAGCTCAATGCAGGGCTCAGTCCCACAACTCTGAGATCATGACCTGAGCCAAAATCAAGAGTCGGACACTTAACCAACTCAGCCAGCTAGGCGCCCCAGCACCAATCCAATTCTTAATTATTTTTTTATTTTTATGTTTGTAGGAGCTCTGTGCCAGAAAGGGGACAAAGACCAAATATAGATTTCTTATTATAAATAAGAGTATCACAGTCCACTCCCTGGGCTTCGAACAAGGAACGCTTATAAGAAAACATTCCTAAAGGTGAAAGGATCCTGGCACATTACTAGAATCTCATTCAGTCATCAATAACTATCTAGTCCATCAGCAGGTCATATGAAAATGTCTCCCAGGTGAGGCCACTCAGGTTTGTAGGCTTCTATTCTTGTTAGGTTCCAAAAGCAGGAGTGGTGTCAGCAATATATGGCTTCACCCTTTCCAGCATCTTGAACTCAGGAACGGCCAGATGGAAAAGATGTACAGGGCAAGGTTATGGGGAAGGGCAAGCTACAGGGAAAGGGGCATGGAGCTTCCATGCTGTCTTCCGGCCTGCCATTCTCCACACCTCTCCACATGTTCACCAGCCTGGAAGCTTCCTTAATTTTACTTTTAAAGCCAACACAAATGCCCCCTTTGCAAGGAGCTAGGTGATCACCCATGAACTCCTATGAGCATTTGATTACTTCCCTTCTAGGTTCCCAAGTGCTGGTCCTCAGATCATGACAAAGCTGTTTCTGATCTGTGCAGAAATGAGGAAAATAAGTAAAATACAGGGAGCTCTTAAAGATTAAAAAATTTTTTTTGAAGATGTATTTATTTTAGAGAGAGAGAAGGAGAGACAGAGAATGTGCATGAGTGGGGAGAGGGGCAAAGGGAGAGGCAGAGAGAGACTATCTCAAGCCGACTCCCCACTGAGTGTGGAGCCTCATGCAGGGCTTGATCTCATGACTCTGAGATCATGACCTGAGCCGAAACCAAGAGTCGGACACTTAACTGAGTCACCCAGGTACCCCAAGATTTAAAAGCTTTAAAAAAAATTCTAAGATTGTGGGGCCCCTGGGTGGCTCAGTCAGTTAAGTGGCTGCCTTCGGCTCAGGTCATGATCCCAGGGTCCTGGGATCGGGCCCTGCATCGGGCCCTGCATCGGGCTCCCTGCTCAGCGGGAAGCCTGCGTTTCCCTCTCCTCCCTACTTGTGCTCTCTCTTGCTATCCCTGTCTCTCTTTTTCAAATAATATATATACATACACACACACACACGGAAATATATTTCCCTATAATAAAATCTTAAAAAAAATTCTAGGATTGACATTTCTAGTTTCAAGTATGTTTGGGTGTGTATTTTAAATAACTCTTCTTTATGAAACATTGGTAGTGATTAATGTTATTTGGGTTTTATATTTTAGTATTTGTTACCTTGGCACAACAGATATTGGAGACCTATGACAGTGCCCTGATAAAAATAAGTTGACAATATATGTGAAACTTCTTTGACAAAGTTATGAATTAAGGGTGTCAAAAAAGGTATCTTCTCATATTACAGTTTGATGGTATTAAGGAATATTGCTGAAAGTAATACCATACTTTTTTTCTCTTCGAGGTAAAAGCATTTGACTCCCTTGCAGTTTTGACATAAGCAAATTCCATGTATTATTCATCTAATTCTAAGTACAGTGAGAGGAAACATTTAATAAACTGTTTTTTTAACAAACTCTTTTAATCACTTTTCCCCCCTCTGAATGATCGCAAAGGGATCATTAGATTTCTGTATTGAGTAAAGAATATATTTAGCTCAAACAGAGCTCTTCCTCTTTGCACTGTTAGAAAGAAAAACACTAAAATCTTTTCCTCAGCATTCATTTGGTTGCAGTACAAACAGTGGTTTAAGAGGTTGTCTCTTCCACCGCCATATTTTATAGCTGCTCAGAGGGCACCAACATCTGGCTTTTAATCCGGTTGAGTGAGTTAGGAACTGTTTGGGTTTTTTTTTTTTTTTGGTCTCTTGAATATGGAAAGGAGGGTACTTAGAATTGTACTACAGGGGGCGCCTGGGTGGCTCAGTTGGCTAAGCGTCTGCCTTCAGCTCAGGTCATGATCCCAGGGTCCTGGGATTGAGCCCCGCATTGGGCTCCCTGTTCAGCGGGAAGTCTGCTTCTCCCTCTCCCTCTGCTGCTCCCTCAGCTTGTGCTCTCTCTCTCTCTCAGATGAATAAATTAAAAAAAAACAAACTTAAAAAAAAAAAAAAGAATTGTACCAATGGAAAGGATTCCTAGTGAAGTTATGTTGTTCCTCATGGTCCCTGCCTTCCTCCATGCTCTTGGTCAGTTCTGGTTGCTTCCCTCCAAGACAGTCATTTGCATTTTACCAGGTTGAGTAGTGCCTGGTTAAAATAATAGACACTCTTTGCATGTAAATTATATACCTTTTCCTAGAACACAAGTTTTTTTTTTTTTTTTTTTTTTAAATTCCCACATCTAATCTCCTGAAGGTTTCTGTAAAGTGGGTCAAAGGCAAATGTCCCTCTGCTAAGAGCACAAACACGGCAGCTACACAGTGGTTACATCACTTCTCAGGTCACATAACAAGATTCTAATAACTAGGTGGTTGACCCAAGAATTAGGATTTTGGAGTCTCACACTTGGCCCACAGGGGTCAAATTACTATACTGTTCCCCTGTCATTTCCCCGGGAATTTTGTAGGAAATTGAAGTATTAGCAGATACTCATATTTACTTTAATTATTTTTATTATTGCATATGCTGTGGAAAGGAAAGTTCTGTTTTAAAGTTATTGAGGAAGGAGAATTCAAACTCCCGACTGCTGAATATAAGTCTCTACTTTTCTGGGTTTTTTCCCTCCCCCGTCCTCTCACTTGTTTGCCAGGCCCTATGATGATTCTTTGCTGCAAGTCTTACTGTTCCCCAACACATCATGCTCCTCCAACCCTCCAGACTTTTCTACATATGTGGTTCCTTTCCCTTGAATGCCTCTTGTTCTCTTCACTGCTTGACAAAGTCTTGCTTATCCTTTAAGACCCTGGGTTTCAAGGTATGTCCCCAGACGAGCGGCATCGGCCCCGCCTGGAGCTGCTTGAGCTGCAGATGCTCAGCTGCCCTCCCGACCCGCTGCATGGGAGGGAGCCATGGGGCAGGGAGGCTGCCATAGCTCCTCAGCCCTGGAGGAGGGCCAGCACTGACACAGGTCTTCTTCCTTAACTCCATCATCCTAGAGAGGATTTAAAGAGGGCCCAGCAGTCTGTATTGTAACCAGCTCTCTGAGTGATTCTGACCCCATGGAGTTTGAGAACCACACGTTTCTGCGCCGTTCACATGCACCTCACCTCTGAAGCTTATCCTGAGAATTCTTGAGCAGGTAATCATCCCTCAACTTTTCCTGTAACCAAATGGCAGTAGCTTAATACTGTAAGTATTTATTTCTCACTTGTGACAAGATCCCATTGGAAATACATTGAGTGGTCTTCTGTGTGATGATTCAGGAATCTGTGGCTCCGCATCAGTGGCTTCTCCATGGCGTAGGGCCTCCTGTGGAATCTGCTTTCAGTGGGCCCACAAGGAGAGAGAGCGAGCTGGGACAGTTGTGCACCTTGTTTCATAACTGCACCTAGACTTTGCTCCCTCAGATTTCTTATATTCCTTTGGCCAGAACCCAATCACAGAGTTTCACTCTAACTGCTGAGGAGTTTGGGAACTGTGGTCTTTGTGTCTGCCCAGCAAGAGAACCCAGGACTGGGGAGCATCTAGCCCAGCAGTGTCCAATAAGAATATAATGCCAGTCACATATGCAATTTTACATTAAAGAAAACAGTAAAGGTGAAATTAATTTTAATGTTTTACTTAACCCAGTATATTCAAAGTATAATTCAACATGTAATCAGTAAAAACTTAGGGATAGGATATTTTACATTCTTTTTTTTTTTTTGATACAAAACCTTTGAAATCCAGTGTGTATCTTGTACATAGTGCTTATCTCCGTTTGACCAGTGACATGTCAAATGCTCAGTAGCCCCATGCGACCAGTGGCTAGCATATTGGACAACACAAGGTAGTCTGTTTCTTCTGCCACTTGTGGTATTGAAGTTACTTGCTTACAACTCTTCACCTTGGTCCCCCATTGGATTGTGTGTTCTTTACCTCTCAGTCCTGCACCAAGCCCCGTGGTTTCGAAATGCCTGCTGAGCGATTGATGGAGGAGGCAGGAGAGTTAATGCATGAATCAGCTCATTCACAAGTGGATTAATGAGTAAATATGGAGAGCGTTCCATTAACTACTTTAGTGAATGTTCCTAAGAAAATTCTCTTATGTGGTGAATGCTGGGCCACGCAGAATATGACAAAATTAGTGTCACCCAGAAGGACAGAGTAAGCCCACTTAGCCTCAGTGGTACTATGTATCACTGAATTACAGAAAGTTTGAGCTGAAAAGAGCTTGACTATCAGATAGTTTGGTGTCCTCATTTGATGAGCACTTGTCCCCAAAACAAGTGGAGACTTGGAGTTGGCATATCAGGTCTGGGGAGCTGGATCTGCCAACACTTTTGGTTGATTTAAATTTATTGCGGTAAATCTAGAAGTCCTGTGTTTCCCCCGAATCAATATGCTACAGTTACTTCAAAATGAGATGTTGGGGAAAGTGTTAACACAGTCTCAATTTAAAAATGCTGCCAAACAAAACTTCTTTAAGATTTTTTTGTTTATTTTACTGCCTTCACGTCTTAAATCAGAGACTGGGAAGGCTCATGAAAGTTGTCATCAATCTAATGTACATATCTGAGTAAGAGATTCTGTTTAAAAGGAAAATAATAGTACATTAAGCCTGTAATATTGGGTGAGGGGTATTTTTTTCATTCCTGGCTTAATTGCAGTGAATTGTGGAGGATACATATGGAGGATGTAACTTTGGCATCTTATTCCTCTTATGGGGGGGAGAAAGGAAATCCTTAGAAATGCATGTTGCCTTTCTCTAAATAGATTGCTTTATTGCTTTTAGTTAGCAACCATAAAGGTCACAAATTTGAACTTGAATGAGAGCTTGTAACTGAGCTGGCAAACAAGGTGTTTGTGAAAGGGTTCTAGGCCACAAAACCCTAGGGTGGGTTTTGTTCCCTATTCTCTTTCAGGAGGTATCCAGTTTCAGTATGCCATCACACCACTGAAAGTATTGAGAGATGTGTGAAGCTTGTTCTGCTCTGTAGGTCCTTTCTTATTGGCTCAAGATTGAAAGGCATTTCATTTTGGCAGGGGTGGGGGGGAAAGGAGAGAGGAAGGTGGGTGAAGGTTAATTCTGGTGGAAGAATCTACCCATAAACTTGTGTTTTCCTCCAAAGTCCAACTAATAGAAATAATCAGTCATTAATGAATCAAAACCTGCCACAGTGTTTTGATAAACCTAGAGTGTGTGTTCCATCCTTTGGAGAATATGTAAGCTTTTCGGCCTCACCCTCATGCCACCCCTTACTTGCAGCCAAGTACAGCCGTCTCTGCCATATACCTGTGCAGAGACATGTCTGGGAACCCATCCATGTTCCCTTGTATTGGGTCTGCGTTTAAACACCGTGGGTGTTCTTGTCTCCTTTAAGTTAATAAATTAGGATCAAACAAAGATGGATGAGAAAGCATTTGGCATAGGTGATGTGGGGAACAAAAGCCGAAGGAAATGTTGATAAAATTAAATTTCCCTATAACGTGCAGCCAGCCCATTGACAAATACTCAAGGCAGGCAGAGTATAACCTTCCTCCAGGAAACTCCAACTGTCTTAATGTTAATGCTTTGCTAGAGGCAAAAACAACACAATAGTCAGGTCTCCTTATGTTGCATCTGTGTTTAAACATTGCGGTGTTCTTGTCTCTTTAAGGTTAATAAATTAGGATCAGTGATTCTAAGACATAGGTGGATGAAAGCCCCTAGCAAACGTATCATCTGGGTGCTGTGAAAAATATACCTCAGGATTCCAAATGCAGAAGTTTTGGGTGATTTCTGGAATCTGTATAATACAGAAGGCAGCAGGCATTTGACAGGTTAAGATCAGGAGGTGGTAAGGGAACATTCCAGATTAACAGGCAGCATTTCTGGAGGTGACACTCCGTGGTCTTTGTGCCTAAGGCAGGGCAGGTGGTGGTGAGGAGGTCAGGGGAGACCATGGAGGCCACAGGGGGGAAGGGGTGTCACTGGAGAGTCATCCCAATTTAGCACTGGAGAAACTGCTCTGCTTTGGGAGCCAGATCTCCAGGTCATACTGTTTGTTTCTTACTTCCTTCCTGTGGGGAATTAAAATGAGAGGAAAGCCTTTGCCCTCAACTTTTCCCTTTCCCTCACTCTGTTCCATACTTTGAACCATTAGGAGGTTTCACCTCAGTATGAACAATTAAATAAAATAAAAGAGATTTCAGTGGAGTGGGGTTTTGGTCCTTTGCCCAAATTGCCTCAGTATTACTTAATCGTTTTAGGAAGAAGAATGTATGTTGGGCTTGAGTTTAAATCTTTATCTGACAAGCTGGTCACTTGTAGACCTGTTTTGTTTTGTTTTGTTTTTTAAAGATTTTATTTTATTTGACAGAGAGAGACACAGCGAGAGAGGGAACACAAGCAGGGGGAGGGGGAGAGGGAGAAGCAGGCCTCCCGCAGAGCAGGGAGCCGGATGCAGGGCTTGATCCCAGGACCCTGGGATCATGACCTGAGCCGAAGGCAGACACTTAACCAACTGAGCCACCCAGGCGCCCCTTGTAGACCTGTTTTAAACATAGTCGTTGATTTATTTTTATGGTGAAGGAAAGTAAAAATGACCTCTTACTATCACCTGCTTTAAGTTGTTTAAAGTTGTTTTGCCATGTACCAGCTCTGTGACCTTGGACCAGTTCTGTGACCTTGGACTAATTCCTTAACTTCCGTCCCTCAGTTTCCTCATCTGTAAAATAAGAGTACCTGTCGCAGGGTTGACTGAGGAATAAATATAGTGTATCACAGTGCCCAGCACAGAGTAAGCCCTTGCTAAATGGAGCCATATTGGAGCCCGAGGCAATCACATTCATTTATTCTGATCCCATCTTCATTTTAAGTTTTGTTTATTGTGGCTTTTTTTGGTATTAATTTTGATTTTTACTGGAGAATTTCATTGAATTTCATCTAGCTTGATTGCTGAGTTTTTAGTGCTCTCTTAAATTCTGTTCTGGAATTGTTTGCCCCACTAACCTCCCCCCAGTCCTGCCCCTGGAGGAGTTGGATGCATTATATTTTTTTAAATTTCCCGAAATGTAATAAATGGCTTTAAAAAAGTTTGAAAATGTGTTTAAAGTAACTCATGCTTATTATAAGGAACGTTTTAAAAATATAGGTAAGTAGAAAGAATGGTAAATAATAGCCTTTGTTCCATATTTCAGATACAACCGCTATTAACATTAAATTTCAATGGCTCCCCTAAGGAGATATATGTTCAAAAGGGAGATGAAATTATCTATATAGTTACCAGGTTTAAGATTAATTTTGAAGCATAGTAACAATGCAAAGTTAAGTTATTTACCTTAGAAGAACACCCGTTTCTACAAACAAAAATGCCTAATATAGTGTTACTATTGTAGGAGTTAAATTGAACTGAATTAAATGAGGATATATGCTAAGGGCCGAGCACGTAGTAGGGACTCAGGCAATGTTTTCTTTGCCCACCTCTGCCATCCCCCAAGCCACTCATGCTCTTCCTTTTCCTCTTCTGTGTTGAAATTCTTGTGTGACAGTTATAAAATAATAATGATAATAATGATAAGTATTGATTTACAGATTTAGGTCTTGGCAAAGCATAAATGGAAGAAGTGTGTGCCTGGAGGGCTCCTAAGTGCTCATGGGAAACCTTCTTTGTTTTGTGTTCATTTTACCATTTATTTATTTTTAAGATTTTATTTATTCATTTGAGAGAGAGAGGGAGAGAGAGGGAGTGGCAGAGGGAGAGGGAGAAGCAGGCTCCCCGCTGAGCTGGGAGCCTGATGTGGGGCTCTATCGCAGGACCCTGAGATCATGACCTGAGCCGAAGACAGAGGCTTAACCAACTGAGCCACCCAGGTATCCGTGTTTTACCTTCTATTTTTGAATCAACAGAGGGACTTTAAGACCTGGCCCCTCTTTGTGGAGGGGCAGTAGAATATTCACAGCCACTGGTGTTCGAGTTTTCAGAGCTTGATGAAACATCATCTTCTCCCTTTTAACCATTATTTTTCTTGGAAGAGTTTTTTCCCCCTTGTTTGAGAGGGGACAGCTGAAGCCCATTGCGTTGCATGTATAAAACTTCAGAAATGTAACAGAAGTTACAGGTCTATTCAACAACCTTAGTAAAGTACCACAGCTCCATGACCGTCACCGTCACCCCACTGCCACCATCGGTTTCCAAGTTATGTGATGTGTGTGTTTTGACTTGGCAGTGCAGAGGAGGGAGGCTTTGGTGCCTTCCTTGGCATTGGCCCTCCCCACACACTGTGTTTGTGTCTCCTGCTCTGGTTCCTTTTTATGTGTAGCATATCTACGAAGAAATTCATTTAGATGAGTTCCATATTTTTACAACCACTCATAGGGGAAAGTTTGACTTGTCAGGATGTGTCATCCAGGAATAATGTTTGAGCCCCCTAAAACTGTCTTTGTTTCCTATTCCTTGGCAGTCTCTTAATTTCACATAGGAAATCCATCACAATGAGCTTGGAAGAAGTGGAAAACCATCATTTAGGCGGCAGGATGAGAAGGGGATATACATCATCTTTGCTGCTGATGAGTTTATCTTATGGAGGGCATATAATCTACGGCAAAAAGCGGGGACTTTCCAATTATTGTTAGGGAACTGGTATGATTGTAAATGGTCATTGTCTTTTAAATGCAAGTTAAGTTAAGCCAGAAGTCCTAGGAGTTACTCCACAACTCACTTTGCCAAGTTTCCTCCTGATGGACTTTCCCCTTGCAGCCTGCGGGTGTTTTCCTTTTTGCTGAAGTAAGTGTCCGGCTTTTGCCTGGAGGCCCGTCCTCTCTCCTGCCCCCCAGGGTAGGTAGCTGATGGCCGTGAACTGTGACACCTGGGAGTGATCAGCCCTGTTGCCCCCTGCCAGCTTGTCCCCAGCTCCATCATCTGTAAGTCAAGGGGGTCCACCAGTTTTGTACCTTATCAACACTCACGGAAATGCTTTAAGTAATGTTAACATACAAAGATTTTACAGAACCAATAAACTTGGAGGGTGGGTATTTGTGGTTTTCATTAGGTTGCTTTGGGAGGTAGATATGGGGACAAGTGAAGGAATGGACGTTTGTCTTCCATTTACAACGGAATGGGGCATTTTATTTGAAAAGAAAATCTTCAGTGCTTTTAAAAAATCTTTTGGTTGTTTTTCTCACCATGCATACATTTCCTAGCCCTTAACCTCAACCCTTGTCATGTAGTGAGGAAAGTTAGAAAATACTTCATTTCAACTCCTGTGAGGTGTGGGTCTGTGACGAATCAAACCAAAGTGAGGCAATTTCATCATTTATTCTCTAAGCAAACATTTATGGACTCCCTTCTCTGTACACACCACATACCCCCTGCCCTTGCTGCAGTGCTTAAAGCTGACAGGGGGAGCTCAAATGTGCTGGGATGGTGCCTTCAGGGTGGACCCTGTGCTCAGAGCTGACGCTGTGTGGCTGGCGGGGCATTGGTAACTCGGGCTGGGAGTTTCCTTTCCTGAGAAAAATCAGGCACATTATGTTTTCCTTTGCTTTGTGAATTTCCACCTCTAACACGAATCATTGACACTGTTGGCTGAATTATCATTATTGTGTTTAAAGTAAATTGACAGTTTACACAAAAACTTGGTGTGCAGAGTGTAAAAGCTCTCTATCCACACTTCGGGGAACCTAACTCTTTCAGTAAATTTGTCCAGGAAGTATTTGTTGAGCATCTACCCTGTTTTAGGACCTGTGAATAGAGCAATAAACAAAATAGACAAAAATCTGCCCTCACAGAGTGTCTTCTTCTTTTTTTTTTTTAAATTGGGATTAGACAAATAAGGAAAGTAGAATACAGAATGCCAGATGGTGATGGAGGCTGTAGAGAAACAGAAGCAGGGAGAGGGAATGTCATGGGTGGGGGTGGAGAAGCTTCTGGAACATTTGTGGCTGCATGCAGTCCATGTTCCTACACACAGTGGGACACATCCATGATTCACTTGGGTCTTGGGAATGCACAGAATCTAGTTAGAATGGTGATGGTGGACATTCTGGTCCCTGTTTTCCAGAGGAGAGACCTGGGGCCCCCAAGGTGGTGAAGTCACTGTGCTGAATTCACACAGCCAGTATGAGAGAGCCATCTCTAGAAATGGAAGGACTCTCCCGTCTTAATTGCCTCCTCTGAAAACAGAGCCTTCATTAGGGCCTATGCCCTGCTGTCCCAGTACTGTGAGCTTACTTACCCCAGAGCTGTACAGAGAGGGCAGCTGGCCTCCCCCTGCTCCTCCTCCTCAGCCACAGAACATCCTGTAGTCCTTGTCATCTCTTAGCCTCTCAGCTCTGTCCCTGCTCCACCAGAGGAGGGTCCTCCACATTTAGGACATCTTCCATTGAGGATCTGACACATTTAGAAATAGATCAATCCACAGTTTGGTCTTTGTGTTTTTCTTTTGTGTGTAGTGGGGAAATGTGATTTTAAAATGTTTATCATTCCATTGGGGTGGTTTGTTTTCCCCCACATCTTATCAATAAGGGAAATTTGAATAGTTCATGTAGACATGTAGAGCTGGAAAGATTTTTTAGTGTACGTCCTTCGTTTTATAGGTGAAGTTTGTGGGACCCAGAGAAGTGAAGTGACTTTTCTATTATCACACAGCTGTTGAATGGTATAGTGGGGGCTAAAACCTCGATGTGAGCATTTTCTATACCATTATCTTGCAATACAGCGTATTCATTTTTTCCCCTCTGAATGTAGAAGTAATAAGTGCTTTTGAAGAAAATTTGGAAAGTAAGATTTTAGAGAAAAAAAATTCCTAGTAGCCTCACATACCAGAGTTAATCAGCAGTCATATTTTTTTCAGTCTTGTATGTGCATGTTTTTGGGGGCATTTTCTCAGTGTCATTAAAAGTTCTCAAAAAACATAATTTGTGTTGGTTATCTTATTTGCCCTATTTTGGAGGTATACTCTCTTGGCCTTGGGTTTTGCATCTGGCATTACGTTTCATATAATGACCTGTTTGCAGACTTGGCCATCACTCAGCAAACGAGTAGACTGCTGATTGCCATCAAATGGCTTGTTTATTTAACTGGTGTTTGGTGTTTAAATTGCTGTTGTTGTTTCTATTTAAATAGAGTATGAACCTGTTAAAGTGAAGAGCTTTGTATCCCCAACCTTTGCTTGGCTCTCTAGCTCATTTCTCTGAACCTGTTTCCTTATTCTGTGAGTGGGTGATTGTCCCTTGGCTCCTTCTCTGAGTGTTAAACTCCAGGGGCCTCTCCTCAGAAAAAATCACAAACATACACAAAATTTGGAATGTAATTTTAGAGGGTTCATAGACCATTTTCCCCCAAGTTCAGCCTTGGGTTCCAGGCTATGAACCACTAGGCTAGATGATAATGCATATTCCATTTCTGTGATCATTTGATTAAATCTCTGATGACAAGAAAAATTGAGGTGAGCATCAGACTTTATATCAGATTTTTTTTTATATTAACTCTGTAAGAGGCCTCAAGGGTCTGATGCAGAAAACCCTTTCCTCTCCCACTTCTACCTGCACCACATCTGTTTCTCTTTTTGTCACTATATTCCTCCTCTGCCGAAACTGTTTATTACTTCACTCCCTGCATTTGTAGCCTCTAATCCTGTTCTCTTCTGTTTTGCTTCTTCTTATGCCTTCTGTGTTTTATATTTTTGTTTTTCTCAGAAGGCCAGATCATTTTCCTGACACCTTTTCTTTTCTTTGGCTAGCAAGCTGACTAATAACAATACACTGTGGAAAATCTTTAGTCATTTGCTCCTTTTTGCAGTTTTTCTTAATAATTTGTACTTACTGTTTCACATTTCCCAGACCAAGAGAAAAGAGCTGATTATTTTGGAGTATATATGTGTATATATACATACACATGTATATACAGTTATTTAATATTTAGATACATGTATTTAATATATATTTAAGTCTCTACCTAAAATTGTGTGTATGTCTCTATATGTATATACTTTATTTAAATATACTTTACATATACTTTAAAGGCATATATATATAAAATTTAAAGCCTCTGCGCCAATATGTATACAAATATATATATTTGCATACATATTATATATAATATATAACATATAATATATGTATTACATATAATACAAATATATATATATCTTTGCCTTCAAAGTTAATTGTGGCCAATTCTGATATGGCAAGAGTCCCTAAGAGTGAAAAATTTTGTTGAGGTAATTGATGTTTATTCCTTGTATGGGTTATTCCTTATATAATTATTAGCTGCAGCAAAATGCAGTTTTAAATTTTATATAATTCATTGCTAAAAACAGTTTTATTTACACTCACACTCTTCAAATGTTCAGTTGTACTGTTTGCAAGTATACCTTTGTCTGAAAAATGTCTAGCAAGTTTTGCAGGATAACATTTTCTCAGCTGGGAGAAAGGGGCATTTTGATTATTAGTAAATGGTCCATTGGGTTTCAGTTTATGAAGAGTTGAATGCTTCTGCCTTAATATGGGCCATTAACAAATGAAAACGTTTGCATGCTTCTACAACTACTAAATTTTACTTTGGAGATAAAGATAAGCAGTGACACAGAACTGACATAAGCATTAAATTGAGCAGACGTGTTTTGAGTGCTTGCAGTCCTTAAGACAGTGGAGATGCAAAGGTGGTTAAGATATAGTTCCTGCCCTCATGAATTTATAGTCTCATCAAAGAGTGTGACACATACAAACTTCGTAAAAGGTGGACTGTGAATAGCTCCAAAATAGAGGTAAATAAAAGGAATGCCCAGAGGGTTAATGGAAGAGGAGCTAATCAATCCTGGCTAGGAGGACCAAGATGGCATTTAAACTGAGTCTTAAGGCATGTGTAAGAGTCCTGGGTCAGAGGGTCTTAAGCTCCTTGTTTTTCAGAATGTGATGGAATTTCATCTTATAGTGGAAGGGGGAAAATGGGGGCTGTAGAGTCTAAAGTTAGCCTTCCTTACAGTAAAAAATTGCTCTTGGAAAATTCCATAAATTTTCTATACAGATTTCATAAGTAATTTGTGTGAATATTAAATCCTGAGAACTGATGCCCATATACAGAAGCATTCATTCCATCCTTCTTCCCCACAGGGTTTACTCTATTCTGTTTAAACAGTAAAATTCTACATACCTTGAATACATGTTAGTAGGTATTTTTGTTATTGTAAGAGTTGAACAAGTTAGTGTGTGAAAGAACTTAGGAGCTCAGTAAATGTTGGTGGACTTGAATCCAGAGGTCCAGGAAATACCTTGTTCTTTGAAATGCTGCAAAGGAACCCTTGGCCACCTACTTCCCGTCCTTCTAAGATGGCATTTCCTCTTGTGACTGCTCTGGCCAGATGTCACTCTCATGTCCTCAGATATGGGTCTCACGAACCCTTTAGAGAAACCACATCCTACTTGGAGGTTTAGGTTCTGGAATTAAATACTGTACAATGTGACTCCCATAGACCGGCAGACTTCTGAAGTGTCGGTTGTCCTAAATGAGGAGAGCAGAGCCAGAGCACTTGACGTTGCCTGAGAAGCTGTGGAACAGCAAATCTGGCAATAGTATCTCCATTCCTCTACGTCCTGAAAATTTCCTTCTCTCATAAGTTGGACCCTTTGGAGGTGATAGATTACACGACCATCTTGCTCTCAGAATTGCTTTCCTTTATCCAGGATTTAAGTATAATGCTCTCAGGTGGTGGTGAGAAAGCAGTGTGAACTTTGCTGCTGCATTTCCTGTAAACATGTTGGGAACTAGTACATGAATCAGTCCCTTTTTATGCAAATCTCTGTGTGAGAAATTAAAAAAAATTTTTTTTCTTGCCTTATAGCTTGGTATGTTTTCTCCTTTTGGTGATATGAATTAGGAAACCTAACCTCTGTCCGTCCTGGCTACCTGGAAGCTCAGAGCCAATTTAAAGTATTTTTCCTTGATTACAAAAGAAATATCAATTCATTGCTAAAATTTTGAAAAATATGGGAAAACTTTAAGAAGAAGATGCCAGGTTTGTGGCATGAACGTAGGGGTTCAAGATCAGTGTTCGAAGGTAGCTATCATAATCAAGCAGTGAACTGGAGAGACCAGTTGATTTGAAATTGCTGAAGCATTTTTTGATGTCTTGTCACAACATGGTTGGTGGAATTGTCATTTTAGATCACACAGCCAAAGTCCAGAATTTAAGATGAGGGCCAATTTCTTCAGCTGGGAATAACGACAGTAACAGTAGTTACCCTTTAAATGAATACCTGTACCTGGCACTGTGCTATGCCATTTTTACCTTTGTACCTCTTCACTAAATTATCTTGATTAAACCCAGACACTGCCTTCACCTTTAGCTGCTGATTAGCAGCTTTTACATATTTTGTTTTTTAGCAGTTGGTATAATTGGAATAGACAACTAGTTCATAGTATCATGGTTAAGAATGTGTACACTGGATCCATATTGCCCCTGCTCACTGTGTTACCTTCTGCACATGTGTAACCCTTCTGTGCACCAGTTTCTGCGTCTGTAAAATGGGGATAACCTGTTACCTCCTTGGTTGTTACAAAGATTATGTAAATTGTCCATGCTGGGCACTTGTAGCGTTCATACAACAGATAACCTTTTAAGCTCCTATTCATTACTTACAGAATGTAAGTAATTTTGACCAAATAAATAGGATAGCATTTCTCTCAAAGTCCTGACCTGCTGGTGACTTAATGAAAATGGGGAATCGAGGCAGAATTGGGCTATTTAGAACTTCTCAAGCCATTTCAGGAAGTTGTTCAAATTGTTGGTTATGCTGTACTTTACTGAGGCTCAGTCTGTTTAGTGTGTGGCTTCAGACTTTCTTGCCTCTGATTTATAGGGTAATTCTTAAGTTTTGATGTAACTGCTACTTCAATTCTGTATTTATGTAACTGAGGCTCTTTGGGTTTTCCTTTTTCTTTTTGGTCCTCTTGTAACTTTATGAAGATAGGCTTTTAAAATTCATATATCATACTGTTTTAGAACCTAGATTTGGCAAGTGAGTTTATATTTACCCTGAAAGATTACCCAAGTTTGAGAAATGGGCTAGTTTAAAAAAAATTATTGTAGAAACTTAATTTTTTTTAATAGCCTAGTTGAACCCTTGTGACTTATTACACAATTAATAGTCGCACCCTGGATTTCTGGTGTTTGAGTGACAGAAGGGAGAGACACTACCTTATATTTTTACTGTGATCCTTTCAGTATCTCATCCTGGGCTCATTACTGACACACCTGTTGATGGATTTAAAGTAATACTCTGTCTAATAAAAGCATTTACCATGATAGGTAGCATCCCATCAAACTGTTTGATAACCTTGTCTTTCTGGCATAAAACAGTGCTGAGGTCTGCCATGCAGGGAGGGACTGTTTCCTTACACCCACACCCCTGAGGTATAGGCTATGGGACCCCTCATTCTTTGCCCCTCCCTGTTTTGCCCATCAGCCAAGCATTTGGTGCTTAGCTGTAACATGAAGGAAAGCATCCAGAAATTATAGGCATTTTAGAACACCCAGACAACCTAGCTGTCTCTTCAACTCCAGGAGCTTCAGATTTGAAGTAATCAAGAGTCTAACTGTGACTGATTTTCTTTTAAACACTGTACTATTTTGATTCGGCTCCATTTGGCCCATGCCGTGTGGAACAGACACAATGAGGCTGGTCTTTATCAGAGAGACAGTACACTGTGTATTGTACAGTTCGGGTTTGTTTTCCTTTGGCTGGCGTGTGGGAACCTCCCATTCTCCAAGCAGTAGTAACACCCCTGGAGGCTGGCCCTTGCTGGCATGCCCTCCCACCCCACCGGCTCCGTGGACCCAGCCAGCGGGCTGACCACTTGTGCTTGGGAAGCTTCCTCTCTTTGCTCGGGCCAGTGGCATGCTTGTGCCTTGCACGGCCAGGGACTCGCAGCTGTCCCAGTTGCAGACTTTCTGACTTGCGTTTTCAGCCGAGAATGCAGGCTGATAAATGCAGGACAAGTAGTAGAAGTGTCAAGAAGGAGCTGGTGATTGAATCCCCCCAGCAACGCAAGGATGCAGCTCAGGGTGAAGTGGAAGCAGAGGGCCCCGGGCCAGTGCTGGTGAGAGCGGTCGCCCACAGCATTTCTGTGGTCTTCTCCATGAAGTGCTTTCACTGTGTGTGCGTGCAAAGTGTCTTCTGGCAGTCTGGTTTTAAAACTTGCTCTGCCTGTCTCTTGTGAACTCTCCTTTCTTCTCCTATAGATTCACTTTGGTTCCACTTTGATTTTTCTCTGGGTGGAAAGATTGACATTTTGTGGATGAACGTGGTTTCCAGGAGGCTGCTTTGTCTAGAACAACTTTGTATTGTTCAAAGTTATGTCCCACCTAGCTGCAGGGTTGCCAGACAAACCCAGGGAGGCACGTTGCCCTCGCCTTCTGTGGGATTGACAAAGAAGTACTTTGCAAGATGAAAACATTTTTACATGATATATTTATGTTATTGTGAAAATTAAGATGACATTGGGGGGTTTTAAGAAACACGCCTGTTGAAGCTACATGTGTCCTCACTCAATCATTTTAATGGGTTAGCCTTGAACAAAGTAAGAAATAACCTAAACTTTGAGGCAACTGATAGAAACGTTTCCGTTCTTGTCATTAGCTAGCTAAGCTCATAGCAGTTGGGATAAATTCAAAGGGCTCTGGTAGACTTTGTAAGGGAGGAATGTGAAAAATGGTTGTGTTGTTATCATCAATGAGTAGGTTGTGCTTCTCTCTCGGAATTTCTTTAGTACAATAAAGGCACATAATTTTTTAAGCAAACTGCAAAAAACCACGAACATGCACTGCCGAGGGGACAATTGAGCCTTTCAAATGATCTGTTAAAGGGATTGTTAAACTAGTACTTAATGATTTTATATAGTGACTTTTTTTTTTTTTTAAACATAGACGTTCAGTTGCTGTTATAAAGTGTTTGGTTAACTAACTTAATTTTCAATTAGTGTCTTTAATAATCTGAACTTAAACTTCCCTATAATGGATTGGATTTGGATTAAATTGTTTTCCTCCGTGATACGTGAGACTGCCTTACATTGTTTTGCCTTTAAAATGATATTGCTAACTGTGAACTGAGAAAGTCTGTAAATATGATGGGTTTTTTCACTGCAGATTTTCATCCGAGTGATTTAGTTTTCTTCTCCCTGGTATATTGTGTAGAGATGTTATTCATTATCTTGGATTCCTTTCTGCTAGCACAATAGTTCATTTATCCATTGAGTAGCTTGAGCCCCTTCCGTGCTGTGTAGATTTAACTGGTTAAAGCTCCTAGCTGATGTAACTTAGGATTTCTTGGAGGAAGTTGTGTGGTTTGGGTTCCCTTGTGAATATTCTTAAAAGTCTTTTGTCAGTGTTTCTCCAGATGTGTAAAAATATTTATCCAGAGGCTTAAATATAAAGATGCTGTGATTTTTTTTTTTTTTTTAAATCACACAAGTGACTTTTAAAATATTTCCTTCTTGGGGCACCTGGTTGCTCAGTCTGTAGAGCATGTGACTCTTGATCTCGGGGTCATAATTCGAGCCCCGCACTGGGCATAGAGATTACTTAAAAAAAAATAACAAAAACTTCCTTCTCTTTCTACTGCTCAAAACATCAGCAGCTCATGTCCCAGTTATTTGTTTCAGTCAGTCTCACCCCAGGCAGGTCCATGGGGAGTTCTTTTTCCACTGTCCTGGATGAGGCTGTGCTGGCTGCAGCTGCACCTCGTGGGTCCAGAAGCTGCTGGTGGTGTGGAGAGCTCGGGCTCCGAGCATCGGCAGGGACACATGTGAGAGAAAGGTGAAGGTAGCAGTGACACACTGAGAAGCTTTTTCTTATCTAATAGTGTTTCTTCCACTGGGGGAAGCAGGATGAAAAAGAGCTAATAATGGATAAGAGAAGCAAGGATATTTCAGCAGGGCCTCTGTCCAGGGCAGATCTTACTTGTGATTGTGGCTGCTCACGGCAAATGAGAATTCAGTAAACTGCTTGGAGTACAGCCTTTTTTCCAAGATGATTTTTAAAAAGTATGCCAGCACAGTCATGAGATCTATTTGTTATAGTGCTGTTCCTTATTATTGTCAGCAGCCCAGGTCCTTGGTGAGAGTACATTTGTAACATTTAAATGTAAGTAACTTACTTTATTCAAGAGGTACCATTTTAAAATCACGGTTTTGCTGATTTTAGTTATGTACACAGTCAGTCCTTGGGGGAAATGTTACATAGTTTAGAAAGCATAAAAGTAATGAGTGCGTGTAATAAATATAGTGTGGAAATAGGGAAAAATAAAGTGCCCTTGCCTTTAGTCCGAAAGTGTCCAAAATTAGGTATTTGGTGTATACACTTTCTTTTTTGTTTTGTTTTTATTTTTTTAAAGTAATCTCTATACCCAACGGGGGGCTTGAACTCACAACCCTGAGATCAAGCGTTGCATGCTCTTCTGACTGAGCCAGCGAAGTGCTGCTGGTGTATCGTATATACTTTCAGACTTTATCCTGTGCATATAAAAATATAACTTACTGTGGTGTGTGTGTTTGGCAAGTGTACTATACTATAGATTTCTGCATTAATTTTCTCCCAGAACATATCAAAAACATCTTTCTTTGTCATCATAGCTAGATTTATGTCATTATTCTTAATGGCTGTATGGTATTCAATTTTATAGCAGTATCGTAATTTGATGGTTATTTAATTTGTTTCCAGTTCTTTGCAGTTAGTACAATGTATGGTCATCGAGAAATGACTTTGAGGGCTGTGGATGACTAACAGTGCACTTACTAGTAACTATAAATATATCTTAAAGTCCTTAATGCAAGTCAGTATTTGTTCTCTAAAACTTTGATCAGAAGTCTCCTTTTGATGCTCTTCTTTGGCAGCCATTTTTCTTTCTCTCCTGCCAGGACAACGGTTAAGGTCTCCCTGAGCAGCAGCTGCTTGTTCTGTGCTAGGTAAAGCCAATGTTTCTTAGAGAAGTATGTGTATGGACATTCTGAAGTTTCAGAGGCTGCAGAGTTCAACTTACAGGCACCCTCATAGGTGGGTCTTGACCCTTCATTTTGACAGTAAGCAGGGGAGGCCGTGCATGGCGAAACTTCTCCATGCCCATCCAGGCTCACTGCCAACCCCATTGAAAAATGACTTTGTGGGCTGTGAATGACTAACAGGGGAACAATCAGGATATTGTTGACGTCTACAGGTTAGTTACCCTGCTTACATTTGAATACCTATTTTTGCCCCCCAAACTCTAAATTCCTGGAAATAATTTATTCTAATTGTTATTTCTCAGCAATTTAGAGGAACAAGGTGTGGCCTCAGAGTCAGGAATGGCTGGGGTAGCCATCCTTTGTGTTGCCCTTTCATTGGGTTATTTTCAAGAGGCATCCGAGGACTGTAGTACAGGTCTGATTTGGGGAATTTGGAAGGTTGAAAGATGTGAAGATAAAGAAGAGCTGAATTTTCATGTGTTAGATATACTCATTAGGTATTTTTTGAAAGGTTTCTTTTGAGAGAGAGAGAGAGAGAGTGCGCACGTGTGCCAGTGAGTGTGAGCGGGGGGCAGGGGAAAGGGAGAGAGAATCTCAAGCAGACTCCCTGCTGATCATTAGCCAGAGGCAGGGGCTTGATCTCACGACCCTGAGATCATGACCCCTGCCAAGATCAAGAGTTGGACACTTAACCCCCGAGCCACCCAGGCACCCCGAAAAGTTTCTTTTTCGAGACACCTTTTCTCCTTGCTGTTTTTCTGGGATTTTCAAGTGGTAAAAACTGAGTCTGAGTTCTGATTTTGATATTTTGAATGAACACATGATTAGCTAAAGGGTCCCATGAGAGGTAGCGCCTGTGGCAATGTAGTCATGGTGGGAGACCCGGCTTCTGGTGGGACAAGTGTCAGTGCTGCCTGGGAAAACCTTTTCTCTCCCTGAAGTTCTGTTTGCTCTAGAAATAGACAAAAGAAGTGAATTAAGACACAGACCCTGAAGTATAAGGTTATGGGCAATGATCATGTGGTTGTGTATATCCTATAAAACTTTAGATGACTGTGATTGAGTTAATTAAATTATGCTTATAAAGCCCTTTGGTCCCGCAGGTTTTCTGGCATCCCTATAGACATCTTTAGAAATAATTAATGATGTTAATTACATTGGGATATTTAATAAGTAGTTTTGTTTTGTTTTGTTTTGTTTTTAAAATACTGAGTGGTGAAGGAAAGTTCTTGTAAGCTTTCTGTAGTGACATATTCCCAGGTGATAAAACCAGGAAAGTTTACTTATTCAGGGCCATAAGCCTTCATTATGCTTGTTGATTTTCCCCCTTGATTTGTTTATTTGTTTTTTCATTCAACCCACATTTATAAGCACTGAGATTTGCCAGACTTACACTTACTAACACCCTTCCTCTCCTCAAGCCGCTAGGTCTGGCTAATGAGGGGCTCCCACATGGTATTTATTAGGCACAGTGAGTGCTAATCTCATCCATTCTTTTCCACTTAGGCAGACAACACTTAAATTATCATCAGTTCCAGCAAGGGCATGTTCTTGAATTTTTAGCGTCCAAAGTAGGCCCAGTTCTGCTTTACGGAAGGCACAAGGGCCCCTGACCGTCCATATGAACAGTCTGCATGAATGAGTCCCCCAAAGGTGCACACATTTTTGTGGTGCTGTCAGTGGAAGGAATCTTTGGGGAGTGCACGCTTAGATAAGTCGGGGTGAATTGACTAGCCTTGCAGGCGTGGAAAACTGTCCCGGAGAAGGGACTTCCACAGCCGTGTCACTACCCATTACAAGCCAGAGCCACTTTCTGGGATTCTTGCTTCCGTAGAACACGAAAACCCACCCAGCTCCAGTGTGCTGCTTTCTCCTCTCATTGATCAACAGGGAGGCAGAAGGGCTGATCACTGTTTGTTTGTTTGTTTGTTTGTTTGTTTGTTTTTTTGACAAGGTAATGCAAATTACTTTGTTTTTTTGGAGTAATAACAAAAATATTTATATAGTGCCTCACTCTGTGCCAGACACTGTCTTAAGCCTGTTAAACAGGTTATTTCAATTCTCACAGTTCTAGGAGGCAAGTGCTATTATTGTTTCCCTTTTTACAAATGAGGACACAGTACAGAGAGGTTAGGTAACTTGGTAAAAGTTACATCTTTAGTATGTGGCAGAGCCAGGGATTTTTGGCTTCCAGTCAGATTTCCCAAAATCCATACCTGGACACTTAACATATAGTTCATGAACAAATACGAACATATTTGCTTGGGCTTAGCATTGGTATTACAAAGACGAAAAAGAAAGGTTGAAAAACTCCTTGCCCTTTAAAAATTTAGAAATTTTTAGAGAAAGACCAACTTATAAGTGACAGAACAGCAGTGGCTGAGTAGCATAGACAGAGGGATGGCTTTGCCTGAGGAGTTGGAAATACGAACAAAAGAGGATTCATCGGGACTGGGAGTCTTTCTTACTTTGGGTGTCGCATTTTATCATCTTCCCAGGAGGTTATATAGGAGTATGGGTTGATGGAATATCTCAGAATCTGGAGACCTCTTATTTTCTTCCCTAGATTTATTTTTTAATGAATTTACAGCATGATCCAGGATAACCCTGAAATGCTTATTCCCTAACCAGTAACATGGGCACATTGGTCCCTGTTGTGTTTAGAGGAGGCTGCTGTTTGCTCTACGTGCTCTTAGGTAATGGCGAAGTAAGAGGCCCCCGAACTATGTCACCGGTAGCAGGTGGCGTGGGCGGTCTAACAGAAATCCCTTTGGAGACCAGAGACATATTTTTGGTCCCAGATCTGCCTTGCAATCCCTGCTGATGCTCACCCTTCCCTCCCTTCCACTGCCCCAGCCCTGGCTTCAGTAGTGTTCTCATCCCTGCTGATCATCACCTTTCCCTCCCCTCCCCTCCCCCAGCCCTGGCTTCAGTAGTTTTCTCATTTGTAAAATGAGAAGCATGTAGTAAATAATCTCTAAGTTCTCTTCTGGGGCTAAAACTCCATGGTTCAGGGTTATTAGCTTTGATCCCAGAATAACCTGCGATGGAGTCAGGTCAAGACCCTGGAGTTTTAGTTTCAGGTTCTATGTTTAGTTTATTCACAATCTTTTGGGTTTTGAGTTGTAAGAGCTACAAAACAGGGGATATTGGATTGCCACCCAATGTAATGAGTAAGGTGAGTGAAGTGGGTTGGCCAGCCTGGAAATAAATAAAAGTGGCAGCAGAATTTGGAGTTAGCAGGGAGAACTATGCAGGAGATTCACAAAGGCCTGACAAGCCTACAGATGACATATCACTCTGAGTATAATTTTAGAACCAAGAAGGCTTGGAAATTATAGTTTATCCTCAACCTTCCAGAAGTTTGAAATATCCCTGTAATGTTATATAGCTAGTTCTAAGTTTCTCTTAGAGTAACATTTTGAGGCTTTAGAAGTTTTGTTTTGTTTTTTTTTAAGATTTTACTTATTTGACAGAGAGAGAGAGAGAGCACAAGTAGGCAGAGTGGCAGGCAGAGGGAGAGGGAGAAGCAGGCTCTCCGCCGAGCAGGGAGCCGGACGTGGGGCTCGATCCCAGGACCCCAGGATCATGACCCGAGCCGAAGGCAGCCGCTTAACCGACTGAGCCACCCAGGCGCCCCAAGGCTTTAGAAGTTTTAATACTCACTTACTTTCCAGACAAGAGTAGGTACCACCTACCAGTGGATCTCTGAGGGTTTGGCCAAGTTCTTGGAGAGGAGCCAGGCCATAGTTCTGTTTTGGGATCTCCTTGCTGTGGAGAGTTGTCACTACCAAGGGAGAAGCAGAAGTGACTGATGCAAGGAGCCCTATACTCAGTCATGAGACCTGGGTCCTGTGTCTTTTAAACCTACTTGACATTTCCAAGCCAAGATTGCGTTTCTATCAGATGGAGATAGTGGTAGTGACTGCCCTCTAGACATCTCATCTCCAAAGGTTATCTAGACTGCCCCGGTCAACTTACCACAGTGAATCTTCCTTGCTCTGAGCTGTGCTCCAGCGCGCTGCCAGACTGCTGGTTCCCAAACACAGATAAAGTCCTTTTCTAACTTTTGCTTTGCAGAGAAGGCAAAGCATGGCTTATCTGATCCTTGGAGGCCAGCCCTGAACTGGCTTGCTGGCCTCATCTCCCGCACCTTCCCAAATGCATCCTGACCAGGCCCTGTATTGTTTGCCTGAGGGCACTTTCCTACCTGGCACAGCTCTTCCTGTGCCTGGCATGCTTCACTGCCAGACCATTCCTGTCTGCCCTTCAAGTCCCAGCTCACATGCGAGCTCCTCCAAGAAGCCCTTTGAAACCCTCTGCCCACATTTTCCCACAGGCCCTATGCTCCTGTGGCCCATCATGGCATCGTTATTCTAGCACATTCAGTTATTACACAGCTCTGCTGTTTTTTAGCTAAGGCTTATATTCCAGCTTCCTTCACTAATGGGAGGGGCCTTATGCCCCAGTGGGAACCGTGAGTGGTTTTGTGTTCTTTGTATTCCGTCTCTGACATAACATCAGTGCTCCCCCCCCCACCCCTTTTGTTCTTTCTGGCATGGTCCTGGTCGCTCTTTGAGGAATGTATTGGCAAAGAATGGGCTGCAGAAAGGGCTTTCCAGGAGAGACTGGGTCTGTGGATTCCTCCTCAGTCTTTCCGCTCCCCCCTCAAAGTTTCAGCCACCGATACCCAAATGAGTTGAATGGCCAAAAGTAAAAAGGGGCGCATCTAGAGGAAGCTACTTGACTAAATAGGGTGTGGGTATTATACCCTGAAACTCCCTGTGCTTCTGTTATTTTTGATCTAAAATGCTAAGCAGCATTTTATGTGAGTACTTACTTGAGTACAGAAGTGCAGACTTAGGTGAACAAAGTCAAAACCCTTTTCTCTCCCTCTTACCCAGTACCCTTTTGTTACCTGTACCACTTCTTGTCAGCTCTTCACCTTCTATGGTTGTAGTACATTTGGAAAAAATCATTGTGTGGCCTTAATACCAGCCTTCCATGACTATATGTGGAAAAGGTAATGGAGACCCATAAGGTGCAGGGCAAGGAAGATACCTCTTCCGGGGGGAGAAAGATAGGAAAGATGGGAAGGGTGGGGCCTGTTAGCAACGCCGAACAGTGCAGGTTGCCTCCTTTACTTGACCAAGACTAGACCTGTTTTGTCTCTAATGTGGGATGGGAGTTTTTCCAAAATCCGTCTTGTCCCCCCAAGTAACGGTTTCAGGAAGTGCTTTGTCCTTTATTTTGCCTTGAGGTTTAAAGAATTACCTATATGTTAAAGTTTCATACAGTCTGTGATAGCACTGTTTAATAGAAATACAGCATGAGCTACATACATAATTTAAAAATGTTTGGTAGCCAAATTAAAATAAAAAGAAATAGGTGTAATTAATTTTAATAATTAATTTTAACCCATTATTGCCAAAATATTATTTCAGCATTTAATCCTTAAAGAAATATCAAGGCATTGTATATTCTTTTATTCCTACTAAATCTTTGAAATTTTATGCCTATAGCGTTTCTGAATTCAGAATAGCCACATGTGGCTGGTGGCTACTGTATTGAACAATGCAGATCTGTAGACTTATGTATTCTGTCGCTTATACACCTCAAACCAGAAGGTTGTTGTTTGAGGGGGGTGAGTCATTGGATTGGGTACCATATTTGTGACACTGTGGAGGAAAAATGCATGCTTTAAGTGTAAAGTTGGGCTTTCCTCATAAAGATGATCCTTAAACTGTTTATTGGTAAAGTATATTAAATACTACCTAATGACATTAATATATGTCCCAGCATTCAAACCTGGCTCTTCAGGAAGATTTAGTATTTGGGGTATGATTTTAAATATTCTTGAGACTGAAAACGAGTGTTTTTCATGAAAGGACTCTCTGCCTTTTCTTTCTCCCTCGGTGAGATCATGGAGCTGGGGGCAGTTCAATGCCCAGAATTGGGCAGGACGCCTCAGACTTCTGTCCTCCCTGGAGATGTGGCAGCTGAAGCATCACAGTGTGGAGTGGTGCTATGCAGTTGTCAAACAAAGGGAAGTGGAGACATTGGGGAGGCATTTCCTGTTCTAGAACTTTGACGTTCCATCGTGCTTATTGCAGGTGGGTTATAGGAAGGGTCCTGGGCTTGGAGCCAGGAAATCCAGTGGTCACCATCTGTGTGACCTTCACTAATTTATGTAGCCCCTCTGAGCTTCAGTTTCCTCATCTGTGAAAGGCTGATGATACTTAAACAGATTTGGGGGGAGGTTTCGTGAGATAATGTGTGTCTGATCCAGCAAAGGCATGTGTGTGTTGTAGGCACTAAAGTTTTCTTGTGTCCAAATGACACAACTTTGTATGATCCCCATGACCACCATTTCATTCCTGCTCTGAACAGGCACCGTATGTCGAAACTTTTCAATAACCGTGTGATGATGATAGAGAACTTGTTACTTTTCCCATTTTCTGATGTAGATATGGGGATTTAGTAACTTGCCCCAAGGCCACAGAGCCAATAAGCAGTTGGAGCTAGGATTTCCTGAAAATACTTTTTAAATATGAAATTCTCAAACATACACAAAAGTAAACTAGTAGAGGGTTTCTCAAACTTGGTTGAGTATCAGAATCACCTGGCTTTGTTAAAAACCCAGATTGCTAGGCTCCACCCCCAAAATATCTGATTCTGGAGGTCTGGGATGAATTTGCATTTCTAACGACTGCACCTTGAGAACCCTTGGACTGGTATAATGAACTCGCATCTGCCTGTCACTGCCTCCACAATGGTAAATGTTTTTGGGACCAGGATTTTAATCCTAACTCCTCACAGCTGCCTTTAGCTGGTCCCCGAACAGCCTTTCTGGTGATGAGGTATGCAGAAACTCTTATGAGAACCAAATATGTGTTATGAATATTCCCTCCCCTGCTCCCATGCCCTGCTTCCATCTTCAAATAAGTAGCTTAAAGCTGTTTTGAAATCTGAATATATTGGGCCTTTTAGAGCCTTTTAGCTTAATTACTCGACCTCTTCATTTCAGAGTTCCAAAAATAGCTTTTACTGACATAGGAAGAATTAAGACTTTCAAGAGAAATTCTGGAAAGAAAAATTGTTGGCTGGAAAAGGATCAGCCAACAACAGTACAGATTTAAGATAGAATTATTTATACAGTTACCATGGTGCATCTTTTTCTTTTTTGCTTTCATTATTGCTTTATACTTGTGCAAAAATGGCAGGCAGAATTGGAAGCTGGGATGGATGTGTGAGAGGCACATGCTGAGCCTGCCCCCCAGGCTCTCGGTCTGTTCTCTCTCTCTCTCTCTCTCTCTCCTCTGGTATACCCTCCTTTGCCTCTCTTATCCCACGCCCCATGTCAAGGGAGAAGAACTTCAGATCTTTGCAAGGACGGGGTTTTCATTAATTAGTATTATCTTTTTTACCTCAGTTTGCATCGTTTTCATGTCTCTTATACCATTTTCTAGATGTTATTGATTTGACAGTTTTCACAGTCTTTAATTCTGTTTATTTTAGTAATGGGATAATAATTTTTGGAAAACCACAGTTATTTATAAAACTGACAAATACAAAACCCAGACTCTTTTCCTTCCATCAAACTGATGTTGAGTGTCCAAGTTTTGCTAATGCTGACATGCCTAATTAAATAAAATCTTCATTTAGTGAGAAGTCCTCTCATTTGAGTGCTTTTTTTAGTGCTGTATAAAAAGGGAATTCAACATCTTATCAGTGTTTATAATATAAAGAACTGTATTCACAAGTGTGTCATTCTTTTAGCCTGCTCTGAGGATAGCACCACACTTCAGTGTGAGAAATCTATTTAGATGTCTGAGACTTTGGTGTCCGCTATGCATTCTTCTAAACATTCGCCAGTTAATTAACCATATGGGAATGCTCAGGTTTGAGCTTGCTTCACAGTCCAAGGTTAGATAAGGTCCTCTTTTCCTCCAGTTTTTTGTATCGCCTGCTTGTGCACACTGTTATTGAAAGTGCAAAAATCAAAATGGAGAGGCCGAGGGGAAGAGCATAGAGCAGGGGTCGGGAGACCTAGGAACCAGGCCCAGGCTTGCTGGCAACACCCCCCAGGCCTGGGGACAGTCATGTAACTCCCACGGTCCTGGGTTTTCCTATCTGTAAAAACGAGAGGGCTAGACCAGATAATCTCAGCTTCCGATGTTTGCAAATCGTAGTTCTAATGTTACCGGACCTCCTGCTCCTTTTAAACAAGCATGCTTCTCAACAGCTGCTGAGGCCATTGTTCCGGCACACACTGATGAACCCTCTGGAGAAGAACATGTACTACCGAAGGGGATGTGATCATGTTTTGATCTCCTAAGTTTTAATGTCCTGGGTCGAGGGAGGAAGAGCACGTCTATGACGAGGCAGTGGGAGGTTGCTTTCCAGGGTGAGAATGGCACGGGACCTAGTTCTGTACTGCTCAGCCCCCTTCTTCCTGCACCACTTTGCTTCCTCAGGGCTGTCACAGTGGGGCACACGTGCCACTCTAGCCTCCTCTTCCAGTGCAGGCTGTAGTCCAGGGGTGGCTCAGAAACGCGCGGGCTCCCCAGGCCAGCCAGTCATTGGTACCTCCTCGTACCTCCTCAAACAGAGGCCATTCAAATCGCTTACTGTTTATTTATGTATTGTTTGTTTG
Organism: Eumetopias jubatus; assembly: GCF_037043125.1. NCBI lineage: Eukaryota > Metazoa > Chordata > Mammalia > Carnivora > Otariidae > Eumetopias > Eumetopias jubatus. The sequence goes on along the minus strand of NW_028274809.1, from coordinate 182,401,748 downwards.
TTTGTTTGTAGGCTCTGTGCCCAGCACGGAGCCCAACTCGGGGCTTGAACTCACAGCCCCAAGGTCAAGACCTAAGCTGAGTTCAAGAGTCAGACATTCAACCAACCGAGCCACTCCAGCGCCCCAGTTGTTTACTATTTTATTTTTTACTTTTTCCCTATTTATTTATTTATTTATTTATTTATTTATTTATTCTATTCAGTTAGCCACTGTATAGTACATCATTATTTTTGTTGTAGTGCTCAGTGATTCATTATGAGAGACTGAGGGTTGCCTAGGGCAGAGATGGGGCAGGGACTGTTGAGCCGTTCCTCTCCCAACTCCAGCGTGGCCCACCAGTCCAGAGAAAGCAGGGTCCTACAGTTGAGCATTCTTTGTTTCTCCAGCATGTCCATTCCAGAGCCCCAGTGCTCACCTCGGGTAGCTTATTCACGTGTTCTTGGCAGCCACATAGAGTACCCTTTCAGAAAGGGGTTCTCATAAATGTTGTTTTCTCTCTCACGCTGGATTTCCAGAGATGCTGTAGCACCCCTAGAGACTGAGCCCTTGGCCTGCTGGCACCCCATCTCCTTTACGCAGCTCTGCCCCAGCTATCCTGAACTGTTCGCTGCTTCCGGAACTCACGGTGCTGAGAGGAGAATTTATCCAGAAGCTAAGGATTCTTTCTTTAGTTTCAGGATTCCTTCCAGGGCCCTGGGAGGGCCTCCAGCAACTTTAACTTTATAGTCAAAATTTTGTATTTTTTTTTAACCCCTTCCCCTTCCAGATATGCAAATGTCAGCCCCACAAAATCTGGTTCCCATCCAGGAACATGTTCTTTGGTGTCTCCATTTTCTCTGCAAGGAATCCCCAGTCCACCCTGAATCCTGGCTGACTCGTTCCTCTCTTAGACTTGGCTCTGCAGTACCCCACATTGTCAGGTTTCATCCCTCATCCAACATGTATTCATCGGATGCCTACACTATGCCAAGCCTTGTTCTAGATGCTGAGGGAGCAGTAAATAAAATGGAAATCTTTGCTTCTGTGGAGCTTGTAATCTTACTGGGCGGGGGTGGGGTGGGGTGGGGGGGTGGAAGCAGGTTCATTCTAGGCGGGGACAGATGCCACTCCTAGGTTCCCACCGCTGTCAGTCATTCTGCTGTTACCGTTCACACATCTGTCTGTCTCCCCTCTGGACTGTGAGTTGGCTAGAGTGGGGGCTGTGTCCTTGTTATCTTGGCATCACAGTGCATATGAACAGGCTCAGTAGAAGTCTTCGGAGAGAAGGAACACATAGCTGCTAATGACATTTGCATGCGAGGAAGGGATGCAGCTGCTAATTTCCTGTGCCCACCCTAAATATAGGAAAATGAGGATTCTCCCTTCAGATTTAACCGCTTAAATTCCGGGTGGGAGTATGTAGTGAGAGCCATGTATAAGACAGGAGCAACAGGAAGGCTCATTGGGCCACCCTGATTAACCTCTGGCTTCAGAGGACCCTTCCTTCTTGTTGCAAGCTGCATTGTCCCCTCCCCCAGCGACGGTGCTGGGGTCCTGTTGGCAACTTCAAGAAGTACACCATTTTGAAAATGGACTAAGTTCCATGAGGAATTTTTATCTCGGCCGATCAAGTAGCTTTTATAGTCATGCAGAAAAATCAAGGAAGTTTTAAATTCTTTATAAGCAGAAACAATAAATTTCTCGTTTCTTAAAATAGAATGCTCCAAGAGTTGCTGTTTCCTCAGTTTGCTATTTCAAGAAGTGGTATTCAGGATTTGAGCTTGTGTTAACATTTAATTACGAGAGACACAAAGTCCAGAAATGACTAGAAAGTTCACAGGAAGCTATCCTGTCAGAGAGAAAAGCAGTGACATCAGTAAGCCTTTCTGCTGAGCTCTTCCCGTGGTTTTTGAAGCTTCATACGTGACTGGCCAGAATTGAGCTCATTTGTGGGCCTCTGCTCTCCAGCTATGCTGGATTCCAGAGGAATCTCATTTTCCTGGCACAGGCAGGATTCCCTAGCTTCTCTTTGCCTGTGGATCTGGAATTTCAATCTGCATGGATGTTGGGCAGCCAGACCCACAGCAACAAGTGGTGGAGGAAGGAGTGAGGTCGGAGAACCTCAAAGGGAGGTTAGTGGGGAGGGCACTGTGGATCATGCCTCTTGGCACCTGTGACAGCCACAGGGTCACCGGGGTTCACCATGCTGCCCCTGCTTTGACCAGTGGATGGGGACTGGTGGGGCCGTGATATCAGGGGCTCACCTGTACCCATGTTGTTCCTTAAGATGCACCTCCTTCTTCCCGCTGTCCTGATCACATGGGCCTGGCTTCAGGCCTTGCCTGTGGATCTCTGGCCAGGAAGCCAAGGTTTTGATTCATTGTTATGAAAATGTCTGTGGGCGCTGGGCCTCCCAACCTCTCCAGTAGAGTCTGCCTCCACTCTCACCCCACATAACCAGCTGTGAGCAGCGCAGCATGGGGCTCACTCTCGCCTCCTCTGGAATCTTCAGTCCTGCTGCTCTCCTGGCCGTGCCCTAGGGGAGTGGGTCTAAAGTGCTTCTGTATACACCCTGACCCCCCAACTGTTGTTCTTCTCTGTCCTGCCTGACACAGACTTCATCAATACTCTCTTCAGTTTTTAATGTAAGCATCTATTTATATTTATTTTGGGCTCAGTCCCTGAATTCCAGTGTCATCTCTGTTAGTATACAGTTTCCTCTGTTTGGCCTTTTGTGTTCCCTTCTTTGTGCATGCCCCTACCATTGTTGTCTGTTTTATTTTATATGTTCTTGGAGGGTACAGGAAAGTTTTTGTAAACAGATTGGTAAAATTGAATGTATGTGTAACAGTCATCACTCCCCTCCCTCACCAAAAAAAAAAAAAATCACTGTCATGCAAGCAACACATTTAATAATAATAATGCTTGAAATAGTAATACAACAGCTGTAGTTATCATGTGCTTACCGTTTTCCAGGCTCTATCAGGCATTTTACTTGCATGCACTCCGCGGAGCCTGGTAACAGCCCCGTACAACTGTGCAGCTCAGCTTTCTTAATACCGTGCTGTACTGCCTTCGATTTGATCCACACCTGTGGGCTATCTCTGGCCCCACCAGAGCAGATCCAGGTTTTGTGAGTGATGAAGCTTAGAAGGTGGGGGGCCTTGTCTAAAAAGGTAATTCAAAACTATAAATACAAAAGGAGGCATGGAAGTTAATACTTTATTTAGAATTTGAAAAGAAATCACAACAAATTACAAATTTTAAAAAAGCTAACTCAAACCGTAAACATCAGAAATACAGGAGAACAACATTTTTATAATTTTACAATATTTAATACAACATTTTACAATAAATCTCTTGGTATACCTCAGTAATACTTTCTTCCCTACATTTTTTGGTTTCATACTATTATTACCTCTTCATATGATCATGGCTTGATGTGATGACTCTGTAATGCAAGGATAGATCATTTCATCTTTCCTGTAGCATTAGTCAACATCTGTATTTTATTAATCATAGTTTAGGAAAGTGTCCTCTAGTTTTATAATGTTTGGTAGCATCACATAAATTTTTAGGACTGAAAAAGACCTCTGTTAGGTTTCTTTCATATATGAGCTGAATAATTTTGGGGCATTCTCAGATTGTGCAATAATTAACTTCAAATATCCCCCAAGTAGTCCTGGGGCCAAACCCCTTGAGATATACCTGTATTGCAACATGGCCCCTGATGCTTCATGTGACATGAGTCATGACATTGGGTGGACTGACACAGTGGCCATGGTCACTTCGGATCTTCCTAAGAAGCCAAGATGCCAAGCAGCAACTGAACTCTACAGAGACACGGGGCTTGGGCAGGGGTCGATGCAAGTGATGGACACCGAGCTTTGTGCACAGTCACTGTGTCTCTGGGCTGTGGGCTAGATGCTGGGGGTGGGGTGGGGTGGGCAGAGAGAAGGAGACCCAGCCCTGTCCCAAGGCACTAATAGTCAAGGAACTAAGCTGTTCACAGGTCGTTTCAACCCATGGCTGAATGAACTGCACTCTAGGACTACTGCTAAGCGGGTGGGTGGGGGTGTGTGTGTGTGTGTGTGTCCCTGTCAGAGAAGGGAAAGACTATCTCTAATGGGTTGAGGGAGGTGCGCCGCTGATATAGGGCTAAGTACCGTGTCCTGGGGCTAGAGCAACTCTGCTTTCACTCCCTTGGCATATTTACCTGTGGGAGATTTGTTTTTTAGAGGAAGGATTCTGCTAAAATAGGACATTTGTCGTCAGCCTGCAGGGATGTAGGCTTGTGACAGGTGCAGAGGTGTGAGCGAGTGACAGGAGCAGGCTTGTGTCAGAAGCGGAGCCACATTGCTTCTGTCCTGGTGCTGGGGTTAGAGACACAGCTGCCTCCATAGGAGGGCTGCATGTTGGTTAAGGAGTTCAGAACTTTGCGCACTTGAAGAGTTCCCACTCTTCCTTCAGCACCTTGAGGCATCACTTCCGTGGTGAGGTGAGGAAATGTCCCAGCCCATGGGTGGCACTTGGCTCAGCCTCCTCCTTTAGCTCTGCATTTAACTTCCACCAGCACCTTTCGCTATATTGAATTAAATGTTTCCGAGCCACCCTCTTCCACTGTCCAGAAGGTCCTCAGCTCAGTTCCATGGCTAGTCTCCAAGGAGTGACAGCCCTCCCCCAGAACTGTGTATAGAATTTTAGAAAGGAATATGTATACACACTTTTGGGTTGAGTGGGCCTAGGTTCATAGATGGGTCTATAACCCCAGAGAGGTTAAGAAGCTCAGCACTGGGCATGTTCCTTGTCCCTCTCTGAATTTACAAATTCCAGCCCAGTTCCTGGGACATTGAAATCCCTGGGGAGCTTGTGCAAGCGCAGATACCTGGTCCTACCTGTAGAGTTTCTGATTCAGTTTACTTTTGTATCAACTTCTCAGGTGATGCTGCTGCTTGTTACCAGGACCCCACTTTGAGAACCACTCTTGTAGACTTTTATAAACTGAAATTACCATGGTCCTCTCCCTGTCAGATTTCACAATAACCTGAGAAACGAATGTTCATAGATACGGACATTTAACCTCCAAATGAGGACAAAAGCTAAGGAAGTTGTATCTGTAGATTGAGTTACAGTTTTCACTTACTATAAAAGCATAATAATCACGCCCTGTGCAAGTTCTGAATGTCACAGACTCAGGAGCTGACCAAGCTCCCATGATGCTTAGGGAAACACAGCATCTTTGAATATTTAAAATACAAACCAGTGAATTCTCAGGTTTTCAAAACATGGTGGTTCCGATGGCCTAGGAGCAGCTCCATCCATGACCATTGGTTGATTTGGGTAATTCTGGGCCCAGAATCTTGCTTCTGACCCTAGAAAATCAAGAACTTGACTCTTGTAGCTGTGTCACCCCAGGAAGGATTAAACTTAAGTGTGTTGATGGCTTTAAAACCAAGGCCATGTGCCAGATCTACGCTAAGCCTCTTTCTACTAAACTGGGGGTGGGGTACTGGCAGTCTGGTAATTCACTAATTTCATTTTGCTGTTAGTGTGACGTTCCTGTCATCGCTGTAGGCTGGTCAGTTCCCTACCCTCGTGGGCTCTCTCCCCGCTCATGTGACCACTTGGAAATGCTTAGTGAAGCTGAAGAACAGTGAACAGCTGTAACCAGTGAATCATCCTTTCAAAGGAGAGTAGAAAATAGGCAGTTATGCCCTTAACCCCCAGTTGAGTAGACCCAGAGGTGTGACTTCCCACGGACCCACTGTCCTTTCTGTTTATAGCTTCTTCTTCTTTTTTTTTTTTAAGATTTTTTATTTATTTATTCACGAGGGACAGACAGAGAGAGAGAGAGAGAGAGAGAGAGGCAGAGGGAGAAGCAGACTCCCAAGGAGCAGGGAGCCCGATGCGGAACTCGATCCCAGGACCCTGGGATCATGACCCGAGCAGAAGGCAGACGCTTACTCATCTGAGCCACCCAGGCGCCCTGTAGCTGCTTCTGTCTTTATCTTCCACGTGTGTTTCCTCCACTTCTGTTGCTCCTGCCTGCCTCACCCCTGGGTGTCAGCCCCTTTTGTCTCTTCCTCCCCCACCTCCTCCTTGTCTCTTTTCCTGTTCCCTCACCAATCTCCATTCTCACCCTTTCTGTGAGTGTTTTTAGAGTTTTCGTTTATTAAACCTTTTAAACAATCTAGGTTTAGTCCAATTGGTGAGAAATAATCAAGAAATACATTTAAGAACATGTAAACATGTTGTGTGTATCAGCCCAGTGACAGGAAACATATCAATTAATTGGAAATAGAAAATTAATGTAAAGAATTATTAAACTCGTGAAAGGGGATTAACTACTAAGGGGCAAAGGTAACTCTACAGCGTAAATCGGCAAATGACTCTTGGGCCAAATCTGGCTGTTGCGTTTGTGTAAAATTTTAACACCACTCCGCCCATTTGTTTGTTTATTGTCAGTGGCCACTTTTGTGCTACAGTGTCAGAGTTTAGTAAACAGTAAAGCTGGCAAAAGCCTAAAGTATTTACTCTCGGGCTCTTTTCAGAAAAAGTTTGCCAACCCCTGCTCTAAGAATACAAGAATAGTCTATCGAGGGAGCTGTGCCATAGGAGCAAGGCAGAAAACTCCAAAACATCATAGGCTAAGAAAAGAGCCTTTCCCAGCAGGTCCGTGCAGCAACCTCTCTGATGAGGGCTGACACCGTAGCACAGTTTTCGGACAAGCAGACTGCCCTTGCCTTCTGACCTGAAGGGACTGCACTGCTGGCCCTTGTTGGAAGGGGTCGGAAGGGAACACAGCCAGTGGTACCTTTGGAGGGGCCCAGGGCTGGTGTGGAGGACCAGGCCACCCTCTCGGAGCTTACCAGGTCGCCTTCGTGTGCTGGGCACCGTATGGAGCAGGGGAGAATGCAGTGTCTGTCCCATCCTGCAGGATCTCTCTGTCTGACTTCTTTGTAATATAAGTGTAGCTGTCAGAATCCAGAACCCTGTCATTGTATAAAGCTATGCGCATCTTCTGGTTTTATTAGGAATATAGTCCTGGTTCCCAAGGAAAACCTAACTAATCATGACATCTATCCATTCTGCCAACAAGCATGAAAGCACTATGTACAGTGTGACAAACTAAAATAAAGGAACACATTCAAGTCGAATTAAAATATTTTGGAGAATATTTTTATTATTTTCTATGGCAATTCTTTCCTTAAAAATACTTTGTGTAAATCTCTCTCTTTTTTGAACCATTTTTTGGAATGTAGAAACAGTTTAACATTCTGAATATCTTGTAGGAAGAAATTATACTCCCATTATGATAGCTTTAATTTTTTGTGTATATTTTTATGTCTGCCCATAAATGTATATTTTGCTTAATTATAATAACGGTGCCCTTGTTTGGTCACTGCATTTTTTTTCTTAGCATGTCCAAACGTCTTTGTAGAGTCTACTTTTAAATCAAGTAATTGAAGTTAAACATGGGCGTTTGTATTTATGTTAGGTAGAGTAAGCTGACGACCCCTTTAAACAACTCCAGAATCTCAGTGGTTAACACAGTAGGTGCTTTTGTTCCTGCTCACGGATATTTCAGCACCTGTTTTCAGGAGGCAGCCTTCTGTTGGGTAGGTTCAGGATCTCGATGCCTCCTGTCTTGGGGCTTTATCCTCTCCTCAAGCCTCCGGAGTCTAGTGCTGGATCCTGTGCATGTTGCTGGCAGGGGGGAGAAGGGAGGGAGGCTGTCTCAGTCACTTAAGGCAGCTGGAACAGAATATAAAGGGGAGGGGAGGCTTAAACAACATATTTATTTCTCACAGTTCTAAATGCTGAGAAGTCTAAGATCAAGGCGCTAGCCAACTTGGTGTCTGGAGAGAGCCCACTTCTTGGTTCATAGATGGCTTTCTCCTCACTGTTTCTTCACATGGCAGAAGGGAGTTCTCGGGGGTCTCTTTAATAAGATTACTAATCAATTCATAAGGCCTCTACCTTCATGACTTAATTGCCTCCCAAAGGCCCGCTTCCTAAAACCATCACATTGGGGATTAGATTTCAATGTGCGAATTTTGGAAGGATGCAACATTCAGCCTCTAGCAGAGAGCTTTTACAGTCCAGGCTTGGCCGTGGCCACCCTCACCTGCCCTTGGCCACAAGACACAGGGCCACATCTAACCCTGGGGAGGCTGGGAAGTGTAGTCCCGCTGTACCTAGAAGGAAAGGAGAGATTTGGGGAACATGTAGTAGCCTCACCCACAATTCCCAGTGTGATGCCACGTACCAGATGTCTTTAATATATTTCATATATATTTATTATCATTTTAATAGACATAACATGTTGAGATTATGTAATCATGATTTTTATTAATAGTTTCAAAAAATAATCTTGTAGGAATTATTGATATATGGACTTAGTTACTTCTGAGAACGTGTGTGTGTGTGTGTGTGCGTGCGTGCGTGCATGCGTGCATGCCTGTTTTATCACTTGGCATACTGTGATATAGTTGAATAGGTGTCTTTCTCCCTGACCTAGCCCAGTTAGTGCCTTCCATGTGGGAAGTGATCAGCAAACACCATGGCAGTGCCTGGCAATAGATAGAAGAGATTTTTACTGCGAAGGCTAACTTTGGAAATAGTCAAAAAAGGCATATTCCCTCATTCCTTTTCCCACTTGCTTATTGCCTCTTTATTCTGGTGGTCTGATGGTCATCCCTATCTGCTGAGGTTCACTCAACAAGCCCTGGTTTGAGTGATACCATCCTCCCACCGCCAGAGCTCACATTTTTGTATGTTTAGGTATTATATAATAAGTATATAGACATTTTAGGAGACAGAGGTATTTTGATACTCTGAGAAGAGTTCTGTAGAGTCTTACATGAAATAGTGAGCCCTGTGGATGCTTTAAGCCTGGGCCAAGAAGGCTGCCACTGTTGGCGTCCATCCCTCACTACCAGACCACGGCTGGACCCCTAAGCAGGGCAGTTCTGGCAGATCCTGAGGCTTGGATGGGGACTGACCTAGCCAGGGGTGACCCAGGACACGATGGGACGTTCCATCAGACTTCATAGCCTTCTTTGTGCTTTAATAACTAAATAAGCAGGACTACACATAGACAGAATACCAGGAAGTGTCTTCTGTTCCTTTGAAAATAACTTTTATCTCATTTCTGTCTTCCTTATAGCAAAATTAACATACTCTCGTTGCAGAAAAGTTGGAAAATGCAAAAGCAGATAGTGTAAAGTTCTTTAATCTCAAGGAATTGCATTTATCTATAAGAATGTTTCAGTTGCTTATTTTTTCACCCTTTAGGCAAAGCCAAAGCTGATTGAACCACTCGACTATGAAAATGTCATCGTCCAGAAGAAGACACAGATCCTGAACGATTGTTTAAGGGAGATGTTGCTCTTCCCTTATGATGACTTTCAGGTAGATAACTTTTAAATGTGTGGTTGATCTCGACCAACAGTACTTTTTAATCTACTGATTTATTTGTGTGGTTATTTAATTTTAGGATTTTTAAAAGATGAAGATGTTATTTAAGAGAGAAAAGTTATATCATTATATTTTTCCATGCATTCCTTTATGGTTGATTTTTTTAAAATGGTATTATTTTTGCATATATATACACACAGATATGAATATGTGTTATGTATATTTGCATATGCATACAGGCAAATGGATGTAAATGAATACACACATGTATGTATTACACGTAGAACATAAGTATTTTTTGTGCGTCTTATATACATATATTTCTAAAATATTTTATTTATTTATTTATTTGAGAGAGAGAATGAGATAGAGCACGAGAGGGGGGAGGGTCAGAGGGAGAAGCAGACTCCCTGCTGAGCAGGGAGCCCGATGCGGGACTCCATCCCAGGACTCCAGGATCATGACTGAGCCACCCAGGCACCCAAGTGCGTGTTATATTTTTAATAAAAGTGCTATACTCTGGGCGGATTTAATGGACACAAGTGCCTCCTGTGTCTTACAAGCTTTGTTTGAAGAGAGATTTAAGGTTTTTGCCCAGTGCCTTGGTGCTAAGGAGGGGATTTGCTGGGGGAGCCCTGGAGGATTTTGTCATCCTTTCAGGATTACACTTTCAGAAACCACCACAAGAGAACCCTTGGACTCTGTGTGGGCTCACAGAGAAGGGCTTGGGGTAACCAGGAATGTCCTGATGTCTACCTCTCTGGTGCTGTTCCTTGTATCTCAGCAGCTGCTGGCGGAGGACCTGGCACGGCTCCTGCTTGAGCTGCTCTCAGATTGTTGCTTCAAGTCTTCCAGGTTGCGAGAGCCCCGTGGCTAAGCGACCCACAAGAGCTTTGAGGCTAGTGAGGAGTGAGAGCGGGACGTGAACGGTGTTAGAGGCCTGGCAGCCTGGAGTCACCTCGGTTTGTTTGGAGGTTCTGGTTACTGCCCTTGCTCTCTGGGACCTACCTCATCATGGTGCTTCCTTCGTTTTTGCCTTGAAACTTCTTTACCCGGTGCTGTTACCATCCAGTGCCCTGTTTTCTGTAAATTGAGCTGCCTTATTTTTGAGCTTCATTCTTTGGTGTTTAATTTGACAAGTACTACAGGGGCACCAGGGTGGCGCAGTCGGTTGAGCTTCCGACTGTTGATCTAGCGCAGGTCTTGATCTCTCAGGGTCGTGATTTCAAGCCCCGGGTTGGGCTCCACGCTGGGTGTGGAACCTACTTAAAAACAAAAGTAAATAAACAAAAATAAATTAAAAAATAAAACAAAAAGCATTACATACTTATAAAACAAAGCAGAGTAGGCACTGTTGAAATACTTGACGTTAAAAGCTTCCCCCACCACTTTCTTTCTAATCCCACTGCCCAAAACATAACCTACCACATACAGTTCTGTGCCTACTGCATTGTCTTTAGAAACTTCCATGTTAATAACAATTGTTAAATTATATTCCTTGAAGTTTTTTTTTTTTTACACCAAATTTCCACCAGTTTACAACAAAGGTGGGAATTCTCACAAATGTTCACTTTTTTTTTTTAACTTGTTAGGGATACATCTGAAGAAAATGATTACTCTTTAATTCTTTCCTGAAAAATAAGGAATGCCGTAGAAGTGGCATTGGCCGTGAGTGCTGCTGCCAAAGTACCTTCCACTGATAAATGGTTTCAGATCATTCCTCAAAATAGGATGCTTTGAAAACCTCATTGCATGAATAGACTACTCAGCTAAAACATAAATGGAAGCCTCAGAATGATTTCTTTCGCCTGTGATTTTGGCAATAAGTTTATTAGCATGAGAAGTTAAATCAGATGATTATGAATTAGACTTCACATTGACACATGTTTCCTGTAGTGTGCTCCGAGGAAGCTAAAGGTTATCTCAAGTTTCTCTGAGCATGAAGTACATGTATTCTTCTTGGTATGAGTAATAAAGTTATCCCAGTGTTTGCAACCTAGAATGCAAAGTTGTATTTGCAGCCTGAGATAAAATTATTTAAGATGCAAACAAACCAAAGAAACAAGATACAGTTAATTTAGTATCATCTTTTACCCCAGGGACCAGGAACCTGGATGTTTAAAGCAGTTGTAGAACCAGATGATTGAAACTCTCAGAAAAACTCCTTTGTCCCTTTTGCTTGTTACTATTTCCCTGGAGATACCAGGCACAAATTTTCTAGGAAAGGCAAAGAACTCACTGACATTTTGCTGGCCAAGATTGAATAAGCAAGTTATTTTCTGTTTTCGGGAAGTTTTTCCCAAAGATTAAGGAGCTTGAATTTCAGCTTTGATCCCCATCACAGCAATTATCATGGGCTCCATTTAAATTTGGATGCTGTTATTTGTTTTCCTGGAGATTCCTATTTTCTAGGCAAGGCTTTTTACCCTGTGCTTTCTTGTTAGATTGTCGTGGTGATTTTAATTGTCTGCCTAGCTGAATGAGCAAAATGTCTGAGAACTGTCACAGATTCCCTCTGTCTGTCCCTCTATTCTAAGGCAGAATAGAATAATATAAGGAACTATCCTCTTATTAGAGGCAGAGGGAACACTTAGATCAGGGGAAAGTATTTCATATGGAAAAAATAGCAAGATGGTTAGGAAGTGGGTCAAATTGTGAGCAAAATGCGTGCTGGGGGTTAATTTGCAATACCATGCTTACAGTTAAACAGTATTAGTTAACTATTAATAGAACTTCGTGCAAAGTTCTGTCAAATGCATTCAGAGTGATAATTTACTAAAATATAAGTATGGATAGTGATGAAACATTTGTATAGTTTTAGAGTAGGACATACGTTGATCCTGGCCAGATTTTTTTTTTTTTAAGATTTATTTATTTATTTAAGGGGGCTGGGAGGGGCGGAGGGAGAGGGAGAGGGGGTCTGAAGCAGACTCCTGCAAAGCGTGGAGCCTGATGCATGGCTCAATCTCATAACCCTGAGATCACAACCTGAGCCCAAACCAAGAGTTGGATGCTTAACCCACTATGCCACCCAGGCGCCCTGATAATTGATGAGCTTTCAAGGACACCTGTGTTCTCTGAACATGAGTCTTATGTAGAGAAGTTTTTTTGGTAAAATGTATTTGCTGAAGGGTGGGAGAATAGTGTTTAAAATTAACAGACAAAATAACCTGAGAGACATGGAGTCAATGTGGATTTTAAAAAGGCAAAAGGACAGTTCTCAGCTCTCAGAATGTTTATGAAGTGATGTTTTATCTGCCAGGGCCAGGGGCAGGAGTGTGTGGCTGATCTATCCCTCACTAGCTGACTGCACTTCTTTTTTCAGAATCAGCCCCATGCTTTGGAGTCTGTTCTCTTCTGTCTCTGCGTTAGCTTCATGGTTCTCCTTGCCAGCAATATCTTCTTTTCTCTTCCCTCCTTCTAGAACCTTCTCACCCTTCCGAGGCCACTTCATATCCCTTGTCCTCTGATGTTGTTCAAGTCCACAGTGATTTTTTTCCCCATTATCTTAATCCCTTTAATACTTACTGTTCACACTGTATATATTTATACCTAAGTACATTTTCTTGGGCTTTTCACTAACGGCTTCTTACGCCTTTTGTGGTCCAGTGTCACCACCTGTGCTGTGACCCCAGTGAAGGCTCAGGCCCTGTGTGTGTGAATCTCTGTCCTCCCAACCACCTCATATCTACCTATTCTCTTTGTTGTTAGAATGTTTTAGATCAAGAAATGTAAGTTGACTTTTGCTGGAGAAATGACACATCTATGCACAACCAAAAATAACGCCCAGGATTGCTCCCCTTCTTGTCAGATACGTAGAACCCCACATGGGTCTGGCCATTGACTTCCAGCCACTGTTCTCCTTTAGGTGGAAGTCCTTTACTGGCTGATGCTCGTGGTTTTTTAAATATTTTTTTTTCTTTATTTGAGAGAGAGAGAGAGAGGAGCAGGGAGAGGAGCAGAGGGAGAAGCAGACTCCTCACCGAGCAGGGAGCCCGAGGTGGGGCTCGATTCCAGGACCCTGGGATCATGACCTGAGCTGAAGGCAGACTGAGCCACCCAGGCGCCCGGAGGTTTGATGTTCTTAACTGTTGCCATCACTCCACTGAATCTGCAGCTTGCTAGAGAGCTCCTTATATCCTGGCTTATTACAAGCTTACGAAAGTGTGTGCAGTTATGTAAAGTGATGGACTGTGGGAAAGGTAGTAATTTCAAAAAGGATGCTGGCGGCAATTTATAGATACCATTTATATTTCACAAAAACCAGTGTTTGACGTGTGGTATGAACTAACAAGGACAGAATTTGTGTTTCACTTCCAGAGATGTACCTAAAGGAATTGAAAGCAGAGACTTAGAGATACTTGTGCACCCATGTTCATGGCAGCATTATTCATAACAGCCAAAAGGTGGAACCCATGTGGCCCATGGGTGAGCCTTGAGCATATTATGCTAAGGGAAATGCGACAATCAGAAAGGACAAATTTTGTATGATTCCACTTACAAGAGGTACTTAGAATAGTCCCTTTTATAGAGACAGGAAGTAGAATGGTTGGTGGTCAGGGGCTGGGGGAGTGAGGAGTTACTGTTTCATAGGTATAGAGTTTCAGTTTTGCAGGATGAAAAGAGTTCTGTGGGTGGATGGTGGTGATGGCTGCGCCATAGTGAGAGTGTTCTTAATGCTCCTGAACTGTACACTTAAAAATGGTTTAAATGGTAAATTTTATGTTACGGATATTTTACCACAATTGAAAAAAAAAAAAAGAGCATGTGGTTGCAGGATTTCTGTGCTCCATGGATGTGAAATTATTGTCATCCTTAAATTTGTTCAAAGTCAGGGTGAGGAGTAATTTCTCTGGTGCTCTTCCTGCATATTTCATGGTTTAGTATCAACATCATATTCTCTCGCGAGAGAATTTTAAAACAAAAGATAGGTGTACCGAGGAAAGATTACTAGTAATGGGCAATCCTAGAAATTTTCATTTTTGGAAATGTTTAGATACAGGAGAATTCTAGAATGTTCTCAGCATTGTATAGAAAAATGTGGTTAATCCATTTCCCTTTAAATAACATCCTGATTTTTATTTTTCCTCTGTTTCTTTTCCTCTTCTACTTACATGAGACTGATAATGATCTACAAACCACTGACCTGAAAAGGAAGCCAAGCCCTGCTACTTACAAAGGGCCTGGAAGTCCCTGATCTCATTTCCCATCTGTCCTTTTGAAAAGAAAAAATTCTTTCCACACTGTTTTGTCCTCACTTTTTATTATATGCTGCCAAAAAAATAATCTTGGTACTTTGTTTTGAACTTTTTATTTAAAAATGTTCTTTTGATAAATTCCTCGAAATTTTTATCAGAGGGAATTCAGTGGCCAACAGTGTAACTTTCTGTGAACATTGTGGTTTCTGGGATATTAGTTCATGAACAGGACTGAACCTACCTGAGTAAGATCTGGATAAATAATATTTCTGAATTGACATTGGCCAGACCTTCAGGAGATGAGAATTTTAATTCTAGTTTTAAGTAATGACTTTTACAGAAAACAAGAACAGATCATACTTTCATGATCATATATGTCTTAAAAGCTTATTTTTTGGACAGAACTGATCAGTCGAGTTGAAGAGTATATTTGTTTAGCTTATATTTGATAGTTCTACTCCTTGTGCAAAGGGCTCAGCTTCGTGAGATGCTTAGAGTATGAGACAGGGCTCCTGCTTTCAAATTGCTCCAAACTTAGAAGAGATAATAACCTAATGTTTCTAATAAGAAGGGGAATGTGACTAGTATCATGAGAGAGATCGAGTCCCATGGGAATTCTATTAAGTTGGAGGTAGTGGGACATCCAGGTGCAAAGAATTTTTAAGTGGTTGGAAATGCAGAAGTTCGGTCTAAGAGAGGAGTGGCGTTACTGATCTGGGCTCACTCATAGCAATGTGAGTCAGTGGCCCAGAGGCCAAGAGCATGGGGGTGCCTCTGTGGGAACTGGATCTTGGAGGCACCTTCACTGAGGAAGGAGGGAGGTGGGAAGCATTTACAGAAAATAGGAGACTTTCTCCAGGAGACTGCAGGGTTCTGAAAGACAGAAGACTTTGAAGAAGGTAGGCAGAAAGGGCGGACAGTCTTGTGCTCCTCCTGATGAGGTGGGGGAGTTGATACCTAGGATATTTTTGCTGGTGAAGATAGTTTCTGGCCAGGGCTGATGAAGTAAGCAGGTGGGAATACAGGGATTCGTATTACATGGTAGCAGAGAGAGGGAATCGTCATGGCTCAGAGTAAGAACAAGAGGTTTTATCAGGATTGGGAAAACGAGAGAATGAGCTAAGAAGGGAAGTCCAGGAATGGGGAAGACATGGAAGATGTCAGGGTTAGAGGGATGTGGTTTGAAACAAGGTTCTTTGCAGGGCTGCCTGGTTGGCTCACTTAAGCATCCAACTCTTGGTTTCAGCTCAGGTCACGATCTCAGGGTCATGAGATGGAGCCCTGCATCAGGCTCCACGCTCAGTGGGGAGTCAGCTTGAGATTCTTTCCGTCTCCCTCCTCCTCTGCTCCTCTCTCCCCATGCTCTCTCTCATAAATAAATAAATAAATAACATCTTTTTTTCTTTTCTTTTCTTTTTCTTTAAGATTTCATTCATTTATTTGACAGAGAGAGTGAGAGAGCAAAAGCAGGGGGAGTAGCAGAGGGAGAGGGAGAAGCCAGCTCCCCACTGAGCAGGGAGCCCAGGACCCTGGAATCATGACCTGAGCTGAAGGCAGATGCTTAACCAGCTGAGCCACCCAGGCGCCCCATAAATAAAATCTTTAAAAAAAAAAGAGAAAGAAACAGGGCTCTTTGGGGATCTTGGGGATGGAATTGAGGGTCTTTGGGGGAAGAAGGAGAGAGAGTTCCATCTCTGAAGAGCAAGGAGAGAATTGGCTGTTGAGAAATTTAGAGTGGATTGGGCTGGGGGCTAGTGTCGGGCTGGCTCAGGGAGGTACAGCTCAGTGGGGGAGGCGGGCGGTAAGAAGGGTTTGGAAACCTAGGAGATAGGATGAAGAGGGGGTGACAGTAAGAGTCATTGGCTAGTTCCTCCACTGCTGTAACCATGGCCATAGCCCTCATCCTTTCATGCCGTGGTTAATGCAAGAGCCTCCTATCAAGTCTTCTGGATCCTATTCTTGACCCCTTCCAGTTTATCCTAATAGAGTAGCCAGAGTGAGCATTTAAAAATAAGTGTAAAAGGGAGGTTGGATGATATCACTCTTGTGTTCAGAGTCCTTCAGTGAAGACCTTATCATGGCCTCAAGGGCTGCTGTGGTCTTGTCTACCCATGACCTCCCTGACTGTCTTCCTGGCCTCCATGGGGCTCCTCCTTCACCCCAGGCCGTCTCCTGCCTTAGGGTCCTTGCTCAGGCTTTCTCCTGTGCCAATGAATTCTTTACCCAGCTGTCTCCTGCCTCCTGAAAGCCTTTTGCCAAATCTTACTTTCTTAGTGAGATCCTCGCCGACTGCCGTACTGCCTGACCCCCTTTGGCCTTCCTGGTCCCATTTATGTTTTATTTTTTTCTCACCACATTGTTTATCCACTTCTAACATACTTACATGTTTATTCATGTGAACTCTGTGGGGGCAGGGGTATTAGTCTTGTGCACTGATGTTTTCAAGCACCTAGAAATAGATGGCACAGGGCGGGAATTCAATAATACTCGTCGAGTGGGATGAATGAGTGAGAGGGAGAGAGAGAATGAGAATATATGAATCACCAACAAGAGTGGGCCCCTTCCACCTAACGTTTTGGTGAAAACAGTCTTTTTGGGAATGTCAGTGCTTGAGAACTGAGAAGAGAAAACCGAGGATGGGGGGTTATAGTGGCGAGATGGTGTGTGTGGGGGGTGGGGAATAGCGGCAGGGCCCAAAACTATAGCACTTGAGGTCCTGAAATGGCCTCCCATGGACTCTTGGCCAAGTGTGGAGTCTTCAGAGGTAGATGGTGGACTGAGAAAGGAAGATAGCGGAGGACCTGGTAGGTGAACAAGCAGAAATGCATGGTGTGGGGTCGTTGGAAGGATGTAAAGTGGCACTTGGAGAAGGGGCATTTTGGTGTTTGCGATCACACAGGGAGATGTTTGGTAGGCAGCATGGATCATGGCAAGGGTGACCTTGGAAGGCTCGTGGGTAAAGTGAATCAACATGTAACAAAACACTAAACAGTTTGATAGAGATTTGGAAAGGTAAAGATGTGAAATAGTTCAGCCCAACCACTGGGGCTGTTGAACCTAGATGATACCTAAAGTCAAATAGAAATAAGTTATAGGCATAGCTGGTCAGATGACTATTTTGAGCATTTAATCTAAGCTTGAGATGATGGATCCCTGGGCCCCTTGAAGATAAAACATATTGTAACCTTTCTTTCTTATTGGAACTGCAACAGGAAAAGCAAGTGATGTAGGAGCACTTGGTTGTTATTATTTCCTTGACTGTCACATTTGTTCCTTAATTTGTTCAAAATTTTGTTCAGCTCAACAAACTTAAAGAAATATTAGTCTTGGAACCATGCCAGTTCAGTATTATTTAGGTGAGGGTGAAAATTACTTGTGAGTAACAGCTTCTTTACCGGATTCTCCATCAGCAACCAACAGCAATATACTGAGGGACCGTAATTAACTTTGATTTGTGCTGTGTTTTCTAAAGGAAGGTGGCAGCCTTGTGGGACCGGAGGATGAGCTGGCTGTGCCTGCTGCTTCTCCTCAATGAGGTTCAGCTCATGTGATACCATGGTGGTCAGAGAGGAAGACCACGGCTAGCCCTCTGGGTCCCCACGCTCCATTACAGGCAGAGCAGGTCCATTCGCCCATCAGTGGAGGGTGTATGTTGTGCTCCACGGCATACAACGCTAGGTTGTGATGTTGGGGGGTGGGGACATTCCTGCAGAATATGTGACGGTGTCCCGGGAGCTGGGTAACTCAGGGAACTCTGGTGCCTGCCCCAGAGCCATTAGAATAAAATCCTGTCTGATTGATCTCTGTGTTTACAAAGCACGTTAGCCATTTTCTTCCACACGGCGCCTGGTAAGGGAAGTAGCCTTTTTTCACTGAGGTAGATCCTGTATTACATGATTTTTATTAGAAATACTGCACAGTGGGGCATGTGGGTGGCTCAGTCAATTAAGTGTCTGCCTTCGGCTCAGGTCATGATCTTGTGGTCCTGGGATCGAGCCCCACGTTGGGCTCTCTGCTCAGTGTGGAGTCTGCTTCTCCCTCTGCCCCTGCCCCCCCCTTGGGCTTGCTCGCTCTCTGTCTCTCAAATAAATGAAGTCTTTATTTTTTTTTTAAGATTTTATTTATTTATTTGACAGAGAGAGACACAGCGAGAGAGGGCACACAAGCATTCTTTTAAAAAAAGTCTTTAAAAAAAAGAAAAAGAAATACTGCACACTGCTGAGGAAAACTTATGATCAAGGAGGGAGTTGAGATTAACTACATAAATAACTAGATGAAAGAGGACATAGACACACACACGCATATAACATTACCTGCATCAATGGGTCTAAGATTTGATTCTCTCATGTAGAATAAAAGATACTGGATAAATCTCATAGTCCAGCACTGTATGCATGTACTCCCTGCATCAGGTCACACTCCCTCCCTCCCTCCCTCCCTCCCTTCCTCAGATCATTGCTTTTTTTAGAAGAAATAATGTTTAGCTCACATTTTAAATAGGTCAGAGAGAACGGTAAATGTCCCACAGTTGGTAAGAAGGGGCAAGCACAGGTCATACTTGAAAGCACTGAGGGTTAGGAGGACAGTTTTATGTATGTGATTAATGTACTCGTCTTAGGTTATTAGACACGACTAACAGACACACATAGACAAAGTTCTAAGCAAAGGTGCTATCTTAAGACCATGTAAGCACATGGAGATTTATTTATACTGTATTTCTACATTCATTGAATATCGATCTTTATAATTATTCATAACTATAAAACTGTCTCAAGGTGGCAGATTGGGGGAGTAGAAGAGAAGGAGACGCAGTAGGATTGCGTGCAAAAACAAGAACAAAGATTTGTCCCTAAAGAGAAAAATCTAGGTTTTGGCCTCATAATTACCAGATGTCACTGAATGTATTAGTAAGCTCAATATCTCTGTGGTTCCTACAACTTGTGGGTCCTGCTGTGTCCATTGCTCTGCCTCTTCCTGCCAGGGTTGCCTGGCAGAACCCGGTACTGTCAAGTGTGTCCTGCTCAGAGTGTCCGGCATCAGCCGGAGCGTGCGTGCTGAGTGTGTGCCTGAGTTCCAGAGAGGACAGAGGAAGGAAGTTCAGCGAAGTCCCCTGATGTCAGAGGTCCTCGAGTCAGGACTTCCCCACCTGCTTAGTGTTTTATCTGCGGAGCATCATCTCAGCTCCGCCGTGTTTAAAATAAGACTTTGGATGGCATCCCAGGAACTGATGTGCTGAGGCCCGATGCTCTGACAAGACCAGCACAGCGGTGGTGGTGCTGACAAATGCATGGAGGGATTTGAGAGCAATCGTCCTTGGTGCATCAGTGAAACTGTACTCCTGAGTGATGAGGAGAACATGAGGAGAGCTCACCAGTATCTTTGAATATGTAAACAATGGCCGTGTTTTAACATGAAGCATGTTCACTATGCTAGGTGTTCACACAAAGGTATTGTCTTTTCAGCAACTAAAATTGCATTCTAGAGAAAGATGTACAGAGCCATACACAGATAAATAGAAAACAAAGGAAACTGTGCTTGCTTATACCTTCTTCAAGGTTTTGTTACCAAGTAGAACATAAATCCATCAGAGGGATGGTAGATGCTCTAGACCCAAGATTTACTCGGGTGACCTGAAGTTTAGCCCCAGGTCTCTCTGTTACTAATCTGGGTGTTGGGGTAAATGAGAAGCCTTCTTAAAACTCACTTTTCTTAATCTATAGTTCAGAGGTAACATTTGCCCTAAAATTTGGGTTCTCATAGATATGTGAGAATCCAAAGAGACAGCACCATGCAGGGAAGCTCTCTGTACCCCTGGCTGACGTCAGTTGGCAGGAAGAGAGCTGAGGGCCCAGGAAGCAGCCTCCTTCCTTCAAGGTAACATCATTCATTTTTTAGGATTTGCAGTCATGTGATGTGGAACAGGTTGAGCCCCTTACTCATGGGGAAGCTGGACCTGCCACTTGTCCCCCAAATGACCAAATGACCTGGTGTTCTGGATTATCCCCCCCACCATTCTCTCTTGTGAAGTGGTACTTAAGAGTGACTAAAACCAAGCATCTTTGTAACACCAAACCAAGCCAAACATAAACCAAATAAAATCTCTAAAAACTGAACTTAATTGATGAATCTGGTCATGAAGGGTCCTGAACATTTAACTTATTTAGTTACAGTTTACTGCATTTGGAAAGTTATGTAATATATAATTTGGGGGGTTAGCAGAATGAAATTTTTGTGACTCTCAAAGGTCTACTGACACCTATAAATGCATGTGACACTTTAGGAAACAGGACATTATGTGGTGACAGAAGCTACCTGATGGCTCACCAGTTCTGAGACACTGTCTCATTTGGAACCCTGAGTGATCTTACAAGTGAATAAAAGAATCCCCATTTTAAAATCTCAACTGCCCATTCACTCAACAAACATTTACATTGTGCCAGATGTTCTGCTGGGTGTTGGAAAAGCAAAGATGAGCACCGTAGTCCGTGGGTCTCGAGGCTGGTAGGAGACGTGGGTGGTGGGAGCAGCTCTGCAGCCAGGTGGGTGGCCTGGTGCATGAGGGAGTCACAAGTCCCCATGTGCTGCAGGGCTGAAGAAGGGCAGGTGAGTCCAGAAAAATCATTAGAGCTGCTCAGCCAAGGTCTTTGGAGCTTGGACTCTATTCTGGTGGCAATGAGGAGTCATGGAAAGGATTTAAGCTGAGGCCTGATGCTAGCAGATGAAAATTTTAGAGTGATGACTGGCAGAGAACGGGTCAGAGGAACGATAGAGGGGAGCTGGGCATACCAGGTGCACGCAGGAGCACCCTACATCGGTGCATTGTCATGGGGACGTCCGGCAAGGAAAGTCACTGACGTCACACAGGGTGGCACTGTGGAGCGAGCAGAGAAGGACAGTGCAGGACGGGAGCCTGGGGAGCTTGCAGGGGCTGGTGAGGAGGGGCTGTGGGGGACAGGCGGCCCCCAGCGTGGTTTTAATGGGTTCTTTGAGCGTTGTTTCTGTTAAATCCCTCCAGAAACCTAAATGGGATTCCTTCTCTAGACCCTTGTCCTGTACCATGCCTTGTCCATTTTCTTAATTATTAATGAATTGGACATTGAGAGATCTCAGGAAACTGAAAATGGGATCTTCTGAGGTTAATAGAACACTGAGTCAGTCGCCAAGACATGATCTCCGCAAGGAGATGTTGGAAATGCCCAGTTTCCAGCTTGGCTTGGGGCTGAATCTTCCCAAAGCGAGTCATCTGCTCTGAAACAAATACCTCTGCCAGACATTTGGAAAGGCTCCAGTACGCTGTGCTCGATAAGTCACAGTAAAGTCCCCAGAGTTTCTCATAGTAATGTTTCATGCACAGACAAATGCAACCAAGGCCGATGTCCAGCATATGATACAAAGGCACCCAACTCCCCAGACATGTGAGGTTCCCTGCAGTCTGGCTCAGGCCTAGAGACCAGAGGAAGGAGGTGTTGAGAGCTGCCTAACAGGGAATAGTTGAAAATCCAGGATAACGTTAGAACACTGAAGCAGATTCTGTCCATTTGGCCCAGTTGAGCACAGTATAAATTCAACCCAGGGCTTACTTGCTTAGTAAAGGAGATGGGCCAGGCTGAGGGACGCCAGCCCGAAGAGCTGTCTTCCCTCAACCGCCTGGGCTTTGATTTCTGGCGCCATCCACTTCCCTCCCCTCACTGAGTTTTGGCCCCCTCCAACCACAGCCCACAGTTGTCCTTCTCCTGGAAGATATTTCTCTGCAAATGCATCAAGCCCTCAAAGGTCTGATCTGAGGGCATAGTTCTACTGCGTGAATGAAAACAAACACAAAAATGAACAGAAGCACAGGATGCTTTGTATGGAATTACCAACAGGGTGGGGAAGAGGGAGTCCACATTTTTGCCTGAGGCTAGATGGGAGCTGACCCAGGCCCTGAGACCTGGTGGGTTTCCCTGTCCAGCAGGTCATCTGTTAGGGTGGGTGTTGGGCCCTCGTGTCCGACCTCAGGCTGTCTGCAGGCCTCAGAGCCCATCTCAGAGGTCAGGTGGCACCTAGGAAATTTCCTGCACTCTTTGACGTTCTGCAGCCACGTGCCTAACTGACCAGTTTCCGCCTCCTGAAGGTCTTCACCTGTTGTGTCACTCAGTGTCTCAGCTGATGCACTGTGGCCTCCCTCTGTTCAGAGGTGTTCTGCTTAGAACACTGGAGGAGCCGTCTCTTCCTGTTTCAAGGCCTGCACTCCCTTCTGGGCTGCCTGTGATGTTTTGTTTTTCTGTCTGAGGGGAGGACACTCCCAGCCGAATGCTCCTTTGAACAGGAGAGATGGGGAGACAGTTGTTGGTGGCGGAAGCCTGCAGCTGGCTGGGGTTGCAGCCCACCCACTTCTCTGGGATCCGTCTCTAGCTCATTGTTCATATGGCCCCAGGGGAAGGGTGGGCCTTTTGTTTCAGTCTCTTAATTAAAATCTTATAAAATAGGGTATTTTAAACAGCAGTGGCTATGCATGCTTCCCACCAGGAATTAAGAGGGTTGTTTTGTTAGGGTTTTAATGCCCATTCTAAAGTGATTAATAAAAAGTCCCATACCATATGGGTTGAGAGGGTTAGAACCGTAAAGAAACAATGACACAAAAGCATGTCTCTGTTACCACTCACCCTACATTTATTTAAGTCTACAAAGTGACTCTTCCCTCCCTCAAATCCAAGGATTCCTTTCCTAAAAAAATAAATGGGGTAATCAATCAAAGCAGACCTAGTATTCGTCTTATTTTTTTGGATGTCTTTTAGTTTCTCTCAAAGCACCTCGTAGCACTCAGATAATAAGTCATTTGAGACAGACAGACTTAGAATTCCATCTTCACAGAACTGTGGAATTTTTAAATTACACAGGAAGCCTGGAGATCCTTAGAAAACTCTCTATTTTATAGATGTGGAAAGTTAAAACTTTCCCTCAAGATCACACAGCTAATTAGAGGCCACACTCAGATGAGGACTCAGGTTTCCTGGCTCTCCGTTCAAACCCCTTTCCAATATCACTTCTCAGATTCTTCCATAGGAAGTTAAATTATTCACCTCACATTTCTTGCAGTTTGAAACATGAGCTTCTCAGTATCCCAGCTTCAGTGGGGTCAGGGTGGCAGGTTGGCCGGCACTGATGGAGGGAGGACAGAGCCAGGTTGGGGTCAGGAATTCCATTTGTAGAGAGAGATTCCAAGTTGAAGATGAAGACCAGGGTTGTAGCAGGCCATCAGGGGAACAGCTCTGAGTGATAAAGAAGAGGGTCAGGAAGTGCCGGGAAGACCCAAGGCTGGCCCAGATCAGGCCTATATGGTATGTCTGTCTGTCCCTTCAGGTGACCCATGGCCCTGCCTCCCTGTGCCAAGCACCCTGGGCTATGGCTCATAGCCACTGAAGTGACCCCAGTCTTTGGCGGGAGTCATTTCAAACAAGAGAGAAAAAAGTTTTTAAAATAAAAGAGCATCTATTTGAAATTTGTTCTTCCAAATTAGACTTGGAGATAGTTACAAGTTCTGCTGTTTCTGTTCAGGTCTGGGGGCAACTCTGAACTCCTTCAGTTCATTCCATTAAAAAAAAAAAGGTCTCCTGAAGATTGACCTGGGCTCTCACATGTCCTTGGATCATCTTCTGAGCCCTTTGGGTGAGGACTTCACCCCTTTCTCTTCCTGTAGCAGTTCTAAAATTTTTCTTTTCAGTAACTCTTGACATTTTTTGGAATTCTTGGTAAGACTCCTGTCCATACTTGGCCAAGGTAATTAAGGATCTCTTTGTGTCAAAGACTACCAGCATTTAACCTAAGGAACAGAAACTGACTGAAAATAATTTAGACTACTGTAGTAGCTAGAAGAGGGCTTTTATTTTTATTTTTTAAAAATATTTTATTTATTTATTTATTTGAGAGTGAGAGAGACAGAGAGAGAGAGAGAGTGGGGAGAGGAACAGAGGGAGAGGGACAAGCAGACTCTTCACTGAGTGCGGAGCCCGATGTGGGGCTCGCTCTCACAACCCTGAGATCATGACCTGAGCCAAAATCAAGACTTGGATGCTCAACTGACCGAGCCGCTCAGGCACACCCAGGGCTTTTATTTTTAAATTGTGCTTTGTGCTATGAGATTTCTATCCAAAGTGGTTGTCAGAGATGCTAGCTGCATTTATATTTAATTTGCAGATCTTATCACACTTCACAGTGTGAAGTGTTTCTTCCCTCCCCCTTGCAAGTGCGGAAAGCTACTTAGAGAATGCTGCTGCTAAGCTTTCTTAGTAGAATGGAAATAATTCATTTCCAAACATAGAAATGGGACAGATATTCTTTGAATGTCCACCTTGATATTGATTTATATAAAGTGGATACAGACCCATTTTTTTTTTTGGCAGGAATATGATTTTAACGGATAGAAAAGACGATGAGAATACCATAACCATGAAAAAGAAAATTAAGTTCACTTGTGGGGAGGGCGTTAGTGTTCATTGAGTATAAATCTCCAGGTATTGATTGAGACTCTGTTACAAGCCAGATAAATAAAACTGCAGAAATTTAATGTGAATTGATTTGGCATACAGTAGACTATTACCCAAATATGAGTTTTAATAAACAGAATCTATGGAGAAATTAAAATACAGCATTCACTCATGCTGGAGTCTTCAAGGGAAGACTTCAGTTTTCATAATGGACCAGAGAACTGTTTGTAATAACAGAAAAAAAAATTATATACAAGTAATGGATGATTATTGGTAGAGACCTATTTCTGTCTTCATTGACTATTTTGTTCATTCATTCTTGAAACATTTATTGAGTACTTAGCACAGAGATGCAGATGGGGGCATACGTCTCCTGCTCTCAGAGGATTCCACAGTCCGATAGGAGAGAGTGGCATGTGCGCCTGCCGGAAAGTTTTGGATAATGGAGTCAGAGGTTGACCAGCTGCTATCAGACGGGGCCTCATCGGCCGTGGTTCATAAGTCACCAAGGTCTGGGATCGGATCTTAGCTTTGCAAGTCCAGAAACTGAGTTTGTTCAGTGTGACCAGAGTTGTTTGGGCTCAGAGAACTGACTTGTAGCAGACAACCCCGCGAGAGAACAAACCAAATGCTATTTAATTGTGACCCTTGAGAACTAGAATTAATAAGCCGATCAGAATACATTCATTGGCTGTGTCAGCTCTCTTTCATTAAGAAAGTCTAAATGGGAATCACATTATAAACAAGTGAATTGAGGCTGGACTCAGCAATGAGTGGGAAGACCTTGGGAACTGAGGACACGAAGCGAGGACTCCTCACTGGTGCCAAGTCCAATATTAACGGTGCCCCAGTGGCCCAGCCAGTAGATTCCAGTCTCTCCTGTTAAATGGGGATAAAGACGCTGACAAAATTGCTCTGCTTTATATAAGACCTGTTCTTTCTGTTGGCTCATTCTTTTCCCAGGTGAGTTAAAACCATTGATTAGGCTACAGGTTGGTGGGGTTTTCATCCTTTCGTGTTTTTTAATTCAAGTTTAATTAGTGTTCTGGGCAGTTTTGCTTTTGGCATAGGATAACTATATATATACAATATATATCCTATATATATAATATATATTATATATAATATATAATATATAATATATATATCCTGTAGTTATATAGGGTAACTACTATGCCTTTGGCATAGTAGTTCTAGGATTTAATGGATCTCTTGTGTGTGTGCAAAGAGCTAATCTAATTCGTTGTGTTTTGATTTTGCTCTTTTAACTCTCAAGTTTCTGCCCCCTTTGTACTGAATACAGCATGTACTCATCCTGTACAGTTTAGTTTAAGTGTCTTTGCCTTGGTGCACATCTTCTTGGTGTCCTTTTTCCCTCCCTGTTGATTTAGATTCCCCTCTTCTTTCCTCTCATTTCAGCCTTTCTCTCATACTCTTCTGTAGTACTCGCAGCACTCTGCTAATTGAAATTCCTCCTCTTCCTCTGTCATGAGACCATAAGCTTTAGAGGGACAGCAAGTACACTTTCTTAAACTTGGTGTCTCCAGCTGCTAGTTCTGTGTCTGGTGGTAGAAAGTAGTGACTCAGTGAGGGGAAGGATGGATAGATGGATGAGATGATATTTATGCTGAGCCCTAAAATGATCAGTACAGTGATTTGGGGGAAGAGAAGCCATTGATCTTTACTCCTAAAGTCCAACAGACATTTTTCTCTATCTTACTTGTCTACCCTTAGGACACTGACAGAAGTCCTAGGAAAGGTGAATGTGGAAACCAGATTGCAGCTTAGTGTGTCCCCTCGATGCTTCTGTCCTAACTCTATACTGTGATCAGTATTTGAAAACATTTTCATGAAAACAGCAGTATTCCTCAGTACATTAATTAGGACATGTTCCTAATCCCTTACAGTCTTGTTATAGTTATTTATTGCTGAGTAGCAAACCACTCCAAGGCCTAGTAATTTAGGGCAATAATTTATAATTTCTCACAATTCTGAAATCCGATCAAGGCTCAGCTAGGTAGTTCTCTTGACTTGCTGTCTGCAGGGGCTGGAATGCTTCCCCACGTACATTATGGTGACTCTACCACTTTGTCTGGAACCAGCTGTGGGCTGGCAGGCTGTCTTTCTATATCTGGCCTTTCCATATGGCTAGTTTGGACTCACAGCATAGTGGTCTCAGGTAGTAGAACTTTTTATGTGGTGGTTGTCTTCCAAGAGCTGCTAGTTTGCTAAGTTTGGAACTGGCACAATGCCACTTCCCCCTCATTGGATTGGTCAAAGCCAGCCTAGATTCAAGGAGAGGGAAATTGACTCCACCTTTTGGTGTGAGGAACAGCATGCATCTATAGGGAAGGATAGCAGCCATCTATCTAAAACATCCAATTTTATATACAACAAGAAATAGACATAAAAGTAACAGTAAAGAAGTATGTCTCATTTAAGTGAATGGTTTTTAAGAAATGCATTAAGTTTATTTGGATGAAGTCTCCAGGGGAGCGAAGGGCTCTTGTCAGAAAACTAAGATTTGTCAAAATCGGAGCTAGGACTTGATCAGTAATGGACTCAAACCTAGTATCCTTGTACTGGTGGGTAGTAAATAAACACACAGATGATTGGTTTAATTATGCCCGGCACTCTCTTACCTGTTAAAGGTCAGGTCTCTCTTTAATGATTAAAGTTGGTTTCTTTATAAAGTGAGAGCATAATGGCACTCACTCTGATATACAAGAATCAAAAAGATCTATATCCTATTTCTCTCACCTTAGAGGCGTTTGGAAAAGTGTCACACAATTAAAGTTTCTTGAGTTGGTAATTCTACTGGGAGAATGTTGTAATAAATTTTCTCTTTTGACTAGTGCTGTGATGGGAAATGGGCTGGAAATGCCTCTGACAGTCCCATTTCTTGACCTGAGCATTTCCTGAACATTTTAAAAGTGTAATAATTAGTTTCAAAAATCTTGATAGACCCAAATACATCAAGATAAGTAGGGCTGTAGAGTGAATCCTTCTTTGAAGCATACACAGTTTCTTGAACAATTCCCCTTTTCTTATATTATCCCTGATTTTTAATAGTTTTGACAACCTCTTAGAATCACTTCTTACTTGGAAACTTTTGGAATAGATTATGCCTCTCCAGTGCTTGTTGTTACATAGCTCTATGGTATTTCATGGGAACAGGTGGGAAGTAAGGGTCACCATTTGTGATATTTGTAAAGAAACCAAGAGCAAGGGCCTACGAAGCCCTTTTGGAGGCTGAATGAATTAGTAATTCACCCATTAAGGACTTAGTGGAGAATGGAGTTCCTTCTTTCCCTTTCTTCAGAATAAGGGGACTTATTCTAAAAACAGGACTTAAGATTACTTTCAAAGATTGACACCATGCAAAAATGAGTAAAATAGGTGGAGGAGACACGACATTGAGAAAACAGGGGCAGGAAATAAAATTAAATTATATATAAGATATAGGCCATGAAGTTTTCTACCTGTGCTGGAGGGGAGGGATCAGGGATTTGACCTTAAGTTTCCTCCAACCAAAGGAAGAAGAAAAACATTTGGGCAAATGCTGGGAGACCCCAGCTTCGGTGAGTAGCCACGAAGAGCTACTGCAGGGTAGATTCTCTTAGCACAATGTTTTCATGTATGCTGTTTTTGTAACTATGATCTGTTAATAGTATCCAAGGATTACAGTCCTTGGGGGAAAAAATCTAGAACATTGCTTTCTGAAGCCTGAGGTCCCATTTGCTCATATTGACAAAACAGTACCTTCCAGATAACGTTAATTAGGGTGGATGTGCTACTGCCTAAAGGCATGAAGCATTTTATTATTTAAAAGAAGCATTAGTCCTCCTTAAACACGAGAACAGTTCTAATGTTTAGGAGGGATGGTAGCATTCACAATTCATAGATCCATTCAACAACTATCGATTGAGCACCTTCTGCTTGTCTGGTTACCCTGCTGTTAGGCACCGGGGATGTGGCAGTGAATGTGAAGTAGAAAAAACACTCCTAAAACTTACATGGAATCACAAAAGACCCCAAGTAGCCAAAGAAATCCTGAGAAAGAAGAACAAAGCAGAAGGCATCACACACCGTGTTTCAGGCTCTACTTATAAAGCTGTAGTCATCAAAATAGTATGGTACCAGTATAAAAACAGACACATAGGCCAGTGGGACAGAATCGAGAGCCCAAAATAAACCCAAGCATATACAGTCAACTGATATTTGACATGGGAGCCAAGAATACTGAATGGAGAAGAGACAATAAATGGTTTTGGGATAATTGGCTATTCCCATGTGAAAGAATGAAACTGGGCCCATATCTTAAACTACTCATGAAAATGAACTCAAAATGGATCAAAGACTTATATTGTAAGACCTGAAATCACGAAACTCCTAGAAGAAAACATTGGAATAACGCTCTTTAACATGGGTCTTGGTAATGATTTTGGGAGGAGGGGGTACGATACCTTAAAAAGCAACCAAATAAAAAGTAAACAAGTGTGACCACACCAAACTCAAAAGCTTCTGCACAGCAAAAGAAACCATCAATAAAGTAAAGCAGAGACAACCTATTGAATGGGAAAAAAATATTTGCAAACCATATATCCAGGGGTTAATATCCAAAATATATGAAGAACTCATGCAACTCAATAACAAAAAAACAACCCACATTGAAAAGGACAAAGGACCTGAATAGACCTTTTTCCAAAGAAGGTGTGAAAAAAGCGAGTAGTTCATAAAAAGATGTTCAACATCACTAATCATTAGGGAAATGCAAATTAGAATCACAATAACATATCACTTGTGTCTGCTAGAATGGCTGTCGTCCAAAACATAAGAGATAAAAAATAAATAAAGCTATTGGTGTAACACATTAAGAAAGGGAAAAAAAGGACAAGAGGTCACAGATGCTGGCATGGATGTGGAGAAGAGGGAACCGTTGTGCCTTGGTGGTAGAGTTGTAATTTAGTGCGGTCACTATGGAAAACAGTATGGAGGATCCTCAAAAAATTAAAAGTAGAACTACCATATGACCCCCAATAATCCCACTTCGAAGAACATATCCAAAGGAAATGAAAACATTAATTCAAAAAGAATTAAGGCACCCCAATGTTTATAGCAGCATTATTTACAGTAGCCAAGACATGGAAACAGCTTATGTGTCCATTGATAGATGAATGGATAAAGAAGTTGTGGTATATATTTACAACGGAATAATATTAAGCCATAAGAAATGAGGAAATCCTACTATTTGCAACAACATGATGGACCTTGCCGGCATTTTGCTACGTGAAAAAAGTCAGACAGAGAAAGACAAATACTGTGTGATCTTACTTACATGTGGAATAAAATGGAACAAGACAAAAGTCATAGAAAAAGAGATCACACTTGTGGTTACCAGAGGTGGAGGGTAGGGGTAGGAAGAATTGGAGAAAGGGGGTCAAAAGGTCCAAACTTCCAGTTATAAGATAAATAAGCACTAGGGGTGTGATGTACCCCATGGCGACTACCGTGAGTATAAATGATATATGGGAAAGTTCTTAAGAGAGTAAATCCTAGATTTCAAGGATCACAAGGAGAAAGTTCTTTTTCCTTTTCCCTTTTCTTTTTATTGTATTTATGGGAGAACATGGATGTTAGCTGAACCCATCGTGGTTCTCATTCCACAGTAGATGTAAAGCAAACCATCCTGTTGTATGCCTTAAACTTATGTATGTCAATTCTCTCAATAAAACTGGAAAAGAAGACATAGATGTGATGAGGGTTGCACAGCAGTGTGAACGTACTCAATACCACTGAACTCTGCACTTAAACATGGTTAAAATGGGGCGCCTGGCTGACTTAGTCGGTGGAGCTCCTGACTCTTGATCTTGGGGTCGTGAGTTCAAGCCCATGTTGGGTGTAGAGTTTACTTAAAAAAAAAAAAAAAAAAAAAAATTAAAAAAAGACAGGTTAAAATGGGAAATTTCATGATATGTCTGTTTTACACTAGAAAAAGGTGGTTAAGACAAGTAAAAGGCACCGTAGTGGGACTAGATCAAGCTCTTGGGGTTGCAGAGTGTTAGGGATTCTGAAAGGGGCCCCTACCCTGCCTGGGGGTGGGGGGAGCAAAAGGGCTCCCTGGAGGGGTCATGGGGCCCCTGACCCAGAAAGAAGGGGGAGCCATTGCCCCGCACACAACTTTGAACTTTCTTTTCTTTTCTTTTTTTTAAAGATTTTTTTTTTAAATTTATTTGACAGAGAGAGACACAGTGAGAGAGGGAACCCAAGCAGGGGGAGTGGGAGAGGGAGAAGCAGGCTTCCCGCTGAGCGGGGAGCCCGATGTGGGACTCGATCCCAGGACCCTGGGATCATGACCCGAGCTGAAGGCAGACACCCAATGACTGAGCCACCCAGGCGCCCAACTTTGAACTTTCTGATGCCCAAAGGGATCTGTTGTGCGTGACCCAAGGAGGAAGAAGCGCGGGGCTGGCAGAGACCAGAGTGACTGTGTCCCTGTGCAGCCCCGCTGCACCCTGAGGCTGGCTAGCACCTTTCCATCTTGGAGTAACCAAACGCTGTGCCCACACTTTCCTCCACAGACCGCCACTCTGCGGCGACAGGGTCGGTATATGTGCTCCACGGTTCCTGCGGATGCGCAAGAGGAAGCGCAGAGCTTATTTGTCACAGAGGTAATGTGCTTTTTCTACATCAATTTATACCTTATTTTAAAGCCACTTTTCACTAACGCTCCCCCTTCTTTAAATTTCAATGATATTTTCAAGAAAGTGTCAGAGACATAATTACATTTTTGTAGTGGAAGTTAAAATAGGAGAATAGTATAGGGTTTTCAGAGCCTGAAGCTTGGACAGAAATGTCAACGGGGGGTCATTTCTGACGGCTGTTTAAAACATGAATTCTGCAGAACTTAGAGATGTAGAATAAGGAGTAACTCTTATGAACTCACTGGAAATCTTTGGCAGAGGCTTTGTTATTGAGATTATTTTCAGCTGAGACTCAGCACACACATTTATGTATTCATTTACTTCATTTATATGTTTATACTTGTAACTTATTTTCAAGACTAGTTCAATGTTCATGAAGTGCCAGATGATACTGAGCGGAGCCTGACTCTATCTCTGATCAATGTACGATTCTTACCACTCTTGTTTGAACATACAAATAATGATTATCTTGTTATAGAGGAAAGAGAAATTACTGCATTTAGACTGCTTCCCCCCCCCCCCCCCCCCCCGCCGCCTTGGGGTGTTTGTTTCTTCTTCCAGGTGCTTTTAGATAACATGAACTAATTAGGTCTTTTAATTTTGTTTCTTGAAGTGCTCCTTCATTTAAAAATAATGGATTTTTATCCCTATTTTTCTAATTGATTTTTAGATGATACATATGCCCATCAATAAGTTTGCCCACCACAAGGAAGTTATGCTTATAAAAGTGAAGAGCAATCAAAGTAACAAGATTGTAGTCACAATATTTAGTTCCATTGAGATTTTCGAAAAATTAAATATGTATTTAAAATTGTAAAAGTAATGATCTCTCGTCCTCTGAAAAGAACTTCTTGTCTTACTTTCTTTGCTACTATATTAGTAAAATTAATTCCGGACAAATAGAGCCAGATATGTTTATATAGTCTTAAATGTTTATTTTAAAGCAGGATGTGGACAAACTGTGACGGACCCACAGGCAACGTCTGGCCTGCAGCCTGTTCTTGTAAATAAAGTTTTATTGTAGCACAACCACACCCCTCCGTTAACATGACTACTTTCACATTATAACTCAGAGTTGAGTGTTTGCGGCAGCAACCATGTGACCCTCAAAGCTGAAAATACTATCTGGCCTTTTGCAGAAGATTTTTGTTGACCCCCTATTTTAAAACGTGGAGCAATGTTGATTACTAATTCAGTTCTCCCAATTGCTTAATAGATAGGATTTTGGAGGGACAGCCCTCCATTCAGTTCTTCAATCACCAAAGGTTGAGCAGTAACAGCTTCGAGCTGTGCCTGCTGCAGCCAACAGAACTAAGGCCTCCTGGGACCCTGCCACTAGGGTGGAGTGAAACAGCACTTCCTCTCCATCCTCTGGTCCAGCCGAGAATGACTTAATGGCTTTCTTTTTAAAACAACTGCAAAAACCTTTCAGTATTAACTTCAAAATATTATTGAATTTCGCAAGTTGGAAAGGTCAGTCATGAAATCAGCCAGTCGGATCCCTGTCTTTCTAGAGTTACTGTTCTCTGGATGCTGATTTCTGATGTAACCCCTCATCTCCTAGACTTTCTACATCCCCAGAGGGGTGGGGCTGCTTGCCTTATTCTGTGCTTCAGCCTTCGAATTTAGCTGGTATCTGCTGTGTGCATTGTCAACAGGGGCTTATTAAATGAATGACTCTCTGGCTATCTAACCTGCTTAACTGGGTTTTTTATAGTTTCTTATGACGTAAAATATTTAAACACGGTCATTATCTTTCTTACACGTTTTACCTAAGATATTAAAAATCTGGGCACTCAGGTGTTACATTCATAAGTGCACCGATTGTATACAAGTGTCTGCTTATTTATTTATTTTTTAGCTGGGCAGTTACATGTCATATTTCAGAGTAGGTTTAAAGTCCTGCCAGAGACTTTGACGGTATGATTTTAGTTGCTGTGCTTGTTCAAAAAGCTGAATAGAGAATAGGAGCGCGTGTACAAGCCTGTGTCACACCTGGTAAGAGCTGACTTGGCCGTGCTAATGGACCTAGAGAGAATAGCGGGAAAACCCAAACCTACAGGTAATTCTGAAATCACACTTGGTTTGGAATGTGACTTTGAGTGTGGATGTCTGATGTTCTCAATGTGAAAATGCTTCGAAAATATTTTTGAGAAGCATTTACAAGAATAAAATAGTATTTAAAAACCTTTGTCACTACTTGGCAAAGAGATGATTGAAAAATTGTTCCGCTCCCCCACCCAACTCTGTTCTTAACCCTTCTCTGCTTTCAGAACGATAACATAAAAATCTTATACTGCCTGCCCTTCACGAGCTTGCCTGTAGAGTGCTTAGCATAGAGTCTGGCACGAGAGAGGCCCTCGGCATTGCTGTAGTTATTTTAATGACTTTGGTGTGGAGGGGAGTTTGCTTCGGAAGGCCTTCAGGCATAGGCTGTGAAACGTAAGGTTGGCCTTCTAAATGATGACGTGAAGTAAGCAGAACAGACACTTTGATCATGATGTTGATTACAGCCAGAGTCAAGTCAACTAGGTAAGGCACTCATTTTACTTACTTGTTCAATTTTTTTTTTCCACACTGAAGTTTACATATGTGTAGCCAAGAGCTGACTACACAGAAAATCAATTTAGTTGATGGTAACTTAATCACACACTTCCCCTATTGATTTTGACTCATTCATATTTGAAGTTCTGGTGGATGCAGTCTTACAGTCTTTCGAGTCATGGCACTATTCAGTGGATCATCCTGGATAGATGAGTGAAAGACACCATGCTGGTCCATTGAGTCTGTTGGGTAGTAAGGTAGTTTAATGCAATGTAGGGGATGTAGAAACTTACTTTTTTCCTCTGAGGGTTTCTTCTAGCTGATGTAGGAATTAACTTGATACGAGAAACATTAACAGGAGGGAAGAACCCAAAATTTGATTATGTGCACATGGAGGTCCAATAATGAAACTGAAACCCCAAGAAATGACCAAGGCAGGCAGTTTTTTTACACATTTTAGACAAAAAGACAATAAATCTATGAGGAATTGACAGGATAAAGAAGACAGGTGTTTGGGAGCTTTAATTAGTAAGGAATTCTAAGCAGAATTTAGGCTGAGGTAGTAGATGAGAAAAAAATGATGAGGTTTAATTCTGTAACTTTCTCAACTTTCAAGTCTCTACCTCTGATGATAAGGATTTTTTTTACTTCTTGGTACAGGAGAGTAATTTTCATATGGGCGATTTGTTTCTGGCTTTCACGGGGACAGAGGAGGGTCTCAGTGTCCTTTGAGCAGGTTGACTCCCAAGTAGCTTCAGTTCAAAATAAGCAATCTGCCATTGTTGTACATTTTGGGGCAGCCTGCCCTGGCCCCCATACCAGTGTGTAGGTTAGTGCTCATGGTAGAAGGTAAAGCTCCCTACTTTGGTTCACACATATGTGTGCACACAAGGTGACGTCACGGTGCCATTGTGAACTGGAATCTGAATCTTTTCTCCCGATAACCTCACTCTGGCCCTTATAAATAGAAGGAAAAACCGAGGGCAGATTTCTAATATACTTAATAACAGAGCTAGTTGTAACACTACTAAACATCCTGAAAGGGTCTTTAGGTTCACCCTTTCTATCCATTTCATGTTCTAGTAGAGGGCACATGACTTCTTAAGAACGAAGGGCTTTGAAGTCAGAAGCAGTACATTGTTTGTTACATAAATGCAGCAACTGACGTGAAGTTTGTCCCCTTGCAAAATCTCGCTGATCATGAATGATGGTAACTTAAAGTGACCCTGTTCCCAAGGGTAGTGTTTTAGTGATTTTTAAGCTTTACAGGAACCTCTGATGGTGGAATTTCAGGCACAAGAGGGTTGAGGTGAAAGAATTTTTTTTGATGTTTGTGTGGGTGTGCATTCATAAATCTTCCCAAATGTCCTCCAAAAGCCATCACATATCTTTTTTCTTTTCCTCTTATGCTTTTTTTTTTTTTCTTTTTATCTGTCCCCCCATAGTGCATCAAAACCTATAACTCTGACTGGCATCTTGTGAACTATAAATTTGAAGATTACTCGGGAGAGTTTCGACAGCTTCCAAAGTGAGTAAATGGTCAGAGCCCACAAGTGGGGTCATACACACAGGCAACAATTTTTTGCACTTGAAATGCTTAGGGAGGTATATAACTTCATATGCAATCAGAGTAATTGGAGAAAATATTTCTAGATGGTTTGTATGTATATGGAATAGCTGTTATTTCCAGGGTATTTGAAAGTAGGACTCAAACCTAGCACTCGGGGATTGGTAAATGGTAAAAAAACACATGGATGGTTTAGTGATGGCCAGTGATTCTTTTCGGGATGCCACTGATAAAACACAACAGGTAAAGTACCTTCAGTGAGAAGGAGAAGACAAAGAAACTGCTACACTGTGTTTTATCTTTGAAAGACTATTTTGAAGAGACATAGAAAGCATTTTATAGTGAATAAATTTTAGGTTAAAAAAAAGTAAATCAGGGGCGCCTGGGTGGCTCAGATGGCTGAGCGTCTGCCTTCGGCTCAGGTCATGATCCCAGGGTGCTGGGATTGAGCTCCGCGTCGGGCTCCCTGCTCAGTGCGGAGCCTCCTTCTCCCTCTCCTTCTACTGCTCCTCCTGCTTGTGCTCTCTTGCTCTCTCTGTCAAATAAATAAAGAAAATCTTAAAAAAGAAAAATAAATCAAAGAGCAGATATTTCCCCAGACTGTTTTTCTTTACCTTCTTTAAAGTATTAATGCGTTCTGGGATACACCAAAAACAAGTGTGTTTAGATTGACTAGTGGTCATTAAAGTGGACCAGATGTAGATAGGTCTTGAGAGGTTAAGTTACCAAATGGTACATCCTGAAATGATGCAGTTGGTAAATTTAGTGTAGCTGGTTATGAAAATCGAAATCAAAATCAAATAACAGTGGGTTATATTTCAAAAGTAACCATCACCAATGAAAATTTTACCTATAATGGAGACCCTATTGATATATTTTTCCTCTGTGTTTGGGGCATCTATGAGTTTGAACCGTTGAAACTATTCTCAGTGGACTTTGCTGTTTGTTTTTCCTATTTGTGTGGTTCAGCCACTCCTTAAGAGTGTTCAGCCAACTTCCCGATTGACTCTTTTTGAACCTCAGCTTAAAACACTCCCTTCCAGTATTATCTTCTCCAGATGGGTATGCTCCTTAGTTCTATATTTACCCAATACTTATTTGGGGATTTTTAAGGTCTTTCCATTTGATTGGATTAACCCATCTTCACTGATAGTCTGGTTTATACTATTCTCCTGGTTATCAGAGAACAGACTATGAGATATAGTGAACTTACTGGATGAGATACCTTTACCACTGGTCGATTTTACCTTTGGCATTAATAATTTTCCTGTTGTGTGGTAAAAGAGGGAGGATTCTAACAGTGATTAAGAACATAAATTCTGTACTCTGCCTGCGTCCTCTGCTTACTCTCCCTTCTGTGAGCCTCAGTCTCCTCATCTATTAAATGGTCTTGACACCAGCCCCCACCACCTAAAGGACCGAAGGAGATAATACATGTTGTGAAGCCCAGTGCTTAGAACATACTGTTTAATAAATGTAGGCCGCTGTTACTGTGCTTTTGTTGTTAACACTGTCATCATCAAGACCGTGCCTCCCACTCTAAAGGCCATGATCCCATTTTCCATTTTCTCTTACAAAATTTAATTTTAAAAGTTATTCTACCGAGGCGCCTGGGTGGCTCAATCAGTTAAGCGTCTGACTCTTGATTTTGGCTCAGGTCATGATCTCAGGGTTGTGAGATCAAGCCCCAAGTTGGGCCCTGCGCTCAGCACCGAGTCTGCTTGAGATTGTCCCTCTGCCCCTCCCCCTGCTCGTGCTCGCTCTCTCTCTTTCTCTCAAATAAAGAAAATAAATCTTGAAAAAAAGTTATTCTACCAAGTTTTCACTTATTAATACACTTTCCCATTTTTTTTTTTTTAAAGTAGTCTCCACGGAGCCCAACGTGGTGGGGCTTGAACTCATGACCCCGAGATTAAGACCGGAGCTGAGATCAAGAGTCGGACACTCAACCAATGGAACCACTCAGGCGCCCCTACGCTTTCCCATTTTTAATATATCTATGCCAGCTTTTCTACATGGCTTTTGGGGGCTCTCTAACTCTGGAATCACCCACTTTGCAAAGCAGTAATGCCGATTGTTTTTATTCTTCAGCTGAGTGCACCAGCTTTGGATTTGTTAAATGTTGGTTCCTCTGATGGGAGAAGAAATGCATAGATTATAAAACAGATTTCTTTCTTCTCTTTAAAGCAAAGTGGCCAAGTTGGATAAACTTCCAGTTCACGTCTATGAAGTTGATGAGGAGGTTGACAAAGACGAGGTAGGCGATTGCTTGCAGATTTAAAAATTGATTTAGTTTACAGATTGCAAGATTGTTGGAAAATTACCAGCATTTAGCCAAAAGAGGAATTGGAATGTTTCTTGAAACAGGGGAAGAGTTTTTTTAAAATGTATTGTTGGATTTACTGAAATAAGGGCTCCCTTTCAACCTGACTATTCAGGGGTACAAGTTCTTCCTGTCTTGTTTATTTGTTCTGAGATCATTTTCAAAGGCCTGGATAAGATTTGGCAACATTGTTAAAAAATACCAAGTTACTTAGACCTTAAGTTTAGGTTGTTTTTCAACAGGATATCTTGACTGGCCACCAGTAGGCTTTAAATGGCTCTTTCTTCAGTAATGGCTTTGAGTGAAGTATATGGTACCAAGAAGCTTTTCTTTTCCTGTCTTTTCTTTAAACAAGCCCACTCCCCCTACTCTTGGAGAATTGCATAAAGAGAACTGGGCATTAAGATGACTGAGCCAGGGAAACCTAATAAAAAGTCAGTGCAACCTGTTTTTTCATTTCTCATTCTCCCCATTAGATGCCTCATTGTGAGTTGGGTGGGGCGGGTGTCCTGACTGATTGATTGATTGTCAGCTGAGCCATAACACCGGCCATTCAAGAATATTAAAATATCCATGGCAGCAAATTATTTTAGAAACCACTTTTAAAATAATTCTGGGAAGAGTAAGTGGTCATCCAAATGAAAAGATACTAAAAAACAACTTGGTGCTGATTAGTAGTAAGAGGAGAACCAATTGAAATAATGCATGTAAGGGCACACAACAAACTGTAAAATCCTAGATAGGTAAGTTATTTCTTATTGCTAATAATAAGAACATTAAACCACCGATACTAATATTGATCTGGTCTAAACAGAACATAAGATGGGTCTTTCTGCAATTGCCTACTTGATTGCAGCAATAAAGATCACTATTAGAGACCAGTCTTCGGAAATGTGAGCCGGGTAACGGGACTCTGTGTGGCCCTCTCTTGCCACTGAGCACACTGAAGTGTCCCTGGACACTGCCTTAGAAAGGCAAGGAGGCTGGAAGGGAGCAACACGAGAGAGAGCGCGGAGGGCCCTGGGTCAGCGTGTGGCAGCCTGGCCACACCATATGTGTGTGTGTTCACATGTCATCTGTCTGTCTGTCTGATGCACGAGTGCGTGCCTAACGTATTTTTAGCAGCAGCTGGCTGCCCCCTGCTTGTGTCGCTACACCGGAGCCCACAGCTGGAGTCAGAACCTGCTCCAGTGAGTTTTCTTTGTTTTTCTAGCCGGGTCCCTGCACTTTCCTGACTCCCCTCCTACCGCTATCTCTGTGCCTTCTTGTCTGTCTGTCCTTCCGTGCTGTGGCCCCATCCATTTCTTTCATCCCTCCTTTCTCTGTTGCCTCCTGTTTCCTTCCTTTCTTCATTCACCTTCCCCTGAACTGAGCCTCTGGGAAGTTTTCCAGGAATTTGCTTTCGTCCTCCAGTTATAGGGGAGTATAATTTGAAAACATTTTTCATGAAACCAGGCGAGACCTTACAACCTGAGCGGTCAAGTATGGTATGTACTTTCTGTGGCTCATTAAACACTTAAAATAAAAATTTGGACTGGAGCTAGCTTTGCTTTTTAATGGGCTAGAGCTTTTCCAGGAACTTAGGCTTCTCCGTCTCTTTTACTGGCAAGCGGACTCTAAAGTGACTTGTGGCAGATGGTGACTCCAGGGAAGGGGCAGGATGGGGCAGCCTGGCACCAATGGAATGATTTTCCCTGTGACCAAACTCACAGCAAGTAAGATTAGTAGTAGCAGGTGCTCGATTGTGGTTTGCCTTCTCTCCTAGGATGCTGCCTCCCTCGGTTCTCAGAAGGGCGGGATCACCAAGCACGGGTGGCTGTACAAAGGCAACATGAACAGTGCGATAAGCGTGACCATGAGGGTAAGGTGGCCCATCTCCCTGTATTCCCCTCTCATTAAACCCTTTCTGCTATAGGTCTTGGGAATAATGCCCAAAATGAATGGGTATGCTGTTCTTCCTGACAAAAGTGACACTGTCTGGTTAGTAAGATGCCTCCCTGGTGATAGACCCCCGTTGGTACTGTCCCACTTCCACCCACTTTCCCTGCTTCACCCTCCGACCACTAGCATGACAACACTGTCATTGGGCTGCTGTGAAGGTGCAGTTGCCGATTTGGGCTTTCTTCCCTGGATCCCCTGCCAGAGTGGCACCTCCAAGCACATCACCCAGGGGCTAAATCTAAGCACTTTGGGGAGGTCTACTGTGACAAAGTCAA
Organism: Eumetopias jubatus; assembly: GCF_037043125.1. Classification (NCBI taxonomy): domain Eukaryota; kingdom Metazoa; phylum Chordata; class Mammalia; order Carnivora; family Otariidae; genus Eumetopias; species Eumetopias jubatus. The sequence continues at coordinate 182,361,331 of NW_028274809.1, read as the reverse complement.
GAAAGGCAAAACTTGAGAACCAAAGGGAAAACTGTTAGATTGGAAGGGGGTTGCAAAGAGAAGAGCAAAACTAGCATTAAGAAGCCATTCAGGAGAGAAGGAGGACCCGAGAAAGACCAGGACCAGTAATGAAGAGGAGAGAAATAATGGAAGGGAGGTAGGACGGACGGGGAGATAAAAAAGAGTCCAAGGGAAATGCTGACCGTCATAATCCTGAGGCTGGAAAATCATTCAGTGTCATGAGGCAGAGAAAAGTTCCTGTTCTGTGTGAGCGAGAAACCCTGGGGATTTGAGAAAGTTTCCATCCTTCTGTACTGCATCCCAAATTGGAACTCATTGCGCTGCTTTTGGGTGGTTATGTAAAAATATCAAATTCTGTGGGTGAGAAAAATGACCCATGCATGTTAAGTGAACCACCGCCTCAGAATTTAAATGCTCTGAAATTATTAAAATGTGGTGGAGAGTCTTAACTCACCATTACCTGGGGCGTTGGCCAGAATTGGGTTTGTTTTGGAAAGAATAGAAGTGGTTTTTACATATGTATGCAGCTGTGAGTTATCGACAGACATTGTGACTCTCTTCATTTTGAAATAATAGCTGTGTGTGTATTCTTCTCTCAGTCATTTAAAAGACGGTTTTTCCACCTGCTTCAACTTGGTGACGGATCCTACAATTTGAATTTTTATAAAGATGAAAAGATCTCCAAAGAACCCAAAGGATCGATATTTCTGGATTCCTGTATGGGCGTGGTTCAGGTAAAGATGAATAGAGTTCTATTGTCGAGTTTTCTTATCTGTTAAGAGTGCCATCTGGAATGAGCAGATTTAAGCAAACACTTCCAAAAGTGGCAGTATTGGGGGTGGAAATAGAATGGCTGATTGTCAGGTGAGTAAAGCCTTGTTTTTCATCATGATGGAAGCTGGCCCATGAAGCCGGCAGAGTTCTGTTGTAGTAGGCCTAGTGCCCTGGCATGCGAGTTCCTGTGTCTAAGATAATGGCTCAGCCGCTTTACAGCTGTGTAACCTTGGATAGGCTGTTAACAAAAGTTTCTTCATATGCAAAATGTGCATAATGATCATGTTTCCTTAATAGGGTACATTGAGAGGACTAGGTGAATTAATTTGGAAATATCCAGAACAGTTCTTAGCCTCTCACTACGATCATAGTACCAATATAGCAGGGTAGTCAAAAGACTGGGTTTCAGATCCAGACTGAGTTCAAATCCCTGCTCTACCACTTACCAGCTGTGTAACCTTGGAGACATCATTGATCCTCTGTGCCTCAGTTTCCTCATTTGTTAAATTGGGATAATTGTCAAATATGGTTACTGAGAGGATTAATTAATGTATGTGAAGAGCTTAGAACTGTGCTGGCCCATGGTAAGAATTCAGCCAGTATTGGATATTTTGGTATCATATGCTATTGCAGTTGTATAGTTATTTTTTTTTTTAAGATTTTATTTATTTAAGAGAGAGAGAGAGAGAGAGTGAGCAGGAGTGGGGGAAGGGCAGAGGGAGAGGGAGAAGCAGGCTCCCTGATGCAGGACTTGATCCCAGGACCCTGGGATCATGACCTGAGCTGAAGGCAGACACTTAACCAACTGAGCCACCCAGGCGCCCCAATTGTAGAGTCATTCTTAAAAATTATTTTTATCATGCATAATGTACTCATATTATAACGTACTTATATATAAAAAAAATCAGACCGTACAGATAAACTGGAGGTCCCTCTTCGATCCCCATCTCTCCCTCCCTTCCCCAGAGAGCTGCTGTTACCAGTTTGATGTAGGTTCTTCCATACCTTCACAGAATTGTCTTTGAAAGCAAGTTGCCAGTTTTCCAATCTGCCCATCCATCCACCCACTCCCCTGCCACTTTCCAGGAAGATCTAAGGCAGTAACATACAAGGATCCATAAAACACAGGATCGCGTGAATTTAAAGTGAGTTTGAAAGCAGGAAGGTGAACAAGGAGTTTGGGTAGGGAGGAGATGAAGAGGAATTAGCTAAGAAAAAAGCAAAGGTGTTAAAGACCCCTGCTGTGGGTGGGTAGCAAGCTGGGCTCTATGCTTTCTAGCTGGGAGACCCATTCAGCAGGACAGTGCACACGGATGCAAACAATCCAATTAGTCAGAAGCTGTCCGAGTCATCTCAGAATGAAAATCATTCAGGCATTTCTCATGGGGGCCCTCATACAGAGGGCACTGTGCGCTTAATGAACAATCTCCTTGACAACTCCTCACGATAGATGCAGCCACCATTATCAGAGAATTCTTCCTAAAAATGACTCAGTGTTGGCTGATGACATTGGCCTGAAGCTCGGTTCTATAAGAAAGGTTATTTTGTGGGGCCAGTGTGATTGAGGCTGGAGACACAGCTGTCTGGTTTGACTTTCAGGTGTGTGTACTTGTTTATATACTCACATGGGTAAAATTAAATTGCATCTTTATCCCAGTAATACATTCATCTGGGTCAGTCAAACAGTGCAGAAAGGTAACATTGCATGCACGTTCCTGCTTACAACACCTCCGCCTCACCCACTCCTCACTCCCCTGAAATGATTACTTTCAACTTTTTTCACTCTTCTTTCTGGGGATGTGCCTCCATAATGCTGGATAAGGCATGTCTGCTGCTTTTTATTCATCAGTTATATGATGGAAGCTGGGATTTTAGCTCCTGCAGCCCTCCCTCCTGCTCTAACCTAGACTAATTGCTTTCTTGGCCTCTGGATAGCCATCATTCTGAAAACTCTTTGCCTTCCTTCCTGCCTTGGATTCCCTGTTTCCAAGATCCTGTGTCTTCTTCAATCTTGCTTTACTTTCTTGTTTTGGAAGAGCACATCCTCCAAGTAGCTCCCTGAGAAATCATGTCTGAGTGGTTAATTTCTTGAGCATTAACTTACCTGCAAATATTTTTGGTTTTGCATTCATATTTGATTGATAGTTTGGCTGTGTGTAGAAATCCAAGGTGAAATTTACCTTAGAATTTGAAGACACTCCGTTTTCTTCTGGATGCTCATGTTATTTTGGGGGTCTGATGTTATTCTTATTCCCTGTTCTTCTCCATCTTCTCTTTACCTCTAGTGACCTGAAATTTAGGTTAGTTTGCCTTCATTTTGATTTTTTTGGTAAACTTTTTTTTGTTAAGGCATAACATACAAATAGAAAATGTACACGTAATGAATGCGTGACTCCCACTGCTTCTAAATTTGGATCTCTTGTCTTACGTGCTGCGAACTCTGGGAGAGCTCTCATTCTGGAAACTGTGTCCTGTATTTTGTAGCCACCTTGGTCTTCTTGAACTCTGGTCAGTCTCATTAACTCAGGGAGACTGCAGGACTCTGTCCGGGTTCCCCTTCCTGGGCCACAACCCGGATACCACCTCCAGCAGAACACTGAGGTGCTGCTAGGGCTCACCTCATTTATTTCCCGTCCATCAGGGTCCCAGGCCTGCCCTACCTGTTGTCAAATACCTGAAAACAGTTGTTTCATCAGTTTTGTTCCATTTTCCAGTAGTCACGATGGGAGAGTAAATCCAGACTCTGTTACTTCATCAGGCCAGCAATAGAAGTTGGGGGTCCAGGCTCAGATGTCTGCAGGAGCCAAGCAGGAAAATTAAGTAAAAGAAGAGGCCTGAGTGTAGACTAAGAGGGAATGGTGAGAACTATGACAAACAGGAGCACAAATAGTCCTGTCTCATGGGGCCAGCGCCTCTCAGCTGTGGCTGATGCTGCTGGACAGAACTACCAGCTCAAGGTAGTTCCGGATGATCTGGTTTTTTTTTTCCCCCCAAGAAATGCAGAAATACAATTTTTTACTTAAATCTTGGTGTTTTTAATTATTGGAAACCAATTTAAAAACAAAAAACCCAAAACACTACGCAGGATATCCCCCCCTCGAAATGATGGAATACACGAAAGTATATTTGGGCCATAGATCAAGACGATAGGACCAAATACCATTCACTGAAAATTATCTTTGCATCAACAGCTAATTGGCCCACTGGGTGACTCTTGGCCAGGAACTCCACCTCAGCTGAAAGCAGCCATGGTAGAAACCAGATTGTATCAAAATAGTTTATTCACAGTGTAAAATAGGCAGTATCAGAGTGAATTGTCAACGACAGTGAATTAATTAACTTCTTGCATGGGATTTCCAAGTAGGAATTTCATTTGTATTCCTGAGTTGAGAGACCTTTTAAGTTACTTTTCAGTTAAATCTTCTGTTACTGACTTTTAAAAGAAGTTTAAAGCAAAACTAAAGAGTTTGGTCACCTGTATCACAGTGTTTAGGTGATTTTTGCATCCAGCTCAGTCTCTGCAGTGGCCTTCATAACCTTAGCTTCTGACTTCAGGGGACATCTCTTCTTCCTATTCTTTTTGTCCATGTGGCCGATGTTTTTTAGCATTTAATGAATTGTAACCAAGGCTTCAAAAATGTTAAATAATTTGTTTTTACCAGATTTGTTTGTAAGCTAAGTGCCAACAGTTGTGTGTGTGTGGGTGTGTGTGTGTGTGTGTGTTTTAAAATTGTTTCTGGACATTGTAACAAAAAAAAAAGTAGTTGATTAATGCTATGGGTTCAAAGAAATGCATAAACTGGAATTTTTAAATAGACCTGAGGGAAATCCAGTGTAGAATCTTAAGGCCTAAAAGCATTTTCGGACCTTGAAGTTGATTACACTTATTTTCAGATCAGGATGCTGAGGCTGAGAAAGAAAAACAATGCAGAACCAAGGCCTAATGTCTCCCCGACTTTTAACTTGTTATTTTCACAGTTGTGAGTGGGACAGAAAACACATTTCATAGCCAGCCTTTTGATTCCTGTCTGATTCTTGCCCTGCGGTGAAGGGAGGTGCCTACAGCGGGCAGTCTGTGCATGGGAGTTTGTTGGCCTTGCCTGGTGTGGCATCATCCTGTGTGTGTCTGAGAAACACGCTTCAAGGAACACAGATACCTTGGGGGTGGGGGGATCAGCCCGTCCCTGCCACCTATGCTGAGGAGCCCTGGGGGACTGCTGCTAACCAGCTAGCATCTAGTGGGCCAGGGCTACTCTGCCCCCTACAGGTTGTCCTCAGTTTGTGCATGCAAGGGATCTAATGCTACAGTGCTTAGAGCCAAACTTCTAGTTCTGTCCCTTGGTGGTGGCGGGGGGGGGGGGGAATTTTGCTCCCCAGGGGGGGTTTGTTACTATTTGGAGACATGTTTTGATCTTTACCCCTGGGGTTATGCTCCTGGCAGTAGTGGGTAAGGTCAGGGATGCTGCTAAACATTCTGCAGTGCATACGACAGCTCCCACAACTATTGGTCCCGAACATCAGTAGTGCCAAGGTTGAGAAACCCTGATCTAGGGCACATTCATCCTCCATCATTTAATGCATGTGGCTACTGTTTCTGTACTTGGAGCTGGATATTCTTTCATAAGTATAAAAACTGGAGGCACGAGGGAAGGCTGTAGACATGGTGTCGAAATACCTTTGAGGACTCAAAAACGATGGGAAAGTTCCAGAAAAGGAAGTCAAATATATTGATAGATAATGGTTTGGGTTTTTTTTTTTTTTATGGTTTGCTTTTTAAAATGTGACACCATACACTACTTCATTAAAATAAAAAAAGAAGGAGCTGGAGGAGTTGAAAATTTTCAGTGAAATTTCATGCATCAGTAAATGTTTTTTCAAGAGCCTATTGTGTGCCAGGCAGTGTTCTAGAAATACAGATGTGGCACTGAACAAAAGAAATCTCTGCCCTAAGGAGCTCTCCTTCCATTTGAGGAGACAGAAGACAAACGAGATAAATATGTAAAATGCATAATGTGTCAAATGAGAAAATAAAATTATGGAGACAGTAAAAGCAGGGAAGGTAGATAGTGATGGGGGTTTGCAGGGAAGGGGCTTGCATTTTTAAATAGCTTGCCCCAAATGTCAATGAGGGCGCACCCCATCAGCAAATAATAAAGAGAAAAAAATTTAAGGCCATTCCAGTTCTCTTAAAATGTATCTCTTTTACTCCTTTTCAATTTCAGAACAACAAAGTCAGGCGGTTTGCTTTTGAACTCAAGATGCAAGACAAAAGCAGTTACCTTTTGGCGGCAGACAGTGAAGCAGAAATGGAAGAGTGGATCACGATCCTAAATAAGATTCTCCAGCTCAACTTTGAAGCTGCAATGCAAGAAAAGCGAAATGGAGACTCTCATGAAGGTAAGTAGATCCAGCTTTCTGCAGGTACATGCACTTTGTTGGTGTCTTTAATTTTGTCAGAGGGCATGGAAAGTGGATGTATTGCACAGGTACATGAGCAGTGGGACAGATGTGAGCTCTCTACAGCAGAGCTTGTCAGCAGAGGTTTTATCACATTGGAATTTACTACCCTGACAACATTTTTATCAGGAAATCATGTAATAGGAAGAACCACAGCTTTGGGGGCAGAAAGGAAGACCGGAGTTCAGATCTCAGCAATACCATTTCTTAGCTCTGAGACCTTGGGCAAGCTACTTCCATATTCTGAGCCTTAGTTTAGCCATCTGTGAAATGGGAATGAAATGGAACTTTCAGGTTGATGGGAGGATTTAATAAGATTGTGTATCTTGAGTACCTGGCATATAGTCAGCACGTAAAATACTAAGTATAGTTATTACTATTATCATTAATCTTAGCCTTTAGAATTTTAAAGACGAAATTAAGATAGGCAGACTCCTCATTAATTTGGTGGGAAAAATTTGGCTATGTTTTTGACAATTCATGTTTTATTTCAAGGCCTTAGACACATGTTTTATTTCAAGGCCTTAGACACATGATTCTCAACCCTGGCTGTACCTTAGATGTTCCTAGGAACTTTTAAAAAAATTCTGATTCACTTGGCCTGGGGTGGGACCTGGCAGGCCTGACGTTTAGTGGATCTGATGGATGTGACCATGTGGGCTGGTGCTCATAACTAATATTGGTTCTTTTTAGACAGTGTTCATGGTATATCAGTTATTAAATGTTTGACCCTCAACACTGGGCATCAGTATTTTTTTAAAAAGCTCTGAGGTGTTTTTAATGGGCGTCTAGAGTTGAAAACCACTGCGTTCAAGGGTACAAAAGAGAAATGGCCTTCCTGATTTAAATAAAATACATTCAATTACAAGTGACTCAGGTAATCTGTTTTGCCATTTCAGATGATGAGCAAAGCAAATTGGAAGGTTCTGGTTCCGGTTTAGACAGCTACCTGCCTGAACTTGCCAAGGTAATATCATCCTAAGTCTTGTGCTTTTTGTAGAATGGTATTGAAATATTTCTCATTTCCTGCATCTGCCGGGGATAGAATCTATTGAAATGATTAACAGTTACATTGTAGTAAATTGTTAAAAAGATGTTGTGGTTAGTAAATTGTTAAAAAGATGTTGTGGTTACACTTCTATTTTCTGACCTGAATATGAGGTGAGGTTAAATACTGACCTGAGTCAAATTTTAGTCTGTTTTCCAGAAAGTGCCTTATAAATTATTCTCTTTTTATTATTCCTTGTTCCTGCCCCTCCATAATATTTAATACCAAATCACGGGTATCAAAGAAATAACAAAAATGCAAAGATAAAGGTTCCCAGGTTTTGTTTTGTTTTTTAAAGATTTTATTTATTTATTTTAGAGAGAGGAAGAGTGGGGGGAGGGGCAGAGGGAGAGGATCTCAAGCAGACTCTGCACTGAGCAAGGAGCCTGACGCTGAGCTTGACCCCACGACCCTGAGATCATGATGTGAGCTGAAACTAAGAGTCAGACGCTTAACTAACTGAGCCACCCCGATGCCCCAAGGATTCCCATGTTAACATGGTACTTACTATATTCACACATACACTCCCCTTTTTCAAGTCAATAGACACACTTCCAAAGAGGGTGGTGTGTGGCAGTCTTTCCACTAACCCAAAGAGGGGTTGCCTGAGTTTTATAGATTGCGCCTGGGTCACTCTGAGTGGGGAAAAAAAAAAAAGTTACATCTGTTTTTAATAATTTTGAGGAACGTAAAAGTTACTGAAAAGCACAAAGAAGTTAAAAACAACCGTCCGTATTCCCACGACCCAGGTTCAGCGCTGTTACTCTATTGTCTTTTTAGTTCCCATATTTTTTAAAGAACTAAAACATCAGTTGTGGTTGAAGTTCTTTTTAAACACCATCCTTCCTCTGCTGCCTTCCTCCCCCGCAACCTCAACTGCTGACAGTCACTATTATGAGTTTTCTGGGATTACTTCCATTTTATCCCTAAATCTTTACCAATGTACCTATCATAATGATATATATGGTTGTGTTTTATATGTTTAAAAATGTTATATAAATGCTAACATATTACTCTATACTTGCTTTTTAATTCAGCCTTGTGTTTGAGATCCATCCAAGCTGGTATATAGATCTAGTTCATCCCTTTTATTGCACCATGTAAGCATTTTATTTTAGCTGTTTTGTTATTTCCAATTTTTTCTATTACAGACAATGCTACAGTGAATATCCCTGTATTTGTCTACTTGTATGCATCTATGAATGATTCTCTCTTAAGTGAGAGAAATATCTTTGTTTTCTCTGACCATTTATATTCTTGCTCTGTTATTGCCATTCTATTCTTTTTCTTTGTGAATACAATGTAACAGAGACCCTACACACCCACATCTTAAACACTGTAATAGAAAACATGGTTTATCTATATACGATTATAAAATCAAGTAGCATTCAGCATTGACCTTTACTTTAAGACAACATGGCTGTTCTAAAATATAAAATCTCCCTCCCTGGCTAGGACTTGAGAGTATTGTTTTTCTTTAAGACTTGACTGTTACCACAATATCTTTGTAGCCACCTGCCTATTAAAGCTAATTTTAGTGCCACCATTGTAACCTCCTCCTGAGCGGGGAAGGGTTTTGGCTTGTTTGTGTTTTTGTACTGTGAATTTCTGTGTATCATATTTTGCACTGAGATTTGCTTTTTTGTTTCTGGGTGTTTGGGGGCTCCTAATTTCTCAAAGCAAAGTGTTTGAACTTGTTTTATTTAGGAAGCAGCTAACATAGGCAGTGCAGTCCAGGATTCAAAAAGTAACTGCCTACACTTACTGGATGAACACAGTGGATACCGAAGAGAAGACTTGTAGTATTTGAATCTAATGTTAATTGATTAAAAATCTATACTTTTTTTTTCCCCATGAAGACATACAGGAATTGTGCCCTCCTTTCTTCTCTCGCTGCCTTCCTGGGCCTGGCCGGCATAATAATTCAGTATTTCTCAATCCTAGGACGTAGGAAAGTTTTTAAAGTATATATGAGATAACATATATAGAGAAATTTTATATATATATATTTTTATATACATTTTATATATAAGTATATACAATAGCTCTAAATACACTATCCATATAGTGTATTTAGAGCTATTTTCAAACTCTGCATAACCAAGTTAGCGGAATTGGTTGTTTAAATCAGTTTAATTGGTTTCAGCCCCCATTTCTTACTGTTTATTTTGTTTTGTTTTACTTTTTATTTTTTATTGAAATAGAACTTACATGGAGCACTAATTGTATAGCTCAGTGGATTTCACATTTGTGCACCTGCATAACCACCACCCAGACCAACACATAGAGCATTTCTAGCACCTCAGCCAACTGTCTTGTACTCCGCTCCCAGCTGCTACCCCATTGCTTTTATCTCTATCACTGTAGATTAGTTGTGACTGTTCTAGGCCTTCTTATTAGTAGAATTATACAGTATGTGCCAGGCTTCCTTAGCTCAACATTATGTGCCCCAGATATATTTTTAAAATATACACGGAATAGAACTGAATTTAGAATATTAACTACGCTGCCCCTTAATAATGACAGATATTATTTAAAAAAATTTTTTTATTAAGTAATCTCTTTGCCCAACGTGGGGCTTGAACTCACGACCCCAAGATCAAGAGTTGCATGCTCTAGCAGCTGAGCCAGCCAGGTAGCCCAATGACAGATACAATTTTTAAAAGTGTGCATATGTGGTATGTGTATATGTATTGGGTTGTGATATAAATGTATTTCTTACTGTGGTCGTGGTCAAAGCCCCAAAAAGGAAGCGTTATAAGGCTTCACTGTTGTTATTTTTACCCCTAGCTCTTAAGTGTTTTAAAAATATTTTTATTTAAGAAGGTAGGAAAAGGGCAGCAAGCAATTTTTCAAAGGGAGAAAGCAAAAGAATAAAGAGAATGAGGGTGTGCCGTCACACAGTCCACATGCTGCTGTCCCACTCGGGATGCTTGTGTGGGCCTGCTCAGCGGTGTTGGGGGGCAGGTGGTGGAGCCCCAGCCTGACTGTGCCGGGCTCTCAGCCCTTCACGACGCAGGGCCCCCAGCACAAGGGCGATTGTAGCCTAGTTTATAACCCTCTCCGGTGTTTCAGGGTGGGGACCGTTTGTGCCTGCTAAGGAAGCAGGGCTTTGACTAATAACTGGTCCTCTTGATCTTAGGAGGAATGGTTCCAGAGATGCAGAATCTGCAGTTGACATGGCGGGGAGGGGAGGGGAAGGAGAGCCTGTGTGCACACCTGTGCAAGAGAAGGGAGTTTAATCAGGGGATGAAGAGGCACAGAGGTCAGCACCAGGGATGGAGGGGTAAGGAAGGGTCCAGTGGGAGATGAGGCCACAGTTGAAATAAGTTGCAGAGAAAGGACTGGAGCAGGGGAGGCAGGCAGGGGGCATTGGCCGTGTGAGTTAATGGCGGGGTCCTCTCTGCTCAGCTCCTCTTTCTGCTTCGTTCATCCTGTTGTCGTGGCTTTTGTCTTCCACTGTGACCGAGACAGAACAAACAGGATATGAGTGACAGGAAGTTGTTTTAGTACAAAAATAACTGATGTCTCGCTTTGGAATATAATGGAGGGGGCTTTCACAATATGGCAAGGGCGATACGGGCTTAGGTTTTCAGAATATGTTGTATATTCTTGGCCCTTATGTTGCTTGTACAGTTAGTACTGAACATCTTTATTGTTTTCTTATTGAGGACACACTGTGTTTACCCTGAAGCCTGTTCTTTTCCTCCTGTTCTCTAATATGGAACCGAATATATGTTTGTTGTAAATGTAACAGCATTTGTAGAGCACATAGTCTTACCGACAGTTTTATTAAATACACAAACTATAAAGTTAGTTAATTGGTTTCTTCCCTATAAAGTCAAGGGGTAAAATAATCAGGTTGTAAACCCAATTGCTATTTATTTAGTAATTTCTTTCTGTGGTTAAGTTTATCTTAGGCGTCATTGGCACATATGTATCACCTCCTTGTGTAAGGATAGTATGAAGAAAACCCTCATGCTCGCCCCGTATATTTTCCTTCACAGCTGTTCTCTTTTGTGCTATTTTGGTACTCAAAGAACAGCAACTCACCTTACCTTGACCTCCCCATGTGGCTCTGAAAGAAAGGCATTGTTTCCTGTTAACGTGAAATTGCTCATGTTCAGTTACCTGATAATTTCTTTTTAGCGAGCGAACTTACCTTTCGAGGTCAGTCTTCCATGGTTGAACACAAGATATGGAGTACTAGGTCTCAAACTTTATAGTCTCCCTGAGGTTGCGTGAGGGTCAGGCAGCTGGACAGTTTCACAGATATCTTTTCTGACTTTTTTAAGCCAAGTCTGTAATAGATGCTTCCTTCCCTGTATCCTAATCCAGAAAACTATGTCATTGTATTATGACACAAAGGAATTGGCTGGCATTGTGCTTGTGAAGTCAACAGGCATTCCATCTTTTGGGCCTCCTTATTCTTTTTTTTTTTCTTTAAAATTTTTTAAAAAGATTGATTGATTTAGAGAAAGGGAGAAAGTGCGAATGGGGGGCAGGGACAGAGGGAGAGCATCTTCAAGCAGACTCTGCGCTAAGCATGCAGCCCGACACCGGGCTCCATCTGACAACCCTGAGACCATGACTTGAGCTGAAAGTAAGAGTCGGATGCTTAACTGACTGAGCCACCCAAGCGCCCCGGGCCTCCTTATTCTATATGCTTTATTATTGCTTTGTGACGCAGAGGAAGAGATAATGGCCCTGGGGAGTTAAATATCTTGGAAGTAGTAGAAACCGATCATGACAGCTCTTTTAAGTATACCTTCTGGCCTCAAAGGAATTTGCTAAGGCTTCTTGTTCCAACCCATTCTGTTTAAATGAGCCAACAGTTAACACAATGTTTTTCTGATAACTCATCCTCAAAATAAGATGCTGCTGGCCATGGTCATTGGATTTTAATTGTTCTGCTTGCTCAGAGATAAATTTAAGACGCAGAAGTATGCCAGCCTATGGCAGTCCTTCTGGAAAGCCCTTGAATAAATGGTCCATAATTGCTTCTTCTTTTTTTTAAGATTTTATTTATGTATGTATTTGAGAGAGAGAGAGTGTGTGTGAGTGGGGGCAGGGAGTAGAGGGGGAGGGACAAGCAGACTCCTGAGTATGGAGTCCGACAAAGGGCTCGATCTCACAACCCTGAGATCGTGACCTGAGCTGAAATCAAGAGTTGGATGCTTAACCAACTAAGCCATCCAGGTGCCCCCATAACTGCTTCTTAGGCAAGGAAGAAAAGATTGTTGGGGTGGGTTGTTAGTGGTTAAACTTAGGGTTCACAGGAGTGAGGGGAATAGCCTTTCTTTTATATGAGTTATGAGTCATTCTCTTTGACTTCTGAGCAAGTATCAATTTTCATAGAAAATGGCTCTGTCATTGTCCATTTTCTTCATGTTTTCCTTTCTCCTGAACCCAAAGTAATTAGATGGGTTGTGGGCAGGACAGCAGCAACAGGGTTTGGGGAAAAGCCAGTCCAGTTCTTCCTACCTCCACAACATTGGACTGACCACAGATTATTTTAAGACCAGAGCTGGTTTCTGTCACTCCAAGAAGCGCTGAACAGTGTAGACCGTGGGATGATGGTTTTTTACGGCTATATTTTGTGGGCCCTTAGATTGTGAAAGTACTCATTAAAGGAATTTATTTTATTGTCTTTACTAAAATTTAAGTAAAAATAAATGTGTTTGCTTTGATAAGTAAAAAGATCCAAAGGTGTATAGAGTTAATCTTTTCCCTTCATGCTCCATCCCCACATCCCTGAGAGCACCAGTGTTATTATTAACTTGTTGTAATTCCTCTTGCATCAGACTGATTGCTCATGGAAACACAGACACATATAGAGTTTTTAGTTTTTTTAAAAAATATGCTCATGGTATATACATTACTCTGAAACTTGTTTTATCGCTTAAAAATATCTTGTAGAGATGTTCCTCTGGGGCCATAAAGGTCTAGTTTACTCATTTTTCATAGCTATTAATATTCTAAATGTGGATATTGTGCACTTTACTTACCACCTTCATATTCATGAACATTTTGGGTTATTTTCCTTTTTTAGCTGCTATAAACAGTGCATAATAAACAACATGACAATTTTTTAACAATTTTATTGATTTATTTGAGAGAGAGAGCATGAGCAGGGGGAGGGGTTTGGGGAGAGGAACAAGCAGATTCCTCACTGGGCAGGGAGCCCAATGCAGGGCTTCATCGCAGGACCCTGAGATCATGACCTGAGCTAAAGTCAGACACTTAAGCGACTGAGCCACCCAGGCACCCCACAACATGAGATATTTATAAGCTTAAATACTTGTGTTCTTATTTCAATAGGGATGTTCCTCAAAGTGGGACCTCTGGGTCAGATGTTATTGTGTTTTTAATGCTTTAAATATTGCCAGGTTGCTTCCCAAAAGGTTGTAACAGCTCACATTCCCATTTTTCTATGTCCTCACCAGGGGAGTGAAAATGGTATTTAACTGCTTTCATTTGTGTTTTGCTGCTTAGTAGTGAGATTTTCTGATTTTCATATATTTGGGTTTCTTCCTCTCTAACTTGCCTGGTTCATATTCTTTACCTATTTTTTTTCCTTGTCTAATAGTTGAAGAGTCTGGGCTCTGAAGCCAGACAGCCTTAGTTAGAAGTCAGGCTTCCATTTATTTTTTATTTTTTTTTCAGTATCATTTTTTTAAAATTTTATTTTATTGTGTTATGTTAATCACCATACCTATTACATCATTAGTTTTTGATGTAGTGTTCCATGATTCATTGTTTGCATATAACACCCAGTGCTCCATTCAGTATGTGCCCTCTTTAATACCCATCACCAGGCTAACCCATCCCCCCAACCCCCTCTCCTCTAGAACCCTCAGTTTGTTTCTCAGAGTCCATAGTCTCTCATGGTTCTCTCCCCCTCTGATTTCCCCCCCTTCATTTTCCCCTTCCTACTATCTTTTTCTTTTTTTTGTTAGCATATAATGTATTATTTGTTTCAGAGGTACAGATCTGTGATTCATCAGTCTTACACAATTCACAGCGCTGACCATAGCACATACCCTCCCCAATGCCTATCCACCCAGCCACCACATCCCTCCCATCCCCCACCACTCCAGCAACACTCAAGTTTGTTTCCTGAGATTAAGAATTCCTCCTATCAGTGAGATCATATGATACATGTCTTTCTCTGATTGACTTATTTCTCTTAGCGTAATACCCTCTAGTTCCATCCACGTCGTTGCAGATGGCAAGATTTCATTTTTGTTTTTGATGGCTGCATAATATTCCATGGTGTGTGTGTGTGTGTGTGTGTGTGTGTGTGTGTGTGTGTGTGTGTGTATACATACACCATATCTTCTTTATCCATTCATCTGTTGATGGACATCTTGGCTCTTTCCACAGTTTGGCTATTGGGACATTGCTGCTATAAACTTTGGGGTGCACGTACCCCTTTGGATCACTATGTTTGTTAGTTTTTTTTTTTTTTTTTTTTTTATTGGATCACTAGATTTGTATCTTTGGGGTAAATACCCAGTAGTGCAGTTGCTGGGTCGTATGGTAGCTCTATTTTCAACTTCTTGAGGAACCTCCATACTGTTTTCCAGAGTGGCTGCACCACCTTGGTGCATTCCCACCAGCAGTGTAGGAGGGGTCCCCTTTCTCTGCATCCTCACCAACATCTCTTATTTCCTGACTTGTTAATTTCAGCCATTCTGACTGGTGTGGGGGGTATTTCACTGAGGTTTTGATTTGGATTTCCCTGATGCCGAGTGATGGTGAGCACTGTTGTGTCTCATGTGTCTGTTGGCCATTTGGATGTCTTCTTTGGAAAAATGTCTGTTCATGTCTTCTGCCCATTTCTTGATTGGATCATTTGTTTTTTGGGTGTTGAGTTTGATAAGTTCTTTATAGATTTTGGATACTAACCCTTTCTCTGATATGTCATTTGCAAATATCTTCTCCCATTCTGCCAGTTGTCTTTTGGTTTTGTTCACTGTTTCCTTTGCTGTGCAAAAGCTTTTTATCTTGATGAAGTCCCAAGAGTTCATTTTTGCCCTTGCTTCCCTTGCCTTTGGCGATGTTTCTAGGAAGAAGTTGCTGAGGCTGAGGTTGAAGAGGTTGCTGCCTGTGTTCTCCTCAAGGATTTTGATGGACTCCTGTCTCACATTTAGGTCTTTCATCCGTTTTGTGTCTATTTTTGTGTGTGGTGTAAGGAAATGGTCTAGTTTCATTCTTCTGCATGTGGCTGTCCAATTTTCCCAACACCATTTGTTGAAGAGACTTTTTTCCATTAGACATTCTTTCCTGCTTCATCGAAGATTAGTTGACCATAGAGTTGAGGGGCCATTTCTAGGCTCTCTATTCTGTTCCATTGATCTATGCGTCTGTTTTTTGTGCCAGTACCATACTGTCTTGACGATTACAACTTTGTAATAGAGCTTGAAGTCCG
The DNA here is from genome assembly GCF_037043125.1 of Eumetopias jubatus. NCBI lineage: Eukaryota > Metazoa > Chordata > Mammalia > Carnivora > Otariidae > Eumetopias > Eumetopias jubatus. Next base: position 182,345,597 of record NW_028274809.1, on the reverse strand, counting down.
GAATTGTGATGCCACCAGCTTTGCTTTTCTTTTTCAACATTCCTCTGGCCATTCGGGGTCTCTTCTGGTTCCATACATATTTTAGGATTATTTGTTCCATTTCTTTGAAAAAAGTGGATGGTATTTTGATAGGGATTGCATTAAATGTGTAGATTGATCTAGGTAGCATTGACATCTTCACAACATTTGTTCTTCCAATCCATGAGAATGGAACGTTTTTCCATTTCTTTGTGTCTTCCTCAATTTCTTTCACGAGTATTTTATAGTTTTCTGAGTACAGATTCTTTGCCTCTTTGGTTAAATTTATTCCTAGGTATCTTATGGTTTTGGGTGCAATTGTAAATGGGATCGACTCCTTAATTTCTCTTTCTTCTGTCTTATTGTTGGTATATAGAAATGCAACTGATTTCTGTGCATTGATTTCATATCCTGCTACTTTACTGAATTCTTGTATGAGTTCTAGCAGTTTTGGGGTGGAGTGTTTTAGGTTGTCCACATACAGTATCATATCATCTGCAAAGAGTGAGAGTTTGACTTCTTTGCTGATTCAGATGCCTTTTATTTCTTTTTGTTGTCTGATTGCTGTGGCTAGGACTTCTAGTACTATGTTGAATAGCAGTGGTGATAGTGGACATCCCTGCCGTGTTCCTGACCTTAGGGGGTAAGCTCTCAGTTTTTCCCCACTGAGAATGATATTCGCTGTGGGTTTTTCATAGATGGCTTTTATGATGTTGAGGTACGTACCCTCTATCCATACACTGTGAAGAGTTTTAATCAAGAAAGGATGCTGTACTTTGTCAAATGCTTTTTCTGCATCTATTGAGAGGATCATACAGTTCTTGTTCTTTCTTTTATTAATGTATTGTATCACATTGATTGATTTGTGGGTGTTGAACCAAACTTGCAGCCCAGGAATAAGTCCCACTTTGTTGTGGTGAATAATCTTTTTAACGTACTGTTGGATCCTATTGGCTGGTATTTTGGTGAGAATTTTTGCATCCATGTTCATTGGGGATATTGGTCTGTAATTCTCCTTTTTGATGGGGTCTTTGTCTGGTTTTGGGATCAAGGTAATGCTGGCCTGATAAAATGAGTTTGGAAGTCTTCCTTCCATTTCTATTTTTTGGAACAGTTTCAGAAGAATGGGTATTAATTCTTTAAATGTTTGGTAGAATTCCCCTGGGAAGCCATCTGGCCCTGGGCTTTTGTTTGTTGGGAGATTTTTGATGACTGCTTCAATTTCCTTAGTGGTTATGGGTCTGTTCAGGTTTTCTATTTCTTCCTGGTTCAGTTTTGTTGGTTGATACATCTCTAGGAATGCATCCATTTCTTCCAGATTATCTAATTGGCTGGCATATAGTTGCTCATAATATGTTCTTATAATTGTTTGTATTTCTTTGGTGTTGGTTGTGATCTCTCCTCTTTCATTCATGATTTTATTTATTTAGGTCATTTCTGTTTTCTTTTTGATAAGTCTGGCTAGGGGTTTATCAATCTTATTAATTTCAAAGAACCGGCTCCTAGTTTCGTTGATCTGTTCTACTGTTCTTTTGTTTCTATTTCGTTGATTTCTGCTCTAATCTTTATTATTTCTCTTCTCCTGCTGGGTTTAGGCTTTATTTGCTGTTCTTTCTCCAGCTCCTTTAGGTGTAGGGTTAGGTTGTGTATTTGAGACCTTTCTTGTTTCTTGAGAAAGGCTTGTATATATACTTTCCTCTTAGGACTGCCTTTGCTGCATTCCAAAGATTTTGACAGTTGTGTTTTCATTTTCATTTGTTTCCATGAATTTTTTAAGTTCTTCTTTAATTTCCTGGTTGACCTGTTCATTCTTTAGTAGGATGCTCGTTAGCCTCCATGTATTTGAGTTCTTTCTGACTTTCCTCTTGTGATTGAGTTCTAGTTTCAAAGCACTGTGGTCTGAAAATATGCAGGGAATGGTCCCAGTCTTTTGGTACTGGTTGAGAACTGATTTGTGACCTAGGATGTGATCTATTCTGGAGAATGTTCCATGGGCACTAGAGAAGAATGTGTATTCTGTTGCTTTGGGATGGAATGTTCTGAATATATCTGTGAAGTCCTTTTGGTCCAGTGTGTCATTTAAAGTCTTTATTTCCTTGTTGATCTTTTGCTTAGATGATCTGTCCATTTCAGTGATTGAGGTGTTAAAGTCCCCTACTATTATTGTATTGCTGTCAATGTCTTTCTTTGCTTTTATTATTAATTGGCTTATATAATTGGCTGCTCCCATGTTAGGGGCATAGATATTTACAATTGTTAGATCTTCTTGTTGGATAGACGCTTTAAGTATGATACAGTGTCCTTCCTCATCTCTTCTCTTATTATAGTCTTTGGTTTAGAATCTAATTTGTCTGATATAAGGATTGCCATCCCAGCTTTCTTTTGATGTCCATTAGCATCGTAAATGGTTTTCCACCCCCTCACTTTCAATCTGGAGGTGTCTTTGCCTCTAAAATGAGTCTCTTGCAGACAGCATATCGATGGGTCTTGTTTTTTTATCCAGTCTGATACCCTGTGTCTTTTGATTGGGGCATTTAGCCCATTTACCTTCGGGGTAACTATTGAAAGATAAAATTTAGTGCCATTGTATTGCCCGTAAGGTGACTGTTACTGTATATTGTCTCTGTTCCTTTCTGGTTGATGTCACTTTTAGGCTCTCTCTTTGCTTAGAGGACCCCTTTCAATATTTCTTGTAGGGCTGGTTTATGTTTGCAAATTCTTTTAATTTTTGTTTGTCCTGGAAGCTCTTTATCTCTCCTTCTATTTTCAGTGACAGTCTAGCTGGATATAGTATTCTTGGCTGCCTATTTTTTTCATTTAATGCTCTGAATATATCATGCCAGTCCTTTCTGGCCTGCCAGGTCTCTGTGGACAGATCTGTTTCCAGTCTAATGTTTCTACCATTGTAGGTTACAGATCTCTTGTCCCGAGCTGCTTTCAGGATTTTCTCTTTGTCTCTTAGACTTGTGAGTTTTACTATTAGATGTCGGGGTGTTGACCTATTTTTATTGATTTTGAGAGGGGTTCTCTGTGCCTCCTGGATTTTGATGCCTGTTTCCTTCCCCAAATTAGGTAAGTGCACTGCTTTAACTTGCTCCAGTATACCTTCTGCCACTCTCTCTCTTTCTTCTTCTGGGATCCGAATTATTCCATTGTTTCATCTTATGGTATCACTTATCTCTTGAATTTTGCCCTCGTGATCCAATAGTTATCTCTCTTCTCCTCAGTTTCTTTATTCTCCATCATTTGGTCTTCTATATCACTAATTCTCTTCTGCCTCCTTTATCCTAGCAGTTAGAGCCTCCATTTTTGATTGCACCTCATGAATAGCCTTTTTGATTTCAACTTGGTTAGATTTTAGTTCTTTTATTTCTCCAGAAAGTGTTTCTCTAGTATCTTCTATGCTTTTTTCAAGCCCAGCTTGTATCTATATAATTGTCATTCTGAACTCTAATTCCGACATCTTAACTAATGTCCGTATTGATTAGGTCCCTGGCAGTCGGTACTGCCTCTTGTTCTTTTTTTCTGAGGTGAGTTTTTCCATCTTGTCATTTTGTCCAGAGGAGAATAGATGAATGAGAGAACAAAATGCTAACAGGGTAACAATGACCCCAGAAAAATATACACTAAACAAATCAGAAGAGACCTGAAACCGGGGGAAAAGAAAGGGACAGAAAGAAAAAAGAAAAAGAAAAAAAAAGAATATGATCAAATATGATCAGGCTGTTGAATAGATCAGTGCCACACATTAGATTTTGGGTGTATTTTGGTCTGTTAGAAGAAACTGCCTCCCCAAAATTTTAAAGAAAGAAAAACTTATATATGTACAAAAATAAGGGTAAATATGATGAAGGGATGGAATATGACTGTAAAGATGGAAATTATAAAAGATTTTATAAAAGGAATTGATAAGAAGTTGGCTGAAAAAAGAAAGAGAAATTAAAAAAAAAGAGAGAATGTGATCAAGCAGGAGACTAAAACAAAGCCATACAGTAGAGATTTAGGGTATATTTTGGTCTCTTAGAAGAAACTATCTCAAAATTTTAAAGAGAGGACAACTATATATATATACACACACACACACACACACACACACACACACACACACACAAAATAAGGTTAACTACAATGAAGGGATAGACTATAACTCTAAAAATGAAAATTAAAAAATTTAAAAAAAGATTTGATGTTGGTTTAAAAAGGGCAAAAGAAAAAAAGAAAAAGGGAAAAAGAAAAAGAAAAAAAAGAAAAAAAGAAAATTAAAATTAAAAAAATTAGCTTTGCAAGACTAAAGAATCCTGGGGGAAGAAAGCCATGAATTCTATGTGCAGTATTCCCCTAGTGCTGGCGTTCTGCCATTCTCATTGACTGGTCAACTTGGTCTTGGCTGGCAGTTCTTGCTGATCTTCTGGGGGAGGGGTCTGTTGCCATGGTTTCCAGATGTCTTTGTGGGAGGCGGAATTGCCCCGCCCTTGCTGGGGGTTGGGCTAAGGAATCTGCTCAGGTTTGCTCTCAGGAGCTTTTTGTTACCTGCAAGCTTTCCGTAAGCTTCGGAGGGTGAGAGTGAAAATGGTGGCCTCCCAATCTCCGCCCGGAGGAGCCGAGAACTCGGGGCCCCGCTCCTCAGTGCGCCCGCAGAGAAAAGCAGTCACTCCCGTCTCCCCGGTCTCCGGCTGCACTCCGTGCTCACCCGGCCTGTGACCACGTGTTTCTATTTCTGGCACCCGACCCCGTGTGGAGTCTCCAAACCCAGCAGATCCCTGCAGTGTGCTCCCACGCTGCTCCTCCTGGGGGAGGAAGGGGAGTCTCCCCGGATCTGCCGCTTGTTGGGTCCCTGCTGGAGGAGCAGTGGCCCGACTGGGCCGCGGATCACAGTTTATGGCCACCCCGAGCTGAGAGCCCGCGCCTCGGCTCCGTCTCTGCAGCCGGCTTCCCGGCTCCGATACCTGGGAGCTCTGCCGCACTCAGACACCCCCAGTCTTTCTGTGACCCCGAGGTTCCTGAGATCACACTGTCCCGCGAGGGTTCCACCCCCGCTTAGCCACTGGAGCGACGTCCCTCCGCGGAGCCGACTTCTAAAAGTTCCGATGTTATGCTCTGCAGCTCTATCACTTGCCAGAAGCAGCCGGGGGAGGCCCCCTCCCCCGCCATCTATCCTCCCAAATATCGCCTCCGATTCACTCCTCCCCACGTCCTACCTTCCAGAAAGTGGTCGGTTTTCTGTTCAGAGAGTTGTTGCTATTCTTTTCTTCAATCTCCTGTTGAATTCATAGATGTTCAGAATGGTTTGATCCCTATCTAGCTGAATTCCTGGGGCCAGACGAAATTTAGTTCTCTTCCTCCTCCTCCATCTTGCTCCTCCCCCCTTCCCAGGCTTCCATTTAAATGTGTTGAGTTCTAGGGGCGCCTGGGTGGCTCAGTTGGTTAAGCAGCTGCCTTCAGCTCAGGTCATGATCCTGGAGTCCCTGGATCGAGTCCCGCATCGGGCTCCCTGCTCGGCGGGGAGTCTGCTTCTCCCTCTGACCCTCCCCCATCTCATGTGCTTTCTCTCTCTCTCTCAAATAAAATAAATAAAAAAAAATCTTTAAAAAAAATAAATGTGTTGAGTTCTTGAGCAAAGTATTTATCTCTTGTGCCTCAGTGTCTCCTTTTTTAAACAAGGATCATACTAGGACCTGCCTCCTAAGGTTGTACAAGTTTTAAATGTGTACTTAGGATACTATTTAGCATAGAGATGTTGGGTATTGTCCATAAATATTTGCTTTTATCATTGTGACGCTTCCTGGTATCTATTATTCCCTGGCTCTGGGGCAAAGCCGTGCCCTTCCTAAGCCACATTTTCTTTCTGCCTAGGTTTTACTTGGTAATTCCTTCAAACACTGTTTATCAGGTGTCCCTTCTGTTTAATGCATTGATTGTAAGCCTTGGGAGGATCGGGAGGAACTTTTAAGGAGCTTTGTGTTTGCTTTTAATCAATGATCTAGTAGAGCTCTCAATGTATCTAAGGTAGATGATAGGCTTTTAGGTTATTTTTACTTCTAAAGTTGTCCCTTCTTTCCCATTAAATGGTTTCTCTAGTGAAGAATATTATCCCTTGGATATTAGTGGCAACATCAGGATACTTTGAGTCTATTTTGGCTAGTTGTTGATTTTTTTTTCTTTTAATGTGTCTGCATCATGCATAATGGTTGCCCTCTAATTACATGGACCTCATAGCAATCATCTGTGCTCTGTTCATTTCTGATCTCGGATATAGTCAGCTTGAGACAACAAGCATCTTTGAGAAACGCACCAGGAATTGTATCTACATTAAGAATCCATTGCTCTGCTGCAGTGTCTGAAATCACGGGATCTGCCTTTGTTGAAGGACTCAAGCAGAAAATCAGAAGTAGAATGCATTACTGCTGGTGGTGGCTTGCAGCACCTAGTACTGACGTTTTTGTTAGGAAACTTCATGGATTATATATAAAGGAAATTCTTTGGGTTCAGTTAAGTATATCGTACATGGACATGTTCTGGCTCTTTTGATGTGAAAAGTTAGGAACGGTGATAGGCAAGGTAGAGTTAAAAAATTGTCCTATCCCACATAGGACAGCTCAAATCAAACGATTTGTAGGAATGTAGGAATGCTCCTCACCTCCAGAAGTCTTAAAGCTCCCATTGAGAACATCAGGATAAACTTTGCTATGCAAAGAGTCTCTAGTCATCATCTTGTTTTTTACCCAGAAATGAAAGTGGAGTCCAGAGAGGCTAAGCGGCTTGCTCACGTTCATATAGCTAGTTGATAAGTGTACAAGAACTAGAACACAGTTTCTTAGTGGGTATACTGGTGGTCATTTCATTTTGCCAAACATAGACCTTTGGTTTTCAAACCTAGTGATGATAGAGTTTGGGTCATTGCTGAGAACCAACCTATTATAACAGGTACGTGACTGAGAATATTAGGAAGCTGCTCAGTTTCTCATTAGCTGTGATCTAGCCGTGTAATTAATGGACCATGCTCAGCCACCAGCAGAGAGGACGGGACACCCTCCCCACTGTAGCTGTCACTGCTCCATCACATGCTGGGATGTGACTCGGTCTGTGGGGAGAACAGAGGAGAGAGGACACCTTCTACTCTGTACTTAACCGTGGAGATTGAGAGTAATAAGAACAGGATACAAATTTAGAGGCACCGGGCATGAAAAATAATGTGGTTGGCAATGACTTCCATCTTGTGAATGTCTTAGAACCTTCTTTCTGTTCCCAAATTCCACTTCTCCAGCCCCATCTCTGCCTCCATATGTCTCTCTCCCTGCATGGCTTCCCTTCTTGCCATCCCTTCAGTGTTGAGGCCCCAAGGCTTAATGTCTGCAAACTCCTTCACATTTTCCTCCAGGGAATCTCAGCCACTCTCAAGGCTTCTCTGTTCCCACCTCTCCGCATCAGTAATTTCAGCCTTCCTTCCTGCCTTGTGCTCACGTGCCATCTCTCTGTCCGCAGGCATCTCCATGCTCTATCACCTTCTCCACAAACCTCCTCTTCCTCCTGACTTATCAGTCTCAGTTAGTGGCTACCCACATGAAGACTAGGCTTTGTTATGGGCTCTGCTGTGGGATGGGGAGGCAGCTGTGATAAAGAGCCCATGTAGGCCTCTTGGTCTTAACCCTTTTAACCCACTGCCTCAGCCCTGCCCAAGGGGTGCTTTTTAAATGCAGAAGCTGGTTATTTTATTCCCTTGCTTAAAATAGTGCATTTGGATTTTTTGGCTTCTGAAGAAAATCCTCAGTCCTTAACATACAAATCCCAGATTCATTTCTCTTTACTTTTCCCATCGTGCCCAACCATTCAATTGTAATAAACGACTTGACCATTGCTCAGGTGTGACTGTAGATTTGTACCTGCAGTACCTCCTCCCAGAACTCCCTTCTTTCCTGCCAGATGTTCTTGTACTTCAAGGTGGGCCTTCTTCTGGGAACTATTCCCTGACTGCCATCCCCTGGGCCAGGTTAGCACTCACTGTGCCTTATGCTTGCTTTGCCATTCTTATCACCTGTTTATATTCTGTCTTCGCTCGTATTCCTTGGGGACAGGTGCTATGTTTCATTCATGTTTGTGTCCCTAGTGCCTGACACATAATAGGTGCCCCCAAAATATTTATTGAGTGGATCAGCAATACCCCCTCCTGCCTACCATAAACACCAGTGGCAGGCCTTCAAGATCTGCCATAGTTTCTCTATCCCACAATTCAAAACATACTCCTTTCTCTTCCTGGGCTGATACCTCAGTCTTCCACGGACTCAAAATTCTTTCTACCATCTGACCTCATTTCCACTCTGTGTGTCTCTTTTTCATTCAGCCCCCAATGTTCATGTTTTTCTACTTTTTACTATTCAAATTCCACCCCTTCATTCATAGCCTGTCCCCTCTTCCATTACTTTATGAAGGCTTTCTTGATAGTAATGCTTAATTACTCTCTTTTGCTTACTTTGATTGTTTCTGGCCCTCTAGGATCAGGTCTTCTTGTGTACTACCTACTTGATAGTCTGTCCTTATTCATCGACGTGCAGTTGACTCTCCAGAATGAGAGCAGAGTTGTCTGGCAGGCTGGCTCCTCAGGATGGGACAAACATGTTTGAACACCTCTGTAAGAAGAGGGTTTTTTTAAATGTAATTTTTACTTTTTGTTTGCCTTGTTATCAGAGTACCAGAGAAGCAGAAATCAAACTGAAAAGTGAAAGCAGAGTTAAACTTTTTTACTTGGACCCAGATGCCCAGGTACGAACTATTTTAATGTTTACATTTTAAAACTAAGTCGGGGAAAGAAAATGTTTGACAGATTATATGTTTTGTTCATTTATGTGTTTGCTTGCTTGTTTACCTTGGATTGACAAGCAACATAACAACAATATAGAAAATTCAGGGGAAAAGGAAAAATGAAAAACAACCATAATCTCGTCACCGTGCCACTACCACTGTGAGTGTAGATTGTTGAAAACTGAGAGATTTATCCAAAGATGTCCTCAAGTCCACAAAGAATATATAATTTACCCCATAAAATGACTGTCAGAAAATAATAAGCATCATTGCAGATGCCCAGCGGGCAGTGGTGTTTCCTGACTCGTCCCAGGCACAGTCAGTCCACATCTGTGCTCCAAAAAGTCCAAACCCAGTAAAGACCTCCAGAGCTGCCCACAGCGGGTGATGGTTCTGCTGTATTTTTCCCCCTTTCACTTGTGACCTTTGTGTCTGGCTTATTGATGTGATGTTTTCAAGGTCCATCCATGTTGTAGTGTGTGTCAGAATTTCCTTCCTTTTATGGCTGAATAATATTCCACAGTATGGATATACCAGATTTTGTTTGTTTATTTGTTGATGGACACTTAAGTTGTTCATAACCATAATTTCTAAGCTCTGTATAATAATCCATTGAGTAGACATACCATCATTTATTTGACCATTAACATAAGCTATATAAACATAAAACAGTAACACTATTGTGAGTAAATGAGTATATATAGCTTTTCCATATTTTACAGAGTTTCCTTAGGATATATTTATTATGAGATTTTTTTTTTTAAATGTGAGCATAATGTCTTTATTTACATTTTCTTTTAAAGAAGCTTGACTTCACATCAGCTGAACCCGAAGTGAAGCCATTTGAAGAGAAGTTTGGGAAGAGAATTCTTGTCAAATGCAACGATTTGTCTTTCAATTTACAGTGCTGTGTTGCAGAAAATGAAGAAGGACCCACCACAAATGTAATTTTTCCCTTTTAAAAAGTACTTTACAAAAATATTCAGAGGTTGCCGATGTGCCTATTGCAGTGCAGTCGGGACAGAAAATCCTAGTTCCTGATAGAGAAATGCAATGTCTAGGTCAGGATGCGGAGGGTTGTTCAGCCTCCGGGACAGGATGTTCGTGACAAAGGGTAGGGATGGAGACTGTTTCTCGTTAGCAGTAATTTATAGCAACAATTATAAATAGGTTTAGTAATTTCTTCTTTGATAGCAATGTTCTTTTCCCCCAGCAGTTCGATCCATAGTGATGGTCTGGATGGTTTTGTTTTATTCAGGTAGAGCCTTTCTTTGTTACTCTATCCCTGTTTGACATCAAATACAACCGAAAGATTTCTGCCGATTTCCACGTGGACCTGAACCATTTCTCTGTGAGGCAGATGCTGGCCACCACATCCCCGGCTCTGATGAACGGTGGCAGGCAGAGCTCGCCTGCCCTTCAGGACATCCTTCATGAAGCTGCCATGCAGTATCCGAAGCAGGTGGGGGACATGACTGCCGGGCAGCAGTCGTATTGCTAAGACTTAACCTTGCACAGGCTGTGTCAATGTGTAATGAGACTTTGTAATGCACATCTGGGTTGAATGAGGTTGTTGAGTATATTGACAGCATCTGTAATTAGGCAGTAAAAGCAAGCTGAGAGAAGAAGAAATGGTATTTGACTTCTCATTTCTTTTTTTCTAAACTTTCTGCTAGTGCTCGCTTCGGCAGCACATACACTAAACTTTCTGCTAGTCCCTGCCCCCCCCCCCACCAAATTGCCTTTTTTAAAAAAATTTTATTTATTTATGTGACAGAGAGAGAGAGGGAGAGGGAGAGCGCAAGCAAGGGGAGCGGCAGGCAGAGGGAGAGGGAGAAGCAGGCCCCCCTCTCAGCAGGGAGCCCGATGCGGGGCTCGACCCCAAGACCCCAGGATCATGACCTGAGCCCAAGGCAGGTGCTTAACCAACTGAGCTACCCAGGCGCCCCGCCAAATTGCCTCTTTGATCAGATGATGACCTAGTGATGAAGCACTGGGTGCCTCTGTTTCAGCAGTCTGCTGCTTTAGCAGGTTTAACGTTCAGGGGATTTGTTTCACGTGGCTGCGCATTTACTCACTAAAGAAAATCGTTTGTTCCCTAGGGAATATTTTCAGTCACGTGTCCTCATCCTGATATTTTCCTTGTGGCTAGAATTGAAAAAGTGCTTCAGGGGAGCATCACACACGGCGCTGAGCCATACATGAAAAGTTCAGACTCTTCTAAGGTATGGGTGACTTTTACGCTTTGTGATGATAAACAGCAATTAGAAAAGAGGGCTCTCTGTCAAAATAGAAATGCTTAAAGAAATCAGAGTTAGGCCATATGGATACTCTAAATGATGTGCACTACTTTACATAGATTTACTCTTATACTTAACCTGATGTGTCCAGTTTTCAATGAAAAGTAGTCCCGTATGTATATAAAATGCTTCACTTGTCCAGACGATCCTAATATCCTAAGTAATTAATTGGCAAAGCTGGAGTTACCAGCTTAACAGTAGATTTTCTATCATTAAAAAGTACATATATTATATTCAAATAGAGTTCATTCCGCTCATTGATGTGTCTCTGGGGTTCTGGAATTCCCTTTGGGTCCATTTACACTGAAATGTGAGGCTGGAGACGGGGGGATGGTCTGGCTCAGGTGGTCTAGCCAGTAAGGTCAGTACTTCAGGTCCCCTGTTTGGTCACACAGGGTAGGTTATGGTGGCAGGAGTGGTGTGACTCAGGTAAAAAAGGGAAGGGAAACATAAGATGTGTGTTTGGTGTATTTTTGTTACTTTGGTGTATGTTCACTAGTTGGGGAGTGCCTTGCTGTGGACACACACAGACTTGAATATTAGAGGTTATCTAGTCTAAGACCTTCTTTCAGTCATCAGAAAACTGGGTTTTTTTTTTTAAGATTTTTTTTATTTATTTATTAGAGAGCGAGCGAGAGAGAAACAGCATGAGAGGGGAGAAGGTCAGAGGGAGAAGCAGTCTCCCCGCTGAGCCGGGAGCCCGATGTGGGACTCGATCCCAGGACCCCGGGATCATGACCTGAGCCGAAGGCAGTCGCTTAACCAACTGAGCCACCCAGGTGCCCAGAAAACTGGGGTTTACTAAGGTTTAGTTACCTGCTCAGTGACCCACAGCTATTGTGACCAAAGGCACTTGCCTGTCACCTTCTAGCACATCAAGCTACCTGGTAGAGTGAGCTCTTGAGTGCCGTCTGGGCCGGTTTTACAGTATTTTTTATAAGTGGTCACCTGAGAGATGACCCTGCTACATTGACAAGGACTGGTCAGCAGCAGGAGGGGACACTCCCCAGGGTTTAAGGGACATTTATCAAGCACATTCAGAGCTTCCCCTCTTCCTGTCTGTGGCTGCCCATACACCACAGGTGTGTCCCCAGGATGGAGGGCGGTTGTTAAAGAACAGGTTGTAGGAGTCAGAGATCTGGGTACTGGTCTAATCAGTGCTAATGAGCCTGGCTACTTTGGAGAAGTCGTGTTACCTCTCTGGGCTCCGGTCACCCATCTGTAGTTTAAGGATGATATTGCCATCTGCCCCACCTCCCTCTCACGCACAGTGCTGAGACCGCACCGATAATGTACAAGACATTGCTGGGGACGCTGCAAATCACTGACACGCACAGGACATCGTTATCATTTATCACCCTCAGCCGGGGAAAGCCCGTTTACCCAGGTGCACTGCTTCCAACAGTATGCCTTTCTGGCTGATAAAAGCTGAGTAAAGTTTGGTCCCTGGAGAGAAGCTATTTTATTTTTTAAATCAAGTTTGTAAAACCTTGGATGAGAAGCTCTTTTAGCTCCTCAATGTTTTGATTAATAACCAATGAAGGCCCAAGTAAGCTCTCCTCGCCTGACTACGTATGTAAGTCATTTCCAGGGCCTAAGTGCACCATCTTTGTTCTTCTGCCTGCCACATGCACGGTTTGAAATTTGGCAGCTCATGTTGGTGCAGAATCACATTTCACTCTGGGCTACACTTGATGCACTACTCCACACTTCCCAGTGTCCGTCGAGCATCTGTGCAAGTCTGCTCTTCCTTTATTTACGGAATGGGAAGCTCAGCCATGTGTACATTATTCCATGCATTCACACCTCCAAAGTATTAAGGCAGAGATTAACATTTTATATCAGAATAGAAGTTTTGGCAGAGGTATTACTGAGGAATGATTTTCTAATGTATATCAAAATTATTTCTTCCTGTTTTCCAAGATGGTCTAGAACATAATTTAGAGTAAATTTTGTCTTGGAGGAGGAAACTTTTATGAAAGGTCTCTGTAGGTGTCTGCCATGAATAGATTAAAAAAGAAGAAAGAAAAAGAAAGAAAGGAGGGGGGAGGGAAAGAAGGAAGGAAAGAAAGGAGGGAAGGAAGAGAAGAGAGGGAGGGGAAAAAAACCCTAGAGGGCAAAAATGAGTTTTTCAGTCTTTTGCATACCTTATGTTCCATTTGCACCCTCAGTAAGTCTGTGAGCTCAGGCCCTATTTGCTGCAGAGAGCAATGAAACTTATTTGAAGCCTGTGTTTTAGCTTTAAATTTTATGCAAATACTACGTTTTACTCCACAACATAGTCATTATTGTTAGGACCTAAAAGTAATAGTTTCTATGTGAAAACGTTTGAGTAAAATCACCCTTCCAAGAAGGTAGGCCATTTTACCCTATGACTGTGTACCCCAAATCCCCACAAGAGCATGCCCAACTGGAAGAAGAAAGGGAGGGGCTGAATGAGCTGCTGACATGTTTCAATCAAGACATGTTTCTAATCCACTCTCAAGAGCAGCAATTCCCACAACACAGTTGTGGTAGAATCATAACGTTAGGCAACTGGAAGGGATAATGAAAAGTTCTATGGCTCATGCCCTTCTGTTTTAAGGTGGGGAAAGTGGATCCCAGAGAGGTTTAATGGCCTGGAGTCACACAGCTGGTTTCAGTTTGACTTAGAGACAAACCGCTCTATTCTACTTACGAGTCTTCTCGATGAGCACTTCTCAGAGCTGGTGCACACAGATCACCGGAGGTCTGCTCAGAATGCAGGGTCTCACCTGGGAGGTCTGCGGCGGGGCCTGAGACTCTGCGTTCCTGGCAAGCTCCCCAGTGATGCTGAGGCTGCAGCTCTGCAGTGCATACCTCGGTTCACAGGCTCTAGATCACGATTCCCAAAATTGGTTTGACTGTCATGTGCATAAGTATTGTAAAAGGCCCTCGAGCATACCACTCCAACTGAATCAGACTTTGCATTGGTAGCAGTGCCTTATCCTAATACCAGCAAATTTGGGGAAATGGTCATCTGCTTGAGCAGTAGGGGTGGAGTTGATTCACAGACCTGCCATGCATGCATCTTAGGCCAAAGTGAATCTGCTTCACTGTGCACTATAGGGTTAATAAATCAACCCACAGCAAATGAAAATTGATCATTAAGAAGTGAAAATAGCATAGTAATTTATACTTAGAAACTGAGAACATAGCAATTAAAAACTCTGGCCTCACTTAAGTCAGCACCTATAATGTCTTAAATAATGAATATCTATCCACCAAATTGTGGGAGTTTGCACAAGCCAATGCGCAGTAGGAGCTATGCAAGCTTAGTATTATCATTAGAGTTCTCATTTAAACGTTAGGTAATGTGATATATTTTGGTGGGAATACCAAGTATCAGCAACTGTTAATAACCAGGTAGACTAATAAGTAGCCATAGTCATAAAGAACTATGAAAGCCTATGAGATGGTGTGCTTGTGGCCCATAAAAACAACATTTCGGAAAAGACATAACATTTTAGAAACAGTCCTCGTTCTGTATTCTTTGAAAATCACTGCTAGCAATTGCATTAAACAGAATACTCTATACCTCGTATAAATCCAGCCATATTCATTATAGTAACCGGTGCCTTTCCATGCATCTGGTACTGTGATAAGAACTTGTTTAATGACCATGGGATGATGGCTCTTTAGACCACAATTCTGTCAGTGGGATGCAGCATCTCATGGCTTAATTCTGATGTCTTCAAGGTTGCTCAGAAAGTGCTGAAGAATGCCAAGCAGGCATGCCAAAGATTAGGACAGTACAGAATGCCATTTGCGTGGGCAGCAAGGTAAGGACATCTTCTGTATGTTTGATATAGATATGGATATATGGAGATAGGTAGGTAGATAGATAGAGCTGTTTATTGTCCAGAGACAAAGAGGATTTAAATGTGTAAAACTGAAAAATAAGAAAGCACGCCCTATCTGAATAATCACTTCGTAGAGTCACAGAGAGGAAAGATGCTGGCTGGAGGAGAGCTGTGTGGGGACCGGCATCCCAGGTTCCAGCCACATGTCCTGAGCTCAGCTTGGGCAGTAGCCTGGAGGGGTGGGGGGGATGGGCTGGGGTGGGGAGTGAGGTGCCTTCATATCATCCTTAATTGTGAGATCTGCTTCTGACTATGTATGTTGTTTCCTAAGCACGAGCCATTTGCTGGAAATGTTTTCTATGTAAATTGAGTTAGTCGTGTTCATCCTCATAAATGTCTTCCATGTCTTTAGATAATGAAATTTCTGTTAGCTACAGCCACTGGAATAAATTACTCTTCACATGGAAACCAAAGTTAAGTTGTGTGTTTATTTTGGTCTTTTGGAAACTCAGTTTAGAAATGTTGTTTGGCTATTTCAGGACGTTGTTTAAGGATGCATCTGGAAACCTTGACAAAAATGCCAGATTCTCTGCTCTCTATAGGCAAGACAGCAATAAGCTCTCCAATGATGACATGCTCAAGTTACTGGCAGACTTCCGGAAGTGAGTCTCAAAGCCTTACTTATTATTTGAACACCTGAGAAACAGAAGGTGTTTGGTGGGGAGAGGGGGGCAGTAGGCTTCATTCAAATGTCAAAGGGCCTCTTGGGTAAGCATGGAACTTTACCTCATGTCCTTGGGAAGGAAGAAAAAGCTTAAAATTGAAGAGTGTCAATTTGAATTCTTTAAGGGATGTTTTTGGTGGTGCTGTGGAGGGTGGGGTGAGGGTAGAGATGAGTGTAGGGAGAAAGGAGACAGCTGAGGGACCTTTGGCAAGAGATGGGAAAGGACTCAGCAAAGCCAGTGCAAATGGCAGTTAGAGAAGGGGACTCATTGGGGTCACATCAGGGGATGCACTGTTCCTCTGTCTCGGGTTCCCGATTGGGTGAAGGGTGGAAGGAGAGAGCCATGGGTGGGTGGCACAATGGAGTGACTCAGGTACCATTAACTGAATGAGTGATGGAAGGGAAGGACAATAACTTATATAGTGCTTGCTGTTTACAAGCATTGTTTCAAATGCATTACCTATATCCGTGAGTGTATGAGTTTCCTAGAGCTGCCAAAACAAAGTGCCACAGACTGGGTGGCTTAATAAACCCATGGAAATGTATTCCCTCGCAATTCTGGAGGCTAGAAGTCCAAAACCAAGACATTGCAGGGCCTCACTTGCTCCAGAATCTCTGGGGGAGGATCGTTCCTTGCTTCTTTCAGCTCTGATGACCCCAGGTGTTCCTCAGCTTGTGGCGGCATTGTTCAGTGACTGCCTTTGGCTTCACATGGCCGCCTTCCTGTGCATCTCTGGTGCAAGTCCTTCTTATAAAGGAACATGTCATACTGGATTAGGGCCAACTCCAGTGACCTCATCTTCTCTTGATTACATCTGTAAAGACCCTATTTCCAAATAAGGAGACATTCATAGGTACCAGGGGTTAGGACTTCAGCAGGTGTGTTTGGGGACACCATTTGGCCCACAGCAAGGTGGTGAAGAGAGGGCAAACAGTGGCCGGAGCAGCCTGGCTGAGAATCTTATCCTATCACTATTCTAGTTGGTGTTCCATCATAATGGGTTCACTTTGAAACTTAGAGAACTGATTTCCTTTGCTAGGGACATGGTTTTAGAAATTTTCTGGGAAAATTCTGGGAATGAGCAAGAACAGGTTATTAAAAAATAATGAAATGAAAAGAATGGCCAAGAGCCAGCACCTAGTTACTCTGTACCATAGGAGCTTTGCAGTCTTAGTTTTTTATTTTGGAAAAACAAAAAACAAACAAACAAAAAAACACATTTCAAAGTAACAGTGTCACTTTGCTTAGAACCCAGGACTTGCTGTTAAAAGTTCATTTTTGCCTTGTTCTTACTTCTCTCCCCCTGATTTTTCAGAATTCTAAATAGAGCTGTAATTAGCATCTCTTAAAAACATTTACTTACTAATAGTGAGTATTATCACATATAACATGTCATCATACAGTAATTATTATCATGTTTCCCCCTTGCTTGCAGAATAAAAGTCATTTTACTTTATTTTGTTTTTTGAAAACTCCAGTCACCTTTAGTTAAATAGATTACAGTTTTCTTGCACTAGACTACCATACAGTTTTTAATAGTGATGATGTGGGTCCAAATGTAATCACTTAAGAAGGTGTACATACTATCTTGTTAAGGAAGAGAAAGTGTATCTATGTCACCTCATTTTTGAGAAGAAAGTATTTTATATATTTCCTTTTGTGTATAAATGAAGAAATGGATAGGCAAATAGCTAACCAGATGGAAAGATAGGCATAAAATAAGTCATATGGGATATACTCCAAAATGGTGGTCATGGTTGTCTCTGAGGGATGGGTGTATAGATGGCTTTTAACTTCTACTTTATAGCTTTCCATGATTTTACATGGATTTTTTTTTAAAGATTTTATTTATTTATTTGACAGAGAGACACACACACAGCGAGAGAGGGAACACAAGCAGGGGGAGTGGGAGAGGGAGAAGCAGGCTTCCCATGGAGCAGGGAACCTGATGTGGGGCTTGATCCCAGGACTCCGGGATCATGACCTGAGCTGAAGGCAGATGCTTAATGACTGAGCCACCCAGGCGCCCCAAGGACTTTTTTTTTTTTTAACATTTACTTTTATATTCTGACAAACAATAGAGTTCTTTATGTGTGATGGAGTTTGGAAGCCCTATCAGAAGTTATGTCCCACACTGACTAGCTTGAGACTACCCCGGCCAGTGGTGGACCTTTGGTGGTAGCCCCAGCTCACAGTTCCTCAGTGCAGGCTGAAGTTCTCTAATGAAAAAATTATCTGAGCCAAGAGGCCATGGCCAGGCAGCAAAAAGTACAGACCTTCCCTGGTTCAGAGCCCAGCAGCGTTCTTCCTGCACACCCAGCCTTCATGGGTGTGCTCCGGAGGAAGGATCTTGTGGGAGGAGTGTGCTCCCAAGGGCCAGTGAGAGACGTGGAAACCTGCAAATAGGGATGTGTTGCTATCAGCATCAGAAGATGCAGCAGTTATAGGGGAACCTTTGTCTTTCCTACTCAGCAAGAATCCAGAGAAATGCCCATGTCCACTCCCTGTGCTTGCCACAGTGGAATTAGGGAACTGGAGTTTTCCTTTTTTCTTTCTTTTTTTTTTTTCCTTTTTAACCTTAGCATTGCTCTTTTTCTTTCCTATTCATTCATTCATTTATTTTTTACAGAGAATAACCCTGTGTCACTGGCCTGGGCACCACCTTGGGTGCAAAGCTATTGCTTCTGCTCCCATGATTGTCTCAAAATGTCATTTAGTAATGGATGGGAAAATTTTTCTCAAGCTGCCCCAGTCTAGAAAACAGCTGCCAAATCGCATAAGCCACTTCTCCTTTTCCCTCACAGTAACTACCAGGGGATGTGTTCCAAGATTTAGTACGAAAACAGTTCTGTCAGATAGATGGTATTGCTGACGTACATGCTTCCAGAAATATTTATCTAAGAAGAAACACTTGGTATTTTATACCTGATTTGCTCATGATGGTGTCTTTTCTAAATTCTGCAGGAAATCTGAAAGCATGAAGGTAAAGTATAAAAATAGACATTCCCTTTTAAATGTAAACCTTTTTTTTTTTTTTTTTTTTTTTTTTTTTTGTCGTCCGGTGCGAAAAGGTGTTTTTATTAAAGCACGGAGACAGGACTGTGGGCAGGAAGAGCTGCCTAAATATAAACCTTTGTTAATGCTACCCTACTGGGTAGTTTAGTTAATAATATTATTAGGGTTTGTGCATGAGACTTACGTATATGTGTTTATTTGTACCTTTGTGTTCTTTGTGCCCAAGTTTGACATTCTTACCCCCGTTTCCCTCTGGTTACACTGCACTCAAGCCGGGTGGGGCTACTTGCCTTTCTCTTAAGCCACTGGGTACTTTCACCCCACCATGCTTTGCCCTCTGCCTAAATCCTGCCCTCTTCTGCTTTGGCACTCTGAGGGACCCCTACTCCTCTCTCAGAGTCCAGTCTGTAACTCACGTCCATGTTGGGAGACCTGGGGCAGGTCGGGCAGCTCCTCTGCTTGAGTCTCCTTTTTAAGGGGGAACCCTAATAGCCCTTGTAATCCTATAACTGTGGTGGGACGTAAAGGAAAATGCATGCCAGAGTGATTTCTCTCACCGAGAAGACTCATCTTGACCCCTTCCTGCTCAGTCACTAGACACTGGCCTTCCTATGGAGGTGTGCACACACTGTATGAAAGTGGTTCTTACATATGTCTTGTTGAGGATGGGAATCATACCGTGTTTGTGTTCTGTCTGGGTGCTCACTTGAGTGCGTGTTGTATCACCATAAGCACTTGGTAAATGGTTATTGAAATTTCTCATAGACATCAATTCAGTGATTTCATTTAAACAAAAACATCTCAAATTTCTTTCAATCACATACACATTTTTTAAGTGACTCCAAAGCTTTTAGGGACTATTTCCTTTTACAAAAATACAGTTAGGAGATTAAACTCACTGCCAACAGACCCAGGCATGCTTGTATTGCCAGTTAATCACTTTAATGGGTCAGGACAGACAGTAGAGAAGGAGGGGGACCGGGCTGCGGAAACACGGAGGTGAGGACACCCAGTCTGTTGGCGGGATGACCGCTGGTTTGTGATACTCCCCCTGCCTCTGGGGATTGTTGAGCAGTTGTGTGGGCAATGGGAAGAGAAAACCTTTCCTTCTCCTAAGAGCGAGAGTTTGAGCCTCATTCCTAGGTTTATATGTATACAAAAGCAGTTCTCAAATTCCAGATACCCTACGTGTGTCTACTTCATACATTCATTTAATGAAGTTTTAGGATGGGTTTTCATGCTCAAGTATTTTTAAGTTTTGCATGGAATATATATGCTTAACAGATTTAAAAAAAAACACAACCTAATCCCAGTCATAAGAGAATTCACTTTGTGTAACACACACACACACACACACACACATCCCATCACTCTGCAAATGCATATAAAAAAGGCAGAATTTTTGTTGTTTGTGAGGTTTTGATATCTGATAAGCCAAGTTCAATAAAACCCCTAAACTTTTGAAGTAAGTTTAAGATTATATTTAAAAAATCTAAGCCTCCACAAAGCCCATGTGCTGTATGGTATGGAACTAAGCTCAGATCTGTGCTTTCTTGGAAATTCATGGACATAATGCCTCTATAGAAATAGCAGCCAGAAGTAAAAGCTCTCAGCAGAGGGAAGAAACCAAATGAGAAGTAAGTATAGTTAGACACAGAAGTAAATAACACATTATACAAAGAGTTCCAGTGAAGATTGTTTAATTAAAATTTGTTGCTTAGAAATCCACTTATCAAAAGTTCATATGAGGATGATGTCAGAGTAATAGAAAAAGTGGTAAAGGAGGTACCTACTCATTTATGGGTAGAAGTAACTGGGAAGGGGTGAAATACAATGCTCTTGAATACTTATATTTGGAAGTATTCTTTGTAATAAACAGAATACTTCTGAGTCGAGGAGGCAGATACAACTTCATAGGTGTCTCTAAGAATTTGTGGGATGCAGTATTTTGCGGTATGTTGGTAGTGTTGACTTGTTTGAATGAAGAGGCGGAGCAAGGCACTATATGTCAGGAAAATTTAGAGCTGCATAGAAACCCATGGGTCTAAGGGTTGATGTCCCTGAAGAGCTTTGTGTGAAGCTGAGAGAGAGACCCCGACAGTATATCATCTGGGACGTACGCAGTATGCGGGAGACCAGTGACAGCTCCCAGGAAGTGATTGTCAAAGGCACAATCTTCCTGCTAGTAGCAAAGAATATTGTGTTTTTGAACAAATCACACAGTGGGCACAGGGACAAGGGGTAGGGGTGATGCTGGCCTGTCACTGGACATCTTTTGGCCGGAAATCTTTTTAACTGAAGGCAGAATGCGTCGAAAATTGTGGACTTGCCTTCCTGATAGTGATCTCTCTCAGGATTTCAAGGAATTGCTCATTTAAACTCAGATATAAACAAAAGACAGGTGGAAAGGAGAGGAAACGCTAGGAGAAACGCTGGAAGTTGGAGGTGGCAGTGGGCAAAGATGAATGTGCTCAGCACGGTCTTGTAAGGACAAGAATTTAAGACTGTTGGGGTGCCTGGGTGGTGCAGTTGGTTAAGCATTCAGCTCTTGGTTTTGGCGCGGTCTCAGGGTTGTGAGATTGAGCCCCACGTCAGGCTCTGTGCTCAGCGGGGAGTCTGCTTGAGATTCTCTCTCTGTCTCTCTGCCCCTCTGCTTGTGTGCATGCTCTCTCCTCTGTAAAATAAAATAAATAAATCATAAAAAAAAAAGAAAAGAATTTAGGACTGTTAGGAAGTCCTGATGCAGGTGAAAAGTACCCCAGAATAGACTGACACCTTACCTGTGAGGCTGCTTAACAGGTAACAGGAGCTACGATAGGAACTTTTCAAAAATAGGAATAAAACCAGTTGCAGAATCTGTAGGCCAAAGAGCTTTGATGTTTTGTGGCAGTGTTATAAAAGACATTATTAAACAGGTGGCTTATGAAGAACCACGAGGCAGCATTCTGTTTTCTAGGAATAAGTCATATCATGTCGAACTAGTCATCCTAACTACATTTCTTCTTTTCTTCTTTTAATTGGGTTTCCAAACTGGTACCACAGAGGAATGGAAAGCCTCTGACAAGTGTATATTCTAATGTCTTGTGAACAAGTCAGAGAAGTGTAGTATGCATGAGTGGATAGTTGTTCGACTGCTGGAGTAACCAGACGCCAGGACTGGTGATGCAAGGGCTACTCTCAGGCTGCCGATGGGCCTTTAGAGGCTTGAGAAGCAACCTGTTCTTGGCTGTATTCTGTGCAGTATCATCATCAGTGACTTTTTTGAGAATATAACATGCTGATGAAATGCCTTTATGACATCAAACTATTAGGAATATCTAATACATTAGATGTTAGAATCTGGACTTAGGAGGGTTTGATCAACTAGAAATGGCTCAAATGTAAAAGAGTGAGATTTCCTCAAGGCAAAATCAAATCCTGTTCTGAGTTCCAAAAACCATAATTTTATGAATATAGGATGGAGAGAGATGGCATGATAGTAAAGCATATAGAAAAAGATGTACATCACTAGGGTGGTGTGACTACCACAAAATAATAGTATTTGGCTACATCAGTAGAAGTGTGTATTGTTCAAAACGAGATAGCTGCTTGATCCCCACCTGGTCAGACCTTCCTGGGCCTGTTGTATGCAGTTTGGGTGCCTGACATAAATGGGACGTTCTTCTAGGGGGAAATGACATTGGAGGAAGGTCCAAAAACGCTGAAAATGATAGACTTCAGCAAGATGTGGTTGCTGTTTGTAGATGGTTGAAAGGTGTTACACAACGAAGTGTAGCCAGGGCCCTTGGTGAGTGGAAGTTCCAGAGAGGCGAAGTGAGGAAGAGCAATCGTGTCAAAATGGCTATGTTGAAAGCTTCCCTCCAGCTAGGAGGGGGTGTTGCGGTAGCAGTTCTTGTCAGGAACCTCACAGAGGAGATTCTTGGACTGAGTTAGACCAAATACAAACACCAACCATTTCACTGTGTACCTACTTCGTGTCCAGCATTTCAGTAGACACGGGAGCCTAAGATGGCTTCTAGCTCTGTATTTTCATGACTCGAGCCAAGAATGGGGGTGAGGATGGAGTGGTTCACGAAAACGGTAACTATACCATCTTGCCGATATTCTTACCTAGATTTGTGCAGTCTAACACGGGAGCCACTGGCCACGGGTGACTACTGAACACGAGGAATACAGCAAGTCCAAACTGAGATGAGCTATAAGTGTAAAATACATCTGGATTCAGAGAATTAGAATAACTTTTTATACCGATTACATATTGAAATGATAACTTTTGAGATATATTGGGTTAAATAAAATCTATTCTTAAAACTAATTTTACCTGTTTCTTTTTACCTTTTAAAGTGTGGCTTCTAGAAGGTTTAAAATTACTTTTGTGGCTCACATTATATTCCTCTGGGAAGTGCTGCTCTGGAATTTAGGTTTTAGAGCTAACTCACTTTTATAAACGTGTGATTTTTCTCTTTTTCTGTTCCTAGGCCTGAGAAGATGGCGAAGCTCCCAGTGATTTTGGGCAATCTAGACATTACAATTGATAATGTTTCCTCCGACTTTCCTAGTAAGTGTAAGTTCTCTGTAATAACCAGACAATTTTGTTTGACTTTTACTTCAGTTTGTTTGTTTTTAATTTTCCAGATTATGTCAACTCATCATACATTCCCATGAAGCAATTTGAAACCTGTAGTAAAACTCCAATCACATTTGAAGTAGAGGAATTTGTGCCCTGCATACCCAAACACACTCAGCCTTATACAATCTACAACAATCACCTTTATGTTTATCCTAAGTACTTGAAATATGACAGTCAAAAGTCTTTTGCCAAGGTGAGTACAAAAATCGAGGTTTCAGTTTTGATATCAGACTCTTGGGTTTTGGCTTCTCATGTTCTTTTATAAATACTTACATAAAAAAATAAATAAATAAATACATATTCTGGCTTTTTGTTTCATTTGCTGTTTCTTTTTTCTTTAAATATTGCTGCAGGCCAGAAATATTGCTATTTGCATTGAATTCAAAGATTCAGATGAGGAAGACTCTCAGCCTCTGAAGGTTTGTTTTTTATATATGTTCACATTTTTCCATTTTAAAAATGGACCTGCATGATATTGCACAACTAAAGGAATTTAACACATTATAATCAACACAAACACAAAAATATATGACATCACAGTATATAACCACATGTGCTGGACCGTACAGAATATGGAGTAATTGAGTTCTTGCTCCTCATTGACTGTTTCTGTTTTGTTATACTCTTTAGGGATGAAGGTTTCTTATATATGTTCAATTCAGTAAACATATCATGTCTTACTGTGAGCCAGGCATCGTGTGGGTGCTAAGAATTGTATTAGTAAGATTGATAACAGAAATAATAAGATTGATATTTATTGTTTATCATAGTATAGTAATAATAGGTAATAAATTATTGGTGATGTTTATGGAATGCTTACTATAGTGCAGTCTCTGAGCCTAGAGCCTTATAGGTATTACGCTCCTTTAATTCCCCTAACAGTATTTTTTAGATGAGCCTAATGCACAGAATTTAAATAAGTTACTTCAGGCAATCCATTAGTGGAATCACTATTCAAACTCAGGTAGTCTGGCTCCAAATTCTTTACTGTAACTATGGGGAAATGACTTTGCAAGAAGGGAAGGAGACAAAGATGCAAAGAAGAATATAATAGTTTTTGCCCTCACGAAATTCACAGCTTAGTGGGAAAGGTATCATGGAGAAAAAACTCCTGGCACATAGAAATGGTTTGTTGTCAAACCTGAATAATTAGTATAAAAAATGCTGAGGGAACACAGAGGAAGGATGGACGCATGGGAGTTTGATGCACATGGAAGGGAAGGTCATTCAGACAGAGGGATTGCATGAGCGCAGACATGGAGGTGTGAAAGGAAACTGTGGACAAGGTGCTGTCTAGTTACAGCAAGGACAGGGGTGTGTGCTTGGGGGAAGGAGGTGGTGCTGGGAGATGGACTGGAGGTTGGGTTGGACCCAGGAGTAAGGGGGCTTCGGGGTCTGGAGTCTCTTAGGGAGAAGAAATCCATCAGAGGTGGTTATAAGTTTATGCTGTAGGAATGCCTCTATCTGAGTTTAATTTCTGACTCTGTTAATTAAATACTGGTGTCTTTCTTTGCTCTTACTTTAGTGCATTTATGGCAGACCTGGTGGACCAGTGTTCACAAGAAGCGCCTTTGCTGCAGTTTTACATCATCACCAAAACCCCGAATTTTATGATGAGGTAAACAAGGAAGTTTTCTTTTCCTTTCTTCTTTTTTTTTTTAAAGATTTCTTTATTTGACAAGAGAGACAGCGAGAAAGGGAACACAAGCAGGGGGCGTGGGAGAGGGAGAAGCAGGCTTCCTGCGGAGCAGGGAGCCCAAAGTGGGGCTCGATCCCAGGACCCTGGGATCATGACCTGAGCCGAAGGCAGACGCTTAACGACTGAGCCACCCAGGCGCCCCCAAACAAGGAGGTTTTCAAGGGAAAACCTAGTTAACCAGTTTTAAGGAAAACTCTTTAAGTTCTTTGCTTAGTAAAGCAAAAAACAAGAGAAACTGCATACTATACTGGAATTACAGCGCTAGAACTAAATGTTGAAGTATTTATTTTACATCATCTTTTCTAATTACAAAAGTAACATTCATTCTAAAAACTTGGAAAATGCAGATAATAGAAAAGAAAAAGTCAAAATCTCTCCTCTATTACTACCACAACTAATATTCTGACATATATTCTTTCAAATTCATACTTAAGTAATATTTGTCAGACCTGAGAATCTTTCTTTCTCATTATTGGGTTTCTTTATGTAGAATGATAGTGTAGTTCATGAAAACTACTATATGAATCTCACTTCTAATGTTCTATCCTGGTTTTTCATCATGCTGTTGCTGTGTTAAGTTCATGTAGTGGTTGATGTCGTGGTTTCCAGTTCTTTCTAGAGTTGAAATACCAGCTCTCCCATTTCTGGTCGGTGAATGTCTTGGTCTGTTCAGGCTACTCTAACAAAATACCACAGACTGGGTGGATTGTAAATAGCAGATATTTACTGCTCACAGTTCTGGAGGCTGAAGTTGTAGGTCAGGAAGCCAACATGGCTGGGTGACGGCCATCTTCCTCCTGGTCACAATTGTACCCTCACATGGTGGAAAGGGACGGGGGAGAGCTTTGTTGGATCTCTTGTAAGAGCATTAATCCCGTTCATGAGGGCTCCACCCTATGATCTAATCACCCCCAAAGACCCCACCTCCAAATACCATCAACTGGAGGGGTTAGGATTTTAACATACGAATTTGGGAGGTGGATAGGGACACACACATTCAGCCCATAACAGTGTATTATGGATCCATTTCTTCTTTAGCACAGTTTATGTTCTCTGATTTATTTGACTGCAAATGTTAATATGAGTTTGGAGGCCCAGTGCACAAGTGACATGTCATATGGCTGCTTTCGTCGAGAAGTTTTGTTTTAAGATATTAAAAAGGTTGTTATTTTGTCTTCCTTGCAGATTAAAATAGAACTGCCCACCCAGCTGCACGAAAAGCACCACTTGTTGTTCACATTCTTCCATGTCAGCTGTGATAATTCAAGTAAAGGGAGCACAAAGAAGAAGGATGTTGTTGAAACACAAGGTTTGGGATTTCATCATTCCCTTGATTGTTCATAACTTACATATTAGGTTCTTAAGTTTTATTTTGATTCTGAACTCTCATCCTCTTGCGGAATTTTTATTTTTTTAAAGATTTTATTTATTTAAGGGGGGGAGAGCATGAGTCGGGGGAGGGGCGGAGGGAGAGGGACGAGCAGACTCCCGGCTGAGCATGGAGCCCAATGCAGGGCTCCATCCCAGGACCCGTAGATCTTGACCTGAGCCCAAGTCAGACGCTTACTGAGCCACCCAGGCGTGCCCCTTTGTGGAGTTTTTAGATGAAGTTTGGGAAGGTAGCGTGTCTGATCTGCATATGTAAATTTTTATAAAAGATCATTTTAGAATTGTAATCCCAAAGAGGCCAAAGAACATTGTAGACAATGTTCTGCAGAGACTAGATTCAGGGCCTTAAAGATCAGGCAGTTTAATGGCATTGACTTTCTTTCATACGTTTTCACATACCTACAGTGAAGTTTTTTGTGCTTTGTTTCAACAGTTGGATATTCCTGGCTTCCTCTCCTGAAGGATGGAAGGGTGGTGACTAGTGAACAGCACGTTCCTGTCTCAGCCAATCTCCCATCTGGCTACCTTGGCTACCAGGAGCTTGGGATGGGCAGGGTATAGGACTTTTAAGATTGATTTATCCCAGGACCTTCAGAAAACATGAAAAATCAACTAAAGCAGGAATAACACCAAAAACGCACACAGTATTTTTGCTGGTCCCAACATTTTAGTTTTAGTTATTCATTTTCAAGTAAACCTAGGGCAGTGGAAGGCAGTGCTACTGACAGCACAATTTAGAATTATGGTTTGGGCATTTTAGGAGCCCTGAACTAGCAGTGTCTCAGCAGGGGAATGGAGACTTGGAGCCACTGGATGAGGTAGAAGTTTTTCGCTGCAAACTAGCCATGCTCAAGTAAGGATGCGTTCTTAGAGTCACGCAAACTATTAGGAATTGTCTTCCAGCTTAGGGTAAGTCTAGTAACAAATCTCGCCCACAGGGTAGCCCATTCTGATACATTTTCTGATTCATTAAAGCCTGAATTTTCTTAGATTTCTCCAGTTAGTTGGTTTTGCTTTTTTTTTTAGCCATCTTAAGTTTTATAGACTTCAGTTTTATAACAAGCTTAGGTAAAGTTTCATTTCATTTTAAATGGCTTTTAATGTTTCTCTGCATTTAAGTAGTGCCAAATTTGGGTCCATGTTACTGACAGATTGTCAAAATATTCCAAAATCAGGGGAAATCATATAACATTCAGTTAAAATTGCTAGTCTGAACAAGAAAAAATGGAAGTTTCAGAAGTCAAAATAAGCACCCATAGATGATTAGCCCTTTCCCCTTGTTAGGACTTTTTCTGCTGTCCTGTTTGCTGGATGAGGTATCTTCTGCCATCACTTTCACGATCCTGAGCTCTGGTTTGGCTAAGTCATTGGTGACACAGCATTCTTTCCCTCTCAAGTGGACAGTAATTCTACAGCTGCAACTAAGCAAAAGATAACTTAGAAAATCCAGGAAGGAGAGCACTGTACTTGGGGGAAGAAAGTGGGCGGAAATTAGTATTGGTTGCATTCCTGCTGTTAGCTAGCCATAACTAGTGAGTCACTGATGCTGTTTGGGCCTTTGACACCTCACCCTCTGTGAACATGGTGTTTGAAGCCAAGATCACTAATCTGTTGGGATTTTTTTTTCCCTTCCCTATCTTTTCAGCATTATGGTCCAGAAATTAAATGGGTAGACGGAAGCAAACCACTGCTAAAAGTTTCAACTCACCTGGTTTCCACAGTGTATACTCAGGTATGTGTTATTCCACTAGCAATAGCAGTGATTGCCGAGTGAGGGAGTTTGCATGATTTTTTGGCAAAACAAAATCCTCATTGATACGTCATACGGATATATTTTTACTCTAGAGGTCCTTCATTGAAGAAAGTACATTATAAGGTGCTCCTATGTACTGATACAAGTGAATAGTATAAGTAACATTTCTCAACAATTTCCTCTTTTGTTGGAGGATCTTTGAAATCTTTTTAAAAATTGTTTTTATCTCGTTGATGTTTTCATTTTTGTATGATCAGTTTCATAGTCTAAATAAAACATGCATGCTGCAAGAAGCCTGTACTCCTATTTCCACAGCATTATGCTAATAGGCTTTCTTTCTTTCTCTCTTTTTTTCTCCCAGGATCAGCATTTACATAATTTTTTCCAGTACTGCCAGAAAACTGAATCTGGAGCCCAAGCCTTAGGGAGTGAACTTGTAAAATACCTTAAGGTATCAGATGACTTTCTTAGTAACTCCTTTTTAATGAGTTTGGGGTAGGTTGGGTTTTCTTTTTGGTGGCAGGTATTGTTCTTACCACTCGGGAACCTTGTAAGGATGCTCTTAGCTAGATACTCTCAACGTTGATAGCTTCTGTGTGGTTTTAGATGGTGGCAAGAAGTGGATTCAGAAATAGGACAGCTCCAGAACACTATATGTCAACTATACTGGAATTAAAAGAAAAAAACTAATTAAGAAAAGAAGAAAAAGCGAAGAAATAGGACAACTCCTGCCTTCATCCTCATCCCACATGTACTGTTTTTAGGCCCAGCCCAAAACACATTGTTCTCTGCATAGAAAATAACTCATTATATCACTCACTAACACAGGCCTGTCTGTTGAATGCTCCCCGGGTGCAGTGCACAGTAACAGGCACATAAGAAGCGTGCTTTAGTCCCATGGTTAAGTAATTTCTAGTTCACTGTAGGAGATAACATAACCTTGGAGAATGTGTGCTAGGTAGGGGAAAAAAAAACAAAAAACAACAAAAAAATAAAAATAAAAAAACCCTGAAAAAAACAGAAAGAAGGCACATGCCCAACCCCAGTGTTGTGCAGGGGTTGGAGGCTCCCAGCATCATGGAATAGTGAGAGCAAGGTGGGGTTTATCTAGGGGAGCTTTATCCAGAGTGTGGTTCCATGGGAATATTTTTTTTAAAAGGAGAGTAGCTAAAAGAGCATCCTAGGCATGAGGACAAAATATAAGAAATGTGAGAAATGGGGGCACCTGGGTGGCTCAGTCAGTTAAGCGGCCAGATCTTGATTTCAGATCAGGTTACAATCTCGGGGTCCTGGGATTGAGCCCCGCATTGGCCTCCACGCTCAGGGGGGAGTCTGCTTGAGATGCTCGCTTTCCCTCTGCCCTCCCCCCCGCATGCTTGCTCACTCCCTCTCAAATAAATAAATCTTAAAAAAAAAAAAAAAGTGAGAAATGGAATACAAGTTTGACTTCAGCAAGGAACATGGAATGAGAGTTCTGAAATCACTGCTTGGCCAAGTACCCTTTCAGGTATCTCCAGAGAGCTTTATGACTTTAAGAAGGGTCTTTGTATTAGTTTTCTATTGCTGCTATAACAAATTACCACAAACTTGGTGGCTTCAAACATTACGAATTTATTTTCTTACACTTCTGTAGGTCCGAAGTCTGACATAGGCCTCACTGGGCTCAAATCAAGGTGTTAAAAACATGGCTGAGTTCCTTTCTGGAAACTCTGGGAGTGAATCTGTTTCCTTGACCTTGCCCAGTCCTCATTCCTCATTCCTTTGCTTGTGACCTCTTCCTCCATCTCAAAGCCAACAGTGTTCCACCTCTGACCATTCTTTCCTTAGGTACATACATCTCCCCTAACTCTCCTTCTACCTCCCTCTTCCGACATTAAGGACCCTTGTGATGAGTTTTCGTCCGCCTGAATAATCCAGGATGGTCCCCCTACCTTAAGGCCGCCTTAATTCCCTTTTGCCATGTAACATATTCACAGGTTCTGGGGATTAGGAACATGTGAACATCTTTGTCCCTTATTCTGCCTGCCACTGCCTTCCATTGTTTAGATAGACTTCTTCCATCCTTGTTTGGAACTGAGTGGAAATTGCGTGGGGTTGGTCTCTCTTTTTTTTTTTCCCTTAAGATTGTCCTTTATTTGAGAGAGAGAGCAGGGTTGATCTCCTTTTAAGAAGATAACACAAATGCCATTCCATGTCTGTAGAGCCTGCATGCGATGGAAGGCCACGTGATGATCGCCTTCTTGCCCACCATCCTAAACCAGCTATTTCGCGTCCTCACCAGAGCAGCCCAGGAGGAAGTTGCTGTCAATGTGACACGGTAAGAGAGGCGGATGGGCGGATACCTTCTTCCCCTTCAATCTGTCCACATCTGGAGCGCGGTCATACACATCTGGGATGCTAGTATGTGTTGACCATTATATTTAAGAAATTTCTTTTGATCCCATGTATAGGGACCCCATCTAATTCCTCGTTTCCTTGTTTCCTGTGGTGCCAATAGCATCATCATTGTTCTGCAACTACTGTGTAATAATGAAATGTTTTCATTTTCACATTACTATTCATTGCTTTATTCATTTCTGTGGTGTGTAGGGTCATTATTCATGTGGTTGCCCAGTGCCATGAGGAAGGATTGGAGAGCCACTTGAGGTCATATGTTAAGGTATGTAAAATAAACGGTCCCGGTCATTTAAATCTGTGGCTCTCCAATTTTCCTTCTAAGGACTCATTTTTTAGAAATCTAGTTATTTTGGGATGAAACTTAATACCTCTGCTTTCTCTTCTATACCTTAGCCAGTGCTTATACCTGAATGAGAGGAAGTCCAGAGAGGGGCAGCCATTCATTTATTTACTTAATTTTATTTTTTCAATGTACATTTCTTATAATGGGTTTTGCAAGTAATAATGATGTGGAATTTTAAAGAAAAATTTTAAGTCGCTCTTAGTAGGCCTTTGGTATAGCCCTATTGTTTTCATCTTTCTTTTTCCCAACTAAAATTTGCAGTAAAACTGTTTCTCCTGAGATAAGAAGGTTAGCACTGGCCTCCATCAAATTAGATAATTATGTGGGACAGCAAGAGATGTCACTAGGATGAATATCAACAGGTTCTTCCTTTATGTAACACTTCAGTAGACAGAGTGGCGGTTACCATTGTGAAAAGTTACATACATTCTATTTAGTCTTAGACACGTCTGTAAATTATAGCTACAGAATCAAGTCACCCAGTGTCAGGTGACACATTCCTTGAAGTCCTTGGGAGGTGGAATTGTGGGCTGGAGGACCACTGACCTGAGACAGGTGGTTCCTGTATTGTTACGGGTTCCCTGAAGGTATCCTGGACTCCCTCTTTGTGTCACCCTTCCTTCCTTCCGTTACCACACCTTCCTCTCCCACCCTGCACTTGTACCTCAGTCCCTCACCGCCATCCCTTGGAGCCTCTCCTGCTTTCAGCCCATCCTAGATAACCAGGACATTAAAATATCTTTCCCTTTTCTTCAAAGTATGCTTACAAGGCTGAGCCATACATTGCTTCCGAATACAAGACAGTGCACGAAGAACTGACGAAAGCCATGACCACAATTCTCAAGCCTTCTGCTGACTTCCTCACCAGCAATAAACTACTTAAGGTATGTGGGGTGGTGGGGTGGGGGGGCAGTGTGGCTCTGCAGTATTGAAACTGATGGAAGAAAATCCGAATGCCGTAGTCTGATCAGTTCACCCTTCTTGTGTGCTTTTAGAGACAGTCACCATCTCCTAAAAAGGGGTAAAGAGTTAGTTCTTTGGGACCAACTTTGCTGCGTATATTTGTGCTTCTAACAGACCTGCAAAATATTACTATATTTAAAATTTCACGGGCTCTTAAGTTTTAAGAAGTCGTCATATTTGAATGGGTGGAGGACACCGAGGTGGAGATTATAAAGGCAGCATCAGCAGGGGAGGCTCAGTCAGGAGGAAAGATCATAAATCTAATCCAGCAGTGCCTCTCGTTGGCTTGTACCGTGCTGAACATATGCACCCAGCTTCCTCGTGGGATGCAGTCCTTGTTGTGGGACATGCGAAAGCCGGAGAGCAGCTCCCGTGCACCTCTGGTCTGATAATACTTTGCCAAGTGGTTCAGCCCTGCTTTGGGGTCGCACCTGTTTCGCGTCTGTAACATTGTCGGCCTAAGAGAGTAAACATCTTGCCTCCTAATTGTTGGGTTTCTCACCGGATCCTTTTTTTTTTTTTCTTTCTTTCAGTATTCATGGTTTTTCTTTGATGTTTTGATAAAATCCATGGCTCAGCATTTGATAGAGAACTCCAAAGTTAAGGTATGTCACTTCCTATCAGGGCTTGTGTGGTGGCTTTTAGGGGCAAGTCTTTCTGTTGCTTTGTAGCTCACATTTGTGAACACACTCTGTTGCCAGTTACAGTACAGTTCTAGGTGCTTTCCAAGTAAGAAAGCATTTTATTCCAAGTAATAAAGCCATAGGGCTATCATAAAGTACTGCCCCACATTTTATAGATGAAGAAACCGAGCCCGGAGCGAGTTACTTGCTGAGGCTGCACTGCTAGCGAATGGAGCGAATGGCCAGGTTTTGAGACCAGTCTGGCTTGAAAGCCCACTCTCCTGAAGCATGTGTTACTAAGTCCAGAGAAAACTCTTGTCTTTTCCTTTGTATAGCTTGGAATTCTTCAAGTCTGTTGAAATGAGAGTAACAGTTTGAGGATTTAATGTAAATGTAATTACCCAGTCTTGAACATTGTAGACCTTTCTCAGGGACTTAGATGAGAGTGTCTGATGTTACTTCACGTCCCCTGGAAGCAGTGAAGGGAGTTGGAGATAACTCCTTGCTGAGGTGCCTGGGTGTGTGTGACACCGGGTCCCCATGCTGAAGGTGTCCTGGGGATACCTTCAGGCCTCTCTGGACTGATGCCTGTCTGGGTGTGACTGGCTACTGCTGGCTGGTTGAGGCGCAGTGTAGATACATTTTTATAAGATTCTAATGTGGTAAACTCAGTGGTCAAGTGCCAAAGTCCCTTTTGAGATGTGCATACTCTTGGAGTTGCTGTTATGTCTATGAATGAATGCTGCCTGCATTGTGTTGTGCAGGGTCTTGAGTCTCGTGGAGAACAGGGGGCCCACGTGCAGGGAGCAGGTCATGGTGCCCAGCAGTCTTTCACAGTGAATAAAGGGAGGACAGGGAAGCCACAGGGAGGGAGGGTGAAGATCTAGCTCCCTGCACCAGGGATCTGGACTCTGGGAGAAAGCCTTGGGAAAGGCTGCTGGATTTTGTCAGGCAGAAGGTTGGCAGCTCAGAACTGAAAGCCACACTTTCCTCTAGTAGAACGGGCACTGGTGCCTGACCAGGTGGTTTCCTTCTTTTCTTTTCTTTTCTTTTTTTTCTTTTAATTCCAGTTTTAGTGCACAGGCAGATGCCAGATGGAGGTGGGCCCTGCTTTCCACAGAGTAACACACCATCTAAATCATGCCAGAATAGCCTGCCAAGTAAAAAACCTAGCAGATTGTCTTCTTGGCAGTAGGCAGCATGCACACACACACACAGGCACACATGCACATACGCATGCATGCACACACGCAGGTCATTTGGATGTAGTACTTTTACGTTAAAAATGTCATGTGCAGGATAGGCTGTAGGCTTGCCTTAGTTTGCTTGAGCTACCACAGCAAGTACCACAGCCTGGATGTCCTTAACAATAGAAATGTATTTCCACACAATTCTGGAGGCTAGAAGTCTGAGATCAAGGTGTCTGTAGGGTTGGTTTCTGAGGCCTCTCTCCTTGCTTATAGATGGCTGTCTTCCCCCGTGTCTGTGCATTGTCTTCCTTCCATGCATGTCTGTGTCCAAATCTTCTCTTCATGTAAGGACACCAGTCTTGTTGGATTAAGGCTCACCTTAATGACCTCGTTTTAACTTAATTACATCTTTAAAGATCCTGTCTCCAAATACAGTCATATTCTGAGAGACTGTGGGTTAGGACTTCAACATACGAATTTTAAGGAGACACAATTCATTCTGTAACAAGTCCCCAATGGATTTTTCATTATTTTTGGCTCTAAGTAAATGTAATCACTCCAGAAAGATTGGTGGCTTTAGTATATTTAAAAATATAACTGTTTGTTCAGAAAGTATTCATTGAGAGCCCTTACTTATAGGCAGGCTCAAGGGTTACAAAGTTAAGTGAGGCATGGTTTGTGCTGTCACAGAAGTTAGGTGGGAAAGTGCATGTCTAGACCATGGGAGCAATGGTCAAAGAGGTAATGAACACTTCTGAAACACCCACAGAAGTATAAGTATCGGGCTCCTGGGTGGCTCAGTTGGTTAAGCATCTGCCTTCAGCTCAGGTTGTGATCCAGGGTCCTGGGATCAAGTCCCGCACTGGGCACCCGGAGCCTGCTTCTCCTTCTGCCTGCCGCTCCCCCTGCTTGTGCTCTCTCTCTCTCTCTCTCACTCTGTCAAAATAAATAAAATCTTAAAAAAGAAAAAGGAAGTATAAGTATCAGTATAAGTATCAGTAACATCTCTTTCCGAGAACTCTGATAGAAAATTTAAGTAGAGTAATTTAATTGCATGTGTTTTTTTCCTCAAGATGCTAAATTAAACCATAGAAATTTAGGGATGGTAGGGACCTGAAAGCTACCTTCTGGTCCAGCTGCTCCCATGTGTCCCAGAGGTTGAGATGGAGTATAGACCTGTGAGGTGCCCTGCCCAGGGTCACACAGCACAGCACAGTCTAGAAGTCATGCTAGAGTCAGAATCGGCTTCTCCCAGATGACCTGCCCTTTCCAGCCTTATAACTTAACTCTCCGGCACTTCTGGGAGATAGTTTGTTTTTGGAACTCTTTAGAACAGACTGCTCAAATGCTACCATGCACAACCTTTTCTGTAAGTTAATTATATCTTGGCCCTAAAAGAATATTCAGAGAGTTTTTAGAAGTAGTTTATTTAAAAATTGTTATCCAGCATAAAAAAAAAAAACACACTGGCATCCAAAAGGAGAACGCTTAACCATAACATAATTTACTATAAAAAGAGATTCAAAATACCTACTTAGCACTTTGGAGAGTTTAACATTTCACTTTTAGAGGGCTCCCCTCTGACTTCTTCTGTGTCACCTGACGCCATGCCACTCCTTCCCCGAATCACACATTGTAGATCTAGGAACTTCTCACATATTTTGAAGGTTTTATTCATTTGCCTCATACCTTAGGAGTAATGAGTTTTATGTGTTTGAATTAGTTATTTTAAGGTCCGTCTTTATTTACATCTTAAGAATTATATGTCCTCGTCCCTGATTGCAGTGTTCTGAATTGAGGGAACAAGTTTATATTCACCATTCCTGTGCCATTTGTGATTTCCAAAGTCATGATCAAATTCCCCTCAGAGTTTTTATACTTTTAGACTGAGGATTATTAGCAAATTCAATGTGTTTATAATCCTGACCTTGATTTTTTCCCCCTCATTGGTGAGTCTTTCTTAAAATGCCATGACCAGGCACACATCTGTCTAGTAGGGGCACCTGGGCCACAGACTCATGTAAGAGCCAACTGATGCTTTCAGTGCAGCTGAAAGTGCCCTCGCCAAGAATATTTAGCATAGATCAGCATTTGGAGGCATAGTCTGTTGAGCTGAGGCTTGGGTGTACAATCTTGCTGGAACTGGGGTCATTCCATCTGCTGCATATTTATGTAGAAGGAGATGCCCCTGTAGAAGGTGCATGCTGGAAGGCCAGCTTCTAATGCTACACTCTTGCTGAAGATGGACATGGCCACATGTGTCCACCTCCCCATCCCAGCCAATCAAACTGCACTTTGTGCCATTTGTTGAGGAAGGCTGTAAATCAGAGCCTCCCTTTAACTAGCATCTAAAATAAGCAACTTCCTTACTACCGCAGATGGACCTGCAGAGTTTGGACTGATTACATATGACCGTGCCAGACTCAAGTGTTCCATAGGTGACATGTGCTTGGAATTTACAATAAGCAGTTTTTGGGGAAGATATAAAACCGACCTCATCAAGGCCTACTAAGGAGTTCCCAACTCTGAACCCCACTCAGCCTCTGTGCTCAACACATTTTAGGTGTTTCTTTTCTATCACTTATATTTAGCAGCTATAATTTCAGCAGACCTTTGGGACTTTCCTCTCCTCCCACCTTGAATCAAGCCAAATTGCTAGCATTCCACAGGCGAACTTCTTGCAGGTTGGAAAATGTGTCCTAGGATAGGATGAATATATAACCTCAGTTAGGTGTTTAGCCTTCAACCATCTCCTGACTTAATGGAGCAAGGAAGGAGTGTTCAAATGAAAAGCAGGGAAAGGATGGTATGCTTCAGGTACCATGGACTGCCTGTGCTTGCCCCAAACTGTAAACGCGTGATGGCAGCATGTGAATATCCCTACTTCCATCCACGAGCACGTTTTTTGGAACCGTCGTTGGCTATGCACAGAGCACAGAGGAGCTAGCTATGCAAATGGCATAGATGGTACATTGGCAAGCCTCGGAGCTGACGTTGTGCTGGGAGGAAGAACACATTCGGCTGGGCACAGTTCGAGAACAATGAAGAGGGTGTATGTGTGAGCTCCAAAATGATAAAGCCTTGTGGAGGTTGGGGTGGAACTTTACCTGGAAGGATGCCACACTTAGGGAGAAGAGAATGAACGTGAAGCAGGAGAAAGAGCTCATACCCAGGTAAGGCCAGGAAAATGAAGTTTATTAGCTAATAGTCTTATTTATTATATCTCAGGGAGCCATGACATAGCCTGTAGAAAAGAGTGCTCTAACCCCTAGAGAGTAGAAGAACACAGTAAGGAAAAGAGAACCAAACATTTGAGTGCTCCCTTGTAAAGGAAGCAGTGATTTGGGGAGCAGTCGCTGTTGGAGCCCAGACAAGACATGTAGGACTTGGTGAAGCCCGTCGCTGGTGTCTGCAGACTGGCTGTTAGCAGCGGGGCTCATAGGGCCCTTCGCAGCACGGCTGAATGTGGGTCGTCAGGGAGAATCCACTCAGGCCAGGGGTCAGGCGGCAGGAGCTGAGCAGCCGGCAGGATGGTACAGAGGTGTCGGGCTCACAGCAGGGTGGGGGCATGGGGCACAGCAGGTCCGCCGGAGGAGGCTGATCTGGTGTGGACAGGCGCTGGGGAGGCAGACCCCACACCAGCAGCCTGTGTCAGAGGAGCAGATCGCGGTGGCCGGGCCACTGGGGACGCTGCAGCAGCGCTGAGAGGAGATCCCACAGCAGGACAGGTCAGGAGTAGGGGTTTCGTCTGGGTGACAAGTGTCTTCGTGTCTCAGTGCCCTCTCCTCCGAGCTCGTGTGTCTATACTCACCGCTCTGGACAGCTGCCCATTATCCTAGATCATTTTCTTCTGTTTCAGTGTATAGTAGTCTCCATAACAATATCTAATTACTTTGGTCTTTATCACCTTTAGATTTGTCTTACCTCACTGTTTTGTTGCCAAATTAGGGCTCCTGACAATAGCTATTTGTTGCAGCATGGAGAGCTTCATTTCAGTCTTCAAAGGCACTGAGTTGACCCCTAATCATGGAAGAGCTTGGTTGGTTGGTTGGTTGGTTGGTATGTTAATTATCCACCATTCTTCACCACATTTTCTTTCTTTTTAATGAAAACTTATTATAGAAAGTTTTAAATAAACATGAAAGGAAAGAGAAAAGTTGAATGAATCTCATGTTTGAAGCTCTGTCACTCACCTTCAACAGTTATTGGCATGCTGCCATTGTGACTTTACATCTCCACCTTCACACTGTTTTTAGAGCATTTTAAAAACAATCACCAAATATTCTGTCATTTCATCTGTAAATACTTGAGTGTGTCCTCTCTAACAGAGAAAGCCTTTGAAAGAGATGGAAGCACTGTACCATTATGACACTCAACAAAGTCAGCGACATTTCTTCTTTGTCTTTGGACACCCTGTCTGTATTTGGTTTTCCCCAGGTGTCTCAGAAATGCCCTTTGACAGTCGGTTGGTCTGAATCAGGATATAAACGCAGTCTGTACAGTGCATGTGGTTGATGTGTCTGTGAAGTTTAAGATTTTCGAACTGTTCCTTCTCCATTTGTTTGCTTTTTAATGCAGTGTATTTGTTGAAGTAGGGGGGCCCTTTGTCCTGCAGAATTTCCCACATCGTAACCTCACAGTGTTACGTGGCATGGTCCTTTGTCCCCCATGGTTCCTGTAAACTTGTGGTGATGTTGAAGCTCCGTTTGATTTAGGTTTGGTTTGCTTTGGGGCAAGAATACTTCATAATTGGTACTGCTGTGTCACATTGGGAGACATACAATGCCTGGTTGTCCCACTTTTCGTTTTGATAATAGAGACTAATAGGTTAAGTGGTGCCCACCCCATCCATCCACTTTTCATGGTTTAAGCAGCCATTGACGAAGCCCCATTCTGAAGGCCTCGGGTATTTCCTGAGAGACCTTTTTTCAGGAGTAGCCGGCTTGGGTAGTGGGCAGTCACGCCTGGTGGTTTGAGGTCGCCTTGCCTGGGGTCCAGGAAGCTGATCATCTACTGAGGCTGACCCCTCAGGATACAGAGTTATGGGGTTGCATATACAGAACAAAATCCCTTTGGAATTTCCAAATTTACTGTTCTGTTTTTGAAAGTGGGTAAACTTTAAATACTTATTACTTGATTCTTCCCTCACTGGATTCTTGAGTTTATAAGTTTGCAAAGATTGTTTTCTTATTTGTTTGAGAATTGAGATTATTGTAAAGCTGGCATTTCAAAATTCACAATAGGTTCTGGTATTTAATGCATAAAATAATGCATGCAGAAATAACTAGGTTTCAGTTCTAGTTTTAGAAAATACTGTTTCTTTGATATTGGGATACGGGTTTGACTGTTGCAAAACAGACCAAAATAATGGTTTAAATAAGACAAAAGGTTCATTTCTCTTTTTTGGAAAATTATAAGCCAGTAGGTAGCTCTGAGAGTGGGGGGCTTGTCCCCCAGGGTTGGTCAAGGAGTCAAGCTCCTCTCCAATTATCCAGCCCAGGTGTCACCTTCATCCGCACGGTTGAAAAGCTGGCTCACCCACCACCCCACATTCTAGTCAATGGTAAAGAAGACTTGGAAGGCAAGCATCCCATGGACATGGCTGGGAAAAGCAGTCTTCCTTTTACAGCCCATTGGCCAGAACTCGGTCAAGTTAGGCTGGGAAATGTAGTCTTTTGCTTGGCATCAGTGTGCACCTGTGAAACCCAGGGGTTTCACCACTAAAAGGGAGAAGGAAGGTCAGTTAGTACTTACTGAATCTCGCTAAGCTTCAGTTTTCTCATTTGTAAAATGGTGAAGATAACCCTCTTGTTGTGGCTGTTAGAATCACATGCGTGAGTGGATAAATGTCATGGAGCATATAATTCAGATCCCTTCACATATAGGTTCTCAGTAATTTTTCTCATTTATTGGGCACATGGGTGGGGAAGCAAAGTGTCAAAGAGCAGAAAGAACACAGGCCTTGGACTCATGGTGGATCTGGGTTTGAGTCTTTGTTACTTGTTGGTTCTTGACTGAAGACACATTTACCTGACCTCTCCGACCCTCTGTGAAATGAGAGTTAAAACTTGTAAGAATTTAATGAAAAAGCACATAAAAACAGGTACTAGTGCAATGCCTGATGTGTGGAAGATACACAGCCCATGATAGCTAACTGCTGAGGTCTGTATAATTTCGTAGGTAAGCATTCCTGATGGGGAGAAATTATTATGTAAAGTTAATTTGAAGAGGACTGTTTCTTTTTTTAATATTTTATTTATTTATTTGAGAGAGAGAGAGAAAGAGCAGAGGGAGAGGGACAAGCAGATCCCATGATCCCTGGGATCATGACCTGAGCTGAAGGCAGATGCTTAACCAACTGAGCCACCCAGGCGCCCCTGTAGAGGACCGTTTCTAAGCAGATTGAACCAGTGACATACAGTCTCTGATCTGTTTATTTTCCATTTGAATACTTGAAGCTTAAACCTGAGCCACTGTTTTCTAAAGAATTCTCTGAGAGGTACAGGCATTCAAGCCACCAGAAGTATCCAGTAAAGACGCAGCTCTGATGAGAATCTCTGGGAGTAGAGGTACATCTCCACATTTTTACAAGTACCTCCGAGAGGCTCTTTCTCAGGCTGAAGTTTGGGGTTTCAGGTCTAATGCACATCACTTATATGAGGTATGAGAATACCTGTACAGTATTTTGAGAGAAGAAAGAATAATTTCT
Source organism: Eumetopias jubatus (assembly GCF_037043125.1). NCBI lineage: Eukaryota > Metazoa > Chordata > Mammalia > Carnivora > Otariidae > Eumetopias > Eumetopias jubatus. Next base: position 182,305,226 of record NW_028274809.1, on the reverse strand, counting down.
CTTTTCTCATTCTAGATAAATAAGATTGGAGCTCTGGGTTTTTTTTAAAAATGGACTCAGGGATATTCCCCCCCCCCCCCCCCCGCCCAGAGGGTTGCAACTTTAAAAATAACACACGTTTGCTCTAAATTCTTTTTAGTTATTGCGAAACCAGAGATTTCCTGCATCCTATCATCACGCTGTGGAAACCGTTGTGAATATGCTGATGCCGCACATCACTCAGAAATTTCGAGATAATCCGGAGGCATCTAAAAATGCAAATCACAGCCTTGCTGTGTTCATCAAGGTAGGGACCTCAGGGCGCAGAGGGTGTCAGTCAGGTGGCGAAATGTTCATTCTAGCAGTGACTAGTGTACAGTAATTGCTCAGTCGATACCAATGACACATTTTTATGCTATAGGATAGATAAACTTATTAACAGTAAATGCTGATTTCAACCCAACTTTCAAAAAAAAAAAAAAAGCTAGGGCCTAAATACTCACCTTTGTGGCTTGTTTCTCTGCAGAGATGTTTCACCTTCATGGACAGGGGCTTTGTCTTCAAGCAGATCAACAACTACATCAGCTGCTTTGCTCCTGGAGACCCGAAGGTAGCGTGTATGTTACACACTGCTTTTTGTCTCACAGATTGATATCCAGAAACCCACCTGTTTGGGCTCACGTCACAGTTTTCTTTCCATCCCAGAGGCACTGTTGTCCCCTTTTGGGGATACTAACTAGTACTAACTAGTACTTGCATTAATGTGTAAAATATTAGGGATGCAGTAGTTCTGGATGTACAATAAACATACTTACTGATTTCCTCATAAATAACTGAAAAGACTTCTCAACTGCAAAATTAAAAGTGTATGTGTTGCAAATCATAGTTTATTTAACATGGTAATAGAAATAACCATGTAGCCTTTCTCTGGTAGGATTATCTACCTCCTCCCTCTGTAAAGCTCTGCCTTACTCATTTTTTTTATTGTATTAAGTCTGTGTCTGTAATTATAAGCTGCCTGAAATCCTTTTTGACATAGGAGGAACGTAAATAATAAATGTCTTAAGAGTTAGTGGAGGACATTGTTTAATGAAATGTGTTCCCAATTTTCAAACAAATGCCCACAGCCATTCTCAAATCTATAACATAGCATAGAGCATGCAGTTTTAAGAGGGTCAAGAGGCTAACGACTGGTTGTATGATTTCTAATAGGTTTTTAGGACGCTGTATAAAGTATTCAGTGAGGCGCTTAATTTTTACTAACCATTGTTCCCTGCAGACCCTCTTTGAATACAAGTTTGAATTTCTCCGTGTGGTGTGCAATCACGAACATTACATACCTTTGAATTTACCGATGCCATTTGGAAAGGGCAGGATTCAGAGATACCAAGGTAATCTCTCCTTATATATGTTAGTCTGAGTCTTTTCGCAAAAAGCCCTTCATTTTTAATAAGAGAATGATTCAGATATGACATTAGAATTTTCTGATTTTTTTTTTGTTCATGAATTAAGTTTTTTCTTGTTAAATTTCCATTTAAAAAACCATTGATAAAATGTTGTATGGGAACTTAACTTGTCAGCAAACTTACTAGACTTCAGGTCATGTCAGTGTGACTCTTTTTCATTGAAAAATTCCTTTTCTTAAATAGAAATCCATTTTACTTACTCTGGTTTATTTTTATTTGTTTCACTTTTCCTTTTTTTCTTATGAATTAGCTTTTCTTTCACCAACTGTGGAGTCAAATGACACTCCTGTAGGTAGGTGTGGGGTGTGACGCTTGCTTTCTTGCATCTTCCTCCTGTAAAAGAAAAAGAATGCAAGTCATTGCTGAAATGCTTATATATGCTCTTCATTTAGGCATTTCCCATATACTTGGATCAGTTTTTAAATTCACGATAAACCAGTGAATTTATTCTCCCTGTAGCTAAGATACTGCTCTTAACACCCCTGGGAGGGATCTGGGTTTTGCTCCTGGGGTCACCAGGTCCTCTAGGGTATCTCTTTAAGAGGTCAAACAAACAGAATGCCCTGCTTTACTCTCAAAATGTATTATTCCACCATTTTCATAGTCCTTGTCCATAGGGGTGGCAGTAACCTAAATCACAAGCAACACGGCTTTTCACATGTGTTTTATGTTTGCATGTTGAGTCTTTAACTGTTCTGTATCTTCTTAAAGTTTGAAGAGAGTAAACTCATAGCGATTTCTTTGTCTTCACTAAGTCAAATGAATCAAATTAGTCTGTCAGGTCTGTCAAGTAATATTACTAAGTTTAGTGCCTTGTATGTACCTGGGGATTGATTACGCTGAAAGAAAAAGCAGAAGGATGCCACCAAACTATCAACGACACCCTAAATCAGTGGCCTCTGAAATTCAGAGAGAAACACACAAAAGCATTCATTCAGAGACATAAATATCTTTCCCCAAGATCGACTTGGACTGCCTTTTAAGGAGTCAGAAGGGGGATTGGGGCCCTGGAGTTGGCATTCAGCCGTGTCGAGGATGCACATGACTTTGGGAAGCAGTCATGGACAACAAGGGTGAAAATCCCTAGCTGTTTTACCTAAGTGTAGTATGTGTGGTATTAATGATGAGGGCTTAGGAGAGAAAACTAAAGCCAGGAGGGGGGATATGAAATGAGCAGCGGGGCATGTGGGAAAGGGCGGCCAGGAAAAGCCTCATGGCCAGGGTGACTTTGGAGTGATGATCAGGAGAAAGCCAGGGATTGCGTGTCCTGGGTCGAGGGAACAACCGGGTATTTGGCATCCCGGATGCAACCTGGCCCACCTGTCTGGTCTTGCTCCCCGCTCTTCCCCCCACTTCAGACGTTCCTGCTGACTCCCAGCTCCTCAAACATGGGCGTGCCCACGCCGGCACTCCTCAGCCTCACACAGCCACCTCTCTGGGGGAATCTTCACCTTCCTCCCGAGATAGTCACTCAGCACCTCTTAACGTGGAGCCTGCCACGTCTCCTTCTGCCCTCTCCTAGGACCCCGACCTCATTCTAAACCTTGTCTCGCTCCCCTCACCTTGCAGTCAGTTACTAACCCACCTGTACTTGGAGACTGTGACCCTCTTCCTTTCTCCTGTCAGGATACTGAGGGTAGTCCTTTATACCCTACGGCTGGGCAGTGAATGTGTGCTGATGCCCACCTTCCCCTATACCCTGTAGGGTCCTGTGTTTTTGTCCTGCAGAGCTGAGGGACATGAAATCCTTCAGGTGCCCAGGAGACTCTTAAAAGCTCTTAGTAGACCATGAGGGTATTTGGTGCCATGGGGGGCTGCCCTCGGCAGGTGGGTGTGGGTCACCTGCAGATAATGTACCTTATGACACTGATAGGAGCACATGTTTTTAGCATTCCCCTTCTTACGTGTTCCTCCCTTCTCTGCACAGTTAAACCCATAGTATTTTCGTAAGGGCTTTATGTGAATTCAAGTTGTGCACTGTCATTAGGGTAAAGAAAGCTTAAAAAACCATACAGTGGACATAATTATTCTGGAAAGATGGATACTTTCCCTTGCTTCTGCATAGAACTTGGGTCAGTATTTTGGATAGGTTTAGAAGTAACTAATAGGGAATCAAAGTCAAAGAAGGTGTCTATAGATTTTCCTCTAGTAATAGATTCAGTATAAGAATTCAGGTCCTAGCTACAGCTTACTGAAAAGTATATTTCAGCTTTAGAGGGATGTGTAGCCGCTTCTATTTACCCTCCTTCAGCAGATTTCATGTCTCCTTCTATCTGTTCTCTGGAAGAGCTTTCCGTTTGATCGTTTAGCTTGTTGATGATTTACTAGTTTAGTTTGGTGTTTTGTGTATTTCAGTGTTAGTTTATATTAGTTTTTTTTTTTAACTGGCTTTTAGAGGTGCAGAAGTATTGAATATATTTTTAAAAATCATGTTAAATAAGTTCTTCATTCAGGGACAGCAGAATAAATAGGTTATATGCTAACTTGTTCATTTTAAACACATTGGGTTTTCACGGGACTATATAGGCTTTCATGACCAGTAAACGGATTAACAAACTCCAGTAGTAAAGAAAATTTTAAGAGACCATGTATATTTATTCTTTCTTTAATTACATGTTTGTTATGTACAAATTACTTCTCTATAATGTCAGTTAGACAGTAAGTTTATTTCTTACCTTCATGTAAATAACAACATTTCATTTGTAATATAACATGCTGTATGTTCTAAAAATTGGTATTAAAACTTTTCACTAACTTAATATTTATGCAAGATGTAATGTCTTCTAAAATCAAAATCCAGTGCAATTATCTGTATTTAAATTTAAGAGTCTGATGTGATAGGAAGTGGAGCAGTATTTTAGGTCATTGACCTTTTCTCACTAGAACCTAAGTCTAATCATCTGTTGACACACAGGGTGGGCTGAATGTGGAGGGTGGTTTTGACTTTTATTTTATTCAGAATGCGTGATAGCCTCTGTAACTAAAGCAGTATCTATCCTCATTTCAGATCTCCAGCTTGACTACTCATTAACAGACGAGTTCTGCAGAAACCACTTCTTGGTGGGACTGTTACTGAGGGAGGTGGGGACCGCCCTCCAGGAGTTTAGGGAGGTCCGGCTGATTGCCATCAGCGTGCTCAAGAACCTGCTGATAAAGCATTCTTTTGATGACAGATATGCTTCGAGGGTGAGTGGACTCCAGTGTAAGGAAATATGGATTGATAAATGTCCTTTAAGTAATATGAAGAAAGTAACCCGTTAGAAAATTAGTGGTAACGGCACTAAGACTCTTCTCTGTTTATACACTAAAATCTAATAGAGGTCTTTATTTATTTATTTATTTATTTTTAAAGATTATATTTATTTATTTGTCAGAGAGAGCACAAGCAGGGGGAGCAGCAGAGGGCGAAGCAGGCTCCCCACTGAGCCCGACGTGGGGCTTGATCCCAGGACCCTGGGATCGTGACCTGAGCTGAAGGCAGATGCTCAACCGACTGAGCCACCCAGGCACCCCCTTATAGCAGTCTTTATAGGGAGGATCCAAATGCAGGAGATGGCCAGTGCCAGCTCAGTCCGTCATTCAATTCTCAGAGCCATGGGATAAACTTGCACCGTGTGCCTTTATTTCAGAGCCATCAAGCAAGGATAGCCACTCTCTACCTGCCTCTGTTCGGTCTGCTGATTGAGAATGTCCAACGGATCAACGTGAGGGATGTGTCGCCCTTCCCTGTGAACCCCGGCAGTGTACGTAAGCATACACACCTGGACACAGCCTGCATTTGTTTCCTGTGGCTCCTGTAACCAAGGAACACACATGGGGTGGCCAAAACCAACAGAAATTCATTCTCTCTTAGTCAGGAGGCCAGAAGTCCAAAGTCAAGGTATCCACAGGGTTGGTTCCTTCTGGAGGCTGTGTGTGAAAAGTTTGTTCCGTACCTCTCTCCTAGCTTCCAGGGCTTGCCCAAAATCTTTGCATTCTTCGGCTTGTGGCAGCATCATTACAGTCTTGGCCTCTGTCTTCACACGGCCTTCTTCCTGGTGTGTATCTGTACAATCTCTGAAATCCTCTCCTTTTCTTATAAGAACACCAGTGATTGGATGGAAGGCTCCTAATCCAGGATGACTTCATTTTACCTTCCATCTTAATCACATCTACAAAGATCCTATTTCCGAATAAGGTCACATTTTGAGGGTGCAGGTGGACATGAATTTGGGGGGATACTATTCAACCCAAGACACACCCATTCTTTTTTTTTTTTTTTTTTTGCCACTAAAACCATAATAATCCATAGTACTGATTAATTGCATTTCTGGCGAAGATGGGGTCAATCAGTAAACCTTCAACTCTTGGGCTGAAAATCGTTATTTAAAACCATGCTTTCCTGATGGACCATACCTTGTAAGACATAAGGACCTTCTCTATACATTCAACAAAAGTTTATGGGGAGAGGAGGTTAAGAAGAAAAGCGTAGTTCTAACCTGTGTAGTATGAGAGCTCCGTGCTAGCTCATTCTGATGGTAACATGCTACACAGTCTTGGAAAAGCCACATCTTTGGGCTAAAATTTCTCTGTGTCTGTAAAATTAGATGTCAGGGAGGCCAACATGAATGACATATGGCCCCACCTCCAAAAACTGACCACTTTATATTATCTTCATGCAGTTACTGGAAGATGGATTGGAAATTAAGTTGACTGAAGGACGATCCCAGAAATGATCTCAAAATGTTTAGGGTGGAAACTATCTGGCATTCATTTGCACAGTGCTATCAGTATAGTAATTTCCTTTTGCCTTTTATTCTGGACCCATGAACGAGCTTAGTTGTTAGTCTTTCCACCTTGTGATTATTACGTACATTTGGGGAATTTTCATGTTGTGTTTTGTCCCTTCCCCCCCCCCAGTGATGCATTGTCCCGAATTTTAATGCTGTCTCTCCACCTCTGAATACATGTCCTAAATAATGGCACACTGAGACGTGCCACATGTGTAGAACGTGTTTTGTAGTTCCAAAGGGCACTAATCTCACCCCATACAATGTTGTGTTTCACACGTGTATTCTCTGAACTTGTCTGCTTTTCTGATCCGAATAAGGAATTCGGGGTCTAATGCTACCTCTTGTAGTTCTTCAGTCCTGAGAAAATCACCAAAGAAAAAGCCCTGTTATGACAGAACTTCAAAATTTACCTAATTTCTCCATTGACTGAGAGTTCGCACAGAGCTGCAAGCTTGTAGAGCTTTCCAGGGCTGCTGTTGTCACTGTTGATCATTTGGGGAGGATTTCGGATGTGAGAGAAAAACCAGTGTTCCAGTTAGAAAGAGCCTCTGAGGCTTTTCCTAAGGGAAAAAACAGTCTGAGGAAATGCTGGGCATCCGAGCTCTGGGGGGGGGAACGTGCTAGGCCTTCTGCGGCAACCAACAGTGGCTTTAGGCACCAAGTCGGCTCTGTGTGCAGACCCGCGCCGCATCTGATCCATGCTCCAGCCTCTGGGTCGTGCGCGCCGGGCACCGGCTTCCCCCACGTGGCGCGCCCCCGCGGGGCCCTTGCGTCCCGCATCGGCACACACCCCCACACTAACGAGAACAGCCGATGGCTCTTTGAAAGTCATCTCCGGTTATCTCTTCTTCCCCTCTGGTGGGACAGACTGTGAAGGAGGACTCGCTGCCAGCCGCGACCCCACTGGTGACGCCGCAGAAGCCTGGCATCGCGCCGGACGGCAGCCTGCACAAGGAGCTCTTCGGCGCCATCTCCGGCCTCGGTAAGGCTCGCACGCGGTTCGCTGCCCTCCGCTCTGATCCTGTGTGCGCCTGCATCCAGCGCGAGGCGGGCCGCCCCGACCCTCACCGGACGGCCTCGGAGTCCGAGTTTCTGCCCCGACTGTTCTTGGCCTGGTCTTGATATTTGATGATTGCAGCCCCTTAACTCGACCCTGAAATACAGACCCCCGAATCGGCAGGCATTGCAGATTCGGTACACCCTAATCACGGGCTTGTGCCGTCTGCTGTTAGTGCCCACGTTAATGTAGCGTTTTAAACTTTCAAATTGGATTTTTTAGAAAAGGAATGTCTTTGCAGGTGTGTGTGTGGGGGGTGGGATGTGGGTGGGATTTATTTGTGGTGATAGTGATTTCGATGAAATGTGATAGAATAATTACCGAGGAGATAGTGGCCTATGGCAAGAATACAATTCTAAAATCGGCTTTATAAAATCTTTCCTAGGATATTTTTCTCTCTGATATAATGTTAAGAGCTACCCCCATGGGGAAGAAAACAGATGGCATAAATCAAGATTCAAATTGAGTAGTGCTGTGTAAGAAAATGCCTGAGAAATGTACTTATTAATATTCTGACTAATTAAGCACCTGTGCCAAATCCTTCATAAAGATAATGGTACAACAAGAAAGTAGATGTGTCTTCACAGAATTGTCACAAACACTCACGGGTTTATTCTATCTTTCTTTTTCACTGCATTTTGAATAAATGAAGCATCCTGCCGTGGCCAGTGCTTGGGACACGTGGAAGTAACTCACAGGGCAGAATAAAGGGCAGTCCTCTAAGCCCTTTAATTTGCAGGAGCATTGTTTATTCTGAATTTATGTCCTTACCTTCTTTGTTGTTGTTGACGTCAAGATGCTGTTTCATGTAGGTGATGAAAGGGAGCAGAATGTAAAATCAGAAACCCCACACCAATGTCCAGATTTATCCTACAGTACCAGTCTTTAATCTTACTAATGCTTGTGTATATTTTTCATAGTTGTAGTTACCTCATTAGGCATCGTAAAGATTAAGTGAGTTAATTCATGCGGAATGCTCAGAGCAGAGACTGACTGTATTTGCCTTTCTCCTGGGGCCCTCACTTGTCTTCTTTGCCCTGCTCTGCCCACACGCCCAGCCACTGCTCCAGGGGCGGGAAAGGGACTTTCACGGGAAGATTTTGTCTGCAGGAGCTCACGGCACTGGCGTTAAGGTCAGACAGAGGTGGTTTGGGATCCAGACTCCCCATCAGTTACTAATTGCCCTGAGCAGCATGTCTCTCCTCTTTGCCCTCAGTGTCCACATCTCCAAAACAGAGTCATGGCAAGGAGTGGAAAGCTCATGCGATGTGCAGAGTGCTGGGCATGGTGACATTATCTGACTGCCATTATAACAAGCACAATTCTTCAGTGTTATGCATGCTTTGTGGTACACTCTCAGGAGCCAATTTCATGACTCTTGGGGCCCAGGAATGTGTTGAAATCTTAACTCCCTGACCAGTACTCTGTAGGATTCAAGACTCTGGAAATGATCAAACTAGAATGAGGTGATGCTTTGACTGTGACTTTATTTTCCAATTCTTCATCACCTTGTTAGGGAATAGGTTGCCGTGAGAACATAAAGATGAGCCATTGGGTATCATTACCAAGACTCGAATGGCATTAATGACCTTCAGTTGCTCTCTGTTCACGATGAAGTTATGAAAAGTACCAGGGACTGATTTAATCCCTTTTCACTCTCTTAAATTTCAAGATCTGAATCCACTTTTCTTAGGAATTCAACCTAACAGACTTGTTTATCCTCAGGCTTCATCTCTATTACCCCCATCTTTAAAGACTTAAATCCTTGTTCCCTTTTAGGAATGCCTTCCAGAAAAGCCCCCACCTTTGAACTGGGTTTGCTAGTTTTCTGGTAGCTTCTCTTTTATTTACTGAGGGGTTTCCAGTTAACTTGAGTCCTGGTTCTTATCCTTCAAGAGCAGACTTTCTCCTTACGTCTCTATTTAGTAGAAATCCTCTTTCCTCACCTATTGAGAATGCACCTTCGGCATTGTTTTTAAATGCCTTTGGAACTTGGTGCATGAAGATTTCTAGAACTGTTCATTGCCTGGATAAATCCACTCCGAGATTATATTTGCTTTAAAAGGCACACAGTCTTAGGCTCAGGGTTCCCTTTTCCACCTGGTCAGTGTTTTGCATTGGGCTGTCTATACACAGAAGACGGAAGTAAACCAAACTGCTTTTCATTTTACTTACATGTTGTTTAAGATTTTTAAAATGCACTGGGCTGAGATATTTAAGCACACACACACTCACACAATGGGAATATAGTTCTACTGAACATGTTGATTTTGATTTATTGCATTTCCATCTGTTTGCCTTAGATTAGGACTCCATTTCTGGAATGGAGCCTAAAACCCTGGGAATTTAAGGTCTAATTTTACTTTAATGAGGACCTCTTTCTCATGATCATTATGTTCTACATTATATATGAAGTATGGTTATATTAGGAGAACTATAATTAAAATTTGGTCATAAAGTATGTTTTATCTCTAAGTATAGAAAAAGGCTCATAGTTTTTTCGTAGGTTTTTACCTGTTCCCCATGACAATCCATCACACGGTTTCTGTTCTGGGATGAGGCAGCCTGGGACCAGTGTTTACATGTTCTAGCCATCACTTACATTTTTACATTTTCAAATTCCCCTAGCTCTTCTTTTCTTAATTTTAATATGCTGATTCAGTTTCGGGGATGTTGGTGATGGATAAACCTGAGTGTTAGGTAGAGGGAGGGATTAACTTAGAAGTGTCTCAGGGGTACCTGGGTGGATTAGTGGGTTGAGCATCCAACTCAATTTTGGCTCAGGATGGGATCTCAGGGTCTTGAGATCGAGCCCCACATTGGGCTCCATGCTCAGCATGGGGTCTGCTTGGGATTCTTTCTCTCCCTCTACCCCTCCCCGCCTCACACTCTAAATAGATAGATAGATAGATAATCTTTAAAAAAAGAAAGCGTCTCAGTCCATGACAGCTAATTTGCATCCTAAAATCTGAAAATGGCTGGCCTGTTCTGAGGTGTTGGGTGTGGGAGGCCGTGCTTACAGCTCGCTGGAGCATGGTGCCAAAAGGCTCTTCATACAGCATGCGCAGCCAGCCAGGCATTTGAGCTGGAGGCATGCCTTTTGGTTCAGCGTGGAATGTACAAGTTTGATAGTCATTTTAAATTATGTGATATACTTAAATCTTATCTAAGCAGGAATTCAATCTATTACTTTTAAAAATTCCATAGCACTGAGGTGGGGGCTGATTTCTGACTTCAAATGCTGTTTTTTTCACGGATGTCACACATTTTATTTCTAAGTTACATTTCATTTCTGCTCAGAACTGTCGCAGAGATTCCCAGACATTCTCCGTTCACAGCATGCTTATTGTCACAGTAATTTTTTCATCAAGTCCCCAGGCCAGAGTAAACACCCAACAGTTCTGTTTATGAGGTACTTGGAGCCACATAACCTAGTAAGTTCTTATATCTGAACAACGTAGTAGGCATCTGAAAAAAATATACATAAATTTAAAGAAAAAATATTTATTTTTAATAACCACAGCCATTACCAATGGGATGCGTGTCCCTGTGAGGCACTGCCCAGCTTCTCAAATTTGGAATCAGATTGCTCACCACCATCTTCATATCCTGTTCCACATTGATTTTCACCCAGTACCTGCTTTTTATCATGGCAACCACCAAATCCCTAGCTTCACAAAGATAGGACATCATCGAAAGGAATGTAGCACGATCTAACATTGAAACTGCAGTTTCAGTCGAAACTGCAGTTTTGAGCATCATCGTGTTTTTCTTGAAAATGTAAAACATCCCAAGACACCCCTGTGAGTTTCCTAGGGCACCTCAGCATATAGTTTGAATACTGTGGCTCATTTCATGGTTTCATTTTTTGATTTGATAGTTGTAGATGGATTTATCTTTTTAACTTTTTTAACGTCTTTGTCTCATTCTGGAACAGTGTGTGTTCCTTTAGTCTGAGAAATCAAAGGTAGCTTCACATAAGTGAATTCTTGGTTATGTCTGAATGTTTCGGCTTATGGCCTGGTTCTTTAAAGGTGAGGTAGTTGAATGAAACTCTTGAACCAACTTAGCAAAAAAAATAAGTGTCGTAGAAGCAATTTCCCTTAAAGTTCACTGCTTGTCTTTATTTTGTTGTATCTCACCAAGTCTTTGGTCTTGGCTTAATTTCTGTTTAGCTTCTCCATATACAACGTCAACTCCAAACATCAATAGTGTGAGAAACGCTGATTCAAGAGGATCTCTCATAAGCACAGATTCGGGGAACAGCCTTCCAGAAAGGAATAGTGAGAAAAGCAATTCCCTGGATAAGGTAATTTCTTTTCGTATAACTTAAGTGTTTCTTACAGCTAATGGATTTAGCCCCAAAGTAACCCATGCTTCATGTTCTGGTGTTCATTAAGTGTGACTTTTTTTTTTTTTTTTAAATAACTCAGTTAACCTGGAGTTATTATCAGAGTATAATCTAAGGATGGGGCCCATTTCCTGAAATCCCCCCAATTCTTGTTTCCAAGATTTCACATCAGGGCAGTGTTTACAGTGGAGGACCTTGAGCAAATAGTTTCGGCAGGTTGGACAGGTAGGGAGATCAAAATGCCACTCATTTAGAATCGCCATGGTCTGTATGCTGGAGAATACCATTTATACACAGTTATCCATGCAAATGGGTGTTGGGTCCAGAGCCAGCTCCAGAAAAATTAATTGATCATCTAGGTGATTCAGGGATAAGGCTTTATTTGTAACCAACTCACACTGGTACCCCCAGCACAACACATCCTCCTTATATTTAACATTTTTTCCTGAAATAATCAAGGGTCAAACTATTTGGAACTTTGTGGGAATGGATAAAGCTTGAATTTAAACCTGGAACAATGATAGATTGGTGTTGCCTTAGCCACTGTTTTCCTATTATTTCATTATAGGCAAGCACACATACCAATAAACAGGTGAACTACTTAGGAATGTATTTCTAGTTCTCAGAAACGTGCAGAATGTCCTTCAGCCTCAGGTTTGTCATTGTACTTACATTTCTGTGGCTGGCAATGGCACAATTATCCTTTAGTGCGGTTCTTTTAGAGGCGTGAGCATCTCAGTGTGGGTGTGTGTCATGACGCGTTGAACTTTCCCCTTGACCGTGACTTACCTTCATGTGTAGAGTGAGAAGCTGCTCAGGAGGCATTCTGCTTGCGTCATACACGGTCCTGGAGAGGAGGAAGAGAACTGCCAGTCAGCCAGGAAAAACCGGGTCACTGTGGATTTTTCCCTTCTAACAATCCCACCTTTGCCAGAGGAAACTTTGCATGCTGCACCTTCCCTCCCACTGCAAGAAGTACTGGGTTCTCCTCGTGGCCCTGGCGAAGTGGGTGGGCGAAATGATGCATTCACGCTATGGTTTTGCCACTAACTGCACCTGTATTTCTTCCTATAATAAAAATACTCATGTATGATATTTATTAAACCTGTTTACTGTATATTTTTTTCAATCGCCCCCCAATACCTCGAACGAAAGATACTTTTTTATTGATCTTCCTGCTTTGATATTTGCCAAAAAAAATTAAAAAATCCTGCTCTCAATTGGCAATATAACTTTGAAGATTTTAAAATCTCCTGTGTTTTTTTATCAGGAGATGAGATTCTTTTTCTTTTTTTTTCCTAATGTGAACCCCTTGAACATGTAAACTTGCTGTCTAGTGGCAAAACTGCTCTCACCCCGTGCCCTGTGCTTTCTGAAATTTGCAGTGTTGAGCTAAGCTGATGAGGGAATGATCTCATCAGTTTAGGGTCTTTGGCCAAGCTCTGCTGAGGTGTCCCTGTTTGTTCCTATTGGGTACCTGCCTGTTGTTTCCCCCCCAAGGGTGCCCCATGATGTCAGCTGAATGACAGGGACTCAGCCCTAGGCTTTTGTGGCTGGTACACAACAGGAGTGTAGATTTTATTTGCTCTTTCAGCCACTGGCGTTCTCCTGAGGATATGGTTGGTTCTGCGGTGTCTTCTGACTCATCATTTCTGTGTTTGATCCTAGCACACATCCTTTTTTGCATGAGATTGTACTTGACATTTTAGAACTAAGCTGGTAGCTACAGCTAAGGTTATCTAATTTGAAAAGTCTGTGCCTGCTGGCTTGTCTCTTAGGATAGTATGCAAAGGAGGCAAGTCAGAGCTTCTGTGGACTAGCACCTGTGTGTGTATTTGGTGAAGGTGTGCCTGTGGTTTGTCGACAAATGAGTTATACCTTCCAATTTGTGTGATTTGACTCAATTCTAAGAACCTTTCTCTTCTAAGGCAGAAAAATTAACCTAATTTTGTTTTACCTGGAATGATGGATTAAAAAATTCACCTGTATTTCCTTTTTTTAGCACCAACAAAGTGGCACTTTGGGAAATTCTGTGGTTCGTTGTGACAAACTTGACCAGTCCGAGATTAAGAGCCTGCTGATGTGTTTCCTCTACATCTTAAAAAGCATGTCTGATGGTAGGTAAAAGTGAAGTTGTCGGTTTTACTTTGTTTCAGTCTTTGGTTTCTTTTTTTAAAACTTGTAATTGCTTGAAAGGATAGGAGGACTTAAAAAGCTTTTCTTCCTCATTTGAAATACATGTTAATTTACTAAATGTAGCAGAAATAAGAGTCTTAATTTGGAAAAGGGTTTTTACTAATTATTCTAGAAAGTGAGTTCTAAACTGTACATGGGCCATTTAAAAACAATTTTTTTTTATTAAACTCAGACCTACCATCATAGTTAAAGGAGACAGAAGCAGATAAATGAGGCAGCCTTTGATTTTTTTTTTTTAAACAATTTCATTTGTCCAAACGAACTTACTGGCAACTTGCATAACTTTATTAGTCAGGCTCTTGAATTGGAAGATGTAGTGTTGGGGGATCTAAGCATCTCTTCCATTTAGAGCGTGTGTGACATTCCTGGCTTTAACTGGAAGCGAGATGTGATTTTTTTAGTTTTCTCATGGAATTAGTGGTAACATAGTAGATTAAGTTTCTCATGAAGGGTTTGACAACCACATTTTTTAATGAAATAAAGTGTGTAAACATCCATGAAACTCTGGTTTTGTGATACAAGCAATCACATTAAGTTGTGCCATGGTACAATGTCATGTTTCTTCCTTGATCAAAAATCTTGTCTTATTTTCGCTGCAACGTAGCAGAAAGTGTCCTGTGAAGTGTATTGAGTGAAGGCAAAGTCTTTTGAAAACAAAATGCTGAAGGCCTCTCATGCTGCCAATGTGGTGGCAGTCAGTGTGGGCCTTAAACATCCAGGGGAAGGCATTTCTGCCTGAAAATAGTGTTTCTTTTCTATCAAGCTCCCATTTCTCCAGCATTAATAGCCAGACCTTAGTACTTAGATGTTAGGAACTGCATACCTGACTTTAAAATGCTTCAGGACTAGGTTATTTTGTTACTAATTTGTTACTTTAAAGGAGCTTTTAAAAACACAACAAACAGACAATATTTTCCTTGAATGATGACCAAATAGCAAAGCACTGGGCACTTATTCAGGCGTTTGGGTTATAAAGTTGAAATTCTTCCCTTAATGTCAAAAGTTCTGAACTTTATATCATGATGGTGAGTTTTAGCCAGCTTTGTAATTCTATTTTTCCTTTGCTGAAAGTTTTCCTTAAAATATTTTAAGTTTCAAATAATAAATATAATTTATATAACTAGAACATAACTACTTTTCTAAGACCAATGTACCAGAAATTTTGCATCCAAGTGAAAGTTATCCTTTAAAGATAGACCTTTGGAAGGCCATGCACAGACTTGCATGCAATGACCTCTTCAAAACAGTTTTAGAGCTTTTTTAAAAAAAAAAAAATTACCTTCAACGTATCAATTTCCTTCCTCTTATAATTTGAATTTGTATGTGTGTCATGTTAAAGAAATCTTCACCTCTCCCCAGAGTCATGAAGATATAAAGATCTTCTTTATCTTTAAAAGTGGTATTATTCAAATTTTCACATTTAAATCTTAGTATCTACCTGGACTTGATTCTTGTGTGTGGTATGGGGTGGGGGAGAAATTGTCTTTGGAGTAGTTTCCCAGACAGACAACCAGAGTCAACTGTTTAACTGTGTAGCTACTCTCTCCCTTTACCCACATTCAAGGAGCACCTCCTACGCATTGGGCCCCTACCTCCTTCATAGAGGTTAGTCGTCTTCCCCCTCTCCTTAGTCAGTAGCCTCAACCTCAGCCTCAGTCAGTAGCCAAGAGCAAGGAAAGGCAGCTTGGTGTCCCTTGGCTGACCAGCCGGCTCTGTCTGATATGTGCTGGGGTGACCACAGATACCTGCAAGTTGACCCGGACAGGTCCTCTCATATTCACTTGGCTCCTTGGGTGCTCACTGCATGAGGATGGCCAGTCTCAAGTAACCAGAGTCTGTTCCTCTGGAATCTGAACTCAGAATTCCTGAAAGATGGAAGCTCACTGACCCACCCATGTTACTGGTCTAATAAACTAAACGTGGCTTTTAAAATCAGGTGATTTAAGTCCCCATTCCACCATGATTCTTTAGGCTGGTGATGGGAGAACCACTTGACTTCTCTGAGCCTTTATTAGCTTATCTGTAAATTGGAACACTGCCTCTGATTGTGGTGGCGATTCAGATAGGACAGGTGTGCAATCATGAGACCCCCCCCAACACAGTGCTCACAAATAACAGATTCTCCATGTATATCTCATGGCTTCCCCTGCCTGATAAGTGTGGAGTGAAAAGTCCGTGGCCGTGCGCCTTCATGAGCCATCAGCGTCTCTGCGGACGCACTCTCACTCACCTCAGGCCCCCAAATCCAGTGGCTTTTCTCCCTGAGAGAAATCTCTCCACCAGTTTCTCAACCTCAATATAAAATATAAGAATGCAAAAATGTTTAACTACCCAGTGATAACACTCTTTGTGCAATTCTAAAAAGTTAAGGGTCATACACGGAGAATGCTTCCTGTAAACGGATTTGTAGGATTTGCCTTTACTGAAAATATGCCAGGTCATCTTGATGCAGAGCAGGTATGAGTGTGACTTCTTATTCGAGAGTATACTGCGTCATCATCCTGGGAAACAGGAGCTTGCATACGTTGCTTGTTTGGAAGCCTGTTTGCCAACATCTGTCAAAATTTTAAATGCACATAAAGTTGACATGGCTATTTCACTTCTAAGAATATTTATCCTATAGATGTAGTCAGACAAGTGTGCAAACATCCACGTAAAAGGATATTCTTTGAAGCATAATTTAATGTAGCAAAACATTGGGGGGGGAACAAGTAAATGTCAATCAGTAAGGGGCTGGCTAACTCAATTATACTGCATTCATGGAGAGGAATATCAGGCAACTTGGAAAAGATTGGAATAGATCGAAGCTACATTACTGAGTTAAAACTCAAAGGAAGAGCAGTGTGTGAGCATGTACACTTCCAGTTCTGCATGTATGTGTTAGGAAGAGAGTACTTAAGTATATGCAAGAATTTTCAACAGATTCCTTACTGGAGAGAGATCTGTATCAGGTAAAGAGAGAGCCTAACTTGAGATTATTTGCCTACTTGTATTCTTTGAAATTTCTGACCCACTTAAGAGCACATTATATGTAACTTAAATATGTACTATATAGTGCTAGGTGATACATGATGAAATTAAAGTTCAGGTGTTCAAATGCAGCTTCTTTAAACTGAATATGCACGTTGTGTATGTTACCGGTAAAGATTGGTCACTGCAGTTTGTTCTTTGATCAGCTATAAAAGGGTTTGAGGGTTTATACTCCAAAATCTTTTCCCTATCCCCTAATGTATATAATACACATCACGATTCTGACCAAATTAATGTTTACTTTCTAGATGCTTTGTTTACATATTGGAACAAGGCTTCAACATCTGAACTTATGGATTTTTTTACAATATCTGAGTGAGTAGTTTTGTTCGGCTTATTGCCTCTTGATTTTTCCTGGCTAATTAAGAGGTGTGAACAATGCTATGTAGTTGAACCAGGAATGTAGTATATTCACATCCACCCTTTTTAAGCTCTTTCTGCTGGACCTGACCCCAGCACCTGCTCTCAGGAGCACATGACTCAGTGGGCAGTGACCAACCCTCAATTATTAGATATGTGGTTGTTATAGATGAGAGCTCTAACTGCTTATGTATAAAAGCCATTTGAATAAAATGACACAGTTTATTAGCTGAATTGGGTGGATGCTACATTTCGAAGGGGAATCTAACTTAGCTCAAGTAGATGTAAAAACTGAGACAAAAATAGGTATAATTTTTAAATGTAAGTGAAATCTTAATTTTATCTTTATTACCTCATTTTATCTCTTCAATCTAAGTTTCTGATTTCCTTTAAGCTCTTTGCTTTAAAAAAAAAAAAAACACGAATCCACAATCCCTTATCCAAAATTGCTGGGGCCAGGGGCACCTGGGTGGCTCAGTCAGTTAAGCGTCCAACTCTTGATCTTAGCTCAGGTCTTGATCTCAGGGTTATGAGTTCAAGCCCTGCGTTGGGCTCCACCCTGGGCATGGAGCCTACTTAAAAAAAAAAAAAAAATGTTGCTGGGGCCAGATGATTTTCCAAATCCAAAATTTTGGGGTCTTTAGAAAATTTACATATAGAGCATATTCTGTAACACCCCAGCAAGGTCTCAGACAGCACCCCACAATCAAACACATTATTGTTTCTGTAGGACTATGATTATTCACAACAATTGGGTAAATTATAACCGTAAATCGCTTTATATCTGTTAATTGGGGTCATGAATTTGATGCCAAATATATTTGCCTAAACGCAGGCGGAAACCTATGGTGTTCAGAGCTTTGTGCATTTTGGATTATGGTCTTGGTTCATAGTTGCATGATTGTTCTCTCTGCTAAGTTAAACGAGGGAGAGAGATGAGATTCAGCACCAGAAGAACTTACTGGACATTATTATAACTACTCTTACTAAATATATGATTTTTTTTTTTTTAAAATCAGTACTGGGCGTCTGGGTGGCTCAGTCGGTTGAGCGACTGCCTTCGGCTCAGGTCAAGATCCTGGAGTCCCGGGATCGAGTCCCACATCGGGCTCCCTGCTCGGCAGGGGGTCTGCTTCTCCCTCTGCCCCTCCCCCCTTTCATGTGCTCTCTCTCTCTCTCATTCTCGTTCTCTCAAAATAAATAATAAATAAATCTTAAAAAAAAAAATCAGTACTGTGGACATATGAAAACAAACCCCAAAACCAGATATATGATGTCTGTAAGGGACCAGTCCATTTAGAAAAGCCAAAAGAGGGAGCTCCTTGCCCAGATTGAATGAGGACAAATAAGCATCTGGGGACGGTGCACCCCCCCGTGCTTCCCCCAGCGCCTGTGCCGAGGCAAACTGCATGAGTCAGCGTCTAAACCCTGAGTTGATGGACAATCCTGTTGGTCCCAGACCTCCCTGTGGCTTTAACTGCCCAGCACGGCACCAACAGCACAGCATGGTGCCTCCCCTGTAGGGTGGTGATTTTCTCTGGGTGAGAGAGACCTTCCTGAGAATTTCTGAACACCAGAAGTAAGAGGCTCATGGTAGGCGTAAGAGTTTATTGAATGTGTTGTTGCTGGTGGGTTTAAATAAAGCAATGTATTGGAAACCATTTTATTTTCACGTTTTCCTAATAACTTTTCATCCTGTCTGCAGAGTCTGCTTACACCAGTTCCAGTACATGGGGAAGCGATATATAGCCAGGTACTGTGGGGGTTTAGTTTGAATGTGTATCATTCTCTGTATGACTTGGATCTGAATGTGTGGAAATTGTCATCTGTGATGATTGGCAGTTGGAATTCTCATAAACAGCCGTGATGTCTTTGGACTGCTACCGTCAAATCTGGTGGCATCTTTCGCTTGCATTCCCACACTCCTTCAGTCTCATTTTGCCTCATGCACATCTCTTGGAAGGATTTCCCTTTATGGCCCGTGTGCTTCCTTCCAAATGCTCCCCGTGTTCTGTTCCTTCCGTGCCCCCTTCCGCTTCGCCCAGCTCCCCCCGGTGTGTCTTCTCGCTCTTTTCTCCTCCTTCAGTGGTTTCGCTTCCCCTGTTTGACTTTCAGAGGTCACTTTTTACCATTCCTTCTCCCAACTACAAAGACGTTAATTTCTCGCAGAACCATTTTTCCTTTTTTCTTCATATGAGAATGTTTTCAGTCCATCTCAGGTTTGTTCGGACTCCCGTAAAAACCTTCTCTGCAGCGGAGCCTTTTCTCTTCTTAGTCCCGATAGGCTGTCCATACCCTGCTTTTGTCTGACCAGAGCTCCCAGTTGAGTTTCAGAAGTCCTCACGGCCCTGCCCCACACTATCCTCTGAGATCCATGCTGAGTTCGAGGGGAGCTGGAACCTCACTGTGAGGGGCACCCAAGCCTCTCCTTCTTGGAGGCATTTCCTTAGAGCACATCTTGTCCTTACCACGCCCCCCTCCTGCTCCGCAGCTGCTCAGTGCATCTGTATTTGTTTTTGTCCACGTTCTGTATCCTGTGATAAGGTATTTAGGGGGTTGGTCTAAGTATCCTGTTTTTCTGTTGTTATTGTTTATTTATAGGTAAACATATTTATATTTTAGGAAAAACTTTAAAATTTACTAGTGTTTGAGTTTTTTCTCTTATCTATAATTCTGTTTTACAGCAATGAAACAGGAAAGAGATTTTTAAGATTATTTGAGTGTGGAGATTTTACTTTTTATGTTAACATTGTTCTTTTCTTGGGATATTTGAGACATTTCCACAATTATGTTTCATGTTCAATAAAAGTTTGTGGGGTTTTTTTTAAAGAGCAAATTTAGAGAGTATATTTTACGCTTTCATCCTATTCGTATTTATTTTTAACTGAAATGCAGTGGCACTTAAAGTTCTCTCATTTTAACTGTCATTTTTTATCGTAACAGTAAATTATACATTTGCACTTTTGAGTACCAAATGCAAGTATATACAAGGTGACCTTATACAGTAACACCTCACACCCTGACTTCATTCCCTCTGACTCTGCCCCATGAAGATGGGCACACAGTGTATTTGTAACCGGAAGGCACTGTGCCTGGCAAGCTTCACAGCCTTCTTGCAGTAACTGTCACCCACAGCACAAGATGGCATTTGGAGAGCGTTGTGCAAAATACAGTGACATGCCGCAGAGTTGAACATGGTGCGTGTGGGAAGCTGAAGATTTCTGCCCAACAAAATATTTTAGAAATGGGTTTTGTGTAACTGTGAACTTAATTTTTTTAATGGCTATAAATTTAATTTTTTTAAAAAAATCTTCTGACTTTATAGGCACCCTGTATATATTTGCATGTAAAAGTGTTCTTCCTTGGGCTGTCCTAAAAATAGATGGGCATAGGAAGGCGGGAGTGGAAGGTGATGTTCCTTGTTATGTGCATTGTGGAAAGATGTGCCCTGCTTTATAGAAAATTCCTGTGGTTTCTGCTCCATGTGACAAAGATCCTGAGCAGGAGTCTGAACGCTGTCGGTGTCTGCCCTCCGTGGCAGTCCAGTCTGATGAATACTGCGTCTTCTCGTTGTGTCCCTCTGAAATCACCCAGCAGCATGTTGCCGGATGATACTCCATGCATGCCCTGTTCTACTCCACACAATAACACAGTGAGGGAGACGGTTGGCTACGGGCCGGGGGACAGGTGTCATTCTAGCACGGGTCTCATTTTTCATCTGCTCTGGTGATGGTACACAGTAGGAAGTTAGCTGTTTGATTGCTAACCCAGATCACTTTTCTATTTTCTTTACTTGACTGCTGACAAGTTTAACAAAGTGTGTGGCTCTTCTCCTTCCTGCCTGGGTAAGAATAAAGGTGTTAAAACCGCCTCATATAATCCCTCTCATTGCATGTTTGTTCTGTTTCTTCCAATGCATTGTTTTCATTAAAAAAAATTTTTTTTTTCTATTTTTTTTTTTTTTTTTTTTTTGCTCTTTAATAACATATATAACCCAAAAAGATTCGTGGTGTTTGGCAGTTGTCAGAACGCTAACCTTTAGCACCACGTCAGACTGATGCTCCAATTTTTAAATAGTAGCATCTCTAAAGTACATTCTAAAACTCAAAAGTTCCCTGCTTTGGCTTGTTTTTTGCTTCTTCGTCATCAGGTGCTTTGCTGTGAACCTGTTAGGAGCTGCCACCTGTGTGTGCGTCTCTGGCTCACCCGGCCCCAGGCAGGCCGCGCTGCTCCTGGTCGGCGTGTGGCCGGTCCCCTTGTGCTGTGTCCTGGCCTCACTAACCCTCCTCGTCTTGCTGCAGTGTAACAAGTCTAACTTTTGCTTCTACCCCATTTCACTCATGTTGCAGGAACCAGGAGGGGTTGGGACCCATAGTTCATGATCGAAAATCTCAGACATTGCCTGTTTCCCGTAACAGAACAGGAATGATGCATGCCAGATTGCAGCAGCTGGGCAGCCTGGATAACTCTCTCACTTTTAACCACAGTAAGTCCCATGACATACCATCGTAACAGCCAGCCATCTCATGTGACATGTCAGAGGGGAGAGCCCCAGGCCGCACCACACCACATCACCAACTTGACTTTTCTTCCAGCTCAGAGCAAGTGGGATGAAGAGCTCATGGCGAAATTCCCTTCTTTGGAGGAGAGTGACACAATGTGGAACATGGTCAGCTACGGCACTAGACCTAAAGTGCTGGACCCTTTGTCCCAACCCCCTCCGTTCAGTATTTTTAACGTAAAGTTTGGTGGGTTTGACAGCCAAACATTCTCTGATATCTTTAATTTACTATTTGGATTTTCCCTGTGCAAGTCCTGAGGACATCTGGGACAGCTTCCTTTCGTTCTTCTGAGCCCATGCATGTAGTTGATCAAGTGTCCACATTCTGACATTCCAGCTTTGAATGTATGTTAATCCTTAAACTGCTGTGAAAACATAAAGCCCATGAATCAATTTGTGAGGGTGTGGAAAAGCCAATAACAAAGTGACTTTTTCTGTGTTTTCAGTGTGAGAAAAATATCAAGTGTGCTTGGAATTTCTGTAGACAATGGTAAGATTTAATCAGGTTGAAGTCTGCTTATGAGGCCGCTTCACTTGCAAACCGAGACCTTTTTGTTCATCTTGCCTTCCTAACTTTGGGGCTTTCTAACTTCACAGTAGAGGTTCTACCAAAAAGTGGGAGCCTATTTTTAATTTACCGTTTTCATATCCCTAGAGGAGACATGGCATCATATACTATTTCTAGAAACTTAAGTGTTTCGTCTCCTTAAAGGTTTCTCAAAGCAGAAAACCTAAAAGTTATCAACCATGCAGTATTTTAAAAAAACTGATGCCATCATTTATAATAAATACCATTTGTTAGTAATGTGTTCTCTGAATTGTTTCATCTTTTCTCCAAGCATAACATAGCTAGTTACTGTCTTATGTAGACAATTTTATTTGTTCTCATTCCGAGTAATGCTTTTAATGTATAATTATTAATATCTTCTCCATCATTTCTAATCATAAGAATGCCATTCACTGTGATCTTCCTATCTTTCTTTATATAGGCTAAGAGTAAAGACAATATTCCCAATGCTTTAAATTGATAATAGTTCAGAGTAAGAAGGCTGAGGCATCGAAATACAGCAGCTATCCACTCTTTCACCCCAACAAAGTTCGATGGAATGGATATAGACTCTCTTGGTAAAAATCTAAGCTTAATTTAGATCAGTGTTATATTTGCCTGCCACACACCGAATTGGTGGCGTTCAAGAGCTAGTGCTGAGTCCTACACTCTGCTGTAGGATGTACGTTCATGATGCATCTCAGGCTACAATACTTGACTTTTCCATATCTTGTCAGGGCTTTTTCTAGCTCTGCAGACAAGGGGTTGAAACAAACAAAACAAGTTTTGTTGTTTTTAGTTGTCATTTCCTATTTAGCAAACAGAAATTAAATTCTCACTGTTCTGCAGGACTTGCCACACTGCCTTTCATAGTTTATAACAGGCACTACCTCACTGTCAGCTGGAATAAATACTTAAACTTTAAAGCACCTGAAAAAAAAAAAAAAACAATCAGCAGACCAAGTCCCCGACTCCAAAGATAATCATTTAGGAAACATAGAAAACAAACAAAAGTAAAACGAATGATCAACACATGAGTGTATAACCTTAATCCACTGAGATAGACCGCAGCTCCTCCCACTGCAAACAGATTTTGCGATGGTGGCTTGAATTGGACGAGAGAGACAGCTGGCTGTGTTTTGCAGCCAAGCACCACATTGCTAACATGGCTGATTCTCATTCTCTCTTCCTGCTACCCACAGAGAGCCCGTCCTTCGTGCCTCTCTCCTCTTTCATCCTGTGATTTTTGCTTCAGTCAGTTTTCAGTGACACCATCCTCAATCACTGTTTCTCCTTCTGCCTTCCCTATAAACAATGTGTAGCTGATTCTTTTAGCCTTCTCCTGTGTTCCTACAATTCCTGCTCATCCCGAATTGGTTCTGGTGTCTCACAGTCCTTGCATCTTCTCCTAGAACTCAGTCTCCATTTACATCTCTAAATCTGATGGGTATCTAGGTGGCTTTAGCCTTTCCCTCTTGTTAGCTTTTTGAGCTCCAAATTGTCAGTTCTCCCAGAAGCCACAGAAAAAGCAGTATATACTGTATGTATACATGTGTATGTGTGTGAGCATGTATACGTATATATACGTACATGATTTCTTTACACCTGTGCCTAGGTATTTTATGGGAAATTTGTAGCCATATATGTCTTTTTTTTAAAGTCCTCTTTAACAATGAATACAGTACCTTCTGTTGGGCCAACCAATATGATGTAAATCCAGTATGTGAGAAATTTGCAGGGTGCCAGAGTCTAAAATTTATTTTGGAATTTATTTTGAATTTATTTTAGAAAAGAATAAAAATAGGAAGAATGCCCCCTCCCCATATACACCACCTGCTTTTTTTTGTTTTGTCTTTTTCTCTGAGGAGAGGCTTTGTCAGGCCTCAGCTTGACCAGCTGGGGGCAGCAGAGGACCGCCAGAAATTTAATCCAGTGGAGGCCAAGTTTCATGCCCCCATTAGCAGATCCATGTAGGTCGTGGGAAAGGACACCATATGCACTTTACATGTAACCATGGCAGGGTCTTATCTTTACTCTTGGATTTTGAAAGGAAATAATGAAAATGATTAATCCCACTGTGGCCAAATAGTCTTCACTATTTCAGAAACACTCAGAGGATAGAGATTCATTATATTTGGGTCATTACCCAGGTACATGAAAAGTAAATGTTTACAACATTAAGACATCGACCTTTTTATTGTAAAGCTCATCCTGTTGTGTATCAACAGAAGCTAGTTGTGTCAAATGGCAAATTGAAAGTGATTGCTGCATGTAGATTATTTTACATAAACCATGCTGTGGGAAGGAAGCTAAGTCAGACATGTTTGCAAGTAAGTAAGTGATACATGTGCAAAACATACAAAATAACAGTTTGCATTTACTTTGCTGTTATGTATTGCTCTAGGAATATATTCATTTGCATGATAGTTCATATTTCCCACTGGTATGATAGGGCGAAAAGCCAGACAAGAGGTAGAAACACTTGAAGAAAACCTGCATTTTGTATTATTTGGTGTAAGAGAGAGTTCAAGGTCATCGGATTAAGTTGCAGAGAATTTGATTTCAGGTCATTATGGAAAAGCATTTTCTAACTGAACTGCCCATTAGCTAGTGTGGGCACTTGGAGCTGGAGGGGTGAAAACAGAGACTGGATGAGGACCCGCTGGGGATATTGTCCAGGTCTCTTAAACATCACACGGGGAGGTAAGGGGTTAGATGAGATGGCTTATAAGACCACATCTAACTCTGCCATTCTTTGACATCTATGAAGTGCAAGCAAGACAGGAGTATCAGTAATAATTAAATTCCCTTACTGTATATAATATTGAATCAACAGGAAGAATGCAGAGAACACATATATCCTTTGAAGTAATATTAATATTTTTTCAGAAGGTTTTTTTTTTTAAGATTTTATTTATTTGAGATAGAGTGAGAGACAGCAAGAGAGAGCACAAGCAAGAGGAGCTGCAGAGGAAGAGGGAGAGGGAGAAGCAGGCCCTCCACTGAGCAGGGAGCCCAACGTGGGGCTCCATCCCAGGACTCTGGGATCATGACCTGAACTGAAGGCAGATGCTTAACGGACTGAGCCACCCAGGTGCCCCTTTTTTCAGAAGGTTTTAAGCATGACAATGTATCTTTTAAAATAGGTAAAAAATCGACTTGGATGCTTTAAAAGTATATACTCAAGACAGTAAATGAAATGTTTGTTCATGAAGCCACTTTTTTTTAATTCTGAGGCAGGTTTCCTTGATTTAGAAATAATATTTTTGCACATTTTCTAGCATTTCTAATATCAGGATATATCTTAGAGTTATAACAGACCTATCTCACATGTTTATCTTGCACATTACATCCAATATGGCAGCCAGTCATTGGTACTTCTTGCAATTGAGGGGGTTTCAGGACTGAGAAGGTCTGGCACAATGCCTTTTTAAAGTCAGGCATGTTTATATTTTTAATATCCTTAAAAAAGGACTTTAAATTACAATGTATGCTTAAACCAAGTGTTTTCACAGTTTGGAATGTATATCCCATACCAGGTACTATTTTCAGACTCAGCTAAACATTAGGTTGAGGTATTCTTCAGAGGAGAGAAAGCAGATGGTGTCACAATTTCCTCAGGTATAAACTCTGGGATTATAGACTCATTCCACAAATCATTTTGAGCATATTTGGTTTTTTGTGTGAATCAGAGGACAGACAGCAAATCACATAATTTTTGCCTTGGAATATTATTCCTTATTCTACTGTCCACCCTTCGCTCATTTGTGAGGAAAATATTCTTAGCAATAAAAGTGGGACGGAGAAGAACAAATAGGTAATGTAGAGGCTGATCTCTCTGATACTTTGCAAAAATATATGCAGTTAGTAAAAGCTGCAGACCATGAATTAATATATCTAGGGGACTAGGTCTTCCACGTTTAGGGACTTCTTTTAGCAAGAAGATTCCTTGTCATTCAGTAGTATTTACTTTTTTCTCATAAAATGTATTATTTTTCTGGATTCATATTATGTGGGTCAGAAGAAAAAATTGACAATAAAAACAAGAATTCTGGTTTCATAAAGGATAAAGGCACCTGTTGCAAAGAAAGTGCCTCCTGTAAGAATATGTATCTAACTTCGAGCCCAAATATCCTCTGACATTTGGAAAAGGCAAGCGTTTGTGTCCCTCCCACCACATCACCTCTGATGGCGTGGCACTGGGGAGGGAGAGACGGTTTACAGATGTGGTCAGTGTTATTCAGTCAAGCTGTTCTAATAACAGGAGTTTATGAAACAGAGTAAGTTAATTAAGTCTAACATAGCACATGACATGGTGGGGGTGGAAATCTCATCCTTGGCCTCTGTGTTTAAAAGATTTGGGGATTTTTTTTTAATTTGGGGATTTTAGAATAAATCATTGATCAGAGTGATAACAAAATGAAAGTTGTGTCAATGTGAGCTGTGAATCCTAAGGATACTGAAGCATTCCATGATGTGTGTGCCAAAGATGGCACATCAAGGGAAGTTCTCCTCCTTTCTCTGATCAGCCTGGCTGAAGATAGTCAGTGCCCTGTGCCTCAAGGCACCACTATTCCATAGGGGAAATCAGTAGGGTTAACACAGCCTTCCTTACTTGCCCCGGTGAGAATCCGCTTAAGCAGCTTCTGACGTTGCTGACCGATATTTTAAGAAATTGTATTTTTTTCTTAAGACCCCTTTTTGGATGTACCAAGTTTGTTTCATTTTTCTGGGTTGGCCTGTAACATGATGACCAATGACTAAAGCCTTTCCTCATGCACAACTTAGCTCCAGGCGTTGAGACAAGCAGTTTCCACGGGAGTATCCCTCCTCGATGAAGTGTCCATGCAGTCTCTACCACTTAGACAACCTCTCCATGCTGCCCGTTTTTTTTAGGGACTTTTTAATAACACTGGCTCAGGAATATTGCTGATTTTTTGAGATAGGAGTTTAAGGAAAAGCAAAATTATAACCAGTTGTGGCTTAAAAGGATCATTTCTTTTATTCTTAGCTGATTCAGACACAGACAGATTTCTATATGAATCTGACTGTTACCCTTAAGGAGATTAAATATACAATGTCAAGACTCATAGGTGGTGTAAGTGCTGAGAGAAATTTTGTCATTGTCATGTTTCCATATGTGTATACATAATTACATAAAAACTTCATTTAGCGTGGCCATTGATTCTGTGTTTTAAAAACAACATATCGCCAAATTCCAGTCCTGAATGGGTCCAGACCTTCAGCCGAAAGTAAATACTGTGGAAATTCTTCAGTGTGTAGGCAATTGCATCTATAATGATCACACCTGCATACACTTAGCCAAGAGGTTACCTAGAAAAAGAAAACTTCAGTTCTTTGCCAAGAAAAATATTAAAATGATCACCAAAACAAGTTCCTTATATGATTTCACCCAGACTATAAAACTTCAGCAGCCCTCAAAGGGTCTTTTTGACCAGTAATTTTGGTTGGCCTAATAAAAGGTGGTGTATCCCCCCCTCCCCCAGTTTGTGATCACTTTAGCCATAATTAACAATCTGTTTTCCTCTTTCACCGTCTCTGAATCTTACCAAACAAACCATGTCGAATGAGGTGATGCCCTAGCTTACAAAGGCAGTGCAATGAAATTAGTACCAAAGTACATCCATCTTTCTTTCTCCGGGAGACTTCTTACCAAAAAAGCAAACATAAAGAGAACTACATGGCACCAGGGTGTTACGGAGCCCCTCTAAAGGTACATCGACTCTGTTGCAGTGTGAAAATCATGCAGTCCACAACCACAAAGCTTCAGAACCACCCTTCTAAAAGCAGAGCAACACTGGATGAAAGCACATGATAGTATTTTTAGCCTATTTTGAGACCAACCTGGCAGCTTGGAAAATCTCTTTTGTAGTCTTTTAAAAATCACTCTAAACTCTGACGTTTATCAAAGTAGGAATAACGTCATGCTAGTTACTTTATTTTGTCCTGATAATAGGTACTGTGATACAGTGACCTGGATAAGGAATTTGGAGTGTAGTTTCTGGGTTTTGTTTCCCATTACTGGCCTCAAGAAAATTCTGTAGGTTTTCTCTACTTCACTTTCCTGATCTTTATAGAAAATGTCCTCCTCTCTGGAGTATAAAGAAAATTACCTACATAGTAAGTGTTGATTTGTTTTTGCTCCTTGGAGTAGGACATTATGTGATGTTTTATTATATTGCCATCTTTCTTTGTCCTCTATATCAGTACTGTAACATCTCTGCATCCCTATATGTATTTCTGCTAATGCGTATCATTTCATGATTTAATATCTCAAATTGTATGTCAAGCTACATTTATGTCGGTACTAAATTGATTTTTACAGCCACGTTATAGAAGATATCAGTTTGTATTTAAATTATGATTTTTCAAGTCCTTTCCTTTTCTTAAACGTTTCTTTCAGACATGTACTGGCTTTCATGCTTTTTGATCAAGCAAGTAGAATACTATTAGCAGTGCAGTCAACTCTTGATTATCACTCGTCATTGTAGCTGATCGTACAGATCTTTATGTTATCGATTCAACACTTAGACACGGCCATCCACCATGTGCCAGGCACTAGTCTAATAACTCCACAGATCTTAACCAATTGAATGCTCACTGCAACCCTTTGAGGTGGATGCTATTATTATCCCCATTCTACAGATAGGGAACTGAGGCATAAAGAGGTCAAATAACTTGCCCAACGTCACACAGCTAGCAAGTGGCTAAGCTGGATTTAGGGACCAGCAGCCTGACCCCCAGCTCATTTTCTTCTTTTTTTTTTCCTTAAAGATTTTATTTATTTATTTGACAGAGAGAGACACAGCGAGAGAGGGAACACAAGCAGGGGGAGTGGGAGAGGGAGAAGCAGGCTTCCCGCGGAGAAGGGAGCCCGATGCGGGGCTCGATCCTGCGGGGCTCGATCCCAGGACCCCGGGATTATGACCTGAGCCGAAGGCAGATGCTTAAGGACTGAGCCACCCAGGCGCCCTCCTCCCCACCGCCCCCCCCCCCACCTCCGGCTCATTTTCTTAACCCCTGTGCTGCTGCGCCGCTGCCTCTGTCTTTGCAGGAAGCTTCAGAAATCTCCACTTCCTTCACCACTCCTCCCATCCTAAGAGCTCAGCCAAGTGGCTCTGTTGATTGGCTCCCGTTCAGGTGCTTTCCTGGCTCTGCTGTTCACTAACTGTGGGACCTAAGACAAGCTGTTTAGCCTTTCTGTGCCTCAGTTTCCTTCTCTGCTTGGAGGGTTTAATAATGTACATACTTCACAGGGCTGCTACGGGAGTAAATGAGCTAATACATGTCAAGTTCATAGAGTTATGGCTGGCACATAGCCAGAACACAATACGTGTTTCCTGCTCTTCTTTCCCTTCCAGAACTGAAAAAGAGTTCTAATTGAACGGACACATTATAAATTACCTACCCCCACCCCACCATTGAAAAAGGGAAATAAGCCTTCTGTAAATAATCAAAAGTTGACTGCGACCATACTGTGCAGCCAGCCTCTTTGTCTGCAGTCACTGGGCAGTAACCTTGTGTTGTAATCCACGCAGGCTACGGCCACTCGGACGCTGACGTTCTTCACCAGTCGCTGCTGGAAGCCAACATCGCTACTGAGGTGTGCCTCACGGCTCTAGACACACTCTCTCTGTTTACACTGGCATTTAAGGTTTGTATTGAACAGCTGGGCATGGTCAGAGCTTTACCTTTTAAATTCATTCTGCTCGTTTAGTGGAACCAGCAAAAGAACTTCCTGGGTTTTTTTTTTATTTCAGCAACTGTTTTTGCCCCTGTAAAGAAACCACACATCCTTAAGATACCTTAATGAAAGCGTTCCATGGTTAATGACTTGAATTCCTTGAAATAAAGTCAAGTTTAGCTGGTCAGGGTGTGCTGCACACTTGCACATGATGGAAACAGTCCCTGGAGGCCGTTAACTCTTGGCCGGAAGAAAGCATCCACCTGGGGAACACGGTTTTCTGTGCCCTTGAGGATGATAAATACAGGAACCCAATCAGACATTTCTGCCCCTACTTAATACAGGAACCCAATCAGACATTTCTGCCCCTACTATCTATGAGAATATCCAAATGTAGCAGCAGTTAAAATTAGCTATTTATATATAGAAGAGCAATAAGTAGAAACACATTCACCTCTTACAATTTAAAAAAAATGTCAGTAGATGAAGTGATAGAAGCATTTCAAGGATAGAAAATAAAAGGTGGTTTCGGTCTTATTTTTAGGTTTCAGCAAGTAATACTCAAGTAGGTGGAAATGGTCTCGCAAGCCATTCACTTGGTTTTAGGAACCTAACACTTCACAGTCTTGCTAATTGATTGCTTCCATTTCCAGTGCAGAAGAAGGAAGTTGAATTAGTGTTGATAATGCTATGAATATTGAAACTGTGTTTCCAAGGGTATTTGAAAAAGATAACTCAAGTCATTTTCTGCTTTACCTTGTCTCTGCTTCTCATAAGGCACATTTCTTTAGTAGGGTAAAAATAGTTACCCTGATATCATGTCACTTTATTAGACGATACCTTTATTCTTCTCAGCAGCCACGCCACTCATGTCCCCCCGAAATGTCATTACCAGGAACCCAGTGGAGGAGAAGGAAATATAGACCCTCATCAAAATGAGTGTGGGGGCAGCCATGTCCTATTCCACGGAGCCTCCACTCTCGTGGCTCTCGGAGTGTGGTCCCCCAGCCGGCAGCGGCTGCAGACCTGGGAGCTTGTTAGAAGTGCACAGACCCGGGGGGAAGATTGAGCTTGAGTGCTGAGGTGATCTCTGTCAAAGTCTACATGCCTGTGTGCAGAAACATTTAAAGCTCAGCACCCCCATGAAAAAGTGGGAAGATGGGCAGATGCTACAGCAGGAAGGGATGTCATGCCCCGCTGCAGGCTTACCTGGCCTACATTACAGGTTCATGAGGCCCACTGGCAAAGCAGCCACTGGGATCTTGCCCTGCAAATAATTTACTCAGCTGAGGCATCCTTTGGAGCATTTCAGAAAAATTATTGCATTGAGTTAGCTGACGTAATTTGAGAAAAATCACCTTCCACAGATAAAGCCCCATCGTGACTGAGTCTCTGAATTGACCACGTCTAGTAAGTTGCCAAAGGTAGCCAAGAAAACACATTCTTTTTTTTTTTTAATAGCTACATGGTACATAATTTTATTTTATTTTTAAATTTTTTATTATGTTAATCACCGTACAGTACATCATTAGTTCTTGATGCAGTGTTCCATGAGTCATTGTTTGTGCGTAACACCCCGTGCTCCACGCAGAACGTGCCCTCTCCAATACCCATCACCAGGCTAACCCATCCCCCCTCCCCTCCGGAACCCTCAGTTCGTTTCTCAGAGTCCATCGTCTCTCGTGGTTCGTCTCCCCCTCGGATCATTCTTCCCTCCTGCTGTCGTCGTCTTCTTTTTTTTTTTTTTTAACATATACTGTATTATTTGTTTCAGAGGCACAGGTCTGTGATTCAACAGTCTTGCACACTTCACAGCGCTCACCATAGCGCATACCCTCCCCAGTGCCTATCACCCAGCCGCCCCAAGAAAACACATTGTTAATGAGAGAAAACGTTTGAAAAGACTTAGGCCCTGCTACTGACTGAGGGCCTTCTGCGCCTCAAACATTAACCTTCACAACAGCCTGCTCTTGCGGATCTTCCTGTCCCCCCATTTTACGGATGAGGAGAGGCTGAGACAGGTCAGAGAATTTGCCCAGGATCCCTGAACACCTGGCCTGCCAAAGCCCTCGTCCTCCACCCACTACGCCGGGGGGCGTGGTGGGGAGGGGGGCGGGGCCGAGAGAAAAGATAAGCTGAGGGATGCCAAGGTAGCTGAATGATCCCATACAGAAAAAAAGAGGAGAATATTACCAAGCACTTACCAGATGCTGGTCCTGTGCTGGATGCTTTCACATGTTCTCTCATTTAATACATAAAAGGGTGTGTTTTGTAAACCAAGGTTGTTACATGCAGAAAAATATGATTCTTCTCTGGTAATTTCACAATGTCTGTGATTAACACAATCCCAAGTCAACCCTGACCTTTAAATAGTTGATAATGTTTTTTAATGTGTTTACAAATTTAACCTGAGAACGTATTTTTAGCAATCCTACCTTGTGCCTTTTCTTGATTTGAGCTGCCTAGTGAGAATCAGTCCGTGACGGTGAGAAGCACTTGGATAATTGGGTACTTCTAGGGAGTTTGTGGTGTGGTTTACACAACCATAAGCCTGGTCTGCAGAGGCACATGACATTAGGTCACCTTAGTGATGGGTAAGCATTTGCAACTGAAACAGCTCTTCTCTGAGGTAGATTCTTAAAGTGCTGTCTAAATAAAACTCAGTGCCATATGCCCAGGAAAGGTACATCTGTCTTACATAGCACGGTTCTAGACATCTCCTTTTGGTACCGAGGGTTTAAATTCGTTTACATCCTATTCCTGGATCTTTAAAAATTATTGATGTTGTGTCTTCATTCTCTGAAAGGCTCATTTGCCCTAGGAGGACGTGTTATAACAGTCAAACCTGCATCCACATCAGACCGTTCCTGAGGTTTATTTATAACCTATGCTCCACCTTGTTGCTAGAGAGAAGTCATGACTTTCGTATTGTCTTAGTGTCTCATTTACTTTCCTGAATGAAATTTTCCTATCCTCACTACAAGTCTACAGGGATAAAAAGTAAAAATGAGGCACACTCTGGTGTTACCTGTGGTGATTTCTGAGTGGAGAAGTGAAGGGTGGTTTTGTTTTTGCTTCCGCCCTCCCACCGTGGACCTTTCTGAATGTTCAAAATTTTTTTACGTTTAGTGTATGTAACTTTCTAATTAGTGAAAAAGAGACAGCAGAGAGGGAGGACAGAAAATTGATTGGAAGATTACAGAAGGCAGCTGGTACATGGGGGTATGTCCAGGGTAACAGGTCCTTTACCCCTTGAAATGAGGGGTTACTTATATCTTAGTGTGAGTGATTTTAACTGCATTCTTGCAGTTAAGTGGGTTTTGGGATCAGAACCCAAGAAGGCTAAATCCTGAAAACAGGAAGCACAACCTTGACCAGAGAGAGTGAGGAAGGAAAATTTAACTCCTGGGGTAAGAACTTGGAGACAGGCCAGTTCCAACAGTAAGACCAGGGCTCCTGGTGATTTTTGTATGCACCATCTCTTCTGGATGTCTCCAGCAGATAGTGCTGAGAGAAGGAAAGCTCACATCCAGATCTGCGCAAACCTTAATCCAGCCATAATTAGGGAGAATGGTGGCCCCTGGGAAAAGTAATGTTCGCAGACAACAAACCATGTAAGCAGTTCCCAAAACACTGGAAACAGCCTTTTTTTTTTCCAGTTGGTGAACAGCTGCTCGGGGTTGAGAATTATATCATATTCAGTTAATTAAGTCCCATTTTCTGCTCATTAAATTGCTTCTCTTTCACATGATGAAATTCAATGCCGTGCCTCAGTATTCATGTTATAAAGATCCCTGTGAATTCCAGGTGTCTTACCAGCTGTGAATTCATCTGTGAATCACTGGACTTAAGAAAACAAAACTTATTCCTTCAGTAAAATTGTTCTCCAAAGTAAGAGGAGGTAAATCTTAACACTAATATTCTAGCCATACTTGGCTATTTAACAATTTACTTGGCCATAAGCTGTCTCCAGTCATTTGGCACAATTGTAAGATTAGTTTGAGATACTGGCCTCCTGACCTTTTTTTATTATAATCATCTTTGCCTACTTGTGCAGAATGCAGACGTGTGCCGTCTCCCAAACACACACATCTTTGTGCGTAGTTGAAGGTGTAGCTCTGTAGTGTCCCACACGTTTAGACACAATGGCTGCATGCTGCCTTCTAGCTCGGCAACCAGGTTTACAAGGCATTCGGTTAGTATGAATTTACTGCTGGTGTGAGAAAATCTGGCAGGACGGTGAGAAGTATGAACTGTTGGCCCTCTTGTTTTGCTTTGTTGAGTAAAACCCATGACCTGTTAAAATCCTGCTAGCCAACACTTAGTGAGCCAGACCCAAGTACGCATCAAATGCTTTCTGTACTTCACTCGCATATTTGCAGTGGCTGTGCAAGGTCAGTTCTAGGGTCGCCATTTTACAGACGAGAATAGTAAGATTCAGTTTACTTGTGCAGATGATAAATGGTGCCTGATCAAAACCTGTACGTTTCCCACCTTACCAAACTTGTCTGGTTATTCATTGCTTAACAGAGTGCCTGAGAAGCCTGGAAAAAACAAACTTAATTTTATCTTTTTATTTTCTTAAAAGATTTCACTTATTTATCTGAGAGAGCGAGAGCAGGAGCAGGGGAAGAAGCAGAGGGAGAAGCAGACTCCCTGCTGAGCAGGGAGCCTGATGTGGAACTCGATCCCAGGACCCTGGGATCCTGACCTGAGCCAAAGGCAACGCTTAACCAGCTGAGCCACCCAGGCCCCCCACAAACTTACTTTTTGAGGGCCTTACTTCACATACCTCGCTTCAATATTTTTCCCAGCCCGTTAATCAGCTGACACCTGTAAGGGCACTTCTTTGTTGGAATTTAAGGTATCACAAAGATTACTTCTGAATTGGTTGCTGGTATACAGTAAAAGTAAATAAATAAAGAGAAGCCAAATCAGTACTGAGGAACACTTGTCTTTCGAGCCATGTTATGGTTTGCTAGGAAGTTTTATGATTAGTCCCTCCCTTAATAGGAAAAAGCAAGGGGCACCTGGGTGGCTCAGTCGGTTAAGCATCCAACTCTTGATTTTGGCTCAGGTCATGACCTCTGGGTCGTGGGATCGAGCCCCGAGTTGGGCTCCACGCCCAGCATGGAGTCTGCTTCTCCCTCTGCCCCTCCTCCCACTCGTGCTTGCTTCTCTCTCTTAAATAAATAAATAAACTCTTTGGAGAAAAAAAAAAAACTCTCCAAAACAGGAACTTAGTTACAGGTTTATTCGTACTACATGAGGATTCTGTGCTTTCCCGGAGATTTATGGCAGTGTTTAAATTCTAAGTTGTCTTAGTACCTGGGACATTTAACCTTTGAGTCTGAAAATTGTATGCAACCTAGTAGGGGTGTCTGGTGTGTCTCACTAACCAAGCTGTCCTTGTGTGTTCTCAGAACCAGCTCCTGGCTGACCATGGACATAATCCTCTCATGAAAAAAGTTTTTGACGTCTACCTGTGTTTTCTTCAAAAACATCAGTCTGAAACAGCTTTAAAAAATGTCTTCACTGCCTTAAGGTCATTCATTTATAAGGTAAGCTGCTTCCTCGGGGGAAGCCCTTGTTGATGATCATCCTGTCTGCTTTGCACCTGGAGTTGAAGGGCTCACTGATCTCCACCTGCCCTTGCTCTCTGGCATTCACCTAGTTCCCCTCGACATTCTACGAAGGGAGGGCTGACATGTGTGCAGCTCTGTGCTACGAGATCCTCAAGTGCTGCAACTCGAAGCTGAGCTCCATCAGAACTGAGGCCTCCCAGCTGCTGTACTTCCTCATGAGGAACAACTTCGACTACACTGGAAAGAAGTCCTTCGTCCGCACACATTTGCAGGTGCGTGTAGGTTCAGTCTCCAGCGCAGTTGTGTTCTGTGGGATTCTGTGTTAGCAGGAAGACTTCGTCTCATTTACCTGTTTACCTCAGTGTACGTAGGGCAACATCTGGCCTTGAGACGGAAAACTGGGAAGTCACATTTACTGGTTTGGTTTATTTCATTCTCTACATTGTAAGATTTGGGCCCGAAGTGCATTTCTTTTGGTAAATTGACTTTTAAATATTGACTCAGTATCGGACTGACTGAAATTCCATTGAATCACCATCTACTAGAATCTGCGTGAGGGTGCCTCATAGCAAACATCTTAGGTAAAACACAGAAAGTCCAAAATGGTTCTTTAAAAAAAAAAAAAATTCTATTTATTTACTTGAGAGAGAGTGAGCACAGAGGGAGAAGCAGATTCCCTGCTGAGCAGAGAGCCCAATGCAGGGCCGATCCCAGGACCCCAAGGTCACGACCTGAGCCGAAGGCAGACTCTTAACCGACCGAGCCACCCAGGCGCCCCAAAGTGGTTCTTTTCTGTCTTCCATCTACTGACACACCTGCAATCTCTCCAGAGTCAAAATGTCCCAAATGCTCTGCTCTGGGAACCATGCAAGATGTGGAAAAGTCTTATGTGTTTTTGTAGGCTCTCTTTTTCTGTAAACTCATGTAGGAGTGCCTTCTCCATCTCTGTGTTTATTCCTCTTTTGAACAAATACTTGCTGTTTGCAAACTATGTGCTAAGATTCATGGATACAACCATGAACAAAACAGAACCCTCTCCTGGCCCCATGGAGTGTATAGTCTGCTGGAAGATAGACAAACCCCGAAGCTCTTCTCGATACACTGTCCCCAGTGCTGTAATAGGGGAACTGGAGTGCACCGAGGAGGGGAGGGGCATCTGGCTGGGGCAGGGAGCCTTCTAGAAGATGTGAAAGTTGAATAGAGGTTAGCAGGTTTGGAGGGTGAGCATGTTCCAGGCGACGGATGCACAAGGGGGCGGGCCTGTCCAGGGAACTGGAGAAGGTCCTTACAGTGAAGTAAAGAATATGGGTGAAAACAACTTGAGAAGACGTCATTGCGTATTTGGAGGGATCGCCTGGACTGTTGCTGAGAATGGATCAAGGGAGTCAAGGCCTTAGCTGGAAAGACTTCGGGGAAACCATGGTCAAATCCAGGCCAGAGAGGATGGTGTCTTGGACCAGGTATGGTAAGGTTAGAAGAAGGGGAGAATGAGTTGACAGTACTTAGTGACTGATGATACCTGGGGACGGTGAAGGAAAAGGAGGGAATAAAGATGGAATCCGTATGTCAGCTTTAGTGACTGGGTAAAGGCGGAGCGTACCCCAGACACCAGTGAAGACAGACCCCCCCCCCATCGCATAGTTAATATGTTTATGTTTTAATAAAAAATGCAAAGGACAGTCCACTTACTGAATATTTAGTGGGTATACATTCAAACCAGTTACCCGAGGAGGTAAATGATAAGGTCTCCCTCTTTATTAGAGAAAATAAGTGACTATCCATATGATACAGGCTTATCTGATTCTCATGCCTCTACACTTTCCTGATGAGCATTTTGCTATGCAAACAAAATACTTAAGGATAGCAAAATCACCTCCTGAAATGATCCTTGGAAGGGGAAAAAGATGACTCAGACATTGTTCCCTGCACTGGAATGATCTGTGCTCAAAACTTTGCCCTGTCCTCATGCACATCCTAACTGAAGGCAGGAGCCAAGTCTGGGGAGTCATTTGAAGGTGAAATTACTTGTTCACATTTGTGTGTCCCTAAGGTCATTATTTCCGTCAGCCAGCTGATAGCAGATGTTGTTGGGATCGGGGGAACCAGATTCCAGCAGTCCCTGTCCATCATCAACAACTGTGCCAACAGTGACAGGCTCATCAAGGTGGGTGACCCCCAAGACTGCCTCATCATCTAGTGTGGATGCGGACAGGCAGAACACAGCTGAAAGCCATGTGTCCTTCTTCCACCCTTGTTTTAGCACACTACCTTTTCCTCGGACGTGAAGGACTTGACCAAAAGGATACGCACAGTTCTGATGGCCACCGCCCAGATGAAGGAGCATGAGAATGACCCGGAGATGCTGGTGGACCTCCAGTACAGTCTGGCCAAGTCCTACGCCAGCACTCCTGAGCTCAGGAAGACATGGTTGGACAGCATGGCCAGGATCCATGTCAAGAATGGGGATCTGTCTGAGGTAGCCCAGCAAGACTCTCGAGCTGGGTTTTTGGGAAAACTATGTCTCATTCACTAAAAGAAGCCAATTATAAGAAAAGTTTCCCGGTAATCGAAAGAAATGATACTTCAGCAGTGTTAAGCTTGGGGTTGCTTCACAACTTCTAAGCATCTCAACAGTTTACAACACTGTAAAGAAATGTTTCTGTCACAGGAGAGCATGTTTGAAAGCTCTTAGAAAGCATCCACGGTCACATACACTCCTGCTAATTCAAGTGCGCTCCGTTTCTGCATCAAAACTCCTCTCTAGTTCTAAAATTCAGCTCTTTGATGATGAAATTTAATGTTCCTGTTATTAAAGTAATGATAGGACCCTGCTTTTTCCTTTTGGAGGTAGTCCATTGTCATCTGTGGATGTGGTAGGCCTCAGAGCGCTGCCCGTGTACAGAGCGTGTTTCCAGGAGTAGACAGCGTGGGGGCAGGGAGTTGGGTGTGTGGGCCCCAGAGACAGAGCAAATCCAACACTTACTTACTCGCTGTGATGAGCCCATTTTTCACCCCTCTGTGCCTCGTGACACCATCTGTAAAAGGGGAGACATTAAGGACAGCAGTGGGCTGTACGGCAGGTTCTGTGTTCTTCTGAAAACTGTTTATGATTTGGGCCTAAAGCATTTAGGTATGGTCAGCAGTGTTACCAAAGAAGCGTGATTTTACTTTTAAACTTCGGTAATTGCCTAAACTAGTACAGTTATGTTCTACATCTGAAAATTTTATGTAACTGTTTTTACGTATTGATTATTCAAGAAGTCCATTCTGTTTGACCATAAATTTAATCTAAACTACATATTGGCATAATGAAAGTGAATTACATACTACTACTAGTAAT
Source organism: Eumetopias jubatus (assembly GCF_037043125.1). NCBI lineage: Eukaryota > Metazoa > Chordata > Mammalia > Carnivora > Otariidae > Eumetopias > Eumetopias jubatus. The sequence continues at coordinate 182,266,277 of NW_028274809.1, read as the reverse complement.
TTTTCTATCATTCTGACACAGAACCAGGGGCTCAGGCATCAGAATCATGTTCATTTCCAACAGCTGTTTTTTATAACACTGTGGCAACTTCGTTAAAAAGAAAAAATTTTTTTATCTTTCGTTTTAAAGTGTTTAGAATGTTACCTAATTAACATTAAGCTATAATTTTGGTTTAGAATTCTATGTTGGGAAGCAATTGCTACATCTTTTTTTAAGCTGAGAGAAAACTATTAGCTGCTGAAATTTGAGCAGTTCTCTCAGAATCTAGAAAGACACATGCCTTTTCTTCAAATGGTCTTCTTTTTACCTTAAGAGAAATGATGCGGAAATCATCAATATAGTAAGAAAAAATGCTTTTCTTAATGTCTTATATTAAAATTTAGTAATTCTAAACAGAAATGAGCCTTAGCAAACTTACTACCATTTGTCTCAATTTGCAATGTATTTCAAAACTTCATTTTATGTGAATTGTTCCAGTTTTATCAAAAGGTAAGATGTCAGCTCTTAGAACCCTAGTTTCCTTGAGATCTAATACAAGTACATGCAGGCACTAGATTTCTGTCTGGGAGCATTCTGACGCGCTCTGTACATGGTGATTCTGAAGCACGTGTCTTTTATTGTAGGCAGCGATGTGTTATGTCCATGTCACAGCCCTGGTGGCAGAATATCTCACACGGAAAGGTGAGGAAGGATTCCTGTGTTTTGTGAAATGAATATAAAACTATACAAAGCAGCAAAGACAAGTGGGAGCCATTCAGAAAGATTTGGAGGTGGGGGGTTGGGGGGTTGGATTTGGGTGTGTGTGTGTGTGTGTGCACGTGCACGCACTGTGTTCATTGTTTTATTCACTGGTAAGACATTGGCTTGGCTTGGTAGGCACAGCAGAGGTGCCAATATCAAAAACAAAACTAGATGGCATGTTATTGTATAACCTTTAACTAATGGCTCTATCTTGCAAAAACTAGTTAATGGGCTTTGCGTCTGGGTATCCTTGACTGGCCAATGTTGAGCTGAGAGAAGATTTATTTTCCCTTCAGATAGTTCCCACTGGAACGGTTTTATCAATCAAATGACAGTTTTAACGGGAGATTATCAGACAACGTTCTTTTAGAACCACAGCCCAATTGGCTTTATTATGTGGGTAGGCAGCCTTGTTGGCCAGAAACCTTGCCTCCCCAGGGAGGGAGAGGGCAGGAGTGTGTAAGTGCGCTCTTTTGTGCATTATATGTTTGTTCCCAGTTGAGCAGTCCATGAATTCTTTCATGGGTTCTTTTGGTTAAACACCAGTTGCTCATTTCCATTTCAAAATCAAGAGATTTTTAGAAAAGCTGCTCATGTGTGCCTGTGTCCTGGAGCATAGCAGTACCAGATCTGGCTTACAAGAAGTCCGTTTGCAAAGTGAGAGATAGTATAAAGTCAGGTGCCAGGGCCAGGGAATTTCTGTATTTCTAGTCCAGCTGGCTAATTTAGGATGGAATTGAAGGGAATCTAGGCTTGTCATACATCAGAGCCCAAAAGAAAAAGAAATTGAAGAGGGTTTCCGTATTCTCTTGATACTAGCGTGATTTGCTGTTGAGACCTTTTGTCAGGTAATACATTTCCTCGTGTTTAGAAGCAGACATAGCCCTCCGTCCGGAGCTGCCCCTCTTCCCCTCCAGCCACAGCACCTGCCAGAGGAGGCGCCGGGGAGGTGAGCCTGAGGGTGGGCCCGGCCCCCAGGGCCCCAGCTGCCCCATCCACCTGACACTTAGAGGTGTGGGGATTTTCCCTTGCAACTCTGCATGGATAGACTTGGCTCTCCTTCCTTCTTTTTCTCTCCATTTCCATGGCACATGTTCCTATGCAAGGAGAGGACGCGCTTGGGCCACCCTTGTACTTACTTCACTGGAGCTGAGGCGTATATTTTAAATATACTCTCTACCCAGAAACCTGGGGGGTTGGCGTCTATAATTTTGCTTTTTTGTATGTTAATGTATCCTCAAGCTCCTAGATTAATACTTGTCATAGGGGGAGTCTTTTGTCTCAAGGCTTGGACACTTTGACCGTCATGCAGCAGAAGAATCTCTCCCTTTACAAATCTACTCTTTTTTTAAATCATTATTATTATTATGTTCAGTTAGCCACTGTATCATACATAATTAGTTTTTGATGTAGCATTAAGTGATTCATTAGTTAAGTATAACACCCAGTGCTCATCACGGCACATGTCCTCCTTAATGCCCATCACCCTGTTACCCCCTTCTCCCCTCTGAAACCCCCAGATTGTTTCCCGAGGTCCATAGTCTCTCATGGTTCATCTCCCTCTCTGATTTCCCCCCCTTTGGATTTCCCTCCCTTCCCCTATGGTCCTCCGTGCTATTGCTTATGTTCCACATGAGTGAAACCATATGATAATTGTCTTTCTCTGCTTGACTTCACTTAACATAATCCCTTCCAGTTCCATCCATGTCATGCAAATGGTGGGTGTTCATCGTTTCTGATGGCTGAATAAATATTCCATTGTGTATATGTACCACATCTTCTTTATCCATTCATCTGTTAAAGGGCATCTCGGCTCCTTGTGGACATTGCTGCTATGAACTTTGGGGTGCACATGCCCTTTCTTTTCACTACGTCTGTATCTTTGGGGTAAATACCTAGTAGTGCAATTGCTGGGTCATAGGGTAGCTCTATTATTAACATCTTGAGGAACCTCCATACTGTTTTTCAGAGTGGCTGTACCAGCTTGCATTCCCACCAAGAGTGTAAGAGGGTTCCCCTTTCTCCACAAATCTCTTTCAAGTCGTGATTTCAAAATACTCTGTGTTCCTCTTTTTCCCAAAATATGGGAGGTCTCAATTCAAGTTTTGGGTTCTGTTTTGCTTTATTATAAACAGTGACCTCAAAATAGAGTAGCAAGATGTTTCAAGTCCTTCTGTACTTGATCGTTTTTGTCCAGCTGACATTGTCTAACTGACATATGACTTTTCCCCAGTGACTCCAAGATGAGTGAAGGCCCCAAAAGGGCCATTATTGCTTAAGGGGTTTATCCTTTTTTTTTTTTTTAAGATTTTATTTATTTATTTGACAGAAAGAGAGAAAGAGCACAAGCAGGGGGAGCAGCTGAGGGAGAGGGAGAAGCAGGCCGAGCAGGGAGGCCAATGCGGGGCTCGATCCCAGGACCCTGGGACCATGAGCCGAGCTGAAGGCAGACGCTTAACCAACGGAGCCACCAGGCACCCCTGGCGTTTATCCTTACCCCGGTTATTTATCCCAGCTCCAACCTTAGACCGTTTCCCCTAGAGAATCAGAGTGCTTAGGCCCCTGCAGTATTCATACTGCCGGCGCTCCAGCTCTTCGCCTGTGGGGAGGACAGGAGGCCCATCCTTACCCCTCAGGCAGCAGATACGGAACCAGCTAAAACAGCCTCTCAGCTCATGGCTCCGGCTGGTGAGTTCCTCTCGGTAGACTGCTCCATGAAGGAGAAGAGCAAGTTCTCATCTGAGTTCTGGGTTACCCTCAGCCACGGTGGGAGAGGTGACAACTTGAAGGAAACAGTTCTGTTTGAGTCATGTTTCTCTTTGATTGGCTTTGGCTTTATTTTTCTTGGTATCTGAGCATGGGTCACCGTACCAAATCAAATTATTGTTATTTTAAAACTACTAATTTGGATCCAGTCCCTGTTTCAGTTTATTTAGTTTATTTAAAGATTGCATACATTTTAATAAAGGTGGTTGAGAAATTAAAAGGATGAGGAAAGAACTGAGGGAGGAGAAGGCTAGGTATGAGGAAGCAAGTGAAGAGAAGCACACAGTGGCTGCCTGTGAGAACAGTGGCCTGAGACATAAGAGACTTCAGAGTTCGTTGTCTCCTTCAACACAGAAACATGGCGGCAGGAAGAACCCTCAAGGTCCGTCCGCTTACGGGTTACTGACCGGCTCTCTCCCCTGCTGTGTCCATTCCAGGCATGTTTAGACAAGGATGCACAGCGTTCAGGGTGATTACCCCAAACATAGACGAGGAGGCCTCCATGATGGAAGACGTCGGAATGCAGGATGTCCATTTCAACGAGGTGAGCGCCTCGGTTGCCGGGCTCTTCGGTCCGTGGGTATCTCGGGCGCAGCTGTGCTCTGCCAGCACATCACACTGGTTTTCTCTCAGCAGCTGCCGCTACCTGCTTCACTCGGACTAAACTAATGCTCTAGACGGCTGAAACAGAACAGTGATAGCTCTGCCATCCCCCTTTCTAGGAATTCCTCCTTTTCTCTGGAAAGAGATTTTGAGGAGCTAGTTAGGAGCGAGGTGAGGCTAAGAGCTCAAACACATGTGGGAAAAGGTCCAGTATTTTGACCATAAGGCTTTTCATTCTTTCCAGCCATTAATTTCTCCAGCTCATGGGTTTTATTGCTATTTTAATCTTTTATTAGCATCACACTCTAACCAATTGAACTAACCGACCACTCAGACTTTTAAATCAGTGTCCCCCACCTGACCTCTCCCCCGTGTCTGCAGACATGCAGAGCCATGAGAGGCCAGACTGGGCTCAGGGGCTCAGAGCGGCCCAGTTCGTGGCCTCACTTGCGTGCCTCAGCCCAGAGTCTTCTCACCCTTGGTGAGAGGGGAACACCCTGCCCTCCCCCCGCACCCCCCCCCCCCCGCCCAGTAGAGAGCAGAAGGCTCAGCATTAGATCACTATGGCAGTTCCTGCCCCCCTCTTGGCAAAACAGGATCACCTTGCAGCACTTACCTGGAACCAGAAAGCTTTAAAATAAAGCGAGGCAGTGGAACAAACGCCAGGTGTCTGCCTGTGTTCCCTGAGTTTCCTCTTCGGTCACTGTCCGTCAGAAGGGCTTTCCCTGTGTACCTGCCTCCCCTCAGCTCACAGCCGAATGGAACAGTCAAGGGAAGCTTGTCGATCCTGCCTGTCTTTTAAAGAAAAGTAAAATTGTCTGTTCCTTTGTGTGGAGAGAAAGAACAGTGAAAGAAATAAATGTCTTCTGCCTCTGTTGTACTTGTTTTTATGAGGTGAAGCTCCTACAGTTAATATTATTGACTTTTAATCATGCTCTTGCCAGTAAGTAGGGCCACGAACACACATCCTCCCTGACATTAACCAGTCCAAGAATCAGTTCAAAGTGTGGTCCAAGAAGCCTTGGGGTCCCCGAGACCCTTTCAGGAAGTCTTTGAGGTCCCTCCTTTTCCAACCGAATGTGTGTGTGAGGCTGGACTTGCTTTGTATACATCATCCAAAGCAGCATGTTGAACAGATTGAATGCAGAAAGCAGGTATGAGAATGCGGGTTTCTCCTATGATGTCAGACGTTAAAGAGAGTTGCAAAAATGTAAAACAGTGCTACTCTTTTCCCTCATTTTTGGGGGGGAGAAAAATGTTACCTTTTTCATTAAAAAATGTTATTTTTTCATTAACATGTAATAAATTTATTGTCTTAATTAGATTAATAAATCTTTTAGCATTTTCCAGTTGCCATTCCTAATATTATAAATATGGAGAGAGAACACCCATATACATAAAAGTTCTCAGTAATTTTTAAGGCATTCTCAATAATTTTAATTATATATATATATATAAAGGGGTCTTAAGGCACCATAATTTAAGAACCACTGTCATAAATTGTCTGGTCTCAAATGACCTTCTAAATTAAAAAGTAAACATGAGAAAGAAGGATAATATTTTGAGTGCATTTCACATTTAAATATTAAAGTAATTTTAACTATGATAGATGAAGTTTTCTAGGAATCCCAAAGGAAAAAAGCAGTTGATTATTGCATGGTATTGACAGTTCAGCTGTCTCTCTACCTTGAAACACCTGGGCAGATGGTAGTTTTTAATTTTTGCTCTGAAGTGTGAAACCTGTTGCTGAGGCAGTAAGGTTTGCACACTCTTGGCCTTGAACTTCAAGGCGAGTGTGACTGGGTTTTTCTCTGAGAAGACGCTCAGATGTATTGTCTCCTTGCAGAAACCACCCTTGTCCAACCCGGTACCTAGACAGACCTCTGGAGTACAGCATTTTGTTTAGAATTTGATAAGGAAAGCAGTGGTGCCAAGAACAACTAAAGTAAACAGTTCTCAGTAACCTGTCCTGCGGGGATGATAAAATGAAGCTCAGGGGTTTGCTCGTCTGATTAAGTAACAGGCTGGAGTAATCACTGCAGGCTAGAGAATCAGCCGAGGAAATCAAGCTCAGGGTTTATTGAGGAAATTTGTGAATGGCACCCAGCCTGAGTGATAACTAAACATGTGAGAGGGGTAACTTTATCAGTGATTGCCAGAATATGGATTTTCCACCCTGTCATTGAAGCATAAAGTTGGTAAATGTTTAACAAGGTCCATAGTACGCGGTGATCTGTAACGATTAGGATATGACACAGTGGGGTTATAAAGTCCTAAGCAACTCCTGCATGTCAAGATTGAAACTAGCTGGGAGTTGAAAGAAGAACATGTTCCAAAAGTCAGGAAAGCAGAAATTGCCACCTACATTTTTGCTTTGACTATCAGGATGTTTCAAGAAAAAGAGGAAGTTGAACATCTCTCTCCCAGAAAGAGTTTTGGGGAAAGCTGAAAGGAATAGGTGTGTAACACATAGCTTAATAAAAATCATTGCCCTTTTAATCTGCATTATTAGATGTACTTAAATGCCTTGTGCTCTCCTAACATGATTTTCGTGGAGCTGCATAAGAACACACAAGTCTCCTAGCAGCAGACCTCAGATGGGTTTTTATTGATCACAGTTCATCTTCCCTGACTCTGATCTAAAGAGCAGACTGCCTCCCAGCTGCTTTTGATTAGATAAAAAGAAACATCCCATTCCTGTTTACAATTCTGTTACGCAAGTTAGAGCCTGTGCAGATTGAAGAATTCTGAGTCCCCTGTGCGTCAGAACTCCACACAGCCCATGAAGTTTTGAGATTCCTCCCTCAGCATCCCATGTAGAAATAGGCAGCACACTCGGGACATTGAAGAAAGGCTAATAAAGGGACTACTTTGAAAAAGTTTGGACAGGGTGTAGGGAAACCAACAAGTAATATTGCAGTACCCTCTAGGTTAGCAACATCTGGGGTACCCCCTCTCACCCTGTGGGCTAGGGGAGGGGTGAGGGAGAAACTCCACAGGGGGGCCACCTGACAGGTTATAGGGGAGAGCTTGGTCCCATACCCTGACAGGGAGGGACATGTGTGTAGCCACCCCATCCTCACTTTCCGCCTGCCCTCCAGGCTCCTACTGGACCATCCATTGGCTGAACTCAGCCAGGAGCCAGAGGACAGGGAGCACAGCCTGCAGGCCAGCAGTCCTGGTGCATCAACCTCCCAAAGCCCAGAGCTAGGAAGGATGCGCCAAGAGGGACTTTGGAAGGGGAAATAGAAAATACAGTCCATTCTCACCATTTGCCCACTTGCCAAAATTTCTTTATTACCCCCAAATCAATATCCATGTAGGCACTTTTGTGGTCATGCAGGTCATTGCAGTAGTGACCAGTGAACTTTGCCCATGGACTGGTCTAACTGGTCTACCCTTGGCTCATACCAGGACTTACTGGCCCGCTTCATTTTGCAAATATTTACAGAGCTTCCTTAGCACTGAACTAGGTGCTGGAGATAGAAATGTGAGCACAATGTGGTCTCTGCCCTACCACACTATACTGCATGCGGTGCTTTCTTCCCATTGAGGAGAAACACCAAAGCCACGGTCTGTTATAGTTTGAATTGAAGTTGTCTGAGTTCTTTGTGACCTGGAAATTTCTGTATTTACATAGATTGATTCATTCCATAAACGAGCTGTGTTCCATGTGGTAGCTTGGGGTTATATAAGTGATGTGCCTACCTCAGGAAGCATCACCTGGTTGAGTAGTCCTCAAATTTTAGTACGCTTAGTTAGAAATTACTTAGATTCCTGTTACAGATACAGATTTCCAGTCTTCCCACTCTGCCAGTCCCCAGATTCAGTTGGTTGAGTGTGGTACCTGGGAATCTGTATTTTAAGCATCACAAGTGATTATTTTGCTGCAAAGGGTTTTCAACTCTATCTTGAGAAAAAATAATACGGTGGACATGTGAATTAAGCCATAAAGTATGCCATTGCCCAAGCCTGGTCACACATTTATGTTATTTTTTTTTTAATTCTATTTATTTATTTCTCAGAGAGAGGGAGAGAGAGCACAAGCGGGGAGGAGAGGGAGAAGCAGGCTTCCCACGGAACGGGGAGCCCGATGTGGGGCTCGATCCCAGGACTCTGGGATCATGACCTGAGCCGAAGACAGATGCTTAACTGACTGAGCCACCCAGGCATCCCCGTTTACATTATTTCTAAATGGCAGATAATAGGGACAACATCTAGCTTCATAAGTAAGGTTAGATTAATCAATGCTAGATGGAAAAGTTAGCATTTAAATAAAAATTTTCAAATACCCTGTTTTTGTGCATACACATACACGCCCATATACGACATTAGTGTGCTATTCCCACAGACAGGTGCCCAGTGAGCTCAGTCACATCTCTGGGGCACACTGAAGACTGGAACTGGCTAATTTTTCAACAGTTGTCTCAATTGCTCATGAGGTTGGGGCACTGAGATCTTTTTAAGATCAGTCTGATAGCATAAAGTGTGAGCTTTCCAGATGCATAAAGTTCATCGAGGGTTTTTTTTTCCAACCAGTAATTACTTATTGTTCTTTGCATGTATTGGCAATTTAGAAAATGTATCTTGGCATTTAAATTTTAAGCAAGGTGATAAAACCATCAAGCTTTCTGTATAACCACCATTCAAGGTTATCACTATGACCATTGTCTGGATTAGCTCTGATTTTCAGGTGCAGTGATTGCTGGGAATTCTAAGTAAATTAATACACGGAATTTCTGCTGAGAATATCATTCATATATGCCCCAGTGTTTAGTTACTATGACGTCATAGTTCCTATGACTCTCTAATTTTGTGTTGACATATGGTCTCTCAAACTGAACTGTGATTACTGGTTCTTTCTTTTTTTTCTTTTACTTGTTATTTCTGTTCAAAGAATTATTACTTGATGCACCAGCTCTAAATGTCTAGGTATATATAGAGTTGACATTAGCCTGAATAATTTACCTTACTAAATTAAACTTTGGTGTTCAGAATCCATACTCTCCACTTTTATGAGAGGGCTCTTTTCTTATAGAAGCTATTTTTAGTTTGTTTGTTTTTTTTTAAGATTTATGTATTTGAGAGAGAGAGAGAGAGTGTGGAGGAGGGGCAGAGGGAGAGACTCTTCAAGCAGACTCCCTGCTGAGCATAGAGCCTGACGTGGGACTCTATCCCACGATCCATGAGATCATGACCTGAGCCGAAACCAAGAGTCAGACACTTAACTGACTGAGCCACCCAGGCGCCCCTTAGTTTGTTTTTGAGTAAAATCTATACAGACATTGCTTTTTGTAGTATATATTATCATTTCTTCATAATAATAACTGATATCAGACTGATAAACTATAGATCTGCCTCCTGAATCAGAAAAAAAGATAAAATAATGTCCAGTAGCATATAAAAGTTGATGATGTGTTATTTCCTAATTCCTGATTGCCATCAAATTGTGATACTTACTTCAATTATTTACTAAGCTCTGTTGGCTTTATCAAATGTTCTCATTTTCCAACCATTCTGGAGGAGTTTCCCTGGTCGAAGTCCATCTTTCTGAACCAAATATGACAGATTTTTCCATAATTAACTCAGTTGCCTATAGCATTGATATGCTACTTGAATTCAGGTTTCATTGTTATTAAACTTTTCACGTGTTTCTGGTTTGACTGAACAAGAGTAAGAATAGTATTCAAATCTTAGACTGCCAATTTGGGGCATTTGGCCCATAAATTCTATTTAATATATATTTATTCAGTGTCTAAATCTAGGGCCATTTAAAATATACCTGAAAGGCTGCTGTAAGGATACCTTACATGAATAGACAGAAGATCATTTCAAAATCAAGTAACATCTTCCTTATTGAATACATCATTGTGGTAGTTGACGTATGCCTATATGTATTTTCATATCTCAAAGTTATCTGCATTTAACTAATTTATTTTTGACATAAGAGTATAGCTCTTTAGTGTGTGTAAATCCTTTCCACACCACCACCCCATCCCAGCCTCTTCTCTTGCCACTTGCTGATTCAGATTTTATACTCTGAATAACCCCTCAGACTACTTGTAAATTCCTTACCCATCATGCTGCCCTCTGCCCCTGAATCTTTTGCCCCTGCTCGTCCCTCTCCCTGGAATGTCTCCCCTCTCTTCCTTTCTACTGCCACCTTTCACCTTCGCCTTGCTAACTCCTGATCATTTTTAAGACTCAGTCACCACTTTCTAGAACACTGTGTGTCTCTCCTTTCCCACATCACTAGGTGGATGCCGTTCCTGTCTGCATCCCTGATTGCCTGCGTGTTTCTTTATCAGCACTTACCAGCATTTTTTGTAATCTCTGTATGGATCAGTCTTCATACTGGACTCTTTGAGAGCAGGAAGTGCTTTATTCTCTGGTCATTGGCCTCTCCAGTACTCACCCAGAGACACACTGACTACTGTTAAATAAATAAACCCCTACGGCTCTCATTTCAGAGCATCTGCCCTTGTGACTTGCAGTTTGGGCACGTATTTGAAATCACTGTTTTCCTCATCCTCGGTATCTTAACATGTACCTCACGTCTTACAGTTGGTGGTCATGAGCCTCTAGTACATGAGTTCTAGTTGCTCTGAAGGATAACCTGTGTGTGTCTTTGAAGGCCTCCTGCTCAAAACAAATTTCATTTATGTGACATAGCCTAATAAACAACCTGCCTTCCACATTTATAGAAATAGAACCATTTTTATAAATTACAGAAACTTAATTTTATTTATATAAATTTGCCTTATAACCCCAATGTCAAACACAGTGCCTTGCACATAGTAGATGCTGGGTAAAATGTGTGAATGAATGAAGGAAAGAGTCAGGTTAACAATGTGGTTGTGACTACGCCTAGTTATAACTTTTATAATTCTTTGAGAAGAATTTTCAACTTTCTGTGAGATTACATTAAAACGACTCTAGATGTTTATTGTGCTATAACTGCTACAACATGAAATTAAGAATCTGTAGGTCTCTTTGGTCCCGTCCACAAACAGGGTATCATCATTGTGTATTCACCCCTGTTGTGTGGATTATCCTATACTAGTGGAACCAATTATAATTTTTTAAAGAAAGTTTACATTTCTCTTTGAACAAAGCCCAATATTGAGAAAAGGGGCCAAATGAGTAGTCTGTAAGTTAAGCCTAAGGATAGTTTTAAAATGGGTAAAGTTCCATTTGACTTACCTTATCAGAAGAATGCTTTGGGTGTACCTTTTCTCATCCCTGATGGGGAATTGAGCCTTCCAGAATTCCACCTCTGCCTGTAGTCCCTCAGCACCATTGAGAAGGAAGATGCTCAAAAACTACCCAGTAGCAACGTCTTTGACCTAAGGTGCGCAAGGAATGCCAGGCTTTGATAAAAGGACTGTTAACTCACTTCCCGACAGCAAAGGGCAGCTATGAATAATATTGTTATATTACTAAGAAAAATGCAGACTAATTCATTCCTCCAAGAAATTCCTAACCACCAAATATGTGGGTGGCACTATGGGATATTACATAGCCCAGTGGAAGTAAGATACCAGTTTTTAAAAATCACTACAAAGTAGAAAGCGAAGATTGAAACAGGAGAGATTTATTTAATTGGCCTGTGAATTTAACCACACAGCATTTATAGTTTTCAGAGCATTTTGATGGGTAAAATTTTATTTGATCCTCACGACCACCAAATTAGGTTAGACCTTTATTATATCCCCAGTTTTACTAATATGGAAAGGTAAATATATTGATACTGACATTATACAGGTTTTATTTGTATGCTTTTATCTAGCTTTTTATCATCAGAGGAGTGTGAGAATTTGTCATGCTCAGCCTGGGCAAATTCTCTCATTGGAAAAGATTTGAGACAAAACTTAAAAAGATGTATGTCTTTATAATACAAATGCACAAGAAGAGATGGTATTAGAGCCTTTCCTGATTTCTTCTTTGTCTATAGCTGTTATAGTAGTTACTATGTAATGTTTAGTGTTTGCACTTAAAAGACCTGCAATAAAAGTGTGAGACAACTGGTATACCTCTTTATAAGCATTGGCTCAGAGTTTAGTTACACTGATGACAGTTTTATGATTTGTATGTGGTAAACATGATATAAAAGTTAAATGCCTTGCTTTAAAGATGGTTTTTTTAAAGTCAGTATTTTCTGACAAATTGATTGACAACTGCTTTAGAAATGTTTATCTTTGGGGCGCCTAGGTGGCTCAGTCGATTAAGCGTCTGACTCTTGATCTCACCTCAGGTCTTGATCTCAGGGTCATGAGTTCAAGCTCCGCATTGGGCTCCACACTGGGTGTGTAGCCTGCTTAAAAATATATGTATATTTATTTTCTTTGGATCTATAAACTGTAAGCATTAGGCCTGTAATGAAACATTAGGTTAGGAATGAAAAACAAAGGTCCTGTCCTTCATTTACAGTATAATAGAGGATACAAACATGTTTAAAGGCAGCTAGCCTTAAAAGATACATTAGTGGATTTAATCTAACAAAATATAAACAAGAAAAATAAACCATGACCAAGTGGAGTTTACCCTGGGAATGCACTGTTGGTTCAACATTAGAAAACTAATTAATATAATTCACTATATTATTAAAATTGATTTACAGATTCAGAGAGTTCTGATCAAAGTCCCTTCTGGAGTTTTGGTAGAAATGGACAAAATGAATTCTAAAATTTATATGGAAAAGCAAAGGAACTAGACTAGCCAAAACAGTTTTGAAAAAGTTTGAAGAGTCACGCTATCTGACTTTTAAGGTTATTATAAAGCATTGGTTATCAGTTGGGGTAATTTTGCCCCCATCTCCCAGGGAACTTTTGGTAATGTCTGGAAATGGTTTTTTAATGTCACAATTTGGGGAAAGGGGGAAGGGAGAAGGTACCGCTCCTGGCATCTAGTCGTAGAGGCTAAGGATGCTGCGAAACATTCTATAGGGCACAGGACAGACTCCAGAACAAAGAGTTGTGTGACTCGACATATCATTAGTGTCACTGTGGAGACATCCTTCTATAGAACTGGAGTAGTAATCCAAACAGGGTGGTATTGGCACAAGGTTAGACATCTCTTATCGATAGAACAAAATAGAGAAGCCAGAAATAGACCCACACACATATGGTTCAGTTGAGTTTTTTCCCAGTCATTCAGATAATATAATTTATTTTCTTTGCTTTAGTAGAGCACATAGTATATTTGATACTTAGAGAAGATCATTTTTTTTAACACTTCCCTTGTCTTTTTTTCTTTCTTAAATTTAACTAACACATAGTATATTATTAGTTTCAGAGGTAGAGTTCAGTGACTCAGTGATAATCAATCTTATATAATACCCAGTGCTCATTACATCACATGCCCTCCTTAATGTCCATCACCGTTACCCCATCTCCCCACCCCACCCCCCAGCAACCCTCCTATGATTAATCATAGGTTCAGTTGATTTTTGACAAGGATTCAGAGGCAGTTCAGTGGAGAAAGGATAGTCTTCATCAAATGGTATTGGAACAATTAGACATTCATATTAAAAAAATGACCCATACTTTACACTATATTCAGAAATTACTCCATGGATCATAGACTTAAATGTAAAACTAAAACTTCTGGAAGAAAACATAAGGAAAAAATCTTTGTGGACTTGTGTTAAAGATTTTTTTCAATATATAAATCACAATCCAGAAAATAAAAACTTGATAAATTAAACTTCATCAGAATTAAAAACTTCTCCTCTTCAAAAGACACTGTTAAGAAAATCCAGACACAAACCTCAGATTGGGAGAAAATTAAAAACCACGTGTCTGGTAAAGGATTTTTATTCAACATACGTAAAGAACTCTCAAAACTCAATAAAAAACCCAGTAGAAAAATGAGCCAACAATTTGAATAGACACTTCGCCAAAGCTATAGAGATGACAAAGAAGCACACGAAAATTTGCTCAGTGGCATTAATGAAACCCCACTCAAATAGGCTTAAACAATAAAGGTTGAGTAAATTGGCTTCAATTAGGAAATTCCAGAAAGATTGACAACAATCAATGTGAATGTTTGACAGTTATCCATGATACAGTTGCTTTGGGAAAGAGGGGGAGCTTTCCACTCTGTTACTAAGGCACATGGGCCCCTGCCTGGCTCTCAGGATGTCAGCCCCAGTCAGGTTCCTTGCTGCCTGTCATGTGTGGGCCGATGAGAACACTTCTGTCCCAGCCTTCCAGGACAGGGTCCTAAAATTCACCCTGATTGGCCCATTTAGGTCACATGTCCACAGATGATGAAACAATGACTGTGGCCAGGAAATAGATTTATGCTGATTAGTTTACCCCTGAGCCACATGCCCCAACCCCTGAGTCATGAAAAGTGTTAGCTCCTCCAGAGTCCAAGAACTTTAATAGAGGCTGGGTGACTACCCAAACTGCAGTAGATAGAAACTTACAAGGATAGGAGGAAAGGTTGTTGGTGAGGCAGGCATCATGCCTACCATGTACCATCACTAAATTGCTCTGAGATGCTTAATTTGGGTTGAAGTCACACTTAGTAATTTCATGTCTCAACATTGTCATTGTTTCTCAGAAAGGAAAAAAAAAATATTTCCTTTTTTTTTTTTTCAAAGATTTGTTTATTTACCTTAGAGCAGGGAGGAAGGGGAGAGGGAGAAAGAATCTTAAGCAGGCTCCCCGCCGAGCACAGAGCCCAACGGAGGGCTCGATTCCACGACCCTGAGATCATGATCCAAGCCAAAATCAAGAGTCAGACCCCAACCGACTGAGCCACCCAGATGCCCCAGGAAAAAAAATTTTTCTAAATTATAGTTACAAAAATAGAACTAAACACCAATTGAGAGCCTGTGTGAAGCTATCAGTGTCCATTTTTTCCTCATGGTATATAACTATTACACAGGCATACAGTGTGACCCTTCATTTCTGCTTGTAAATGATTGAAAAATGGCTAATTAAAAAAGAACATAGTGATGAGCTATTTACTACAAGTGTGGAAGTTAGTGTTTAGAAATAATGTATTTTGACATTTTCCTCCTAACCATCCTAATTGGTTAAGCATTCTGCAAAGAATACAATGTCATGTTTCCTGTAACACTCTTTTCTGACTGATGGCCTTCTTTTTTGATCAGGATGTGCTCATGGAGCTTCTAGAGCAGTGTGCAGATGGACTCTGGAAGGCTGAACGCTATGAGCTAATCGCTGACATCTATAAACTAATCATCCCCATTTACGAGAAACGGAGAGATTTTGAGGTATCAGAGTGGTTTGTTTTTTCCTGTTTGAGAGGACAGTGGGGTGACACATGCACTCAAACCTTCTTACATGCAAAGAGAGCAAGCAGGCCGTGATCAGAGATGACCTGTGCTCTCTGACCCTCCGTGTGATGCTGGAGGTCACCACCTGCAGAGCATTATACGTGGCCCACATGGGCCCCACCTCTATACAGATCCCAAATTTCAAAAAACAAGGATGGGTAATTGTGCCACTCCATTTTTGAAAGGTTACCAAGAACAGAGTTTTATAATCACCGGGTGCCTTCTTCCTCAGAGCTCCTCCTTGCTCCATCCGCATGGAAGGCCATTGTCCCTGCCAACCTCCCTGGGGAGGCTGTCCAGCTTCTTGTAGCATATCAGAGAAGTAGGAAAAGCAGAGACTAAAAACGTCATCATAGGACTTTACCATCTGTGACATTTCATGTTTACACTTGAAAACAGAAGGTGCTTACTGCCATGTGGAGATTTGATGGATCCTCAATATGCAAAATTGCTCTTTGGGTAGAAAATACTATAATTGAAAAATGGTCATTACCAGTTGTGCAGTGGAGACAGTCTTGATTTTGCGTGTGTGTGTGCGTTTTGTTACTCAAGTCCAAGAAATTTTTACCTCTGTGGTCTCATTTAATTGTTTTAAAACTGATTCTCCTAGTTGCAAGTGGGAAGAAATGGGTTTTGTTCTGCTTTTCAGAGGCTGGCTCATCTGTATGATACACTGCACCGGGCCTACAGCAAAGTGACTGAGGTCATGCACTCAGGCCGCAGGCTCCTGGGGACATACTTCCGAGTGGCCTTCTTTGGACAGGTGAGCCTCCTCTCTGTTCTGTAGGCCCTCCTAAGTCCTTGTTTCTGTTTTTGTTATTTTTAAATCTATAAATTTGTATTTTGTAAATTTTGTATTTTCTATAAATGCTAATTTGATGAATTTGTCATATTTAGTATGATTCTTATCTTCCTCGGCAGTAAACTTTCTGCTTTTTTTTCTTTCTTCCTGTCTTTTCTTTATTACTTTCTTAAGGCAGCGGTAAGTTCTCCCTCCATAAGACATTTTTAGCACCACTTTTGGTACCTCAGTGTGGTTCGCAAGTTTCCTTTTCCAGTCTGTATGTATATCTGTCCAGTCATTACAAACTCAAAAAAAAAAAAAAATTTAACATTTTATTCCATTTACAGAAATAAATCACCTGTTTCCTTACACTTCTATACTGCATGTTTTAAAACCAAAATTAAGACTTTCTGGTTTCCTTTGTTCCCTGTGCATCTCTATCTTTTGTAGTATAATATCTCCACAAGTATATTTACCATTGTCATAGTTCAGAAACCCTGTAGAAAAGGGTTCATTTAAATTTAACTGAAAGTTTAACCTCCAAGTCTCTAACATGATTAAATGGTATTAAATTATAATCCATTTATTTAGGGTGTGTTGTTTTCTATGAGCATTATATAACCTTCAATTTATCCTGTTATTGTCTTTTATAACTTTATAGCAATACCAGTTTACAGACAGTGAAACAGATGTGGAGGTAATTATAGTAAATGCTTAAAAAGCAAGTAATGTAGTGAAATCACTGCATCTAAACTCCTAGTTTGATGTGGGTGTTGTCTCATGTTAGCCTGCATTTTTTTTTTAATATACTGTGTTTTTTGCACCATTTTTATTTTAGATGAGAAACTTTATTTTCATTTATTTCAAGTATTAACCCCAATCTGGACTTTAAAATGTTCAACCTTTTTCACTTCCCATGCAATTCTAAGCCTTGTTCTATTCAGACATGATTGGTGCTAAATCACATGCTAACCGGTGATAGTGAAAATATTTTCTGCTATTATCCTCCAGCCCTTTCATATTTTTCTCATAAGTAGAGCAAAATGGAATTTATGCAAACCTCGGATAACTTTTGCCGAACCTGCTCCAGACTGGAATGTTTCTGTTTATGCCGTAAAGTCCTGTGTCAATGGGGGAGGCCTGTGAGGGGGGTTGTGTGCGTTTCCGAGGCCTGCCCAGAGCAGGCTGCCGAATCATTCATAGTGAGCTCTGCTGCTTGGGAATGTGAAACAGGCTTGAATCCCATCATGCGATCCCGAGAGAAGTCTTGAGTCTCCAGTCCTCCATTTCACTCAACACTTAATGACAGCGTTCTTGAATGAGTCTGCAGTTTTGTGTTTTCCTTTATCTTTGCACCCCAACTTCACATTATTTTCCTTCCACTTCAGAAAGCCTGTTTAAGTCGGATTTTATTTTAGAATCACCCTCCCTACCCCACCCCGCCTTTTTTTTTTTTTTTTTTTTTTTTAAACCTTATAACACAAGAATCCTTCCTGGGTGGTAAGCCTGGGGCTTATAGTTGGGAATAGCTCTAATTGTGCTTTATGTCACAGGGGTTCTTTGAAGATGAAGATGGAAAAGAGTATATTTACAAAGAACCCAAACTCACACCTCTGTCAGAAATTTCCCAGAGACTTCTTAAACTTTACTCAGATAAATTTGGTTCTGAAAATGTCAAAATGATACAGGATTCTGGCAAGGTATGACTATGTTTGGAAATATAGCAATATAATACTGTATTGATTGATTATGTGTGGCTGGTTATATATTCATAAATGCGTATACAGGGAAAAAAAAACAGGAAAAATTAAGAATGGTTGGCCTTGAGTAGCAAGTGTAATTTTTTTCTTCTTGACACCTTTCTGTGATTTCCGATGCCCTTCATTAAGTAAAGATTTCATAATTTTAAAAAGCCTGGGTGGCTCAGACGGGGTTAAGCATCTGCCTTTGGCTCAGGTTATAATCCTAGGGTCCTGGGTTCAAGTTTTGCATTGGGCTCCTTGCTCGGTGGGGAGCCTGCTTCTCCCTCTACCTGCCACTCCCCCTGCTTGTGATCTCTCTCTCTCTGACAAATAAATAAAGAAAATCTTTTTTAAAAAAAGACATTATTTTACAGAGTAACGTCTGAAAGGATATACCATTTTCACTGTGATGTTGGACAGATGGGACAGGCTGACAGACCAAGGAAGGAACTAACTAGCCAGCACATTTGTAGGAATGAGATCTACTTTCTGTTTAGAGAGGCTGCCCTCTGCTGTATTGCTCTTATGAAGACCTTTTCTGAAACTACACATTTCTCCTGTATATTTATGTGTTCCACTGTCTTCAGGGTATCTCCAGGAATTTGGGCATCCCTTTGCTTCCTGAAATTCAGGCCGAGATAGAGCTCCTGTTTTTTGCATTAAAAATGTCCTCCTGCTAACTAAAAAGCCAAACAAGTGAATAAACAAACAAAAAGCAGAATTAGACCTATAAATAGAGAATAAACTGGATGGTTGCCAAAAGGGAAGAGGGTGGAGGGATGGACAAAATGGCTGAAGTTAAGTAGATGTGGGCTTCCAGTTAGAGGCACAGCATAAGGCATATGATACTGAAATGATCGTGTGATGGTGTCGTATGGGGACAGATGGTAGCTGATTTGTGGTGAGCATGGCATACTATATAGAGATGTTGAATCACTACATTGTACACCTGAAACTAATGTAATACTGTTTGTCAATTATACTTCAATTTAAAAATAAAAAAAACTGGGGCTCCTGGGTAGCTCAGTCGGTTAGGCATCTGACTCTTGGTTTTGGTTTAGGTCATGATAGCATGAGTCATGGGATCGAGCCCTGTGTGGGGCTTGGCGCTCAGTGGGGAGTCAGCTTGAAGATTTTTCTCCCCCTGCCCCTCCCCCTGGCTCACACGTGCACACACACACACACATACTCTCTCTAAAATAAATAAATCTTTTAAAAAAATAATGTAAATAAATAAATATTAAATATTAAGCAAACAAAAATGTCCTCCTGCTCAATTTCCAGCAGTGATAAGCTCTACGTCCTTCTAAGTTCACCCTTTTAAAGAATCCCTAGTTCATTTTCCATTCTGAGCCCTGCTTTGGAATCCCTAGTCTCTGAAATTTGTTTCCTTGAGGCCCTTTTTTTCTCCAGGGAAGAGTCTTCCAGTTTCCTGCCCAAGTGGTAGAGAGGGGACAAGGAAGCAGGTAATTCTGGAATCTGGATGCAGGACATGAGCAAGGATTGAAGGTCCCACGTTCGGCCTGCAAGCTTTGACCTGCTCACCCTGTGTTCTGCTCTGTACCTTTGCCCCTGCTTTCTGCTGAGACTGGTAAACCCATTTAGACCTTTTCCAGACCAGTTTCTCCAAGGAGCAACCTCTTCTGTCTTGTGGGGCGGAGACTAGGGAAGGGAACCTGGAGTTTGGCCACTCCAAATAGACTTTGGCCACTCACTCTGGTTTCCACCCTACACCTCTCCCAGTCACCCTAATCCTGTTCTAGCCCTCTGTGGACATCAGTCCATTCAGGCTGCTGTAACAAACACCAGAGATTGGGCAGCTTATAAACAACAGAAATTCCTCATAGTCGCAGCAGTTGGGAAATCCCAGATAAGGCGCCAGCAGATTCTGTGCATGGTGAGGTCTTCCTGGTTCACAGACGACCGTCTCCTCGCTGTGTCCTCACATGTGGATGGGGTGAGGGAGCTCTGTGGGGCCCTTCTTATAAGGGCATGAATCCCATTCATGGGGGGCTTCACCCTCATGACCTAATCACCTCCTACCTGTCAGTACCATCACATTGGAGGTTAAGATTTCACCCTGAGAATTTGGGGGGGACAGATGTTCAGTCCATAGCAGCAGGCTTCTGAGAAGTGCTCTGACTCACTGGTGACTCCTCTCTGTGGGAACTTAGACTAGAACTTCTATTGTCACTGGGTGCTGTTTTCCTCAGAACTCTTCCTTGTCCTCCCTGCATGGGAAAACAGTGTCTCTGCCAAGTTGGGTAGCACACCTCCATTCAAGCGCCTTCTAGAAATTCAGTAAACACTCTCACCCACTGCTGTCTTCTCTCCTCTTTCCTTGGTCCTCACAGGTTAATTCTGTACTGCATTTTAACAGAGTTGCACAAAGGAAAAGAGATAAACACACACTGTTGGTCTGTTTTTAACCAGAAACCTCAACATGACCTTATGAAGACCTCCTTTTTTCTTAGACCAAACTACTCACATCCGATTGGCTGCTTTTCTCTGAAACTGGAACGTTTGTCCGGGTCAAGTTGTGGCTTTAACATCATAACTTCTTCTCGACGCTCTCGTGTGTTCTTCTGCCCCCAAACACCTGTCCTCTGCTCCTCCTACTGATATGTACATACAACTTCGGAAATGAAGACTAGGGAAATACCCCTGAAGAGATAGGCAAGCACGTGCATTTGTACTGCTTTTAAATTGTTTCTCCTAAGGAGAGTCACATTTCATAGGTTTGAGGACAGTTATAGTGATTGGCCAGATGGCTGTTTCTAAAATAGAAGTAATAACTCATGACATTTTGTATTTTCTTAAATTCCAAAGTCTTAGGCACATTCGCATTTATTTTTCATTTTTCTTCACATACAGCCCTGGTGAGAGGACAGTGGTGCCTGATAACTTGAGACCAGCTAAACCTTCTTGGCCTCATTTGTTTGCTGGCCCCAGTTCCAGAATATTCTCCAAATTCTCTGCAGTCATTTCTGTCAGACCTCCTTTTATTGCTCTACAAGCTTAAATAGAATTCATTTGTGCAAAATTGACTTGTCTCCCTAATAAATTAGCTGTTGTGCTTGTATGGGAAATGCCTGTGTTTCATGTTCTGGTACATCACAGATGTTAGCAATGCAGTTCTAAAAGCATTTATGTGCTGAGTCAATCAGGAGCTAAACTTCCGGTTAGATGAGTCTTAGTTAGTCTGTATCTGTATTAAATTAATTCATCCACATCTGTTTACATCTAATCTCTCTACAGATTAATAATAAGTTGAGGTTCTAGGTGTTAAACATTATTACTAAAATAAACACTTTTCCCTCTAAGCCAAATATGTAAAAATACAGTTCAGGAGCCAGCAGAAAAATCCACACAGGGAGTTATTCAGCAAGAAAACTATTTTTAAAAAAAATTCAATGTCACGAAAAAAAGGTGGAGAATTCTAGATTACATATGATCATTGATTAGATTAGATTCTGGTTCAAACACAGATAGCCACATTTGAGAAACTTTAATGGACTGTGTACTGAGTGATAATTACAGAATTAAGTTAATTTTATTAAGTATAATGCATTATGATTACGAAGGAGAATGTCCTCACGCTTGGGAGACGCTGGCTGAACTGGCATGATGGATACCACTTTGAAATGGTTCAGCTTAAAAAAAATGTCTATATGTATATGTCTAAGCATCCATCCACATATGTGTATATGCATGTGTGTATTTGAAACAGAGCATTAGTAATTGTTCTAAGTGGTGAGTATGTGACTGTTGTACTATTTCAACTTTTCTAAATTTTTCCAAATCTTTTATTTCTTTATTTTAAAAGATTTTATTTATGTATTTATTTGAGAGAGTGCATGTGCACGTGCGAGTGCGGGGAGGGGCAGAGGGAGAGGGACAAGCAGACTCCCTGCTGAGTAGTATGGAGTGGAGCTGACTGAGGGATGGGGTGGGGGGAAGGGTGGCGGGAGGGTTCAGTCCCACAACCCTGAGGTCATGACCTGAGCCAGAATCAAGCGTCAGACGCTTCACCGACTGAGCCACCCAGGTGCCCCTCCAAATCCTTTATTAATAAAAAGTGGGAAGACAAGCTTAGGGATGCTTGGAAAGAGTCCTTCACATAACACCAATCTCCTATTTTGTTTATTCATTTAAAGGTCAACCCTAAGGATCTGGATTCCAAGTATGCATACATCCAGGTGACTCATGTGGTTCCATTCTTTGATGAGAAAGAATTGCAAGAAAGGAAGACGGAGTTTGAGAGGTCCCATAACATTCGCCGCTTCATGTTTGAGATGCCCTTCACTCAGACTGGGAAGAGGCAGGGCGGGGTTGAGGAGCAGTGCAAACGGCGCACCATACTGACAGGTACAGTTTCCCTGGCTTCTTCCTTGAAGAATCACGTCCAGACAGACATTAGCCTGGACACCAAGATAAAGAGCTCTCCACAAGGGATCCAGAAACTTCTAGAGTGAAAGGCCCTTCAAGCTTCGTTAACTTTCCTCACATGCCCATTTCAGTTTAACATTTATCTAATGCTTACTTTGGAATACTCCTGACATTTTTCTACTTATCTGTTAGCACTTCCTTCTTCTACTAGACCATAAGTTCATATCCAAAGTCAAGTCCCTGACCCTTTTTAGAATCTGATGAAAATAGTGGGCCCTTATCTCCTCAGAGTGCATGTGCACACGATTTCAGGTGATTTACAGGCTCCTTCTGAAATCCATGTGGACCCCTCTCTAGGCCTCTCTAGGCCCAGGGCCCTAAGAGCCCCTGCACACAGTTCCATGTCTCCTTCACAGGAAGGGACCCCTTATATATTTTTATCACACAGGTCCCAGCATGAACTTGCTCGGGGATTGTAGGCTGAGTGAATAAACGGTATATGAGGCTGGAGTCCTTCCACCTCATCTCTTCAAAGTGGCTGGCCAACCTCAGTTTGAATACCTCCACTGCAAGGAAGCTCTCTACACTCAGAGGCCGTCCATTAGGCTGTGACTGAGTTTTAATAGATTCTTTGACACTGTAACCATCGATAACCCATTTTCAGAAATGTGTTTCGCATCATTTCCCAGTTCCTGACAGTGTAGAGTCATCTTGGGAGTCATTTTTACCTTCTTTGGGGGAGCTTGATCATCTGCTCTTAGGTCAGAGTCAGTAGCATGACTGGGATAACCCAAAAGAGAACACTTTCTTGACTTAAAAAAAAAAAATCAGTGAGGAGACCTGCTCAAAAAGCCAGGTGTGTCTACATCCACTGTTTCAAAGAGTGACCATTCGGCACCAGGAAGGTGCCCATTGCTTGTCCTGAAGTCGATGTTGCTGGGTGTTCTGCCTGGCCACTAATATGGAACCCTATAATGACGAGTGGAAGGAACACCGTTAAGATGCCGCATTTCACATGGGGCTCCACTCTCACCACTGAATTGGACACTTCAGTGGGTGAATTTGTATCTCAGTAAAACTATTACCCAAGACTATGACTTATGTAAAATAGCTCAGAACAGCATATCACAGAGAATTTTTTACCCTTCCTAGGAAGGAACTGAGATAAAAGTTAAAATAAAAAATAAAAAGCCTGCATTCTTAAAGGGCCCCTACTCCTGCTTTTAGAGTAAAGATAACACGTAAAACACAAAGAGTATTGTCTTTGACAGTGGTATCCCCTCCCTAGATGTGAGTGAGTTGTTTTTCTAATGGACACAGTAGCAAATTCTTATTATTAAACAAGACAACTCCATTTCTAGGTGGAGTCACTTCACTAGCTTAGGATATGTATCTCTCTAGCTGTCATGACTTTAAATCAGTGCTTATCACACTGATCCTGGACCTGCAGCATCAGCATCAGCATCACCTCGGAACTTAGCAGAAACGCAAATCCTTGGGCCCACCCAGCCCTCCTGAATCAGAAACTCTGGGTTTGGGGCTTGTGATGAACAAGCCCCTGGGTGATTCTGGTGCTTCTTCAGTTTGAGCGTTGCCACTTCAAATAAACCAAGTTCACTGATAAGTCAGAGTCAGCATTTTTTATTAGGATGAGTCCGCTCAGGTAGCATTACTGATCCATAAACAGTTATTACCATAGGGTGTTTTCTGGCCAGATTCTCTTCAAGGTTCCGGTTTACCATTTGGTCACAGAAATATTTTTGATTAGCTAAACAAGAGCCAAGCTCCCTGCCTGCCGGAAAAGAAGAGACAGAGAGTATCACCACTGCAGAGAGAGGTGAATAGCCCCCCAAGTCATTGGCTTGGCTATGAGGATGAGAACCTGTGGGCGGAATAGAGCCTGGGCCTAGGTCCTGCAGAGCTGGGCCAGTACTCAACTGTGTGATCTTGGGCAAGTCACTTACCCTCGCCCTATGCCTTACTTTCCTCATCTATAAAATGAGGGTTACACTATCCTAATCTTGTGTTAAAGAGCTTTGTAAGTTATACCCAGGAGGGGAAAGAATGTACTTTATTTTGCTGGATTATGCTGGATCTTATCCACCATTGAGCCCCTTGCCTTTTGAGGCTGCTTACGACCCAGAGGAGATTACAGTACAACAAAACACCAAAAAAAAAAAAAAAAAAAGTACAGTTTTTACCCTGAACGATCCCAAAATATCAAAAGCATAGTTTTTGGGTAGTATAAAGATTTAGAGAACAGGTCGAAAAATGCTACTAAAAACACATAAGCTAGGGCCGCCTGGGTGGCTCAGTCAGTCAGGTGTTCAGCTCTTGATTTCGGCTCAGGTCATGATCTCAGGGTCATGAGATAGAGTTCACCAGGATCCACGCTCAGTGGGGAGTCTGCTTGGGATTCTCCCTGCCCCTCTCCCCCCGACGTGTGTGAGCTCTAAATACATAAATAAATTTTTAAAATAAATAAATAAATAAAATCTTTAAAAGCACATAAGCTCTCTATCAGCCTTCAGTTAAAGATACACAGACCAGGATATTCTGAAGACTTTGAACTTGAGAGTTTTCCCTTATGTTATTAATCCTTTAGGTTCTTCCATTGCTTTGCTTCAAACCAGACCTTTGACCATCCAAGTTGTGGGGAAGCCCTGGCTCTCCCTGCCCTCGGAACCCAGCCAAGGCTCACTTCCCTGGATAGGTCAGTCAGTACGCTGCAGTTGTGGGATCATTTGGAAAACCTGGTGATCACCCTGCAGGCCCCTTGCTGACCCCCTCCTCTCCTCCTGTTGTAGAACTCCTGCTATAGAGAGGTTCTTCCCAGTCACTATTCCAGAGTCTTCCAAATCCTGTCAAGTCTCCCACTAGGGGCAGAAATATTCTCCAGCTCTTCACGTTCTGTTCAGGCTCACCAGACTGTACAGGCACCCACACTTCTCAGCCACCTCTCCTCATCTGGAAGGGCTGCCCAGCATAAGGGCCGGCCATTTTTTTAGTAACTTGATAACTCGCTCAATCAAGTCATCTAATTCTCTACCTTCCAGGCCACTTTGCTCTTTCATTTAGCCACTTGGGCAGTAACGCATTCATTAATTCAACAAAATGGTTGGAGCATTTGCAGTGTTTCAACCTGGCATAGTAACAAAACAGAGATCTCCGCAGTTTACCTTCCAGCAGAAGGAGACAGACGATAAGCAGTAAACATAATGGTAAACATACCTGTGTTGGAAGTGAATGTGTGTTCTAGACAAAGGCAAAAGGAGATCAAACATGTGAGGTTGACTGGGGAGGGTTGCAGTTTAAATGGGGTAGCCCGGGGAGGCCTCACTGAGGAGGTGACACTTCAGTCCAGACTTGAAGGAGGTGAGGGGGTAGACCAGGCAAACATCTGGAGGGAGAAGGGGCTGTTAGGGCCAAGGTCAGTGGCGGGGGTGCTTGTACCCAGCACATTCACGGGACGACCAGCAGGCTGGCGTGGCTGGAGCTGAGTGACTCTGAGGGAGAGGAGGAAAGATGGGGCCCGAAAGGAAGGCAGAGGGCATCCCAGCTCACATGGGCCTGGCGGGCTCAGGTACAGGCTCTGCCCTTTCTGTGTCACCGGACTCTCCTTTTCTCCTCTGCGTCTCCAGTGACCATCATAAGACTCAGGACTTTCACACTGAGTGAAATCCGTATAGTCCATGGACACCTCACAGACATCCTTGGAGTTAGTTTTTCTCTCTTAAACAATGCTGCTGTTGCAACACAGCACTCAAAAATACTGTGATTACACTAACCATGTGTGTTTTGATATGGCTGTTAGCCTCATGAAGCACTTCCACAGTACTTCGTACAAGTCCACTGCAAGGACACTCCTCTCTGAAGTGCTTTCTGTCCACATCTAGCCACACCCGGTTCTTGTCTCACTGTCAAAGAAGTGTCAAGTTCAAAGAGGACTTCATCAATCCCAGTGCTGCTACTCAAAAGCTGTATCTACAAGAACTGCAGAAGAAATAGGAGACATAGACCTTTGGCCTTAGATTGGTTTAAAAAAAAAAAATTTAGGGACTAGAACAGGCCTGTAAAGGTGTGACAGTTGAGGCTGCAGCAGGCTGAACACCTCCTGCTTTTCTAGACTCTGGATGGTCCATCTGAACTGTGTGCTAAATGGCACTGGCCCTGTTTTCTCATTTTATTTTAAGTAAACCCTCCCCAGCCACTTAGTAAATAGCAGTGATCCAAAAACAACACACCCATCTTACCTTTGCTGGTTAAAAAATAAAATAAGCTATTAAGCATATATATTCATGTCCGTCCATAAATATATATATTAAATAAAGATATTATAGATATTTATACATCATGTAAAGCAACAAGTTAAAAAATGTGAAACAGACCCAAATTAGAACCCCATCTGTTTTTCTATTCATTTTTAAACTAACTCTTTGGTGTTGATAGGTTCAGGTATCTTGTTATGATAAATGAAAAAAATACTGATTGGCTTTTTGTAGGAAAAAAAGCATAAGAAAAGTAAATATTTTTATTTCTGTTTTGTTTTTTTTTAAGATTTTATTTATTTGACAGAGACACAGCGAGAGAGGGAACACCAGCAGGGAGAGGGAGAAGCAGGCTTCCTTATTTCTGTTTTTTCTTCATTTATGTTTCAATAGTGTGTGAATTTCTGGTTCATAAAATACTTTGCTGGGAAATATATTCTCACTTGTTATTTTTCACGGATTTCTCTGGTTTGTGCAGACTCAAGCATGTGATTCAAAGTTCTATAGAGAAATGAATTTCCTCAAGGATATGTTTATGGAACGATTTTCTGGACTTAAAATCTGTGATATCTCAGAACTGTGTACTGTTCTTTATATCTTCCAAGCCGTCTTTTACCTCCTAGCTCTTTCAGATCTCACAACTTCCAAGGACGGTAAAGCATTTATGGTTAAGAAAATTGAGCAGGGAATGATAAAGTGATTTCTTCAAACACACACTTCGCACATTAAAGGTTAACAGGGACCCAGCTCTCTTGACTTCACATGATACAGCCTGTCATTAAACATACGCAGTGATAAAGGAAGACAATAGTCTGGTTCCACAAAATACTGGCCTGTGCCTTTGGCAAGCTTTGGGTTCCTTATTTCTAAAATGAGAATACTAAGTACTTCTGCCTCAGTAGCAGTAAAGATTGTACAAGCTGCAGAATGATTCTGGGACTCCTTCCTCCACAGCAATACACTGCTTCCCTTATGTGAAGAAGCGGATCCCCGTCATGTACCAGCACCACACCGACCTCAACCCCATTGAAGTGGCCATTGACGAGATGAGCAAGAAGGTGGCTGAGCTCCGGCAACTGTGCTCCTCAGCCGAAGTGGACATGATCAAACTGCAGCTCAAACTGCAAGGCAGCGTGAGTGTTCAGGTGAGCAAGCAAGGGTAACAGGTGCAAAGGCTCATCTGGACCTTGGTAAATTTCAAGTCCAGCCAGGTCGAGTGTCGCTTACCTGGTGATCCCATTTACCTTCCAGTATCTGTGCGGTTTCTCCTGATACCGGGGGCGGGGGGGGGGGGGGCAGTAGACTAAGGGCCCCTACCCGACGCCCCTTGTAAGAGTGTCCACTGAGCTGGCTGCTAGGGCCTGGAGCCAGCTCTCCATACTAACCTGTTCTTTCAGTTTGGGGAATTCCAGGGGCCTAACCAGAAGCATTAAGACTCTTTTAAATATAAAGAAGCTGTAGGTTTCCTTGTAAGACATTTGGTTTCTGGTTTCTATGAAAATTATTTCTGAAAAAGTACCGTAAGTTTCACTCTCTTAATGGTGTGTTTTGATTAGCAGAAATTCTTCATTTTTTTTTTAAGATTTTATTTGTTTATTTGAGAGAGAGAGAGAATGAGAGACAGAGAGCACAAGAGGGAAGAGAGTCAGAGGGAGAAGCAGACTCCCTGCTGAGCAGGGAGCCCGATGCGGGACTCGATCCCGGGACTCCAGGATCATGACCTGAGCCGAAGGCAGTCGCTTAACCGACTGAGCCACCCAGGCGCCCAGAAATTCTTCATTTTAATATAGCTCAATTAATTCATTTTTCCTTACTTGGTAGCATTTTTGTGTCCTCTGTGAGAACTTGGTTCTTAAATCTGTCTCAAAAATGTTCTGTGTTTCCTTCGTTTGGCATTCCTATATAGATCTGCAATCCATCTAGATTTGATTTTTGTATGTGGTAACAGATAAGAGTCAAGATACATTTTTTTTCCGAGTAGCTATCCAACCAATGTGCACCATTTATGGAAAAGATTATTTTTGATCTAAGTACTGATTTTATATATATATATATATATATATATATGTTCAGTTGTGAAAATTCAGTAAGCTATACACTCATATGTACCTTTTGGTTTGTATACCATACTTCAAAATAACTGGTATTTTACTTACATGATTTCCTAGGAAATTAGTAAATGTTAAATCACCTCCTTTCAGTGATTAGTATGCTTCTTGCTTTATTGATTTTTAAGTATATACAAATAATTCTAGCATATATTTTACATACACACATATACATATCCTTATATCTAATTCTTTTCTCTTTCAAAAGGGTGCACTTATGAAAGTTGCATTTGGATTGTAATATCTAAGTTTTAGGGGTTTTTTGGTTCATTTTTTGAAATCAGTTCTTGTCACCTTTTTATCAAATCCACACTGGGTTGTTTCCTAACGTTTTCGAAATGTCCTTCACCACAAAAGTACTTACAGATGTTTCAGCCTCTTACCTCATGATCTGAAAGACTTAAGTACCAAAATAAGTTATTGAGTGAATATGATAAATATCCGGCAACATGATTACATAATGGGGTCAGAGGCCACAATTTTCTACAGCTAAAAAACAAAAGCACTCAGTAACATAGGCTGGGAACATCCAGCCTCTATCAGAACACGAGCAGAGGGGTGTGGGGGCCAGTAAAGGGGTGTGGCTGGACAGGTTGAGCTTTCTAAAGGACAAAATGTGCCCTTCCATTTGACAGTGGCCTTGGAATTATAAATACCCAATCATCAGGGCACCTGGGTGGCGTAGTCAGTTGAGTGTCTGACTCTTGGTGTTGGCTCAGGTCTGATCCCAGGGTCTTGAGATCGAGCCCTGCGTCAGGCTTTGCGCTCTATGGGGAGTCTGCTTGAGTTTCTCTCTCTCTCTTCCTCTGCCCCTCCCCCTGCATTCTCTCTCTCTCTCTCTCTCTCTCTCTCTCAAATAAGTAAATCTTAAAAAAATAAATAAATACCCAATCATCTTAAAAAGCAAAGATCATCATTCCATGATGAGGAGATTTTTATACATGTGTGCCCACTAAGATAACAACAAAATTGCAGCCAGAGGAAATTAACTTTACCATTTTATTTCTGTAATTCTTTCACCAAGGGCCTCGCTGGGGTTGCTTTTATATATGACAGAGCCATCAGGGTGGCTGTGTGACTCTGTGCTCCAAGATCTGGCTTTGTTAGACCTTATGAAGTCTTATCAACTTTCCTCTTTGTATATCCTTAAAATTGAGTGGATTATGTCATTTTGGATAATTGGTCATTTGGATTATATCCAGGTCATTAACATAGTTCCCCACACAACACCAGTGTGATGACACCTGCAGTCACCACCGAAGGTTAGCTAGCTGTTCCTGTCTCAGGGGGCCCACTTCCCACCACCGTGGCCCTCTGTCTCCCCACCTCTGGTTCTCCTGTCATTACCGCACAAGTCCTGCCCACCATGGATCAGAACCACAGCCCAGCTCCTTCATCAACACTGACAGAGCAGACAGGCCTCCCTACTTTACTTGCCTTCTGAACCCACCAGACCTCCCAGGAAAAGTGTTGCAGTAATCCCGTGGTCAAGTTGTTTCTCACTGGGACTTTCTCCTTCCCACCCAGTGGGTCTAACCTTCCTGTTCTCCACATTCCCATGTATCCTGACCTACCCAGCTTCAGAGAACTCTTCTTGGTGAATCGAGAGATGCAGGGCTCTGGTTCACTCGTCCTATTGCTAAATGCCCCTAATCTTTGGCGTTCCAGCACACTTCGCATGGTTACTTCATTTGAAGGTAGCAAGTCCATTTGCTCATGGTCGTCTACACAGTTCAAGGAGGCGAACGGTTGGTTTTTAAAAACTGGCCAATACACTATATTCTTCAGTTTTTCACTGAACTCACTGGTGTAGAGTAGCACAAATACCAGTTGGAAGACTTGGGCTCTGATCTTAGGTGTTTTACTTATTGAAGTAAATAACTTCAACCTTGAACACATCGTTCCGTTTTCCAAACTTTGCTTCTTCCTTCATAAAATGAGCCATCACTCAAGTGCCCTGATGATGTCTGAGTGGATAAAAATCAAATGACGTATAACAACATAAGCTTTGTTCGTGGTTTCCTCCTTTGGGCTGTCAGTTCCTTGAGGACAGGGTCATGACTAACTCAGATGGCATTTTTAGAACCTGCGAACTGAAACCAAATCAATGATAATGGTCATTTTTATTATAATGTAATTTAAAATCTTTGTTCTTTATCTAGGTCAACGCAGGCCCACTAGCATATGCCCGAGCTTTCTTAGATGACACAAACACAAAAAGATACCCTGACAACAAAGTGAAGTTGCTTAAAGAAGTTTTCAGGTAAAGCACACTGGAAATGTCTTTCTTCAAATATCAGTCATTTCTGTGCTCATTCAGGAAAGAGATACTGCCAGTTGGACTCACTCTGTCCTCCACACGCCTTTATTTCCCTCTCTCACACCATTTTAGGCAATTTGTGGAGGCTTGTGGTCAAGCCTTAGCAGTAAATGAGCGGCTGATCAAAGAGGACCAGTTAGAGTACCAGGAAGAAATGAAGGCCAACTACAGGGAGATGGCGAAGGAGCTTTCTGAAATCATGCATGAGCAGGTAGGTGCCATGCTGGGGTTCTCATTTTGAGCAAGCACACATTAGTTGAGGTCTCAAACATACCCTGCAATGGCCTAAACCTTCTAGAATTTTGATATCTGAAGAATAATGTAGCATGCTACATGCTGCTACTTTCTGAACACAGGTTACTTGGGGAATGGCTAACAACTCACCCACCTGATACCAGCCAGTACGACCAGAGGAAAGCAGCGCCCACCTCCCTTTTGTCACTCTCAGGGGTGGCCGTGGTCCAAAGCTCCCTCCCCACCCTAATCTAGTTCAAAACAAAACAAAACTCACATAAGAAAGAAATACCCATGTTGTTCCTGGAAATTTTTTTCATTCACCCAATCCTTTGAAAGACCAGGATTTCCCAGCCTAGTTTAAGGAATTTTCTGTGGCATTAAATGTCTTTCGCCACTTAAAAAAACAGAGTTCAGTTTTTGGCTATTGACCGCTGACTTGGGTGCCCCGGTGGATTCTTCATGGCTACTCCCCGTCGTGATGGGCACCTTTCCCGGTTACACTGCACTGTCACCTTCCTGTAGGAGTTCCTTTCAGTAGGATTATGAATGTGGGCTCAGCAGTCAGAGGGGACAGTTGGCTGGGCAGCCGAGTGAATGTCAGAGAGCGGCTGATGGAGTTTTGCTTTCTCAGGGGTCCGTTCTCCATCAACCACAGTGACTTCTTCCAAGTCATGGTGCCAGTCTTCATAATTAATGTTAGCACCTCCATCGTATGTAACAACTTTTGTCTGTTCCCTGCATAATGGTCTTTCAGTCTTGCAAATGGAAGCCAGGCCCACTTGTGTCAGTTAACATATCATGTGATGGTCTAATCTGGAAATCTCTGTCACAGGAAACCAACTTACATGTCTAAGATCTCACTTGTTTGCTTTTTCCCTCCTCCATGCTGACACAATCAGATGGGATGGTAATGTCATTTTTCAGTTTTATTTTTCTGAACCTTGATAGACTGCCTCACATAAAGTTAGGATTGTGTTTGAACAACTGCAGACGTTGGCATAAGGACAGTGTGTGTGCAAAGGGAGGCACCCTCTTCTGGACCTTTAGGAAAGTAGAAAAAAATGGAAATGATGAAAGAAATAAATGTGTGAATAATTAAGCAGAAAGAGATGGTCTCGTGGAAACAAGTTTCTGGAGAAAGCTCGAGGTCTTTTCCACAGAGCTTGCAGATTCCTGTATAACAGTTTGAACAGTGGGTGTCAGCATTTGGCATGAGAAGAGATGAAAGTAGGAAAAATGTACGGACTGATAATGTTGAAGTAAACTCCCATGTTATTTGGACATTTAACACAGGGCTGTGCTCTACAAAACTGCACCTTGAACTTTCCATTATCTCAACAACTGGGAAGATTAAACTCTTCTGAACCCTCAAGCAAAAAAGGGTTGTGACCTGGAGTAGACTCACTTTGGGCTTTTTCAAGGGAGCCTCTGAATGTGTATGTTCTTCTCGGTTGCCACCTGGCAGTAGGTCAAGTCTTGCCCTTAGAACTCTCCCTTGCATTACTGAGTGTGAGGGGTCAGAGAGGCAGCTGCTTTGTCTCCTTCCCAGGATGGAAATCCATAAGGCCCTGAGAAAAGGAGCCAATAGAGAAACAGATGCTCAGGATTCATTTTTTTTTAAAAAAGACTTTTCCAAGGGGCGGGACTAGGTCATGTCCCTGCCAAGTATGTAAGATAGACTTCACCGCCTTATAATCTGGTGAGTCTAGAATGCTCCATTCACTGATTTGTAAAGGAAACAAAACCTGTTGTGCTTGACTTTCTCCTTGCAATCCTGATCTGAAAAAGGCCACTTGCTAGTTGAGTTGACACAATCCCTCTGCAAACCACCAAAACCAAGCTCCCTGAGCATACCGTCATTCAGGGGAACAGTGACTGTTGGGGAATAGACGTTGTCGTTGAGAAACATCATCAGGGGCATGACACTTGGGTAATGTTGTGTTTCTGTGCCTCAAGATTTGCCCGCTGGAGGAGAAGACGAGCGTTTTACCGAATTCCATTCACATCTTCAATGCCATCAGTGGGACTCCAACAAGCACCATGGTTCACGGGATGACCAGCTCGTCCTCAGTTGTGTGATTTTGCCTCGTGGGCCGCCTGTGGGGACTTGTCATTTGCAAACTCAGGATGATTTCCAAAGCTAATCACTGGGCTCGTGCAAGACATGGGGAAGACCGAGCACAAGGAGAAGTGGAGGGGAATGGGAGAGAAAGGAAATAAAGAACTGTGCTATTTCGTAGCAGGTTTTCTAGAGGAGTCATAAGAGGGTACACATATTTTTTTAAATCTTGCTGGCAATATTCAAAGTTTTCATTCTGTCTTAACAGAGGTGTGTGGTGGACTCTCTTAAGCCGGAGTGAAATTTTATTCTTCCTTACAGAGTAGTAATAAAATAAATGGCCTAGAGAAAACAAGTGTTCTGGAATGTACATAGCAGGGACAGTAGCACTGAAATTGAGGCTGGAGTAATCTCTGCCTCTAGGCTAAGCTGGAAAATCTTGAACATATTTTTTTTTCCTGTGGCACATTCAGGTTGAATACAAGAACTATTTTTGTGACTAGTTTTTGATGACCTAAGGGAACTGACCATTGTTAACTTTTGTACCAGTGAGCCAGGAGGTTTAGTGCTTTTATACTCATCTACTTGCATTTAAAAAAATATGAAAGCTTAAGAAACTATGTGAGCTTAAAACTAGTCAAGCAGTTTAGAACCAAAGGCCTCTATTAACAAACAAAACTATGCTAAAAATTTAAAAGTAGTACAGTATATTGTAATGTACATAGAGTTTGTTAATACAGTCTCCACATTGTGTACATACATGTATTACATTTCTACATTTTTAATACTCCTCACATCAGCTTCTGCATTGAGTTCAGTTGTGATAAACTTGTGCTGCTCTTAGTATATGCAATACACTTGACCTTCCTGTTTTATCCTTGTACATAAGAAAGTGCAATATGGAGATGTACACAGTCTTTGTTATGTTAGGTTTATAAACTGTTTTAAAAATTTCATCCTTTTGCCAAAGTGGTGGAGTGTGTAATTGGTAAATCATAAATCCTGTGGTGAATAGTGGTGTAATTTAAAGCTTTCACCATGTTATATTTTCTTTTGAGACATTAATTAGTAATTTTATATTTGGAAAAAATAAAGGTTTTTAATTTTATTTAACTAGAATCTCTGCCCTGCTGTAATTAAACATTCTGTACCCCATCTGTATTAAAAATAACATTGCTCATTTTCTGGTAGTGAATATTGGGTATTCATTATTTAACAGTCCTAGGAAGGACAGAATATTGGAGTCCTTGGGGGTGAAATAACATGGTATATGAAATTTGCTTTAAAATACTTGAGAAGAAAGAAAGAGGGTAGGTAGACAAAACAAGATTGACAAGTGTTGGTAATCGTTGAAGCTGAGGTTGGGTACATGGGGAATCATTATAGCATTTGTCTGCGCCTGTGTATGTCTCCATGATACAGATTTCAAGAGACAGGCCTATGCATCAGATCTGCCAGAGGATTTGCCTAAATGCACTGTTGCACCATGGTCTGGCTCTGAATTCTATTAGTTGTTGCCAGATATGCGTAGACACCCTCTTTTGCCTCTGGCTTTTCCTCTTCAACTCTATTGAGAGTTCCATCTTTATC
The DNA here is from genome assembly GCF_037043125.1 of Eumetopias jubatus. NCBI lineage: Eukaryota > Metazoa > Chordata > Mammalia > Carnivora > Otariidae > Eumetopias > Eumetopias jubatus. Next base: position 182,231,359 of record NW_028274809.1, on the reverse strand, counting down.
GGCTTCCTTGCTTGCTTTTGAGATGAATACTCGGGAGACAAGGTGGTCATTGATCCCAGCAATGCATTGGCACCCATGTGTGCACACACTCTCCACGACCTGCGTCATCACAAAGAAAACCAAGTCAAGTGACAGCTCTCGTGGCAGGTGCTGGTCCTGCCTCTGGGGTGCCCCGCGACTGGCAGGTGAGTTCATTGTCACCCAGCCCCATATAGTCGCAGTGATGAAAGGAAGAGGAGTCTTTCCGCAAGAAATAAAATAGCTGCTCTTCCTACCTGAAGGGTTTTAAAGGCTGCTTTTTACATAACCAGTTGAGGAAAGAGAATGTGAGGCACATCTTGAACACCCAGATGCCAAGGATCTTTTGGCGTCTTTGAAACGTTCTCTGTCAGTGGTAAGGCTGTATTTTACGGGTGGAAACAAGGTCATGAAGAAGAGAGGGTGAAGCATGATGGCAACTCACCAGAGTCTGCAGCCCATCAATTAGTGGATCCAGATTTAGGGCTTAAGAAAATTCTCTACGTAAGTTTGCCCCGAGTCTCTGACCTCCCCGGCGCGGTGTAGTAAACCTTGACTCTAACATCAGCAGGAATGGATATAAGTTTGTCCCCGAGCTGGATTTCCTGGTCATAAATGCCTCATTTAGAAACCATAAAATTCAAGTCACCATGTAGTAAGATAAACATAAGTCTGGAAAGTGCTAACTTGCTGTCTCGTCATTAAACTTGGGGAATAATTTGTACAGATGCCATGTCAGATATGACTCAGCTTGGAAGGTGACCAGCCCTCATTTATTCCAACAGTGGAGAGAGGAGCCATCTCCTCACTGCGGACATCTGTTGACCCTGCAGCCAAGCCCATTCGTACCCAATTACAAATCTCCTTTAGTTTATGTATAAAACTTTTATTTTGGTATAAAGTTACACAGTAAGGTAGCATTTTATTGAGGTGAAATATACATATAAAATTTACCATTTTAGTAATTTTTCAGTCTACAGTTCAGTGGCATTACGTACAGCGTTGTGCAGCCATCACCACCATCCATTCACAGAATTTGACTTCATCATCCCAAACAGAAACTCTGTACCTGGTAAACCATAACTCCTTCTTCTCCCTCAGGAAAATTTTTTGAAGTAACTTTGGAACTTTAAAACTGTAGTTTGGGGACGCCTGGGTGGCTCAGTCGGTTAAGCGTCTGCCTTTGGCTCCGGTCATGATCCCAGGGTCCTGGTGTCAAGCCCTGCGGTCGTCGGGCTTCCTGCTCAGAGGGGAGCCTGCTTCTCTCTCTCCCTCTGCTCTGTCCCCAGCTTGTGCACACTTTCTCTCTCTCTCTCTCCCCACCACCAAATGAATAAATAAAATCTTTAAAAAAAAAAAAACAAAAACACCTCTAGTTAGTATCTTATCAGGAATATTTGCTACCTGGAAACTAACCAGCCCTAGGTACTCTACATATATAGAGCCAGCCCCTTGCATGGAGAAGCCTGCTGAGAATAGGGATGTAACTTGAAAGGCCCCTCCATAGGGACTTGTTTAACCATGTGTTGGGGTTACTCAGTATAGAAACTCCATTGATAAAAGCATTTAACTTCCATCAATGGGATCATTTGCATAAGTTACATCCACACAATAGAGTACTATGTAGCTATAAAAAAGAATTAAGACTATCTCTGTACACTGCTATGGAATGATTTTTAAAATAAGTAAAAACCACAAGACAGGGAAAAGTGAATTGTATGCTACCCATTATTTAAGAAGGGAATGACATATATATAAGTAGATTTTGTTTCTGTTTTTTTAGATGGAAAGGAAAACCAAAAACTTGCAATTATTACCTGTAGGGTAAGCGACAAATGATATATAGGGGATAGGGTTAGAAGACGACCTGTCCAAGTATAGTTTGCTTTATAGATTTGGCTTTAAAGCCATGTGAATATTTACATAATTATCAAAATAATTTTTTAATTCTTAAAAGCAAAATGGAATGAACATAACTGTATATCGTATTGGTGGCATAAACACAAAGGAATTATTTCAAATGACTTTAAGATATAGGAATTTCACTATGCATTCCTAGTAGGATATACCCAAAGGACAAAAATAGTGGCAACTACATCAAAAACTAATGATATATATGTTGGCTAGTTGAACATAATAAAGAATAATAATAAACCAGTCAAAAAAATAGTGGCAATAAGTAAATGAATGACTAATAAAAATCATTTTCAGTAATTGTTCTGTTTGTGGAAGTAGTGTATTATTTTTGTGAGATTGTATTGTTATTCTGAGACTCTTGTATGTTCATTACTGGAGAAGGTAAGTGAGTAATTATGCTGATATCATTGGGAACCAAGTTTTTGGCATAAGAGGAAAAAAGTTGCATCTTTAAGACCAAAGAGGTTAAATTAAAACTCTTTCATTCTGCATTTGATGTGAAAATACCAACTTGAATTCATGATATATTTATCTTAAATGCACACTTATTTTACATTTATTTCCTAGCTTGGTTTACAGAAAAGGCTTAAAAACAATGACCAAGCCAGTAACAGGTGAGCACCCCTAACTGCCCAAATTGTGGTCTCTAAATTCCTACCAGAAGGATCCAGAGCTCCCCAAAGAATGGCTGGCTCCAGATTTAGGGCAAAAATAGTCCAAGATAAGTCTGGAGCATCTTTTCATACCAGACATCCAAGGGACTGACAAAAATACCTGGGTCTCTGTCAAAAGAATGTAAAGAAGCTCCTTCAAGCTAGTAGCTAGACATGAGGTGGACATCAACAAGAATAATAGCAATGGATTGGAAATCTATAAATTCATGAGCTCATGATGATACTAGAAAAATTAAAAAAAAAACAAACTGGTAACTAATGAAGGAGTAATATCAAAAAGGTATCATGTGCCTTGTGATAGAAGTACACACTCCATCTATGATGGGGTCTTGCGAAAAACTAACCTGAATCTGATGAAGTCTGTAAGTCTAACACCAACTCAACTCCCCCGGAAATACTGGGCACAGAAGAACATGTTAAAAAAAAAAGATGGAGAGAAGACCTGTGTCTTTAAAGAGATTCAGGGTTCTCTCGATATGGTATATCTACTATATAAAGTACATAGACTTTTCCTATTCCTTCCTCTAAATACAACTAAAAATCTTAGATGTTAAATACATTTTTAAAAAGACCATAAGACTCTGAAAGGTACAGTGAAGAAAGCAGCAGACCAACTAGGGACCTTGGGACCCAAAGAAGAATAGAGTGTTAAGTTCCCCAGTTTTGTTTTGCCTCCTACATCTCATACTTGGAGCCAAAGAAAACAGCAACATGGAAACACCTATAGGCAGAGACAAAAAAAAAAAAAAAAACAAAAAAAAAACCAACACCACTTTGCACCTATTATGATGGCTGTCATTAAAAAAAAAAAAAAATTGGTGAAGATGTGAAGAAATTGGAACCCGTTTGCATTGCGGGTGGGAATGTGAAATTGTGCAACTGTTGCAGAAAACAGTATGGTAGTTCCTCAGAAATTAAACCTAGAATTACCATATAATCCCGCAATTCCACTTTCTGAGATATGCCCAAAAGAATTGAAAGTAGGGACTTGAACAGATGTTTGTACATCCATGGCCAGAGCAGCATTGTTCACAACAGGTGGAAGCAACTCAAGTATCCATTGATGGATGAATGAATAAACAAAACGTGATATACATATGCAACAGAATATCATTCAGCAAAGGAAGGAAATTCTGACACATGCTACAGCTTGGACAAACCTTGAGGAGATTGTGGTCGATGAAATAAGCCCGACACAAAAGGACAAATACTGTAAGATCCCACTTATATGAGCTATCTAGAGCAGTCAAATTCATAGAGACGGAAAGTAGACTGGGGGTTGCCAGGGGCTGGAGGGGAGGAGAAAGGGGAGTAGTGTTTAACTGGTACTGAGTTTCAGTTGGGTAAGATGAAGATGTTGTGGAGATGGGTGGTGGTGATGGCTACACAACAATGTGAATGTACTTAGTGCCACAGAACTGTAGTATTTAAAATGGTAACTTCCATATTATATATGTTAATTATATATATATAGTTAATTATGTTATATATAATTAACCACAATTTAAAAAGAAAAAAACAACAGAAGCCTGCCCTGTCTAGCCAAAGGAAGAAGGAAAGGGCAGCCTACCAAGACAAATGTTTTTTTTAAGATTTTATTTATTTACAGAGAGCATGTGTGTACATGAGTGGGGGTAGGGGCCGAGGGAGAGAATCTCAAGCCAACTCTGCGCTAGCATGGAGCTTGACGCGGGGCTGCATCTCAGGACCCTGAGATCATGACCTGAGCCGAAATCAAGAGTTAGATGTTTAACCGACTGAGCCATCCAGGCGCCCCTACCAAGACATTTTTTAAGCAACAGTGGCTCTACACCAGCCAACACCATAGAAAACTGCAGCCCCACCCGCACTCAACCAGCAATGGCTGCACGGGGAGCAAGGCTCAATAGCCCTGCTGGGGTGGTGGCAACAAAGGCCCGAAAGGAGTCAGAACTTTGTTCCGGGCTGGCCTAGCGACAGTCCCATCCCTGGAGTGCCCGGGGTCACCAATATGGGGAGCCTAGACTTGATGGCAAAACCATGACCCATAAAAGGACAAACTGATAAATTGAAGCTCATCCCAAGTAAAAACTTTCACTCCGAGAGAATTCTGTTCAGCGGGTGAAAATACAGACAGAGAAAATACTTGTAAACCAATATATCTGACAAAGGACTACATCTAGAACATATAAAGAACACTCAAAACTCAAAAGTAAAAAAAAAAAAAAAATTCCAATGAGAACATGGGCAAGAGACTTGAAACATTTCCCTGGAGAGGATATGCAGGTGGCAAATAAGCCCATGAAAAAATGGCCAACAGAATTAGCTGTTAGGGTAACTCAAATCAGAGCCACAATGAGAAATGACTGCGCACCTGCCAGAATGACTAAACTCAAGCATAGTGACAACACCAGGTGCTGGTGAACATGTGGAGAAACTGGATCACTCGTAAATTGCTGGTGGGAAAGTAAAGCAGGGCAGCCACCCTGCAAAAACAGCTTGGCAGTTTCTTAAAAAGCCAAGTAGGTAACTACCGTTTGACCCACAAAGTACACTCTTGGGCGTTTGTCCCCGAGAAATGAAACCTCAAGACCCTTACACAAAAACATGCACAAATGTTTATAGCAGCTTCATAGAATAGCCAAAACCTGGAAACAACCTGGATGCTCTTCAGGAGGCAGACGGGTAATTGGGTGGTGGTGCATCTGGGCAAGGACTGCTACCTAGCAGGAACACGGAACGAGATCCTGACACACACGACCGACGACCTGTGAATCTCGGGAATTATACTGAGTGAAAAGAGCCATTTCTAAAGTTTGCATGCCACAGGATTCCATTTATGTAATATTCTGGAAATGACAAGATTACAGAAACGGAGAACAAGCAGGTTAGTAGTTGCCAGGGATTAAAGGGCAGTGTGGGGAGTACCCAAAGCGGCTTGCTGCCTGCCCTGTCCTGTCTCCAGCCAGCCAAGCACTCCCTCTGCTGGGATGGCCCCTGTTGCCTGTAGTGGGATCGTCTGAGCCAAGACCACAGCTGGATATCAGCAGAGTGTGTGTGGCACTCAAGCTCCACGACCAGGCTCTGCTTAGAGTCGTGGACACAAATGCCCATCACATGTTGCAGTGAAGCTTGATCCCACGCTAAGCAAGCTGGTCTCACAGTGGTAGGAAAATAATGAAGTTAGCTTCTGTCTTTGGTGGTCTTCCTATGTGCACAGGGACTGCACGTATGTCCCTGTTCGCGTGTCTGACTTAACCCCATGGAACAAGTCTGGAGGCACAGTTTGGAGAACACATTTGTCATTCCCTTGGCACTCGTGCGGTTTGCATCCGTGTCAATGCAACCTGACCTAGCAAGCTTCTGGGTATTGCCGGCCTTGGGACAGAGCCTGAGAACCTGCCCTGTGGTCAGCCACACAATCCCCCCCAGCCAGAGTGCCCGTCACTTCCCACTCCTCTTTAGCAACTGACAGGACCGTTGGTACGTTAATGCTGTGTATTGCTCAGTGTTCATAGGAAAGCACAGCCTTTCTGTTACTTGGTGTGGGAGGCTGAAATGACAGCCCCCGAGGGGACACTGTCCTGGATTGTCCGGTGGGCCGAGGTAGTGAGTTCACCCAATAAAAGCAGCCTTCTCTCCAGGGCTTTCTCTACACGTGCCCATGTAGATCGCCATATGTAATTCTGTGTTAATGAGACCTGCTCATTCATGTTAATTGCTAACCTGTTTTCATCTCCCATGTCCTGAAAAGCCTCCAAAGCGATTAATCTAAATCTAAGTCTTTAGGAAAAAAAAACAAAAAACCTGTACCACCCAAATCGGTCCACTCCTGTGAAACTTCTGCGTTTATAAGCAACACTGAAAAAACAAATCCTTCATTTACTCAGCAAGTATGTGTGGAGCACCTACTTCGCCAGGTGCTGTTTTAAGCTCTAAGGACTCAGCCATGATCGAAACAAAGTTCCACCTCACAGAGCTTGTGTTCTAGAGAAGGGAGACAAACGACAACCAGACAAACGCTCACTGGGCTTGTTGGGGCCGTGGGTGTGAAATAAAGCAGGGGACAGGGAGAAGGGGGCTGTGGGGGCCGGGGGTGACTGTTCAGCCTATGGCGGCCAGCACAGGCCTCTCTGACGAAGGGATAGTTGAAAGGCCTGAGTGCGAGGCAAGCCTTGGGATGGGGGGCACCGGACGTTTGGGACAGGAGGAACAGCAGTGTGTGCGCCTATTCATGGAGCAGCACAGAGGCCCCGGGGCTGTGGCGGGGTGAGCCAAGGGGAAGGCGGAGATGAGGCAGGAGGCAAGAGCTGGGTCCTTCAGGGCCCTCTTGGCCTCAGGAAGACTGCATTTTATGCTAAAATGGGAAGGAGTTGGGAGGCTTTGGACAGAGACTCGATATGACCAGACTTAGGTTTTCTGCAGCTCAGCACTGTGGAGAAGAGGTGGTTGAGAACAGGCAGACCCTTAGCAGGCCAGGGCCTCGACCTAGGGAGGCCTCACAGGGGTGTGGCTGGGTGGGAGCAGGGCAGGAGATGAGAAGCAAGTGGCTTCTGAGGGTACAGGGGAGCGAGTGCTGACAGCGCTTGCTGACAGACTGAATTAGGGTCAAGAAAGAAGGAGAGGTGCCAAGGGGGACTCCAGAACGTTAGGCCTCAACTGTTGGGTGACTGGAGGGGCCGAGTCGGTAGACTGTGCAGACCCAGCAGGAGGGGTTCTGCTGTGGGCATGTTACGTGTGAGAGGTTTTTATAAGTGATGTTCCCAGGGACGCAGTGGGCCACAGCATTAGAATTCAGGGGAGAGTCCTGGCGGAGGAGACTACTGTCTACACAATAGTTAACACCGTCCAATTGGGTGGTGTAGACAGAGAAGAAGCCCAAGGACTGAGCCTTTGGGCCCTCCATTGTTAAGAGGTCACAGAAATGAGGATGAGCTGATAACGCAGACCGTTGAAGGAGCCGCCAGGGTCCTAGGAAGACCGAGAGAGTGGAATCCCAACAGCCAAGTGAACAGAGTGTTCCAGGAAGGGGGGTGCGATTGGCGGGGCCCAGTGAGAATCAAGTGAGGCCCGAGAATTGGCCATGGGATTTGGCAAAGTGGAGCTGATTGCACCTTGGTGGAGGGGTACAGACCAACTGATTGGGGTAGAGTCAAGAAAGGGTGGAGGAGAGAAATGGGAGAGAGTACGTATGAGCACTTAACTGCGTGTTTTGCATGAAGCGAGGCAGAGAAATTGGATGATAGCTAGAAACACCCGATGTGGGGCCCAGGGAGGGCTTGGGGGGGGGCTTTAATGGTGCAAGAACAACACGTTTATGTGCTGGGAAAGTAGTCCTGTATGGAGGAGGAAAGTCGATGAAGAGGGACATCTCAGAGAGACAAGAGGGAGGAGGTCCAGGCGTGGGGAGCGGGGCTGATGGCAGACGCGGGATGGGACGGGAGGCCCAGGCTGTAGGGGTGGAGGTGAGCCTCTGTGTCCTTTTGTGGTTTCTCCTGTTTCCTCAGGGCCATCTCGTTATTTTGTGTCCTTGAAAACCTAGCCTCTTACTCAAATTGGTGGTGGCATTTCAAAGTTTTCTGACAAATGCTCCAATTACAATTCACTTTGGACTTACAGCCTGGTACAGCTGGATGGTATTTTTGGGGGGAGGGGGGACTTGAGCAAATAGGAAAAGACAAGGAAATGAAGCTGCTAGGGGTGAATTGTGTCTAAATTCAGCTCTTGGGCCTCGAGCAAGTAACTTAACTTTCCTTTGCCTCAATTTTCCTCATCTGTAAAATGGGGGTGGTAATAGTTCCCAACACGTTGGGTGGTCCTGAGGATTCATGAATTCAGTGCTTACTACCAACTGGCTCCTGGAAAGCCCTCAGTAAATGTCCCTTTTAGAGTTAAGCAGATTCTTATTACAGTGCTTCTTGGAGACTTTTCCTATGGATTTTGCTTCCAAGATAGGTCTTGACTGAGGAGCATTTCCCCAAATTAATTGAGGCACTCCCAGGACCAATGTCCCACAGAGCACACTCTGGGGACTGATCCTTTAAACTACAGGAGATCTCTCCTCTGTCCTGCTTTCTCTCTGCTCTATATGGAGGAGCGGCTCTGATAGGCTTGTGGTCACCTCCTTCACCAGGGCAGCCATCCACTGCTGCTTTTGGCCAGGTGTGTAGGGCAGGACACACAGTGACTGAAGAGGGGCAGCCCCTCCCAGATCAGCCAGTCGCATGTTCTTGACGTATGAGACAACTTGACACAGACGGGTCTGATGTCCCGCAAGGGTCTGAGGCTTGTCATATGGCACAGACATTGAGCAAGAGGCTTGGCACCGAAGTCTGGAGCCTGCTCTTCCTTGTCTGTGTGTGACTTGAGCAAATTCATTTTTCACTCTCTCTACCTCCCTCTTGCAGGGGCACAGTCCAGAGGTGAAGCCACATCACCACTGCCCCAGGTGGAAGTGGTATGCACATTAGAGGGGGGCCCAGTATCCAGGCTGAGAAGAAACACCTGCCTCACGTTTGGAGGCAGTAAGAACAATGGTTACAATAGTTCCTTGAAGTCAGTGTCAATTAGAATTTGTTGGAATGTGGACCCACTGGTTAGGATGGGGTGGTGGTGCCTACAGGTATGCTGGTGGTAATCACTGGGAATTTACCTAGTGTGTTAGTCAGGGTTCCCTGGGGAAACAGAACTAATAAGGTGTGTGTGTGTGTGTGTGCACGTGTGCGTGTGTGTGTGATGTATGTATATGTTTATACATACATAAACATAAAGATATATGTATAGGTACAGGTATAAACATATAAAGATAAATATATATAAAGATTTATTTTAAGGAACTGGCTCGCTCAAGTATATAACCTGGGAAGTCCCAAGATCAGCAAAGTAAGTTGGCAAGCAAGAGGTCCGGGAGAGCTGATGGTGTAGTCCTACTCTAAAGGTCAGTAGGCTCGAGACCCAGAAAGAAGCAATGTTTCATTTTGAGTCCAAAGGCAGGAAAAAGCTGATGTCCCAGTTCAGAATCCTGTCAGGAAGGAAGAATTCTTTCTCATTCAGGGAAGGGTCAGGATTTTGTACTATTCAGGCCTTCAACTGATTGGATGAGGCCCACCCACATTAGGAAAGCAAACTGCTTTCCTGAGTCTATTGATTTAAATGTTTTTGTAAGGGGAGGTGTTGGGATGGGGTAACTGGGTGACGGGCATTAAGGAGGGCACATGATGTGATGAGCACTGGGTGTTAGACGCTACTGATGAATTATTGAACACTACATCTGAAACTAATGATGTACTCTATGTTGGCTAATTGAATTTCAACACAATAATGTGGTCTGAATACATGAAAAAAGTTACATATCATTGTAGAAATGAACAAATGTGGAATACTTTTTTCTTATATTTTGAGAACTCACTTTTATGAATTTGGGAGGATATTAATTAAAATTGTAAAAAGAAAATATAGATGAAACAAAAAACAAATTTTTTAAAGATTTTATTTATTTATTTATTTGAGAGAGAGAGAGAGAGAGAGAGAGAGAGAGAGCACAAGTGGGGGTAGGGCAGAGGGAGAGGGAGAGAGGGAATCCCAAGCAGACTCCGCAGTGAGCCGGGAGCCCGGCACAGGGCTTGATCTTACCACCCTGAATCATGACCGGAGCTGAAACCAAGAGTCAGACGCTTAACCAACTGAGCCACCCAGGTGCCCCGATTTAAATGTTAATCTTATTCAAAAACACCCTCACAGACACACCCAGGGTAATGTTTAGCCAAATATCTGGGCACCCCGTGGCCCAGTCAAGTTAACACATAAAATCATCCATCACACCTATGATTTGTAAAGGGAACCATGGCAAAAAATAAAAAAATTAAAATAAAAAAAGAGGCTTAATTGTTAAACAAAGTCTAGAGCAACATCACCCTGAATCAAGACCTGAACCCACCGTCAGGATATCAAAATTACCAGGCACAAGAGAGGTTGAGAAAGAACTTCTTTCTTTCTTTGGACGTGAGACATGGAGCTGAGCTCTGAAAGACGCCCAGTGGAGGACGATGTGTCACTCAGTGGGGAGGCCCAGAGATTGTCACGGGCAGACTTTGTTCCGGGTGAGACTGACCCCTCAGCTCAGGGGTGGAACAGGCCTTGTGTCTCGTTGCATAAGCTGGCAACTGGCTCGGTCGTCAGCCCCAGCCTCTTGTCATTGAGCTCCTCCCACGGAGCAGCACTGTCCAGACTTGGTTATTCTTCATAACAACCCAATTAAGTAGGAGGTGTTTTCATAGGCCGAAACTAAACCTCAAAGAAATGGAGGAAATCTGCCAAAGGTCACATGGTAAGTGGTGGCACTAGGATTCTAGTTGAGATGGGTCTGATCCAGGAGCAGGGTCAGCTGCTGGCTCATGAAGGGTGGGGATGCCCGGGGCCACCCTCTGCAGAGGCCGTTGCCCAAACCAGGAGATGGAAGGTAAGCAGAGGAGCTAAATGGTGCCCACGCCCCAAATTCATACGTTACTGAATTTTAACGTACTCACCTCGAGTACTTCAGGATGTGACCTTATTTGGAGATAGGGTCTTTACAGAGGAGATGAAGTCAAAATTAGGTCATTAGCGTGGGCCCTGATCCAATATTATGGGCACAGACACGGGAAGGAGACGGCCATCTACAAGCCACGGAGGGAGGCCTCCGAAGAAACCACCCCTGCTGACATCTTGATCTCGGGCTTCCCACCTCCAGGAAGTAAGTTTCTGTTGCTTAAGCCTCTGTAGTGCCTTGTTACGGAAGTCCTAGGAGACTAACCCAGCAAGCTTCCCAGCAATGAGGGAAGAGAACAGAGGCCCCCTGCCCCCAGCCATGTGGAGAGACTCGGGACCCTCAATAAAACAACAGTTGGAACAAAAATGTGACCAAACCAGGACAAACGAGGACAGCTCGTCTTTGGAGGAACTAGCCCTTGCTTTGAAACCAAGATTGAGAAATATTAATTGTCACCATTGGTTTGGCAGTCTTGTGTGACTGGTTCTTAACAACATGCTTCCTAGAAGCAGATGAACAGTGATGTGGGCATGTGGCCTGGCCACCCTCCCAGGTGGGGAGTGAGCAGGAATGGGAAGCAATATGCTTTTCCTGGCACCACCCCTGACACGTGGTCACAAAGAGCCATCCTCAAGCCCCACTACTAAACTTGGCAGTGAAGGAAGCACTGAATACAGAGTCTGAAAATTTAGGTTCTAGATCAAGTGGATAAAGCATGGAATCACATCACTATCTCTGAGAATCAGCCCCATGGTCTGTAAATGAGAAAAACTGCTGTTCTTGATGTCACAGAGGCTTTCTCTCAAATAAGATCATTCATTATTATTATAACCCCATTCACTCCCCAAAAGGATTGGAGTGGGCTTGTTATAAAGACAGATAAAATAGAATCATCTAAGCAAGCATAAAGTAATTGAAGTTAAGAAATGGAGGGAGATGGGGCGCCTGGGTCGCTTAGTCGGTTGGGGGTCTGCCTTCAGCTTGGGTCACGGTCTTGGGGTCCTGGGATCGAGCCCCATGTTGGGCTCCCTGCTTGGTGGGGAGTCCGCTTCTCCCTCTCCCTCTGCGGCTACCCCAGCTTGTGGGTCTCTCTCTCTCAAATAAATAATAAATAAAAATCTTTGAAAAATAAAATAAATTTTAAAAAAATGGAGGGAGGAAATGGTTATATATTATACTATGTGATCTGGACTAAGCCCAAAATTTAGCTCTGAGCATCCTGGCAGCCAAGAGAAAAAGTGGCACACTTTTTTTTTTTTTTTAACAGAGTAAAGTGTAAGATGCTACTGTTTCACTTATTACACTCTTTTAAAGTAAACATTATGCAGTATTTAAAATGATTGTTTTATTTCAATGTGCAGATCCCAAACATGAACAGAATCCACCCAGGTTCTAAACTCGAATTCCCTGCATTTCTAAACATTTTTAGACTTTCTAGATTCATTGAGCTTAGAGCAGATTAATTTACCCTGTGGCCTCTTCCTCATCACAATCTCATATTCTAGACAAACCCAGTAATTTTTTTCCTCTCCTTCTCTCTTTATAAAAATAGCATCAATCCTTTTTTCTAACTGTGAGAGCAAACTCTGCTCCTAGTAGAAATGTATAAAATATTAAATGAGAATTAAAATATCTATTGTTCTCCCTGTCCTGTCCCTTTCAGATAAGTGCCACCAACATTTCAACGGACTTCATGCCAGTATTTTCTCTGTGCCTTTTGACTCTACTTCTTGACCCACGAATTTGGGCTTGCCTTTATTTTAGAAGTTTTTGCCCCGGATAAACACTGTGTAGGAGCCTCTAGAATTACCAGCTTGTCAACCTCTCCCAGACTTGGAGCTCATTTCCTTTAAAGGAAAAGGGAGCAGACTGTTCCTGGCACTGGCTTTGCTTCTTCCCACTGGGGAGCCTCAAGGCAGCAGCACTTCCACGGGGCTGAGGTGTGGACATCTCATCATGGGCACCCGCTGTGACCAGTTCCCACGCCGAAACGCCTCCGTCCTGCAAACTGTCAGCAACCCCGGTGTCATAGGAAACCTAGTTCCAAGCCACTATACAGTTCCTGGCCCAACATTCCTGCCTCCTTGGTGAAATTTCCCCGAAGGCAGAGTGGGCTTTGAGAAAGGGCTTCTCATCACCATCCCACTCTATTAAAAAAAAAAAAAAAAATCCACGGCACCATTCAGAATTTTCTTGCCCCTTCTTTTCTTTTTTTTTTTTCTTGCCCCTTCTTTTCTATATTACTTTATACTATGGTACTTCTATATTATATTATCTATAATATACTATTTTATATTTTTTATAACCGACATAGAACATTGTATTTGTGTCAGGTGCACAATACAATGATTTGATATTTCTGTATATCGTGAGGGGATCACCACAGTAAGTCTAGTTACCATCTGTCCCCATTTGCCCCTTATTTTACTGGTTGAAATTCGAAATGCATACGAATCAATACACATCACTTGAAAATCCCACGCCAAGACAATCTGATCAGCCAGTGTCTGTGAGAATTATGTTGACCTGTGATTTTGCTCCTCACATGTGATTCTAACTCACCAAGGGGAGTCGGACTGACCGCAAGGAGTGAAGGAAGTCATTTGAGAGCTGAGTCCAGGAGAGACTTGGTCTGTGGCTCTGCAGGGAGGGCCGTGCAGCTCGCTGTGGGAGCTCAGTCCCTGGGACATGGTGTGGGGGGCAGTGCCAGTGGTCCTGCCGGCTTTCGCCCTGGTGTCATGGAAGCTAGGGGTCCATCTCCCTCCCCTAGTCTCTGTTGAGAGCCACCTTCCTTTAGTTTCTGCTGGAAAGAGAGGGCCTGGGCGCCCATTCTCCCCGAGTTGTTCTCATGCAGTTGCCTGGCCTGGGTCACCATGCACTCCCCTGGGGTCCCTGCCTGGGCCTCTCTGAGACCGTGGCACTGACAGGAAACCTCTCCCTCCTCCTGGTGGAGGGTGGGGGTGGCCATGGTGCAGGTCACTGGTCCCTTCCCTTTCCACAGCACCACCACGGCTGTACCTATCTAGGAAAGCAATGATGGGTGTGTCAGGAAAAGGCCCTCAGACCTAGCGAAAGCACCCAAGAATCTACACCTGCCTTGTCCTGAGGGCCCTCTCGGGAAGGTACCCCACTTCTCACGATGCTCCTGGGACCTCGGGTCTACTCTCCTCGAGCAGAAATGAGCCCTTTTGCAAAGCTCCTCGGAGATGCTCCTAACCGCTATGCCCTTCCGCCAAGTCAGAGCTGCCATTTAGGGATGCTTTGGGCTCGAGGCACAGGTTACCATAACTCCACCAAAGCTGCTCTAGTCAAGCCCTCCCGTACCTTTCATGTTGCCAAATCCCATGGCCGATCCTCAGTCCTCACCTTGCCTGACCCCCAGCGACTTTGGATGCAATGGCCACTCCTCCACTCACCATCTTCACTGGGCTTCCAGGATACAACGCTCCGTTGCCTCATACTCAGGTGCCTTTGCCGTTCTCCAGCTTATTTGCAGGGTGCCCTAGGGCTCCGCACATCACTTCTTCTGTTTGCTTTCTCTTGCCCCCTTGGTGATCTTGACCGATCTCCTCTCTGCTCACTATGTGAAGATTTACCTCATTTACATGGTGACTTCCACATTTATGTCTCCAATCTCCAGACCCTCTGTTCACTGGTCTGCTTGACAGCTCCACTTGGACATGGATTCAAATCTGAAACTCAGCATGTGTCAAGTGAGAGGGCTCCTCACCAGAAGTCTTTCTCAGCCCAGTTGATGGCACCCCCATATAAACGTGAGGTATGCATCAGGAAATGGGGCTTTATACACATTACTATATTTTCACTTTCCCAGGGCTGGGGAGAGTCTCTGAAAAGCTAATCAACCTTCCAGAGGGCTGTGGAGCCATGCAGGTCTGTGGGTTCAGATTCCAGCCCTGCCACTACTAATGATGTGACCTTGGCCGGGAGACCCACGATCTCCGGCCCTGCCAACCTCAAGGGCTGTTGCAAGAATCCAGTGACACGTGCGCGCATAGTAGGCCCTTAGCAAAGGTCCCTTTCCGTCCTGTCTCTGCACTGCCCTGATACATCCTGGAAACCTGTGGTGTTCCTCTCCGTTCCCACGGTGGCCCGGTGAGCTTTTCACCTGTGCTCAGCCCGCCCTGACCTCGCAGGGCTCTGCACCTTTGCTCATGGACTAACATTGGCCTTGAATGCCCTGGCTCCGTCACAGCCCTCTTTGTGGGCCAGCCTTCCATAACGAGGGTGCTGGTTAGCTGGTTCCTCCTCTGGGGCACGGCCCACACCCCGCTAAGCAGAGGTAGTACCCACGTAGTGCTCTGGGCTTCTTGGTTGGCACTCATTGGTTCAACTCACCTAGCACCGAGCTGGACAGATGAAATAGAGGACAAATAAAGGGGGGAGCTGATGGGTATTTAGTGCTGACTCGGCAGCAGGGGCTGCTCTAGTGCTTTCCTTGGCCCCACTTCACAGACAAGGGAGCCGAGAGCAGGAGGGGATGACTGACGG
Organism: Eumetopias jubatus; assembly: GCF_037043125.1. NCBI lineage: Eukaryota > Metazoa > Chordata > Mammalia > Carnivora > Otariidae > Eumetopias > Eumetopias jubatus. The sequence goes on along the minus strand of NW_028274809.1, from coordinate 182,215,735 downwards.
GTGCAGGGTCACATGGCTAGGAAATGGCAGAGCCAGTATTTGAAGCTCTGCACTGGGCCCCGGAGTCCACGCTCGTCCCCATCATGCTGTGCGGCCAAAGCAGAGCCTCCCCTAGTGGTCCTTTAGGCTCCAGGCCCACGCTGCAGGTCAGGCAGCTAGAACAGGGAGGAAACCTGAGAGAAATTCAGCATAAAGGCAAAGACATGTATTTATTTGTTACTTTTCTATTATGGAGAATTTCAAACATAGACAAAGGAGATGAACTAGTACAATGCCCCCCCCCGCCCCCCGCCATGAACCCGGCCCCCGGCGTCAGCAATGGTCAACTCATGGCCGGTCTTCCCTTCTTATCCACTCCCCAACCTGTGTCATTTATTTGTACATTAAGTAGGCTCTATGCCCAACATGGGGCTTGAACTCGGGACCCGGAGATCAACAGTTGTGTGCCCCACCAACTGAGCCGGCCAGGCGTCCCACCTCTCCTGTGTCGTTTAGAAGCACATCCCAGATACTGTCTTATTGCATCCCAGACACTGCTGGACGTAGCTCCAAAAGATAAAGATACCCTGAGTATGCCTGAACACTAACAAGTATCCCTTAATATCATCAAATACGATATTAAGTCATATCCGTCAGTGTTATTTCCAGTTGCCCCATTTATGTCATACTTATAAAAACCGGTTTCCTTTGTCGTTACACACATTTTGAGAAGCAGATGCTTCTTTTGGGCCTTTTTCATCGATAGGTTTCTGCTCCACCTTTTAGTTCCCTGAATCTAGTTGCTGGTGAAGGTGGGCTGTTTGTCCTGCGGAGTTTCCTGCTGGATCTTGCAGCATGTAGCTCATAGTCTCCCGTAACATGTTCTTCTGTGCTCCGTACTGCCTGTCTGTGGGTCATCACATCTAGAGGTTTGATCAGACTCACATTTGTTTTTTTGTTTTTTTTTTTTTGGCAAGACTGTTTCATAGGTGGTTGTGTAGTGCTCTATCCAGAGGCAGGTAATGTCTGGTGGGGCTGTTATGATACTCAATTCCATTCATTGGTTAGAGATTGCAAACAGTGATGTTCTGTCTTCATTGACTAACTGGGGTGCTTCTAAGAAAAACTTCCCCTCATCTGCCCTTTGGGTGGCACTCAGTACGTTTGTGTAGGAAAAGAGGGATGAATACTGAACTCTCTTCCTTTGATTACCAGCTTTCAAAATCATGACTTCGTTCACTTGCATCCTCCTACAATGGCCAGTGTGTTTTTCTTTTCAGGGCTATTATGAATGCATGGAGTTAAACATATTGGATGTCTCATATTGCAATAATTTTTCTTATTGCTGTTCATACGGGCCCATCTTGGCCAGTGGGGGTTTCTGCAGGCTGCTTCCTGAGCCCTGTTGTCATGACTCCCAAGTCTTTAATAACTTCCTCACTATTTGACATCATCAGATGTCTCAGAATCATCTGGGACATCCCAGAATCAGCCCATTCTTCAGGAACCCCTGGAGGTTTTTTTAGTTAGAAATTTACCAACCAAGAAAAAGAAAAAAAGAAAAGAAATTTACAGACCACAGTCTGGACACTAGAGATGATCCTTGCTCTGGGTTGGTCACTGGTTTTAGTCCTGTACAGTTGGGAGAGCTAAGATTACACATCTATGAAATACCTCCTACCCTGGGAGCCCACAATTCTTCTCTCAACTCATATCGGGAACTGGAGATACTCACTTAACCTCTTCTGTTCCATTTCTATCCCCTTTCTTCCGCACTGACAGGCCTGGTTTTCACATCAAGAATGGTAGAATCAGGGGTGCCTGGCTGGCTCAGTCAGTAGAGCTTGGGACTCTTGATCTCGGGGTCATGAGTTCAAGTCCCACATTGGGGGTAGAGTTTACGTTTAAAAAAATGGTAGAATTAGAAAATCACTAATTGTCTATTTGCTTTATTCCACATTATGATATATCTGGCAACCTCAGAATAACAATACCAACACTATCTCAAAAAAAAAAAAAAAAGACTGAATAATTCCAGGTGTTGAAAACCATGTAAAACCATTTCTGCAGTTATTTTGTCCTTAGGGTTTAACCAGCCTGGGATGTCTAGTCACATTAGTGTGTGTTAAAGTCACTTAGAATAGTTAAGGTCATCTGTATCATTTTGTTTTCAGTTTGTAGAGACTGTTCCTTTCAAATTCAGTTTTGTTTGCGACTTGGCAAAAAATTCACATAACGCAAAAAGGCATGGAAGGAACTCAGATGCATATTGAGAAGTGAAGAAGCCAGCCTGAAAAGTCAACATATGGTGTCATTCCAACTCCATGGACATTCTGGAAAAGGCAAATCTATGCAGATAATAAAAAAAAAAAAGATCAGTGGTTGCCACGGGGCTAAGATGTGGAGGGATGAATAGATGGAGCACAGAGGATTTTTAGGGCGGGGAAACTTCTGCATGATATTATCATGGTGGATATACATCATTATACATTTGTCAGAGCCCGTAGAACATACATCACCAAGACTGAACCCTAGTGTCACCTCTGGACTTTGGATGGTAAGGACATGTCGGTGTTGATTCATGGAGTGTGACAAGTGTCCGACTCCTGGGCAGGGTGCCCACAGTGGGGGAGGCTGTGCCGGTGGGGGTTGGGGAGGAAGTCTGTGCGAACTCTCTGTACTTTCCCCTCAACTTTGCTGTGAGCCTAAAACTACTCTATTTTTAGTTCTTCGGTTCAGATGTTTCCAGGATCAAATATATCAGGAGAGACGGTGCATATAAAGAAGTTTAGTTTCTATGCTTGTACCTTCTATTTTCTCCTATTCCTTAAAGAAAATCAATTTTAAGTGTTTTGGATTATCCTCCTGTTTTTTTCCGCATCTCACACACGTGCACGCGCACGCACACGCCCCTCTCCTCCACCTCCTTAGATAATGGCAGCGAGCTACCCCCACTTAGCACTCTCTCTGGAGATTTCCCGAGAGTGGTTGTGTATGTGACTTTCTATCCCAAGAGTTGTTTCTGTTGCTTGTGAAGCACAGTCGTTTATCTGACTGCTGAAATACCCTCTTGTTTTTCTTTCAGAGCAATAAAAGCTAATAGTGCATTTTCAAATCCATGGGCATCCCATTATGCAGTGGCCTTTCACAGATGGACCTCTCTGCTTGCTCTGTCCTTGGCTTCCCCATCCCCCTGGCTCCTCATCCCAGGGCAGGGGCTGAAACGCTGGTCTCTGGCGTTAGCATTGGACTTCTGCCATTGTCCCAATGTGCACTGAGTCATTGGCTGCCCATCCAATCCCGTTTAAAGCCCTCATACACTCCTAGGACCTGTCGATAATGGGAGCAAAGTCCCCTTGTAAAGAAAGGGACGCATTCTGCTGATTTAGATGAATTTTCACACTCTTACTCTCGGGGAAGGCTCTGGTGCTTGTCCCATCGGGCCGGCTCACACTCATCCATGCCGTGGAGCGCCTGGGGCCCCCTCCCTGTCACCCCCACGGCAGTCATGCCACACACCAGCACCCCTTTCAGGGCACAGATGCCACTTCACCCTGCCTTTTGGGGGAACAGGTGCTGCTTCATGTGCCTGTTGTGAAGACAGGTGGATCTGTGACTTTATATCTTCAGAAGAACAGAGAGAGACCAGCTTTGGGGCCATCTTTGCTGGGCTTGGTGGCATGCATGTTTTCAGACTGAGAGGTTTTGATATGGGCTTTTTTTTTTTTTTTAAGATTTTATTTATTTATCTGACAGAGAGACACAGCGAGAGAGGGAACACAAGCAGGGGGAGTGGGAGAGGGAGAAGCAGGCTTCCCGCCGAGCAGGGAGTCCGACGCGGGGCTCCATCCCAGGACCCCGGGATCATGACCTGAGCCGAAGGCAGACGCTTAACTGACTGAGCCACCCAGGCGCCCCTTGATATGGGCTTTTGAGCCAAGACACCTGGACTCGAGACGGCCTTTGAAAATCATCGAATCCAGTAGTTCTCAATTGGGAATGATTTTGTCCCTTGGGACATTTGGCAATGTTTGGAGATATTTTGGGGGGCTGGTCACAACAGGGAGCAGGAGGGAACTACTGGAATCTAGCAGGTAGAGGCCAGGGATGTTGCTAAGGGCCTACGACACACGGGACAGCCCCACAGCAAAGAGTTACCTGGCCCAGAATATCGGTCGTGCCACGGTCAGAGGCCTTGATCTAAGTCCCTGTTGGTGACGATGTGGTCTGCAGACCAGCAGCCTGGAGCACAGGAGTCCATGGAGCTTGCTAGAGGGTCTTGGCCCCCATCCCAGACCTACTGAGCCAGAATCTGCATTTCAACAAGACCCCAGGGGATTCATCCATTCATCCTTCATCCATTAGGGTTGAAGAATCACTTCTTCCAGTGATTCCCAATCTCCAACTCAGTGTCAAGAGGGGCCTGATAGCAAATTCAAACTTCCCACCAAAATGTAGTACTCAACAGAAGCTCTGTCTAAATTAGCTAGCTCTTTTAATATCTTCAAGATGCTTATTTTAAGGAATGATTTAGACTACTCATTTTTATTTTTAATCTGAAGATAAGAAGATCCCTCATACCCTTCAGTGGCATGTCCCAGTGTTTTAAAGCATCCTTAAAGCTCTTGATCGGAGCATTTGCCACTCACTTACAGGGGGTGTGGCTTTGAAACCTTCCACCCACCCCCAGCCTTAGTTATTTCCTGAGTATCAGAATAACCTACCAGAAAGCAAGCTTCACCAGAGCAGACACGAGGGCTCCTTCTCATTCAGTTTCTCCTCATGCTGAGCACAGTGCCTGGCAACTCGGAAGCTCTCCACGTGTTGGATTAATGGAATTGAGAGAAGTGGGGAGTGAGGCGGGGGGTAAAGAGGGGAAGGGAGGGAGGGAGGGAGGAAGCAGGCTGGCCAGCCAGCCCCTCCACAAGGCATTCAAGACACAGAATTTAAGTCCAGGAGAAGGCAGGCAGGAAGCATGGCTCTCACGGTGGCCATCTCCAGCTGTCCGAGGCCAGAGGGGGAAGCGCAGAGATGGGATGAGCTGACAGCTCCCCCCAGCTCCCTCTCAGGCCTCAGCATAGCTTCTGAATGTTCTTCTATCTGCAAGTCATCAGCCTGGAGCCTTTGCCTTCTCCCTGTGCACCCACACCACCACACCACTTCCAGAATGATCATCTCCGTGAGTGGCCAAGAAGCCAAGGGCCGGCCACAGCTCGGCCCCGACCCTGAGCTGCCTGCCCAGTCTCGGGTGCCCCTCGGTGGCAGAACGCACGGGGCTGGCGGCGCATTGCAGCAAGTGAAGAGTCGCCGTGATTGGGCCACTGTGCTGATGAAGCACCTGAGCCCAGTGTCTGGTCCTTATCTTGTTATTCTTCCCTGCTTCACCACGAGCTGCATAACAGGAAGGGAGGCTCAAAGGGTACAGTGATTTGCTGGCAGAGTCAGGACCAAACTCCAAGTCCCCTGTGCCAGTGTTCCCCGAGCCAGTCCGGGCAACAAACAGTGGCTCGTGGGCAGCCTGACAGTTAGGGCAAGAAGAGACAGGCCTTTTCATCTTCAGATTAAGCCTCCGGTGTGTTTAACCAATTGCTTTGTGTTTCACATTGTCCCGTAAATAATTTCAGGAAGATTGTGAGGTTGAAAGTGGAAGAGTGGGGAGAACATAAACCAGGGGCAAGAGAGGGGCTAAGACAAAAGCATCTATTATGAAAGACCCGGATGATCGCCCACCTTTGGTTGTTAGTTGCCCGTGGAAAAGAAACTCAGTTTCCAATCTCTGAGTCAAACAATTGCTGAAGGAAAACACGAGTGGTCCTGAAACCACGGAAGGACGTGAGCGTCTCCTTTGGGCCCCTGGACAAAGGCTGTCTCGGCCACAAGCTTCCAGGGGACCATGGGCATCAGAAGGCCAAGGGCAGCAGGTGAAAGGGCAGTTGGGTAGAGCAGGTGTACGAGGGACATCGGCCTGTGGTCCGGCCCCAGTCTCTGCAGGGCTGCTTCATTCCAGGGGTACACCTCAACCACCAAATCCACCCCCAGACGTGGCCGCCACCTGCCTCCCAGCACCCGACTCCTGAGCCTAATGGCCAAGAGTCTGAATCTCCCAACTACCAAGAACAGCTCTTCCTTAACTGTCCATCTTCCCAGGGGCTCCCATACCCTCCTTACTGGGAGCCCAGTAAAAACTTCGGCAGGACTACGGGCATCAGAGACATTGACTTTGTGACTCCGGTTATGAGCTCCTTTTACTTTAAGTCATTCTATTCAGGTGACACGGTGGCCGGGGAAGCTATGGGATGCACCTTAGCACTAGCGCGTGGTAACTAATGGGACAAGTTTGTGCCATTTTGGGTAATTCGGGGAAGCATGATGCTCTGATCGAGACTAGAGTAAGCACTTCTGGAGCGAATCCATTCCCTTCTGGCATGTCTTCCTTCTTATCAGCCTCTCACAAAGCAATCAAGAAAACTAGGAGAAGCAAACAACCCGGGGTCATCATGAGACGGAACCACCCACCCTGGAGCAGTCACAGGTTGACCGCATGATTACATCAGAAATTAACCCAAGTCCTCTTACTCATTACACTAACGCATCCTGGCCACCTGCTGCGTGCCACACCCTGTGCTATGTTTGGGGGACCCTTTTGTGGCAATACCGTGTTGTCAGTGCCTGAACCAGAACTGTGTCCACAGTCGGGCCAAGTTAACAAAGACAGACATTGCAAAGTAGGGGAGGGTATTTCAGGCAGAGGGAGCAGCCCATGCAGTTATAAGGATCTAGAAAACACGGTTGTGTGTGGGAAACTTCTCACGTGGAATCTGAGGTGACAAGAACTGGTGCTGGACACAAAGCTGGCCCTGGAGAGGGAAAGCTCTTATGTGCCACACTGGAGTTTGGAATTTATCCTGTGACTAGTGAGAAGCCCCAGAAGGTTTTGTTAGGGTGGTGGGTGGGGAAGAGGGAGACGTGACCAGCTCTGAGGTTTGAAAAATAAATTGGGTAGCCGGGCAGAGGCAGGACCTTAGAGAAGTTGGATCTATCATGATATTTAAATCATCTTTTCTGAGTCATTTTGTGGAATGGCTTAGTTGTTTTAATAAATAGCCAAAAAATACTGTGGTCCTTCAAAAAGTAAAACACTTTCTATTCCAGAGTGTTTAGTTATTTTCAGACTAACTGATCCCTCCATGTGCCTTTTAGGTTTCTAGAGATCACCCACCCTGTAAACTCAATATCAGGTGAAGAAATGCTCCTGCTTTGGGGTTGAAATTGAAATCTAGGGGTGCCTGGCTGGTTCAGTTGGTGGAAGGTGTGACTCTTGATCTCAGGCTTGTGGGTTCGAGCCCCACATTGGGTGTAGAGATTGCTTAAAATCTTAAAAAAAAAAAAGAAATTGAAATCTAAAGCCTAAGTTTTCCATTTGAAATATTTTATGTCACTCAAACATTAGAAGGTCTTGAACCGAGCCACCAAAATGCCACAGCAAATGAAGCAAATCTGTAAGTGTCAGGACAGAAGTTTCGAGGGTCAGCAAAATGGAATGGAAGGCCACAAATTGCAGAGTATTCACTGGGTCCCTGGACCAGGTGATTTTTGTCTTAGGAGCAAGAGAACTCTAGTTCAACTATCTTAATTAAGAGCACCTCAAGAAAACTTCATGCTTTAAGCATTGCTTCTAGAGTCTCTACTCTCCCAAGATCAGCTGTTTATTCAAGATGTTAGTGCTCAACTCCTCTGTGCTAAGAAATGACTAAAACAGATGGTCATGCAGTGCACATTTCTTTGACATGGTTATTCGGGAAGCCTAGGCCAGAATTTCCTAAAAACTATTCACCATATTGTATGTAAATTTTGCCTCAATGAGGGTGGATGGGGGAGGTGCTCTGTGAGCACCTTGGGGCAGAGATGCTGGCTTCCGACCCATAGGCAGCTCATGTGGGCGTGTCTGTGAAACCACCTGCCACGGCACGCGGCCCACGGTGGCGTCTCAGAAACTGGTGACCGTGCACAAAGACATTGGAACGACACAATTCCTCCCTAAGAAATTTTCAAAGACCGTTTAGACCAGTGCACATTTATAAACGTTGCTTCTCTAAGGATGAATCTGCCTTTATTCACATCTGTTTGGGGTATGACATTTTCTATCCTGGTCTCCATCTGATAGGCCAAGAACAGGGCAGGGACATGGCACCCATGGGACTTCTTCATTGTACAGTATCACCGCTGCATAATTTCAGAACATTTCTGTGACTCCAAAAAGGAACCCTGTAGCCCTTAACAGTAACTCCCCATGCCTCCATTCCCTGCTTCTGGCAGCTATTCATCTGTTTTCTATCTCTGTGGTTTTGACTCTTCTGGACGTTTCTGTGAATGGATTAATACAATACATGGTCTTCTGTGTTGTCTTCATTCACTTAGCCTAATGCTTTCAAGTCTCATCCATGTAGCATGGATCAGTACTTCATTGCTTTTTGTGGCTGAATAATAGATCACCTTTTGTTTATCCATTTACCAGGTGATGGACATTGGAGTTGTTTCACTTGTTGGCTATTATCAATAATGCTGTTATAAATATCCCTATTCAAGTTTTTGTGTTTTCAGTTCTCTTGTGATATGTCTAGTAGTGGAATTCCTGGATACAATGGTGAATAGAAGTGGCAAGAGCAGACATTGTTTCTGATCGTAGAGGGAAGTGGCCTCGATCAAGTTGAAGAGGTTCCCTTTTGTCCCTAGTTTGTTTCGTGTTTTTAGCGTGAGAAGGTATTGGATTTTGTTGAATGCTTTTTCTGTGTCTCTTGAAATGATAATGTGATTTTGTCTTTTATGAATCTGAGCTGTTCCATTGATTTTTGGTATATTAAATCTTGCATTCTTGGGGTAAATCCTACTTAGTCATGATGTATAATCTTTTTCATATGTTAGATTCAGTTTGTTAGTACTTTGTGGAAAAAATTGCTTCCATTTCTGTAGGGGATATTGGCCTTTTTCTGTGATGTCTATCCAGTTTTGGTGTTTGGAAATGCTGGCCTCCTAGAATGAGTTGGGAAGTGCATCCTCCTCTTCTGTATTTTTCCAAGAGTTGGTAAAGGTTTGGAATCTTTTTCCTCTTTAAATGTTTGGCAGAATTCACCCATGAGATCCCCTGGGCCTAGGCTTTCCTTCAGGGGAAGTTTTCGATTACTAGTTCAATCTCTGTATTTGTTATAGGTCATATTCAGACTTTCTATTTCTTCCCGAATCAGTTTCAGTAGTTTGTGTCTTTCTAGGAATTTGTCCTTTTCATTTAAATTATCGATTATTAATTTAGATTCTCAAATAGTTGGTGTATACCTGCTCATATTATTTCCTTGTAATCCTGTTAATTTCTGCAAGGTCAGCGGTGGTGCTCTCTCTTTTATTCTTGATGTTAGTGCTTTGAATTTCTCTTTCTCCCTTTCTCCCTCTTTCCGTCCATCAGCTAAAGATTTGTCCATTTTGCTGCTCTTTTCAAAGAACCAACTTTTGGTTTCATTGCTTTTTCTCTATTTTTCTATTCTCTTTCATTTTCCCCCCACTCTAGTCTTTTTTTTTTTTTTTTGGAGACAGAGAGAGAATGAGAGAGAGAGAGAGCATGAGAGGGGTGAGGGTCAGAGGGAGAAGCAGACTCCCTGCTGAGCAGGGAGCCCGATGCGGGCCTTAATTCTGGGACTCCAGGATCATGACCTGAGCCAAAGGCAGTCGCTTAACCAACTGAGCCACCCAGGCACCCTCCCCCACTCTAGTCTTTATTAATTCCTTCCTTCTCCTTGCTTTGGATTCAGTTTGGTCTTCTATTTTTAGTTTCTTAAGGTAGAAATTTAAGTTATTGATTTGAGATATTTTCACTTTTTTAATATGGAAATTCACAGGTTTATGTGCATCCCATGGAGTTTAGCTGCTTCCCATGGAGTTTAGTACATTGTGTTTCCATGTGCTCTTGAGTATTCTGCTTTTGTTAGGTGGAGTGTTATTTAGATATCAACTAGGTCCTGTTGGTTGGTAGTGTTGTTCCAGTCTTCTATATCATATATTTATATAGCCACTTCAGCTTTCTTATATATTTTTTCATTTTCCATGGCATATAGTTTTCCATTCTTTTCCTTTGAACCTATTTGTGTCTGACTCTTGATTTTGGCTCAGATCATGATCTCAGGGTCATGGGATCAAGCCCCGTGTCAGGCTCCTGCTTGGGATTCTGTCTTTCTCTCTCTCCCTTTGCCTCTCTCCCTGCTCACACTGTCTCTGTCTCAAAAAAATTAAAGAAAGAAAGAAATAGGCAGAATATACTGATAAAGAAAAAAATACCAAAAGCAGCAAGACAAAAGAAGACAGTAACATACAGGGGAAAACCCATAGGGGTAGCAGGGTATTTTTCAGTAGAAACGTTCCAAGCCAGAAGAGAGTGGCATGATATTTTCAAAGTGCTGAATGGGAAAAATCTGCAGCCAAGAATACTCTTTCCAGCAAGGTTATCATTCATAATAGAAAGGGAGATAAGGAGTTTCTCAGAAAACAAAAACTAAAGGAGTTCATTACCACTAAACCAGCCCTGTAAGAAATAATAAGAAGAACTCTTTGAATGGAAAAAAGAGACGAGAAGTGACAGTATAAAGGTAGAAAACACAAAAGCAGTAAAAATGAATATTTCTGTAAAAAATAAGTCAAGGAACTCACAAGACAAAAGGATTTATAATAGGACATTTACCTAAAATGTGGGGAATAGTGGAGTAAAGAATAAGTTCAAATTTAAAAGACCATCAAATTAATATAGACTGCTATATGCAGGAGAGGTTATATACAAAGCTAATGGTAACCATATATCAAGAACCACTCTTGGGGCGCCTGGGTGGCTCAGTTGGTTAAGCGACTGCCTTCGGCTCAGGTCATGATCCTGGAGTCCCGGGATCGAGTCCCGCATCGGGCTCCCTGCTCGCCAGGGAGTCTGCTTCTCCCTCTGACCCTCTTCCCTCTCGTGCTCTCTATCTCCCATTCTCTCTCTCTCTCTCTCTCAAATAAATAAATAAATAAAATCTTTAAAAAAGTTTAAAAAAAAAAAAGAACCACTCTTAAATTTGCAAAGAATAAAGAGAAAGAAATCAAAATATATCACTGAAGAAAATTAGCAAACCATGAAAGAGAGAAAGATAAGAAAGGATCAGAGAAAATCTTTGGAACCAACCACAAGACAAGTAATAAAATGACAATAAATACATATGTATTAATAATTATTTTGAATGTAAATGGTCTAAATGGTCCAATCAAGAGCCATAGGATGACAGAATGGATAAAAACAAGACCCATCTATATGCTGCCTACAAGAAACTCATTTCAGACCTAAAGACACCTGCAGATTAAAAGTGAGGGGATGGAGATATATCTATCATACAAATGGATGTCAAAAGAAAGCCAGAGTAGCAATACTTATATTGGACAAAATAAACTTTAAAACAAAGACTGTAATAAGATGCAAAGAAGGACACTATGTAATAATAAAGAGGACAATCCAACAAGAAGACAGAACAATTGTAAATATTTATGCACCCAACATGGGAGTACCCAAATACATAAAATGGTTAATAACAAACATAAAAGAACTAATCGCTATTAATACAGTAATAGTAGGGAACTTTAACACCCCACTTACATCAGTGTACAGGTCATCTAAACAGAAACTCAACAAGGAAATAATGGCTTTGAATGACACACTGGACCAGGTGGATTTAACAGATATATTCAGAACATTCCATCCTAAAACACAGAATACACATTCTTTTGAAGTGCACAAGGAACATTCTCCAGAATAGATCACATATTAGGCCACAAAACAAGTCTCAACAAATTCAAAACGACTGAAGTCATACCATGCGTCTTTTCTGACTCCAGTGCTGTGAAACTAGAACTCAACCACAAGAAAAAAATCTGGAAAGACCACAAATATACAGAGATTAAATAACATACTACTAAACAATGGATGGGTCACCCAGGAAATTAAAAAAAATTAAAAAGTACATAGAAATAAATGAAAATGAAAACATATGAATCAAAACCTTTGGGATGCATCAAAAGATTCTAAGAGGGAAATTTGTAGCAGTATAAGCCTACCTCAAGAAGCAAGGAAAATTTCAAATAACCCAATTTTATATCTAACAGAGCTAGAAAAAGAACAACAAACAAAACCTAAAACCAGCAGAAGGAAGGAAATAATAAAGATTAGAACAGAAATAAATAATATAGAAACCAAAAAACAAAAAAAAACAAAAAAACACTATAGAATAGATCAGTGAAACCAGGAGCTTGTTTTTTGAAAAAAAAAATCAATGAAATTGATAAACCACTAGCCATACTTATCAAGAAAAAAAGAGAAAGGACCTGAATAAAATCACAAATGACAGAAGAGAAATGACAACACATACCACAGTAATACAAACAATTATACGAAAATATTAGAAAAAACAAACGGGGACAACCTAGAAGAAATGGATAAATTCCTAGAAACATATTACCTACTAAAACTGAAACAGGAAGAAATAGAAAATTTGAACAGATGGATTACCAGCAAAGAAATTGAATCAGTAATTAAAAACTCCCAACAAAAAAAAGTCCAGGACGAGATGGCTTCCCAGGTGAATTCTACCAAACATTTGAAGAAGAGTTAATACCTATCCTCAAACTATTCCAAAAACTAGAATTAGAACGAAACTGGACCACTTTCTTACACCATACACAAAAATAAATCCAAGATGGATTAAAGAGCTAAATGTGAGACCTGAAACCATAAAAATCCTAGAAGAGAACACAAGCACTAATTTCTTTGATACCAGTTGTAGCAAGTTTTTTCTAGGTATGTCTCCCAAGGCAAGGGAAACAAACGCAAAATTAAACTGTTGGGACTACATCAAATGGGAGACGATATCTGCAAGTGACATATCCGATAGAGGGTTAGTATCCAAAATATATGAAGAACTTATACAGCTCAACACCAAAAAAAAGCAAATAATCCAATTAAAAACTGGGCAGAAGATATGAATGGACATTTCTCCAAAGAAGACATCCAGATGGCCAACAGATATAGGAGAAGATGCTCATCGTCACTTATCATCAGGGAAATGCAAATCAAAACTGTCAGAATGGCTAAAATCAAAAACACAAGAAACAACAGGTGTTGGGAAGGATGTGGAGAAAAAGGAACCTTTGTGCACTGTTGGTGGGAATGCCAGTTGGTACAGCCACTCTGGAAAACAGGAGGGAGTTTCCTCAAAAAGTTAAAAATAGAACTACCTTATGATCCAGCAATCACACTACTGGATATTTACCCAAAGAATACAAAAACATGAATTCAAAGGGATACCTGCACCCCTATGTTAATAGCAGCATTATCTACAATAGCCAAGAAGTGGAAGCAGCCCAAGTGCCCATCGACAGATGAATGGATAAAGAAGATGTGGTGTATATACAATGGAATATTATTCAGCCATAAAAAGAATGAAATCTTGACCATTTTTGACAATATGGATTGACCTTGAGGGTATTATGTGAAGAAAAATATGTCAGACAGAGAAAGACAACTATTGTATGATCTCACTCATATGGGGAATCTTAAAAAAAATCCAAAACAAGTGAACAAACAAAACAAAACAAGCTCAGAGATACAGAGAACAGACCAGTGGCTACCAGAGGGGAAGGGGGTGAGGGGTGGGCACAATGAAGGAATGGGGTCAACGGTATGGTGGTGGATGGTCACTAGACTTGTGGTGGTGATCCCCTTGTAGTGTATGCAGAGGTCCTGTTATAAAGCTGTACACCTGAAACTTATATAGATAGAGTTATGAATATAGATCAGAGAGAAAAGTAACTATACAGCCCTTGTTGTACGCCACACACTGAACAGAGACTACCTCTCCTCTGTACAATAACCCGGAAAGATAATTTTCTGTGTGTATCTACAGAAAACACAGGGTTAGAGACACCAAGTAACCAGGCCTGGCTTCCTTGCTCCCCTTTGCAGCGCAGCGTGCGGTCCGTCTGCCCTTTCCTTATGCAGAAACATGCTCCTGAGCCTGAAGGGTCCACATGGATTCCTGCTGAAGCCCTCCCGTCCGTGGACTCCCTTCCTCAACCGGACTCACGTATTACTTTTACATTCAGAAAAAAGAAACAAAAAACAAGCTATCTAAAAAACAATTGCCCACTTGATTTTGATGATAATGTGGGAGTGACTTTCTTATCTTCAGGAAGCTTTTCTCGGTTACTAGGTTTAGAGAAACATTGATGTCATACAAAAGAGAATTTCCCAGTGCACTTATGTGGAGAGCAAACACGCCTCGCTAATAGGCTGGCATAGATAGTTAATGCATATCTAATCTCTGCAGACCCACTCCATTCTCACTGACGGTAACACACTAGGATCTTAGGACACGGTCTCCCAGACGATGAGAAATTATTTGGTCTGTTTTACAGGTAAGAAAACTTCAGTACCGAGAACTGCTTTTTTCTCTGGACATACCAGTTCAATAAAGTCAAGAGTAAAATGCGTTCTTTGAGTTTCTGGCCTACTATGTTGGCCTTGTTGCTTGTGTGTAGGATATTCAGAGAGTAGAATCCCTAAAGTAATATAATACTCTGATGTTTGTTCCAGAAAACCTTGTTTTCAGAGATTGGGAAGACATTAAGTTAATGGAAGCTGTTTCTCTTGTCTAGTCGCAGACTCTTGAATTGAAGGGAAAGTGTGCTGGGTGGTTTTATATTGTCCCACTGAAGCAACACAGTTATCTTTCCAGAAGAATATTTGGGGGGGGGGCATTGTTCCCATGAACCTTTCGGGAACTATACATGAATGGCATGGAATACATGCCAAAGATAACCTGGGCCATGATGGCAGAAGAACCAGTGGTGAGCACTGAATATACTGGAAAATAAAATCGAGTCTCAAACCAATGTGAGAAAGAAAAGCGACCGATCAGAACATAAACGTCCTGAGCCTTGAGAAGCTAGACAGGACACAACTGATAAAACTCATCAGGGACCGAGGGCAAGGTCGTGGAGAGTAAGGAAACTTCTTTTTAATGATCCCCACCTATAGCAACTCGGAAAACGGGGCAGTCTGCTGCGTAGTGACTGACATTTGATGGCATTTTACAGAGTGCTTCCATATGTAATATCTCAAGAAACTTCTCTGTGACTTGATGAGGTAGGTAATATCACAGTTGTACAGATAAGGAATCATACGTGAGGAGTGACGTGACTCACCAAGTTCATGAGGCTGTTGCTTGGGGAAGCTGGAACCAGATGTAGGTTTGTGGGTGTGCTCGTCCCATCTCTTAAACACTGAGGGAGCAGATCATAGGCATGTTTATGCAAACCATTCTCTCTCTTTGTAACAGAAATTGCTCCCATTTTTTAACCTCCCTTGTTCTGGGACTAGACACTTTACGTATTATGCCTTTCATCCCCACAACGCCACCAGGACTTAAGTGTCATTATCTGCATCCTCTCACTTGTGGCTGCCCACCTACACACAAAATAAGCACCAAAATTCAGATGCTGGGGCACCTGGGTGGCTCAGGGGGTTAGGCGTCCGACTCTTGATTTCGGCTCAGTTCGTGATCTCAGGGTCCTGGGATCGAGCTTTGGGTTGGGCTCCACACTCAGTGCGGAGGGAATCTGCTTCAGCATTCTCTCTCTCCCTCTGCTGGCTCCCCCACCCCACCCCCCGTGCTCTCTCTCGCTCTCTCTCAAATAATAAATAAATCTTAAAAAAACAAAAAACAAAAAACAAACTGGGAGGCCAAATCAGGTGTGTCTGACTCCAGAGCTTGAAGGATTTTCAGTGTGTTACTCACAGTGAGGTTAGTAGAGGTAGGGACTGGGAGAGTATGAAAGAACTTCAACTGAACCATCAGCCTTAAACATTAGTTAATACTTAATGAGAGCAAACAACACCAGAGCTGGCTTGACGGACGCACGACCTGGGCGGTCACCGAGGGCCCTGAGCTCAGAAGGACCCCTGTGCTTCATTTAATGCTCTGTTGTCACCATCTTGAAATTCTGAATAATTTTATCTTTGCACTTGTGTTTTCTGAGTGAAGTTCGTTGGGATGCTGGAGCACGTGCATGAGCAGTGGAGATACACCCATACGCACCATCTGCCGCCATCCCTTGCTGCCTGTTGGCCTAGAGAGTTCACGATGCCCCAAGAGCCCAGAATTGCGGCCGACCCTCGATGTGTGGGAGTCCAGTGAGACCCACAGTGAGCACAAGGTAAGGAGTTATGTCCGTGAACTAAGTAAGCAGGGCTGCTGAGAGCCCCAAGAGGCCACACTTTCCACTCCAAGCAGAAGGAAGGCGATGGTGTTCTAATAAACGCAACCAAGGAACCCTACCACATCCTTTCTCAGACATGTGCTGATTCCCTGAGAGCCAGTGACTTACACTGAGATAGAGCTACCCACGGTTCCTCATCCTTCCAGACCTCCTTCCTTATCAGGAAGCAAAAGCTGAGAGTGTTGGCAGAACGTGCATGTCAAGAGGTAAAGCGAAAACAGTCAAGTTAGTGTCACGCAGTGTTTCCACTGCTCTGGTGAGAACA
Organism: Eumetopias jubatus; assembly: GCF_037043125.1. Taxonomy (NCBI): domain Eukaryota; kingdom Metazoa; phylum Chordata; class Mammalia; order Carnivora; family Otariidae; genus Eumetopias; species Eumetopias jubatus. The sequence goes on along the minus strand of NW_028274809.1, from coordinate 182,199,153 downwards.
AAACAAATAGACATTTATGAGCTATGAAATACAAGTTTTGTAATTTTGATGACTTGGCATATGAGTTAAATGTGCTTATATTTGCTGACCTCACATAATATAAAGATGAACGATAAAATTCAGAAAAATATAATAACCTTTTTCTTTACTTAAAATCACATTAAATAGCAAACGAACAGTGTGATGAGTCAAGAGAGACCCTGTGGAAGAAGGAAAAGGCTGTATGGCTCAGTACCTTCAATAGCACTTTAGTCCTGCTTTTTGAGAAAGGAACACTGTCTTTTTATTTTGCACCAAGCCCTGCAAATTATGGGGTCGGCCTGAGTATAACAGGCACACACACACCTATGCACACACACAAATGTGCAAATACATTTTCTGAGGGACAGCTCTCTGATGTACTTACAGTGTAAATATTTTGAGGCCTGGAAATTTCAGTCGCTTCTTCAACTTCAGAGAACCACCAGCCCCCAGTCCTCACCCGTTCAGCTCAAGTCCATGGTCACACAATCTTGCACCTAGAGTGATGTTTCCTTGCCACTGACAGAGTCTGAGCCATATCCATCATACCAAGTATGGCAACGCCTGTCACCTTCACTGAGGTGACATCTCAGTTGCTGTGTGTTCTACCAATGACTTTGCCCCAAGGAAGTGGGGAAATGAGAGGCTGACCAGCAGTAGTAAAAAAAAAAAAAAAAAAAGTTATGTAGGGGTGGTAGGTACAGTAATGGCTTCCCCAAAGGTAGGTCCTAATCCCTGGAGTTTGTAAACGCTAACTGTATGGAAACAAGGTTTTGGCAGATGTGATTAAGTTAATATGGACCTGGTTTACCAGCATAAGTCCTCAGCGCAATCACATGTATCCTTATAAAAGGGAGATTGAGGACCTACAGAAGAAGAGGAGGCACTGTGAAGACAGAGGCAGGGATTGGAGTGCTGTTCTCCCGAGCCAAGGAATGCTGGCAGCCACCAGAGCTAGAGGAGAAAAGGGAGGATCCTCCCTGTGAGCCTCCAGGAGGGAGGAATCCGCTGACACTGTGACTTCGGACTCCTGGTCGCCAGGCCTGCAGGAGATTACATTTCTAATTTTAAGTCACCAAGTTTGCAATCATTAACTTACTCCTTCAAAACAGAAACAGAGAAAAACAAAAAACAGAACCTTGCTCTTAAAGGTAGAAAATTCAGACTTTCCCAGCAGTTTCTCACATATAGAAGAGTTAAAGGAAATTATTTAAAGGCCTGAAGGGTACTGAAGAATCCAGTTCACAAAGGCCTTGTCTCCCCTTTTTCTGTCCACAAAGCCCACGGACCACATGTAACAGAACGTGAGAACCGAAACAGTTTCATGTTGTCAAATTGAGCCATCCTGGATAGCTTGTCATCACAAAGGAAAGCTTCAAATCATTCACTGAAATACACTGGTCTTTTGGAAAGACATCGTTTTTATAAAGAACCCATTTTTGTAAATGTGTTTCATATATAATTTTGTTGACTATGTAATCACACATATGATTTTGTGACTTATATAATCAGCAGAAAGAAACGTGTATCATGAACCTTGTAACAAAATAACACTTCCTATCACATTACTCATTTACAACCTTACTTCTGCTAAACTTGCTTCTTTCTGTGCATATACCATTTTCTCCCTGCCTGGTACAGAGATCTGCACCTTAACGGAGCTGATTCATCCTGCAATTATGACAGCTTTGTATGCTTGTTAGGTTCATACATTCACCCTGTGTTTTCCTTTTTCAAAAAATAAATTTAGGGGTGCCTGGGTGGCTCAGTCGTTGAACATCTGCCTTCGGCTCAGGTCATGATCCTGGGGTCCTGGAATCGAGCCCTGCGTCAGGCTCCCTGCTCGGCGGGAAGCCTGCTTCTCCCTCTCCCACTCCCCCTGCTTGTGTTCCCTCTCTCGCTATGTCTCTCTCTGTCAAATAAATAAATAAAATATTTTAATTAAAAAAATAATAAAATAAATTAATACAGTATAGTCTGAGCAAATATTAGAGAGACATACTGAGTATAGTAGGTTTTGATAGATATTTGCAGAATTTAATATGTCAGCCCTCGCTTCTCCTTCAGGAAGAAGCGCTCTATAAATAGAGGTAGATTTGGTATGTCAGTGGAGGAGACAAGTTCAGGGTCTTCCTGTGTTACCATCCTGGGCCAGAAACCAGCTGTAGAATTTAATATGAATAATCAGTATTATATCATTTGAAACACAAAACAGAAAAGGATACAGAAAACATACGGTCTGAAGATAATCTGATATGTAAAAAATATGTTACTGTTATTTCTAATGGTATGCTTGCCAGTTAGTTGCCTTCCTCACCCCTCTCCCCTCTCTAAAATTTATATGTAAATACAGAAGGCCTAGGATAGTCAAAATAATCTTAGAAATGAAGGACAAAGTTGGAGGACTTGCACTACCAGAATTTGAAACTTATTGTAAGGCTACAATAATCAAGGGAGTGTGGCATTAGCATTAAGAATAGAAATATAAATCAATGGGGCCGAAGAGAAGGTCCAGAAATAACCCCTTATACTGATGAGCAACCACTTTTGGACAAAGGTTCCAAGGCAGTTCAGTGGGGGAAAGAAGCTTTTCAACATACGGTATTGGGACAATTGGATATCCACATGCAAAAAATAAACTCTTACCTCACACCATACACTAAAATTAACTGAAATATGGGTCATGGACTTAAATAGAAGAACTATGTAAAACTTTTAGAAGAAAACATGATTGCAAATTTTGTGATCTTGGGAAAGGAGAACTATGAATAGCTATGAGAACAGAAGCATGATCCATAAAAAAATTGATAAATTAATTTTATCAATACTTAAAACTTTCACATATAAAAAGACACCATTAAGAGAATCAAAAGGCAAACAACAGGGGCCCTGGGTGGCTCAGTTGATTCAGTGTCTGCCTTCAGCTCAGGTCATGATCTCAGTGTCCTGGGATCGAGTCCTGAGTCTATGGAGTCCTGAGTCCCACTCCCTGCTCAGCGGGGAGTCTCCTTCTCCCTCTCCCTCTCCTGCTCCCCCTGCTTGTGTTCTCTCTCTCTCTGTCAAATAAATAAGTAAAATTTTTGGGAAAAAAAAAAGACAACCTATTGGGGAGAAATATTTGCAAATCATATTTCTAATAAAGGACTTGTATTCAGAATATATAAAGAATCTTTACAACCAACATCCAATTTAAAAATGGGCAGAGGTTGGGATAGATATTGCCCCTAAGAAGATATTGTGGCCATTAGACACATAGAAGAGTGTACAATACTATTGGTCATTGGGAAAATGCAGATTAAACCTCACCCACATACTCCTAAAGTGAAACCTATCTAGGAACCCTGCTTACCAGTGATGTGTTGGCAAATATTTAACAATTGGCTCTCTGCAGGGTCGGGGCGGGGGGAGGGGGACAGCCCCGATTAGTAGCACTGGCCGATTTCATTGGTGTAAAGACTCCCACCTTGGCTGTGAGTGGCATGAGGCCACTCACCTGAAGTGTGAAGGTGGGATCAGGAAGAGATGTGCACACTTGGCTCTCGTGAGTCAGGGTGAGCCCCCGCCCCCAGTCCACCACCACTTCTTACTCACACACCGGGACTGCCACCACCAGCCTCTCATTCAGAGGAAAGGCCCACTGAGGATATTGATTTTCTGGCCCCATTGCAGGGGAAACGCTGGCCAGCCGCCTAGAAAACTCTACATATTCCTTCCTTCTTTAAAAGAACAAATAAAGAAGGCTCACTGAATTTAGGAAGAATCCAGCAACTTAAAAGAGAAGACCCTGAATGAGCAAATGGGACCCTGATAGGGAACTGAGATGATTTAGGGACAAGAAGGGGACTTTATTTTGAAATTTCAATTTCAATTTGTACCCTCAGGGAGATTCAAGGAGATATTCCGTCTTTCAATAAATCAAGAAAGAGCTCTTATTTTGCTAAATAAAAATTCAAATGATGAAAAATAAAGAAATCTCCTATGATGCCAAGAGCTGGAAAACGCGATAGAAAAGAGGATCAAAAGGCCAACATCCGACTAACAGTTTTTGAGAAAAGGAGAACCAAGCAAATGGAGGAGAAGAAATAACATAAGACAAAGTAGAAGAAAGTTTCCCAGAGCTCAAGATGGCTCCCAATTAAAAATACTCCAGAAAATGAAAGATAAAAGACCCACATCTTTATACATGCTCATGAGCAGAGGAAAAAAAAACCCTAAAGTTTCCACAGAGCGGGGGAAAAAAAGCCCACAGTGGAAAAACAGAGACTGGAATCAAACTCTCCAGCAGGACTGACGCCAGGACACGCGATGCGATGTCTTCATAATCCTGAGAGCAATTCAATTCCAACGGAGAATCTTATTTCAGATATAAGAACAAAATAAAGGTCTTTTCAGGCACACAGAAAATGTGTTTGCCAAGCACCCTTTCTGATGATGTGTTCCAAGGGAAAGAGCGAAGGAAGGAGGGAGGGAGGGAGGAAGGAAGGAAGTCGGTGTGTCCTGGGGTCCAACAGCAGAAGTCCCAGCACTAAAAGGAAGTCCCAGGATCATGGTTGTGCCCCAAGCCCGTGGAGCAATCAACCTTAAGGGGAACAAGCTGTAAGAATGAGTCTTCTAGAAGAAAGTGCATTCCATAACATGATTGAAGGGTTGGATAATTTCAGAATAAGGTGAAGGTGTATATTCTGTCAGGCAGAAAAAAAATAAATGCAATTTTTTTTTTAAAGCGATAACAACAGTTATGTCCCTCAAACTAAATGTTCCTCAAATGGAACAATTGGGGGAGCATTAGAAAAGAAATCCATTTGAACATTTTTTTTAAAGATTTTATTCATTTTATTTGTCAGAGAGAGAGAGCACAAGCAGGGGGAGCGGCAGGCAGAGGGAGAAGCAGGTTTCCTGCCAAGCAGGAAGCCCGACGCTGGACTCGATCCCAGGACCCTGGGATCATGACCTGAGCTGAAGGCAGACACTTAACGCACTGAGCCACCCAGGCATCCCGAAAAGAAATCCATTTGACACTGACATTTGGGAACGTTCTCCTTGGCCTGGCACAGGAGTGGGACCCTGGAACCACTGAGTGAATTGAATCAGAAAACCTACCAAGAAGATGGAATCAGATTCTATTATTTGTCTCTGCAGTGAACATGTATGATTCTAATAGGGTAACGCTGTTTATTGTTTATTGGATTTTGATTTATATAATCAACCAATAGGCCATTCACAGAAGACTATTACAGAACAGAATGTATACGTTATCAGGCTGGACTACATAAAAGTAAAATCACAGCAATCAGATCTTGGGAGATTAAAGAGGAGAGATCAGGTTTAAAAAAAAAAAAAGAAGAAGAAGAAGAAGAAGAAGAAGAAGAAAGGAGGTGTGCCCGGGTGGCTCAGTTGGTTAAGCATCCATCCGACGCTTGGTTTGGTCTCAGGTCATGATCTCAGGGTCCTGGGATGGAGGCCCCACATGGGGCTCCATGCTCAGATGGGACAGTCTGCTCCTCCCTGCCCACCCCTCCCCCAGCTCAAACTCTCTCTCTCAAATAAATAAATAAATAAAAAGAAAGAGAGAAAGGAGTACAAAGGCCTAATATCCTATCCTGTAAGTAAGGAAATACTATCCAAGACAAATAAATAATTAAAGATTTACTTAAAGATGTTGAGGTAACCAATTAAAGAACTAAACGTTTTTATTATTTTTTTAAAGATATTATTTATTTATTTGACAGAGAGAGACACAGCGAGAGCAGGAACACAAGCAGGGGGAGTGGGAGAGGGAGAAGCAGACTCCCCGCTGAGCAGGGAGCCCGATGCGGGGCTGGATCCCAGGACCCCGGGATCGTGACCTGAGCCGAAGGCAGACGTTTAACGGCTGAGCCACCCAGCCCCTCTCAGTGAATATCTTGAAGGGCAGAAAGGACTTCGCAGATGTGATTAAGTGAAGGATCTTGAGATGGGGACGTTATCCTGGATTATCACAGGGTCTTTATAAAAGGAAGGCAGGGGGGTTGGAGTCAGAGAAGGACCTATGGTGAGAGAAACTGAGTGAAAGAAAAGAGTTGAAGATGCCGAGACTTTGAAGATAGAGGAGGGGCCCCACAACAAGGAATGCAGGTAACCCCTAGAAGCTGGGAAGGGCAAGGAAACAGATTCTACTCTAGAGACTTCAGAAAGAACTGAGCTTTGCCAGCACCTGGACTTTAGCCCCGTACGATGACCCTTTTTGGATTCCTGACCTCCGGAACCATACTAAATCTGTGGGTTTTTGTTTTTTTTTTTTTTAAAGATTTATTTATTTGAGGTGGGGCATAAGGAGAGGGAGATAATTTCAAGCAGACTCCCCTCCAAGTGCAGAGCCTGACACGGGGCTGGATCTCACAACCCTGAGATCGTGACCGGAGATGAAATCGAGAGTCGGCCACTTAACCGACTCAGCCACCCAGGCGCCCCTAAATTTGTGTTGTTTTAAGTCCCTAAGTTTGTGGTAACTTGTCACAGCAGCAATCAGAAACGAATACGCTGCGTCAAAAAAAAAGATTGGTTCTCTCTAGTTGGTTAGTAATATAGATTTGAGTGATATAACGTTTGAAAGATAAATTAAGTGATGTGTTACAGTAATACCCAAATTTTAAAAATCTCTGCCATCCATCATGTTTGGAGGCAGAGATTTGGAGGTTTTATTAATTCTAGAAAATAAAATTGAATAATTACATATGAGTACATCACATGTCAAAAGGATATATTTACTCACAATGAATTCCCAGACTCCACCACCTATATATATAGTATTTTAAATGTGTAGTAATTGACTAAAGCAGGTCATTAAATAAGTGCAGTTTGACAAATTCTGGTTTTGTCTAATTAGGCCTGAAGTAAATACATAGGGTATTTGTGTCCCTATTTCTGATATCAGACGATAAATAAATTGTAATATCATTGGCACATAAACCAATAATGCATGAGACAGTACAATTCTTATGCTTGGCAGTTTGGGATAATTTCTGACAGCAACTACTAATGAGTTTCTTTTTTAAAAAAATAGGAGAATACATGGAGAATTAAAAGAATCTCTGCATCCTTTTTTATTTTGATACGGCCCAGGGATTTTATAATAATTAATTAATTGGAAGAAATTTTTCTAGAATACATCTTTTGAACACTTTCTGAAGTAGTGACATTCCAGATAATGAAAAGTTTCCAGCATCCACTGCTGGGCATGTGGAATGCTTTTCCGTTCTCTTCTAAGTGCTTAAGGAAGATAAACTTTATGTGAGAATGACAAATATGTTATTTAATTACGTCATTTGGTCTCGCCACTTATGGAGGTGAAGAATCATTTGATGGCCTTTATTCCACCCCCCCAAAAGTGATATATTTTTATATCAAAAATAATTTGATTTTTTGTTGTTGTTGGTTTCCTTCTTATTTGAAGGAAGACAGTTGTGTACTCCTTGGGTCACGACAGAGATGGACTGTTCAGCATTCCTAGGTAAGCCCCCTCATTTCTCTCCTACCTGAGTACCAGTTTTGGGTTGTACGTCCTCATTTCCCACGCTGTGCCCATGTCCCCGTGTCCTATAACTTCCCACTCAGCAGCTGGTAAAGCAGGCTGTGTAGTGAGGGTGAAAGAGGTAGTGAAGGAGAAACTGGGGCTTGGGCCACACCTTGGCCACTCCACCCAACGTCATGGGGCAAGCCAGTCTTGTGCATAGGAAGTGGTTCATGTGCTATCATCTCCTACATGCTGGGAAGGAAGTCTTGCTTCTAGACACTTCCCTTCTTCCTGATTTCGCAGTTAGAGTTTCCTTTGTTTTATTTAAATAGGTGGCCTTCCCCCCCCACCCCCGCCGCCAGCTCTGTTCAAATGCAGATATTTCAAGAAAAAGTAACACTAATTGCTTATCAGGCATTTATTTGGTAGAGTGGGTGAGTTACCAGGTTCCTTCCTGAGAGTAGATTTTGAGGGAGAGAGACAATATGAAGACCACAACAGCTAAGGAACAGGAGGCTTTTATGGGAGGAAAATAAGAAGAGCAGAGAGAGAACTTAGAGAGTTCTTAGAGAACCAACATTTCATAGATTATTCGAAAATGGGACCTTTTGTTCAAATATAATGATCTGTTCATTCTTTATCCTTCATCATTTGTAAATTTGAACACTGCCTTCTCCACCCCGATGACCACTTTCTCCCTCTTCTTCACATTCCCTAACCGGTTCCCAGCCCCGACACCACCCCCAGGTAAAGATATAACCCAGTAGCTGCCAACACCGATGTCCACACTCGCACTACAGTTTGGGGAAATGGAAGTGCCCGCTTTGCTCTAAAGAAAACAGGTTGAAGAAATCTTTCAAATGCTTTCATAAACATTAAAGTATATTAAATATGTTTTTAAAATTTTATGTAAATACATGAAAACATATGTAAAGATATTTTAAAATATTAAAAATAAGTAACATCATTTCATACCCACTAGGAAGGTTATAATCCAAAAGACAGATAATCACCAGTGTTGGTGAGGATGTGGAGGGATTCGAATCCTAATACCACTGGTAGTGGGTTGTAAAATGGTGCAGCTGTTTTGGAAAATAGTCTGGCGATTCCTTAAATGATTGAATATAGAGTTACCATATGACCCCGTAATTCCACTCTGAGGTATGTACCAAAAAGAAATGAAAATATATGTCCACACAAAAATTTATACACACATTTTCATAGCAGCAAAAAATTCATAATTGCAAAAAAGTGGAAAGAACCCAAATGTGAAAGAAAGAAAGAAAGAAAAAAGAAAAAGAAAGAGAGAGAGAGAGAGGGAGGGAGGGAGGAAAAGAACCCAAATGCCCATCAGGTGAACAGATAAACAAAACGTGGTCTATCCGTACAACGGAGTACATTCAGCACACGCTACAACATGGATGAATCTTGAGGACAGGCTGCTGAGTGAAAGAAGCCAAACACAAAGGACCACATGTTGTATGATTCCATTTGCATGAAATGTCCAAAGTAGGCAAATCCGTAGAAAGAGAAAGCCAGAGTAGTGGTTGTCTAGGACTGGGGGAGGAGGGTGACTGTTCCTGGTGCACGGGGTTTCTTTTCAGGGACGATGAAAATGTTCTAAAATGGTGATGGCTGCCCAGCTTTGTGACTATATTAAAAGCTATTGAATTATACATTTTAAATGTGTGAATTGTATGGTATGTGAACTCTCAATAAAACTGTTACCTCCCCCAAAAATAGAGTAACATGACCACAGACGCTAGGATCTTTCCATGGACCATGTTGAAGAATTCGCAAACTGTTTTAATTCCCTCTGGAACTCAGTCAACCCAGAGATGCTGGGCCCTCACTCTCACCTTCTCCCCCACGGTACCCCAAGATTCTAGGGAATCCCATCAACCCAGGTGGCATCTAACCCAGGGGCCTGTGACCCCCCCCACACACACACCGTTACCTGCAAATATCATGGACAGCTGATGTTATGGTTGTTGCTGAAGTCATCTTGTAAGGTTTTTATTAAAGAGAAAAATTCATTTAGAGTGGCTACATCTTATAAACTACATATATACATATATATACACACATATATATTTTTTAATGTGGTAAAAGATTGATCCACATCATTGTAAGAATGAGTCTGTCGGTCACATGCAGATATTTGTTGAGGATTTAAATGCCAGACACTGTGCTTGCAGCGGGGGACACAGACGACAAGAAGGCAGCGTGAGCATTTGTGATAATGATTCAGATCATAAATAATTACCTTCCAACAGTGACAATAATCTCTCATGCCCACAATAAACCCAATACCACGGTCCGCCTCTACTTTGGAAGAACCTTTGTGAAGAAAATGAACCCAGTTTTAGAGGAGGAGTCTCTCTCTGTGACAAGAGAGGAAAATAAAACCCAGCAAGGGAAGGCGACTTGCTCACACAGGTGATGCCACTGAAAGAGCAACTTTCTCAAATCAGCTGTGAGGCTCTTGGAACCATGGGAGTGTAGCACTCCCTGACCCGCGGAAGACGCTCAGAGAACATTCTGTGTTGTTATCTAGGCCTTTCTTTCTAATTACGACACGACACGCGTCCACCTCCCGACCCCACGCTGGGATGTCGTCGAAAGTTTGCACTTGCAATGCACTCTCCCACTGGCTCCCCAGGCTATGCCCTCACCGCCAAGGCGCCCACACCCTGAATCGTGGGTCTGTCATTCCCTCACTCTAGGAAAGAGTTTGACCAGATATAAATATGTACAGCTAAAGCTGTTTTGGAGCATTCGAAAGACAGGCATGTTAAAGAAGAGGAAATCATCTTCTTAGATATTTGTACGTATTCCTCATGTTGCCCAACAGGTGCATCGCAGCCGCATAGGTGCTCAGAGCGAGGTGTAGGGCGGTCCTGGGCAGCAGACATGGCGCGGGCGGGGACTCCAGACAAGCATCTCGGAATGAATTTGAGCCAGTTGCTGGTTCTCTTCTCCAGCACCTGTGGTCCAAATGGCTTCATGTTTATACTTAAGATTCCTCCTTCCCCTGCCTCTTACCATTTCTCAGACTCTCTCTTCTCAGAGAGATGGCCAGGGGACCCGCTTTTGTTGGTTATTTTTAAAGTCTGCCCCTTAACCATCAGCATCTCTACCTTGGTTCTAGATGCTTGATAGATAAGAAAACTTCTACTCAATTTTCCTCTGAGACAGAATTAATTAAAAGGTCTTTACAGCCAAGCAATCTGAGGGATGGAGCTGGAGAAAATGACACTTTATTTCTCCATAAAGTTCACAAGCTGTCTTTTCAAGGCAGAGTTCTTACTAGAATAGAGTACTACAGAACTTTGTACCATTTGAGTGCTTTGGTCAGTAGAAAATAAGGAAGGGTCTGGGTGTGGACGACTCTCCCTGCCGCCATCTTGGGCTGATCTCATTGTTACCACTAACATCCACTTCTCCCCTAGAAGTTTTCATAAGGCCTGTCCTCTGAGACCAAGCCACAGTTCTGTTTCTCCAGGACAAGTTTGCCAATTCTGCCTATTCCAAGTGTAGACTTGGAGCCCTTCGGGGAATGTCGTGGGTTCAGTGCTGCTCCCTCCCCCCCAAAACATATGTCCAAATATGAATGGACCGTATTTGGAAAAAAGATCTTTGCAGATGGAATAAAGTATCTTGAGATGAGATCGTCTTGCTTTAGGGTGGGCCCTGAATCCAGTGACAAGTGCCCCAATAAGAAAAGAGGAGAGAAGACTCAAAGGAGCAGGCTATGTGAACCCAGAAGCAGACTGAAGCAATACCTCCACAAGCCAAGGAATGCCTGGAGCCACCAGAAGTTGGAAGAGGTGAGGACAGATCCTGCCCGAGAGCCTTCAGAGGGAGCACACTGCCAACACCTTGATTTCAGACCCCTTTGCCTCCAGAACAGTGAGAGAATAAATCTGTTATTTATCAAATGCGAGGTAATGGGTTATGGCAGCCTTGAGAATCCAAGCCATGGAGGGCTGAGGGGAAGAGAGAGGTACAGAGAGCCTGGTGCAGTGTTACTGTCTCTTGAGACAGGGTGGAGGGGTGAGGGAGGCTCCCACGGCAGTTATCCCATTAAATACACAAATGCCAAGGAGTGTCAGGTGAGAAATGCCTGGCTTCCAAGTCCAGCCCATCCCAGAAATTCTAGGGATTTGCTGATCTGATCTACTCGGGATCGGTAGAGCTTGTCTCTTGTACCCCCTCAGTTTTTGTCCTTCATTCATGCTTCTCCATCTTGAGTAACTTGCCCCTTCACACCATGCCGAGAAGACGAAGAACGCAGGCTCTGTGAGCGCAGGGCTGTGTGCCCAGGGCCCGGGCCTACCACAGTAGTTTGTACCTAGCGGGGTAAGTAAACCGTGACCGAATGAAGGATTTGGTATACAGGTGGAGGAAAGAGCATTTGCCTCACGGCTACTGAAAGTCACCTGCACCCCACGCCCAGAGTCCCTGATTCAGTAGATCAGGGATGGGGACTGGGAACTTGCATTTGTCACAAGTGCCAGGTGATGCTGACGCTGCATCTCCGGACCCCACTTTGAGAACCACTAGCCTAGAACAAGAGTGGCTTTACAGTGGCTCAGGATTCCAGGCTTCACGAGCTCAACAGAAATAATACCCCACAGAGACAACTGTGGTCAAAACCAACTATCACAAGCTTCACCTTGCCACCCGTGGCTTCTCTGGTGGCAGGCGAACAACGATGAACAACACGCTTCTGACTCTCGCTGGGCGAGCATTCTCCCCTCAGTTCAGGCTGCATTGTTCTCCTTGATGCAGTCCCTTTACCTGCAGCCCCCAGGCCTCCAGGTAACCTCACCGGCTGCCCGGTGTGTATCCATTAAACCATCACCTGAAGACGTTTCTCCTCCTCCAGCCCTGGGAAGAAAGCCCGAGAAGGGTGGGGTCCTGAGGCCTCCCAGGAAGCTGCCTGGCTAGAGGGCTTCTCCCCGCACACCAGTCTTCCAGCGAGCGTGGGGGGGCGGGGGGGGGAGGGGGCATTGCTAAGATCCAGAAGGCCACAGAGGCAGAGGGATGCGTGAACAGAATGTGGTGCGCACACAGCCGAGTGTCAATCCGCCTCCGAGGGGCAGGACGTTCTGCCGTCTGGGCCAACGTGGATGGATCTTGCAGACATTAGAACAGGAGAAAGGAGCACTGCGTGATTGCACCGATCTGAGGTCCTGGAGCCCTAAAAGTCGTGGAGACGCAAAGAGAGGAAGGGCGCCATGGGCACAGAGGTGTGGCGGCTGCACCGCGATGGGAAGGCACCCAGTGCCATTCACTGTACACTTAGCAGTGACAATGTACGTTTTACGTGTACTTGACCATGATTTTAAAAAATAGAAATTCCCTCCATTTTCCATTGTCATGTTCCCTCTCAGTATTTGCAAAGCGCAACCCCGCTTCCCCTCCAGTCAGACAGGGGGACAGAAGAATGATCAGGGGATAATGACTGTATTATTATTTTTGTTCTCGTTATTCGTAAAGAGAGGTGAGGTAGAGTCTTCCAGAAATGCTCTGGCTGGTTCACACCCCAGGGAAGGCCCCCCACGCACGCGCGGGCACGCATACAGCTGACCACCTTCCCCCCAGTTTTGCTTCCTCAACACAGAAGTGGTGCTTTCCCAGCCCAGGGGTTTCCAGCCTGGGGTCCCTGGAGCTGCTGCAGCATCGCCTTAGAACCGGTTAGAAATGCAGATTCTCGGGCCCCGCCCTGACCTGCCAAGGCAGCAAATTTGGGGGAAGGCCGGGGAACCTGCATTTTAACACCCCCCACCACCACCACCACCACCAGCGGCCAGTGGGCGCTCACGTCGGGGCGTCTCTAGCCCAGGTCCCTGGCCGCTGTTCCTGCCCCCGGCGCTGTGCCCGCCCCCAAGGGCCTGGGGCGGGACGGGGGAGACCCCGGGCTGGCCCCAGACGGCTGTCCCCGAGCTGGGGCTCAAGGGGCGCTCACCTCTGCTCCCTGCTGGGCCTCCGCCTCCGAGGGTGGAGCCGGGCCGCCCCGCCTGCACACCTCCAGCTGCACAGGTGGCTGGGCAGGGCCTGGAAACAAAATTATAAGAGCGACACCTTAAAAAAAAAGTCCTCTCTCCTGGACTCCCCGCTCGCCAGTCGCCGGGAGCCCTCGGAGCCGCCACCATGGGTAGGTCGCGCGGCCGGGCTGGCGCGGGGTTGCCGGGGAGCAGGGGGGGCGGGGACCCGGGGTGCGGGGGCTGCGCGCTGGGGCCGCTGCCGAGGGGGCGCCGCGGGGCTCGACCTGGTTGCGACGCTGGTCCCCGCTGTCGCCGGCGGCCCGCGGACTTGCGCGCGGAGCCGGGAGGGCTGGAGCCGCGGACAGGCGCACGTCGTCGGGGCGGGAAGCGACCAGGGGTCAGGAGAACCGGGTCCCGCGGGCTCCGGGGAAGTCACCGGCTCCGATCTCGGTCTCCGCTGTGGGGGCGGAGAGCCCGACGCGGCCAGACTGAGAGGTGGCAGGAATCAATGCCGTCGCCTTGACCTGGCCTCCTGTTGGGAATCCTCGGTCCTCGCGTTCCCAGCCTGTGGGCTGGGAGTGGGCTTGAAACTGGCCGGGGTCGCGCACATGATGGCAGGGCCCCAAAACCTCCATCCATCCGGTGGGCGCTCAGTGGCTGCCTTGGCATCTCCCTTGCCGGTGGTCTGGCCAGGTGACCCTGCAGCTCCGGTGGGAGCCCTACCTGCCCCCCCCCCCCCCCCGCCCCGGGAATTGGAGGCCCTTGGTGGCCCTTATCACCCTGCCACTGTCCTCGAGCTTCAAGAGAAGGCACCCAAGGAGAGTAGCTGGTCCTCCACAGGCATGGAGCGTCAGCTCTAGGAAAGAACTTAATCCTGCCTGCTTCAGAATAGACCACGGGGGAGCAAATGCCAAAGCAGAGAGCAGAGCCCATCATCCCAGCCCTCTTCTTCCTTAAGGATGGGGAAGGCAAGTCAAGGGACTCCCCCTGAGTCACGCCCTGGATGAGCCCAGGCAGGCACAAGATGGTCCCATGGTGGAGAGAACCAGGTCTGACTCTGGCCTGCTTGCGCTTCTGTTCCCGGCTACCCCGTACTACCTCTAGGATTTTGCATCAGTAAATTAAACTCTTTGGGCTTCGACTTCCTCAGTCGTTAGAAGTATCCGTACCAGCCTCCGTGGTTGTGTCAGGGTGTGTACGAGTGTAGAACCTGGTGTGCCCCGCTGTGACAAGCTCGAATGTCTCACTGTACTGCGATACGTCATGGTTCACACTCGGGACTTCTAGCTGTGGCCACCTGTGCCTTTTCCAGAAAGATGCTACAGCCTCCCTCGGAGATGGAGGTTGTCAGCAGTGTGTGCTTTGCAGGCAGGCAAACTCCTGGGATGGAGTTCTGCATCCTTACCTCACACATCATTTGCTGGTCTCTCCGTGTGACTTCTCTGGGAGGGGCTCGGAGTATTTATTTGATCTTTAGATACTAAATACCTGAGGAGCATCTGTACTAGGTTTGGACTTTCCTGAAGTATTTCCAACCAGGCTAGCTGTCAACAGCCTGATTATTGATGAATGAACACAGTTAGCTTCTGAAGTGTAGTCCTAAATGAATTGATTCTTTCCAGTTTGCAAATTGGTCCTTCAGTGGTGGCTTTTTTTTTTTTAAGGTTTTATTTATTTATTTGACAGAGAGATGGAGAGCACAAGTAGGTAGAGAGAAAGGCAGAGAGACAGAGGGAGATGCAGGCTCTCTGCCGAGCAGAGAGCCTGCTGCGGGACTCGATCCCAGGACCCTGGGATCATGACCTGAGCCGAAGGCAGATGCTTAACCAACTGAGCCACCCAGGTGTCCCTTTTTTTTTTTTCAACTGAGATTGGCATAGCATGTGAGTAGCAATATATCCACATACCAGTTTTATGTTACTTAAGTCCTACAGTTTCAATATCTAAGTTTAGGTAGCAAATAAAACATTATGTTTTAAAGGATTTTTTTTTAAGATTTTATTTATTTATTTGACAGAGAGAGGGACACAGCAAGAGAGGGAACACAAGCAGGAGGAGCGGGAGAGGGAGAAGCAGGCTTCCCACCGAGCAGGGAGCCCGATGCGGGGCTTGATCCCAGGACCCTGGGATCACGACCTGAGCCAAAGGCAGACCCTTAAATACTGAGCCACCCAGGTGCCCCTAAAAGGTTTTTTTTTTTTAATAAAATGTAGCAGTAACTTCTCCTCTTGAGAACAGATCTTTGGCACTCAGATGGTGCCAAAATTGCTTTGGATCCCCCCATGACTGAAGAAGGAACACCTGGGATGCTCGGTGAACATGTCGGGGGGGGGGAGAGGAAGCCAGGCAACGGGTCTTAGAGACATGTTTGCTTTGAGCTGATTTTATCCCATGTGAAACTGGAACTAATTTTTCACACCAGGTTCTTTTGCTGGCCCTGGGAATGGGGAGCAGAAGTTGGGATGGAATAGGAAAGTGAGAGATGCAGTAAGAGTCAGAATTATACCATTTATTAGACTCAGTAACACAGCAACAAGAATCCACAAGAATAAACTGAATGAAAAGTTGCTTTAGGCATTTCGATGCATAGCTAAACCTGGCTGCAGTATCCAGTTAGAATCATGAACTGCAAACCCTTTGCTTTAAAGAGGGGTTGGCAAGCTTTTCCTGTAAAGGGCCAGAGAGTAAATATTTCCAGCTTTGGGAGGTAACATAGTCTCTGGCAACACTCAGCTCTGCCCTTGTAGTGCAAAATATATAAACACACGAGCAGAACTGCGTTCCAATAAAACTTTATGTATGGGCACAGAAATTTGAATTTTATGTAATTTTCATGTGTCACGAAATGGTTTTTAAAAATTGTTCTTCAGTCATTGAAAAACATGGAAACCATTCTTAGCTCGTGAGCCGTAGAAAAGCAGGTGGTGAGCTGGACTCGGCCCGTGAACCATCGTTCGCCTAGTCTTGCTTTAAAGTCTGGGTGTGCCCATCAGAGTCAGGCATGGAGAGGACGCTGCCTTCCCAAGAGCTGTCTTGTGGAGTTAGGTTTCCGAATGGCAGAGAACCTCTCTGATGAGGCTTTTGTGGGGCTAGGGATGCTTTTGCTGAAGATTTCAAATACCCAAATATCCAAATATCTTTCTCCCTTCACCCCATTTCCCTCCTTTACCCAGAGCTGAGCAAGAGTCTGCACTAAAGTTGCTGCTCTTGGAAATTACTTCCCGTATTTCACTTTGAAAATGAAGTATGAAGAGGCTTCAGGTTCTGTGAAACGAGCTCCTGCCTCCCTCTGCCAGAGCATCCAGACTGTTTTGAGGAACTCATTCACTTAATGAAGGATAGTTGATTATATTCCTGTCCCCCCACCTCTCAGCCTCCTGCTGGCCTTGTGGGATTCTGATGGGTTTTTCCAGGCAGCTTCCTGCCTGAGCATAAAATGATGGACTGGTTTTGAAGGTGCCACAAACCTGGTCACTGAAAAGTTCTTCCACCTTCTAGCTTCTTTCTAGAAGTTCTTGGGTAAACCAAAGAATGGCGCTGAAGTCCCAGGGAAGCTAGCAACCTGCTATAGGCTGTAAGTGTACAGCTAGAAGCTGGAGCCGCTCAGAAGGGGGCCTTGGGCAGCTGACCCTTGGGGGAATTGTGGGCCCCTCAGCAGGAAGAGAGAACTTCTGACCCGGGGATCTTTCGGGCTGACATGTCTGTAAGTCAGTGGTCTTCAGTCTTTAGTGTACATCAGGATCACCAAAGTGAGGGCTAATTCCAACACGATGCTGGGCGCCACCCCTCGAGTCTCTGCTTCAGTGGGTCTGGGGCAGCACTCAAGGATCAGCATCTATACAGGTTCCCAGGTCCTGCAGCTGCTGGTCCCAAAACGCCACATGGAGAACCACTGCTGTGAATGACTCTAAATGACAGGCTCTGTTTTTCTCAACCTGCACCCATGCCCAAATATTGCTGCTGTGCCCCGCCGATGAGATCGTGGCAGTAAGATCTAGTGCAACCTGGCCCCTGGCTTGTCTGTGATGATCAACTTTGCAGTAAATTAGTAACTAGAATTTGAAAATTAGCTTGTGCAGGCTAAGAATGTAGGGTAGGAAAGAGCAGGAGTGATGAATCCATGTGGTCCAGCTATGGCTGCCGGGGTGGGGGGGGCGGGGGCTAAGCCTAAATCACTGATAGACACAGGTATTTATTTACCATCCGTCTTGAAGAAACTCATATCCTCGGGGAGCAGGACCACAAACCCATAAACATTTTTCCACACTGAGGGATAGTCGAGGTAAATAAAGTACCGTTGGCTTTATGGTGTCTTGTCAAAGCTGGAGGATGCGCCGTCTTCATGCTGAATTTTTACCTAGTCCTTCAAAGCTGTACAGAATGTCCTGGCTGGAATTATTCCAGGTTTGATTTATTTGGATTTTTTGATTAATACTTTTCCTGCTGCCCTTTGAGTTACTGAAGAACAGGGAGTACAGGAGGGGTCCCTCAGCTGGCTAGTTCACCAGTGAGAGGGACAGCCGTCTGTTTTCCAGGGTAGAGCTGCATACGGCGGGGGTGGGGGGTGCGGGTGGGGACAGGCCACCCAGCCAGCCGCGCTCATACCTCTCCGGGCTGTGGCAGGTCTCGGACACAACTGCATCTCGATCCTATCCCTGGCAGGAGAGAAAGTGGGTAGGTGTCCCAGGTGAGCTGATGAAGGGTATAAAAACAAGGGTGGACTCTGAGGAACATTTCACATTCTTCCGTGATGATAGTAAAAGAATAAGAGCAGTGTTATCTGCAAACGAATGTGAACCACTGACTCAGAATCCTGGGGTTGCAACATAAAGAACCCAGGAACCTCTGTTTTGTAACTTCGTCTCTTGGTTTCAGAGCCCAGGAATGTATCACTGAGGAACCTGGGTCATCTCATGGGGTTGCTGTGAAGGGGGCCAGGTCAGACAGGCCATGCAGTGCCTCTGCTCGCCGCCGAGCCTCAGAACAAGGGCAGCTACCCTCTGCAGGTGGCACAGAGTTAAAGGACAGTCTCAGCAGCCAGAAGGTGGCCCCAAAGGGAAGGGATAGCATCTTCCACAAACTTTCTGGAGAATGAGGAAGATCTAGTTCCTCTGAGCCTGGACACCAGCCAGGGCCCCCCACGGGGCTCCTGAAAGGAAGCCTGTCATTGAAGAGGGTGTAGAGCCATCCAGTTGTTGTGTGGGGAATGTGTGAAACTGAGCACATACCCAAAGGAAACTGGTCCAAGAATCAGACTTAAGACTGGAAAATTCACAAAATGTACTCCCATAGGAAGACCCATTGAAAGCTCACAGACTAAGCATTTGAACTTCTACAGTCTGCCTCAAGAGGCAAGATTCTATTGTAAGCTCTATCAGGACATATTAGAAGGTAGACTTGAGATGTTCTTGGAAGAACAAACCTCTTTTCCCAACGCGTCAAAACACGTCAGCTCACATGGTGTACGAGTTTCCTGTGGTTGCTGTAACAAAAGTATCACAAACTGATCGTTTAAAACAGCAGAAATGTAGTCTCACAGTTCTGGAGGCTGGAAGTCCAAAATCAAGGTGCCTGCAGGGCCATGCACTTCCTGAAGGCTGTAGAAAATCACCATCTCTTAGCTTTGGTGTTGCCGGCAGACCTTGGCATTCTTTGGCTTAGAGGTGGGTCACTCCAGTCTCTGTCTTCATCATGAGGTGATCATCTCCCCCACCACGTGTCTTCACACCACCTCCCCTCTGTGCAGCTCTGTCTTCACATGGCTGTCTTCTCATAAGAACACTAGGCGTGTGGGGTTAGGGACCCACCCCTCTCCAACATGACCTCATCCCAACTCATTACATCTGCAAAACCCCGTTTTCAAAGAAGGTCACAATCTGAGATTCTAGGAAGGACATGAGTTTTGGGGGCCACGATTCAACCCAGTACACGTGGTAATAGAAAATGTTCTTCTGAAAGATGTATGTCACTTATATATGACTTTAGGCAGGACTTATTCTTAGTGTGTAAAGAGGACGCCACTGTGGCTTACATCTTCAGCTAAGGTGCTACAGGTAATGACTAGTATCTTCCCCCAGCAAGACAGATGGATTTGGGGGTATAGCGCTAGTCAGTTCTAAACAGCCATCTATTGGGGCGCCTGGGTGGCTCAGTCACTTAAGCGTCTCTTAATTTCAGCTCAGGTTATGATCTCAGAGTCGTAAGACTGAGCCCCACTTCGGGCTCCACATTCAGTGGGGAGTCTGCTTCCCTCTCTCTCTTTCCCTCTGCCCCTCCCCTCACTCATCTCTCTCTCTCTCTCTCTAATAAATGAATAAATCTTTACACATATTTTATCATTCCAGAAATTTCTTAGAGATATTCTCGTGATAGGAATAAAGCCATGTATAGCCTAAATATCAACTGGGGGGGGGGATGTGCTGTAGATCACTTTGTAGCCTAACTTTACACTTACTATGATCATAAGCATTTTTTTTCCAGTCATGATCTAACATCTAAGAGCAAAAAACAAAACAAAAAAAAAACAAAAACAAACTTCGTGTCTAAAATTTAGGATCTCAAATTAATAAATAATAAAATTTAGGATCTCTAACTTAATGGCCTCCAAAACAAACCCCCAAACGACCAGGAGGTTGGTTCCTTTCGATTTGGTGACACTTGCGTGCCTTTGGCATCGTTCTCGCCTAGGACGACACAGTGTTTCAGGGCTGATGTGACGGACTCGTTTCTGTTGCCTGTTCGGGGTGCACAGTTTGCTGCTGTTCCCCATGCTCCCCTCTCTTGCTTCCTCCTGGAGCCTGCTGGGGGCCGGGGTGTTGGTCTGTCTTACCGCTGGCTTGCGAATAGATCCATTTACTGACTCTCAGCAGGAGAGCGCTGAAAGCAGGACTCCCTCTAAGTTCAGAACAAAGGCTGTTCTTCCAGAAGAAAAGAACACCCAGGTGTAGATAAAGGACATGGGGGTGGGGGGAGCAAGGGTCACCTTCCTGACACACAGGAAATGCTCTCAGCTGAGTGACCGACCCTGCCCATGCCTGAGGCAGAACTTAGGCTTGGCCCTGGGCCCATTCTGTTTTGCCTAAGAGCTTACTACATATTAACTCTGCGGCACCCTCTGGCCTGGCCCACTTTCCCTGCAATTGAGAAGTAAACAATCTCTGAGCATATCCAAAGGTGGGTGGCTCCTGGGACCTGGAGGGATCATTTCTTACTGAAGGAGAATGGGAATGGCCCTCAGCATGCATGTCTGTAATTCTGGAAACAAGATGCTAAAAGTCACCGGTTATTTATAAACCCATCAGGGGTGGCCTCTATGGGCCTCTGAAGCCTAGGATTTTAGACAGTCCCGTGTAGAAATCTTTTTTAAAAAGATAGGAGGCTATCTGTAACCTACAGCAATGGGCCGGGCACCACCAGTGCTCTCTGACTGTCATGGGTTTAATTGTGTCTGCCTCCCAAATTCATAAGCTGAAGTCCTAACCCCTGGTACCTCGGAATGTGACCTTATTTGGAGATAGGGCCTCCACAGATGTAATTCGTTCAGATGAGGTCATGCTGGAGTAGGGGGCCCCCAGTCCAATACGACCAGTGTCCTTATACCAAGGGGACATTTGGACGCAGGCACACACGCAGGGAGAAGACTATGTGAGGATGGAAACAGAGGTCTGGGTAATGCTATCATGAGCCACAGAACGGCTAGGGTGGCCAGTAACCCCCAGAAGCTGGGGAGCAGCCAGAACAGAGTCTCCCTCGCAGTCTCAGAAGGAGCCCTCCCGGCCGGCGCATTGGTCTCAGCCCCCGGCCTCCTGACCGTGGGAGAATACGTCTCCGTCGTTTTAAGCTACTCTGTACCGTAAGCTAGAGCCCAGACTCAGGGCTGCCTCCCTCAGTCCTGACGGTGGGGTCCCCAGGCTGAGGGAGGAGGTGTCGGAGGCCTGGCTGCTGCCTGGTTAAAGAGACGAGGCTGGGTGTCACTCACTCAGTGAAGGCAGACCAGCGGTCCCGGTCCCACAACAAGGGGGTGACACGGTTGTGAGCCAGATACAGCTAAGTGACTTTATACCCTGTGTCTGTCTGCTCAGCAGCTGGGCTCACGCCTCTGGCCGGTGTGGCATATATGGATACGGGATCACCAGCGCCCCCAGACTGAGCTGGTCCCCGCGGTGGCACCATGCCAAAGTCACTTAATAAGACCTACGCGATCCCATTAGCCCTGGTTTCCCTGTGTTGCTAAAGTAGCTTCATGCAATTAGGGTTCAGCAGATGTTCCTAGTTCTCAAAGGCCCAATGATAACTCATTTGTTTTCCGCAGGGGTAACTTGGTTAAACCCCTTGACATTCTGAAAACCTTACACCAGTGTGTTCTGGTGATGGCGCTGTTTGCTGATGGATCAATGGAAAAGTAGACTGTCCCTTAGTGGGGAAGACAGTATTTGTGGAAAAGTGGCTATTTCTATAAAAACAACAACAACAACAACAAAACACCCAGTAGAAGGATGGGCAGGGCACTGGCCACAGACGTGCAGGAGGTACGTGGCGGGAGGGCCCGTGGGGCTGGAATGTGGCCCGTGTCTCATTGCCAAGCAGGGCATCCAGCCAGGGACTCCTTTTCTTGTTGGACCCACGCCGCTGTCCGCCAGTCAAGCCATACCTCCTGGGGCAGCATCCGGCTTAAATGATTACAGTCCTCCATATGCAGAGAAATACCATACAGGCCAGCAGGGGCCCTGAGGGCGGGAAATGTGGCGACAAAGCCAAGTAAGAAAAATAATGATCAGGTCGGCCAAGAAACAGCCTCAAGGCGGACCACTCCAGAAACGGGCCTGGATGACAGGCACAACACTTGTCCCAAAGCTGACCTGACAGCTAGGGTGGCCAGTAACCCCCAGAAGCTGGGGAGCAGCCGGAACAGATTCTCCCTCGCAGTCTCAGAAGGAGACTCCAGGGCCAGCCCGTTTAAGGAAAGAAGAGTGCTTCCCACTTCCTCATCAAAGCTAATCAGTCTTTGGAAAAAAAACAAACCAAGTGCGCCACACAAGGCACTCAGCCCCTTCCTGCCCCCCCCCCACCCCATGCCTCCTGTCACCTCACCTCAACTGCAGTTAGCTGGACGCATATCCTCCTGGGCTCTTTTTGAAGTGGCGCACACTCGATTTCCTCGCCGAAAAGGGGGGGGGATCCTATGATATGTGAGGCTCTGTGACATTGGTTCAGAAGTCAGAACAATGGCCCTCTGTCAGGGCAGTTACAAAAAGACTAAAGAAATCTAAAAGGGGGCGCCTGAGTGGCTCAGTCAGTTAAGCGTCTGCCTTTGGCTCAGGTCATGGGATCGAGTTCTGCATCGGGCTCCCTGCTCGGTGGGGCATCTGCTTCTCCCTCTCCCTCTACCCCTCCCCCTGCTCTCTCACTCGCTCGCTCTCTCTCAAATAAATAAATAAAATCTTAAAAAGAGAGAGAGAAAAATATAAAAGGAGGAGAGAGTATCTGGGAGGCCAAGGGGAGGGGTGAATTGCTAAATCCTAATGGTGCTGGGATGCTCTGAAGGAGCCTGTTGCCGAGAGAGAATTAGAAGTCGTGGGCCTTGACCGCCCGGGTGGAGGAAGATGGAAGTCAGATCCCGGAGGGCTTGTTATGCTGTGCTGAGCGGCAGGTCTGACCTTACAGGTAGCAGAGAACCAGGCAGGTTCAGGAGCCATCCTGAATGGCTCCATCTGAGGAAGCTCAGGTCCGCTGCGGTGAAAGGGAGACGGGAAAGGTTGAGACAAACATCTACTTGTCTCGGTCATCCCGGTGAACAATGAACGGAGTCAGAATCATATCAGAGGAGCTGATCACCTGGCCTGGAGCCACCACTTAGGGTGCACACCTTCACACCGGACCCTTTCCTTGACTGCTCCCCAGCATCGCTCTGGAGCAACAAGGGGCTCCCAGACTGTAGAGCGTCAGCACGAGGCGGGCTTGATCACATGCAGACGGCCGGGCCTTACACGGGGAGTTTCTGATTTGGTAGGTCTGGGATGGACCCGAGAGGGCACATTTCTGACGGTTCCCAGGAGCTGCTGCTGCTGGGCCAGAGACCACACTTTGAGAACCACTGCAGTGGGGAATTAAACACGATCGTGAAACCCCTACGACTGCATGCATGCCGAACACTGTAGTGCTGCCCGTTCAAAAAGCAGCTTAATTGAAAATCAGTGCTTGCCCCCGTGGCTTGTGTTTAAGAAGATTGGCTTTCTTCGGTCCACAATTTGCTAATCCCTGTGGCCTAATTTCCCAGGACGATGTCATAAGGACCTTCTTGCTTTGAGTGTGAGCAACCCTAGAGGGGACTGCCTCTACTTTGAGAGCCCCTCTCAGCCCTGCCAGGGATCCCCCATCACAAATTCTTGCCCTATATTTTCATCTTAAATCAGCCCGTTCCATACATCCGTCCACACTCCCCAGCCGTCTTCATGGGATGCAGCGAAGAGCAAAGTTCATTTCATTCCTGCAGATCTGATCTTACTAACCAACTTGCAAAGATGCTGTCAGCATCTCTAGGTGAAGGAATGGCGGGCCAGAGGTTAAGTGCTTTGAATCTTTAAAGCCACATGATTAGGAAGGGTGTCCCAAGCAAAGGCTCAACCTCCTGCTCCCCACGGCCCATGCCCTTCCACCTGAAAGAATCCAGGGTTGATCAACTTAACTCATTTTCCTCCTGGTTTATGAAACCATTTTCAGACCGCCTCATTCCTTGTAGCGTCCCGGGAAGGCATCGTTGGCACTTTACAGGTGGCTCACGGAGAGTAACCTGCAGAATTTAGCAGAGCAAGTAAAGATTCTGCCAGATCCCATTTAATAGGCATGGGGTTGGACTCCTGAACCCACAGGTAGAAAATGTAGCTAAGGGAAAAAATTATTAAAAAAGAGCACTTTGCGGGCAAATTAAAGTTGCTGGAGGTTTGAGTCTTAGTTCTATGTGAACAGTGAGTGAGCGATAAAGACCTACATGTACAGAGCTTGAGGCAAATCCTTGTTTATTTCCTATTGCCGTTCTTGCACACTACCACAAACTTAGTGACTTAAAATGACACGAATTTATTATCTCGCGGTTCTGGAGGTCAAAAGTCTGCATGGGTCTCGCTGAGCCAAAATCCAGGTGTCGGCAGGGCTGTGTTCCTTCTGGAGGCTGTAGGGGACAGTCCGGTTCCTTGTCTTTTCCAGCTTCCAGAGGCTGCCACATTCCTTGGCGCATGTTGGCCTCCTAGAAATCACCATCACTCCAACCTCTGTTTCCTTCTTCACATCTCCTCCTTTGACTCTTTTAAGGACCCATGTGATTACACTGGGGCCACCACATAGTCCAGGATAAACTCCCCATCTCACGGTCTTTACCTTAATCACATCTGCAGAGTCCCCTGGCCATGGCAGGTAACACATCCACAAGTTCCAGGTGTTAGGACATGGACATCTTGGAGACCACTGTTTCTGCCTGCCATGCCATACAGTCCTAAAAGCAATACATAGCTTTTTAGCAATACTCCCTCAATTTCAGTCTTGGTGATGATGGGGAGGAGTTTCCTCTCTGCCTAAAGGTAAGAGCTGCTCAGACCGCAGCAGATTCTTCATTCCTTCCAACATCCCAAGTCCAAGTCCTAGAAGTGCACTCTTCACGCCCATCATGATGCTGAGAGAATTCTTAATTTCTAGGTCATGAACCATTACAGTTAGAATTTCCACCCCTAAATGGTTCAAAATATGGTATGTGCTATGTTAGATAGTAGGAAATACCTTAATGAAGAGATTTCATTAAGTAGTGGGAAATTATTAATAGACTGTCTTTCTTGGTTTTGCCTGCTCTCCCTCCAAGTCAGTAATCACAGAAATGTATAATGTACACTTATTTTATTAAATTCTTTAGCCAAAAGAAAGACAAAAGGGCCTGCTAGGCCTAGAGTAACAACAGGAGCCAAGGTCGACTCTGTGCCCAATACTGGCACGCCTGATTCTAAGCTGCTTTATTTACTCCGATCAGTAGTTATATCCAAGTGACCCATGGCCGGGGCTAGGACCGCGGACCACTCAAATGCGCTGATTAGGTTTACTGTCAGGATACGGACATATAAGGCTCAACATACACGCCCCTTGAGCTTTCTCAGAGAGCTATCCTGTTGACACAGATGTGAGATAAGAAATGCTGACTGCATTATGCATCCGCCAGATAGCTCTGAATTCTGCAGCAGAAGAGGTTAGCAACCTCTGCCCCGCAATAATCAAAGTTGCTCTTTGGAATGCGCACTTTTCAGAAAATAACAAGCTTCCTGGGTGATGGCCGGGTACTAAATCTAGGATTTTCTCCTGGGTGAGCGTAGGGATTTCATTTTCCATTACGTAGTTCTGAGTGTGATGGTTGTTGTAACAAGACCGAAGCTCTCTTTTCTGTAACCGTTTATGTTTGAAGTAAACAAAATCTTTACCATTATTATTTGGCAAACAATAGGTGATAAACAGCATTTTTCAAAAAAATGATAGGTGTGGGGCGCCTGGGTGGCTCCTTCGGTTAAATGTCCGACTCTTGGTTTTGGCTCAGGTCGTGATCTCTGGGTCCCGGGATTGAGCCCCACATCGGACTCTGCGCTCAGTGGGGAGTTGGCTTGAGGATTCTCTCCCTCTGCCCCTCCTCTCACTATCTCTCTCTCTTTCTCTCTCTCTCTCTCAAATAAATAAGTAAATCTTTAAAAAAAATTATAGGTGCTACCCTGGCCGGATGAAATCTTTCCTGAGGAACCACGTGGAAGGAACAGTTGCAGTAAAAAAAAAGCTCTGGGCTGTCTCTGTTGGGTTTGGGACTTTGGCCCTCCCTCCTGCTTTTCTGTCAAGGCCAATGGCAAGGACCGGTCTGAACCCGGTGCAGGCGGTGCTCAGCTTGCTTTGTCTGGTCTTTGGGAGACAATAGTGAGACCACATTATCTGAAGCGAAAGCTGGCAGCGCATCGTACGGCCCTGCTGTTTCCTCTAGAAGACGGGGCGCCTCCGCAATGAAACGGGCTGCAGATACCACCACCAGGCTCGTTTGGGGGCAGTTCTTCAGAAGCAGGTGTTCCTGGCTGGGTCTTTTATTCCACTGGAGAATAGCAGTCCCCAGTCTGCCGATGAAAGCTGGTTTGTGGGCTGCACCGGTCATGGGCCCATCTGGACACAGAGGGCACCCTCAGGGTAGGACACACACACACACACACACACACACACACACACACACACAATTTAGAAAAGGCTGGGGGAGGGGCACAGGAAGTCACAAATGTCCGTGTAGGTGCCCAGAGTAGTGGCCTCGGTGGCCACCCACAGGAAGTGGTTCAAACTGACCAAAACCAGGAAGGAGAGTTGTGTGAGGAGGGCCTACTTCAGAGGAGGTGCGACTGTCCCTTGGATGCAGCCGTCTGAGGGGACACTTGGGGAAGGTGAGGCACCAGGCCTGGCCTGGGGGCTTCGCCCTCGGAACTGTTACAGCAGTCCTGTGAGGGGCATGGCGTTGTCCCCCTCTGAGAGGTGGGCTGTTCGGAGGGAAGCTGGGCCTACCCCTGGTCACAGCCGGAAAGCAACATGTCTGCCCCCGGGCCCACATGCTTCACCTGTTGCCTCTCAGAGCAGCCCCTTCCCACAAGGAAGTCTGACTGGGGAGAAAACCAGGCTCTTCGTGTGGAGGAATCTCCTTCCAGAACTTTATATAGATGGCAAGAGTGGGGCCTGGAGCCCCAGGAGGCCCGGACAGGTTATTTCCCACCTTAGGACAAGGACTGAAATAGCACCACTGCTCTGGAGAGGGCAAAAGTAGTGTGTGGTGTGAGGCCAGGGGGCCGTGCTGAGCTGGGGAAGTGCCCATGCCCACAGCACAGCGTGACCAGAATCAGGAAGCGGGGCCCCGGCCCGCGAGGTGGGTGGCTGGGGGCCTCGACCACCACAGGGGTCTGGGCCAAGCGCGGCGTTCCTCAGGCAGAGCTGCGGTTTTGTTTCATGTGGGCTGGGGCTCAGGGCCGGCACATAATGAGAATATGAGGGGACAGGCCAGCTTCTGTATTTGCTCCCTGCTCTGGACGGCGGGCACAGAGTGTCTCTGCGGTGCTCGGGGAAGTAATATAAAACCTACGTACGGAGACCAGTCAGGCACGCCTGTGGGTGGTTCTCGGGGGGAGGGGGCCCCTGAACCAGCGGGGACATCACTGTGGGACCTGTGAGACATGCAGACTCAAGGGGCCACCCCCCCCCACCTGCGGAGTCAGCAGCTATGGGTGTGGGGTTCGGCAACCTGCTCTCTCAAGCCCTCCAGTGATTCTGAGGCACACTGAAGTTTGAGGACCATTCTTTGGGGTCACTGATTCGTAATAGAGGCAGGGAGCGCTCAAGGGTTCCCCCAAAACAGAGGACTCTAAGATCTGGGCAGTGGGGGGTGGGCACAGCATGTGACAGGCACTGGTAACTACAGGGCAGCGCTTTGGGGCGGGGAGCCGTGCCTCGAGACAGGTTATGGGTCAGCTCTTGTCAAAATCCAGGTGAGACCCGAGCAGGGGCTGGGCCGGTGCGCATGAAGGGTATGCCTGAGATCCAGAAGGTCGAGTCAACGGCCCTTGGTTTGCACTGGCTCACGTGGATGCTCACCTTGTTTCTTCTTGCGCTTCTAATTCCCTCCTCTGACAATAAGGCCCTGCTATGCGGTAGGTACTGGAAAAGATGTTGGGGATGGGGAGATGGATACCCCTAGAGGGGAGGCAAAAATATGGACCATGGCCCTCCGGGAGCTCAGGGAGGCAGACAGGGCTCTGTGAAGGTCATGCCGTGACAAGGTTGACGGCAGGTGTAGGAAAGGGGCCGGGGCACTCCTGACACAGGAGTTACGCACGGTCTTGGGCATTAAGGACTCCGGGTGGGCGCCCGGAGTAGCTGGGAATCATGGGAGCCCTCTGTGCGTGGGGAATGGGCTGGAAGGAAGGCCGTCACAGGTAAGGGGAAAGGGGGGGGAATCCTGTGTTGGGCATCCTGCAGCATTTCATATTTCCCTCACTGAATCCTCACCAAACACCACTGACCTCGTGAGATCATAAAGGGCGTGCAAAAACGTTTGGATTTCCTCCTGCGGGCGATGAGCAGCCTTTGAAGTGTTTTAAGGAGGAAATGGTTTTGGCACCATGCTCGGAGCCTCTGACTCTCAATTCTGACCGCAATGAGAGTGGCCTGAAGAGCTAAGTAAAAGAAAATCTGATGCCAGGCCCCACTCACCAGAGCGGGCTAGAAGTTTCTGGATAGCACATCTGTCTGCCCTGAGAAGTCAGAGGGTCTGAGTGCGGGCTCAGCAAAAAGTATTTTAATTACTTGACTTTAATAGTGGCGTTTTGGTTTTCTTTCAGGAATGTCCAAGTCATGGGTGAGTATCCTTTTTTTCTTCTCTACATAGCTTCATTTGGCAAACCTCAGGCTGTTCTGCTCCTAAACATTCACAGCTGTGCTTCCTTCACTTATCAGATGTCTGTCATACGCGTCAATCAGTGCGGGGACAGTCCTGAGCTTCTGTGGGAAATTTTTTCTCTTGAGGAAATGCTAGTGTCTAGTCCTTCTCGAACGAACGAGAAGACTGGGTGCTTTATTTCATTGTTGTCTCTGTGTGGCGTGTAAGGGAATAAACATTTTTGAACTCTAGATTCCACGTCTGGATAGTCGGTCAGTGGCAAGTCACTAAATACACACCAGCTACTTTCCGTGCCATTCACATTCATTTGTGAACGTGGGCCAGCGAGGAGCATGTTTCACTCCTACACTGTTTCCTTTTGTCAGGATTGCTTTGGCTATCCCGTGAGCATCTTCTTCATCGTGGTCAATGAGTTCTGTGAAAGATTTTCCTACTATGGAATGAGAGGTAATGTGTTTCACCCTCCTCCCCTCGAGTGCAGAGCCTGAGTTACCACAGCTCCTAACTTTGTCTCCCCTCCCTCCCGCCCTTGCCCCCTGCAAAAAGCACTCCTGATTCTGTACTTCAGCCGGTTCCTCGGATGGGACGACAATCTGTCCACGGCCATCTACCACACGTTTGTGGCTCTGTGCTACCTGACGCCAATTCTTGGCGCCCTGATCGCTGACTCCTGGCTGGGAAAGTTCAAGTGAGTGTTTACAGCTTCCTTGTGAAGAAATAAGCCCAAAAGTAATGATAAGCTTTGTGGTTTGGAATGATGGACGGTGGGAACAAGGAATCAAGGCCCGTCAAACTCTTAGGAGAGTCTGCTAGGCCCTGTTTCGGCTCAGAGCCTATCCCTAGAGTCTAGCACAGTGCCTGGCATTGTGCAGTGAGAATGCAGGTAGCACTGGTAGGTTTTTTCCTTCCTCCAAACAGTGATAACATCTTTGTCTCCTCTTGAAATAGTAGCAGGGATACCGTCCATCATTAATCATGTGTGAGGCACAGAGTTAAGGTCTAGAGAACACAAAAGCTCCCTGACGTATGTCCCCACTGCTGGTAGGCTCGTCCTGCCCGCTGGACAGAGAGGACGTGGGCCGCTCACCCAGTTCTATAGGAACAGCTCCAAGAGTGGACCCAGTAGACAGTTATCCAGAAGTCCCGAGGACTTAATGAGCAAGGAAGTGGAGGCTCTTCTGGGGCCAAATTCACGGACCATCTCAAAAGAATTCAATTCAGTACAAAAATGACCGATGGCCCACTGCTGGCCAAATATTGTTACCAGGCACAAGGTAAGTCTCTCTTACCATTTAATCATAGGTGTTCTCACTTCGGTAGTCAGGTAGAAGAAAACATTTGAGTTTTTCAAGTAGTTCAAAGGTGAAAGAGACCTTTCCTCCTTCCCCTGGCTCTGGTCAGTGTTGCTCTACACGCGCTGGCTGGGCGACAAATCCTCCAGCAGGCTGCCTTGCGGAGAGTTGCCAGCCTGACTCAAGTGTGAGGAACAAGTATACGCATGACTGGGCTCTTGCATTTTGAAGCAGGAGGCCTTTCTGTGG
Organism: Eumetopias jubatus; assembly: GCF_037043125.1. Taxonomy (NCBI): domain Eukaryota; kingdom Metazoa; phylum Chordata; class Mammalia; order Carnivora; family Otariidae; genus Eumetopias; species Eumetopias jubatus. The sequence goes on along the minus strand of NW_028274809.1, from coordinate 182,168,667 downwards.
GAGCGGAGGAAGTGGACGGCTCTCGAGCAGTTAACTTGGACTCTCTTAACTCCTTTCAACACAGGACAATCGTGTCGCTCTCCATTGTCTACACCATTGGACAGGCGGTCACTGCAGTGAGCTCAATTACTGACCTCACAGACTTCAACCATGATGGAACCCCCGACAACCTTTCCGTGCATGTGTGAGTTAATGCTACCTGCTGCCCTACCCCACCCAGCCACTGGTTGCTTCCGCGGTGCTCAAATGTTTCATCTTTTTCCTTGAACTTCACCGTAAGTGTAAGGAGGACCTTCCTTCCTCATCAGTAGAGAGAAAGCTGTTTAGTTGACTACGAGTTGGGTCTTTGTGTGTGTCACCATCCTCATAGTTCTCCGGAGTCACTGCTCTTGTGTCTTGGGCACTTCTCAACATGAGCCACGGTCAGCGCACGGAATACTTGTGTTAATCTTGATCTTCCCTAGAGGGACATAACTCCCACGGACCTTGATCCCTAATTGTGCCAGGTTTCCTCCAGACTCGGTACCTTTGGTTGTCTTCTCGTACCATACTTCTGCTTATTTCTCAGTAACTCAGCTTCGTAAGTATTTGGTCCAGCCCTACTGCTCTGAGTTCTTGATAGAAAGTGCTGTAGACAAGTGCTCCTCTGTGAGATTAATTTCCCATCACTGCAGTCTGGCCCAATAGACAACTTATAAAGATTTATTTTGTTTCCTGTGCTGGTGCCTCTGTTTCTTGATTTATGAGTAAGCCATCTTATGGGTTGGGAAAATAGTCACTGAAATTCAAATTAGTCTCTGCAGTTCCTGCGTTTCTGGTTTGTTAGTCAATCCGATTGCTGTTTAGACCGGGTCCTTGGTGGCAGCACCTGTGGTGCCCATAGGGCACTGTGTTGGTGGAAGGGAGTGGCTCTATGCCCAGGTCAGCAGCTCAGACTTCCAAAGTCTGATGCCCAACTACCCACAGAGGAGCCCTAAGACGTGGGCCGCTCACCTTCCCCGTGCCTCCGGTTTCTCTTCTACAATATCAGTTAAGAATAGGGACTTTGGAGCCAGGCGAAGTGGGTTCAAATGCTGACTGTGCCCTTTACTAGCTGTGTGACCTTGAGCAAGTTTCTTAACCTCCGTGCTCAGGTCTTCTCATTTTTACTACTGCCTGCCTTGGGTGGGACTGCTGTAGTTCAGGTAGGGCGCCTACAATGTGGCCTGGCAAGTGAGAAGTGCTCAACAAAGCTTAGCTACTTAGTTTATTTCATGGAGTTCATATTCCAGCATGCCTACAACTCTCACAAGAGTGCAGGGAGTATCATATCCAATTGGCCGTGTTCAGTTGTCATTTAAAATGCTTGGAGTGAAAACAAAACAAAACAAAATAAAAACACAAACCAAAATGAAACCAAAAAAATGCTTGGAGTGACAGCACTAAGCACAAGTTCTATTAAGAGGCAAAGTGAAAAGAAGGGCCATACGCACCCCAATGTTCATAGCAGCAGTGTCCCAATAGCCAAACTGTGGAAAGAGCCGAGATGCTCTTCAACAGACGAATGGATAAAGAAGATGCGGTCCATAGATACAATGGACTATTACTCAGCCATCAGAAAGGATGAATACCCAACTTTTACATCCACATGGATGGGACTGGAGGAGATGATGCTCAGTGAAAGAAGTCAAGCAGAGAAAGTCAATTATCATATGGTTTCACTTATTTGTGGAACATCAGGAATAGCAGGCAGGACAGTAGGAGAAGGAAGGGAAAAATGAAGGGGGGGATTGGAGGGGGAGACGAACCATGAGAGACGATGGACTCTGAGAGACAAACTGAGGGTTCTAGAGGGGAGGGGGGAGGGGGGATGGGTTAGCCCGGTGATGGGTACTAAGGAGGGCACGTACGGCATGGAGCACTGGGTGGTATATGCAAACAATGGATCGTGGATCACCACATCAAAATCTAATGATGTATTGTATGGTGACTAACATAACATAATAAAATAAAAAATAAAAAAATATAAAAAAAAAAAGAGGCGAAGGAAAGAGGTGCTTCAGCCAGTTAATCCAAGAAGATGAGCATGATATTTTCAAGGATCCTTTCTGTGTAAAGTATCTTCCTTGACTTTATCTGTTCCATAAAATATTTTTTAGCATTTTAAAGCCATATTTGCAAACAGGAAGATATGGAATAAACACATATATAACCTGAAATTTGCAGTGCCTTCTATAAATCTAACAAAATGATAAAATGAAGGTGGGTAAATTCTATGAGTGATTTTTTTTTTTCAATTCAGGAGGTAAAATACTTACAGATAGCTTAGAAAATACAAATTAAAATATCTAACCCTTGGGACACCTGGGTGGCTCAGTCGGTTAAGCATCTGCTTTCGGCTCAGGTCATGATTCCAGGGTCCTGGGATCGGGCCCCACGTCATGCTCCCTGCTCAGTGGGGAGTCTACTTCTCCCTCTTCCTCTGCTGCCCCCCTCCTGCTTGACTCTCTCTCTCTCAAATAAAGAAATAAAATCTTAAAAAAAAATTTAAAGTAACTAACCCTTAATCCCTTCCATTATTACAAATAATGCCTTTTATCATTGTAAAAAAATACAGTAATAAATCTTATGCTCTACTTCCTTCCAGTCTTCTGTACTTTGTAAACAAGTTAAGCTCATACTACATTACCTGATATTCTACTTTGCAATTAAATCGTGTTTTCCAATGTCTTTTAACGACTATTATGATTCTATTATGATTGTACCAGAGACAGTGCTTAAATATTTTACTTACCTATTCTTTGACTGAAAATGATAAGGCTACAGAAGAATCCCATACACAAATCCTCACTCAGTATTCAAGCTATTGCTGTGTGTTTTCTAAATAGTAGATAATGGTATTAACGTGAAGGCCCATGAATTCAAGTTTCACTCAGCTGTCAAAACTGCATTCCCGTGAATCATCTTCTCAAACAGGCTGAGCCCCTTGTTTGTTTAACTACTGTGAGACTGTGATTTATAATAAGAAATATATATTTGGTCTTCTCTGTTTGGGGCACAGAGCTCCTAAGACCCTTGGAATTCGCGACCCTTGGAATTCACTAAATGAGGAGAGGGAAAGTATTTCTTGTTATGTTAAAGAGGTAACTTTTGACCCCCACCTAAGGATGGGGGCTGGTTGCCAAAAGAATCAATCTTGTGAGGGGCGCCTGGGTGGCTCAGTCGGGGTTAAGAGGCTGGCTCCTGGTTTCCATTCAGGTCATGATCTCAGGGACCTGGGATCAAGCCCCGCATTGGCTCAGCGCTTAGTATGGAGTCTGCTTGAGATTCTCTCTCTCTTTCCCTCTATATCTCCCCCATTTGTACTCTGTCTCTCTTTCTCAAATAAATAAATAAATCTTTAAAAAAAAAGAGAACAAATCATGTGATTAGAGGATTGGAGCTCTCATTCACACCCCCCTGACGTCCAGGGAGGGAAGAGGGGCTGGACATTGAATTAATATCCAGTGACCAATGATTTACTCAATCATGCCTCTATAAAAACCTGAAAGGTTGGGGTTGGAAGAGCTTTCAGGTGGGTGAGCAAGCATAGGTGCAGGGCAGTGGCACCCTGGAGAGGGCATGGCAGCCCCGCGCCCCTTCCCACCTACTCTGCCCTGCACAACTCTTCCATCTGGGTGTTCCCAAGTTCTATCCTTTCATGATAAACCAGGGATCTAGTAAGTAAAGCGTTTCCTGAGTCCTGTGAGCAGCTCCAGCAAATTCCTTGGACCCTCGGAGGAGGTCATGTGAAATACCGGTTTGTAGCCGGTAGGTCAGAAGTACAGGTAACAACCTGGACTTGTGAGTGGCATCTGAAGTTCAAGGAGAGGGTCTTTGGAACCTCCAAGCTGTAACCGGTCGGTCAGAAGCACAGGTGACAATCCAGGCTTGCATCTTGACAGGGTAGGGAGCGGGGGGCAGTCTTAAGAGGACCGAGCCCTTCCCCTGGGGAACCTGATGCTCTCTCTGGGTAGATAGTGTCAGAATGGAGTTAAATTGTAGGACACCCAGCTGGTGTGTGAGAATTGCTTGTTGGTGGTGTGGGGAACTCCCTCCCTACCTTGGAAATTAGGGCCAAGAGCCCTAAAAGAACCACTGTGCCTGGTCTTCTGAGGGACATTAGAGGAGAGAGAGAGGCTCCTGCTTTTAAGAATCTCACGTTTCTGGGGCGCCTGGTGGCTCAGTCAGTTAAGGGTCCGACTCTTGATCTCAGCTCAGGTCTTGCTCTCAGGGTCGTGAGTTCAAGCCCCACACTGGGCTCCACACTGGGCATGGAGCCTACTTAAAAGAAAGAAAGAAAGAAAGAATCTCACATTTCTGCAATAAATTTACCTCTCCTTTCCCTAGGGCACTGTCCATGATTGGCCTGGGCCTGATAGCTCTGGGAACTGGAGGGATAAAGCCCTGTGTGTCTGCATTTGGTGGAGATCAGTTTGAAGAGGGCCAGGTAAGATCATGCACCTTCACAGAAATTACATAATTGAATTACAAACATCCAGGAGTCACATTCCCCCGATACCAAGTCTGCTCTCCATTTGATTCTTTTCAAGGACATTTGAAAGTAGGACACTGACCAAAACTAAGTTAGAATGAAGACAGACCAGCAGCTACATTTTATCCCTTGATATATAACCGAAGTCATATTGTAAACTTAATTCTTTTTTATTACAGGAAAAACAAAGAAACCGATTCTTTTCCATCTTTTATTTGGCCATTAATGCTGGAAGCTTGCTTTCTACTATCATCACTCCCATACTCAGAGGTAAAAAAATATCTGAAGGGGACTTCTGTTTTTCTTTTTAATTATGGAGAGCAAGTCAGGTGGAAAGTTTAAGTCCTTGTTTTGTTTGTGTGTTCATTTTGTCCCTCTTTTCTCCCATTATACTTCTGCTGTTGGATACATACTATACACTTGGAAATCCACAAGATGAGCTTCTTGTCTTTTCTAATCTTTTTGACCCCCTGATCCCAAGGATCACTGAAGAATCTAAACCATCCCGAGTATAGCAATGAATTTTTCTAAATGATTATTAATGCAAAGTCTTTGTTCACACACAGTAAAGGATAAGACAGGAGGTGCTATTTGGAAACCACACCTGGATGGGTCATAGTTGACATTTTTGCTTTCAAGCTCTGCTCCCCAGTGATGTTCAGTGAGCTAGGAAGAATTTAATGGGCACAGTTTTATTCTTTCTAAAAGAATCTCATCCCATCTCAGCTATTTCTAGAAGAACCGCCCAGGAAAGAGAATGAGACAGCAGCCATCAACAGCTCATGGGGTTTTGTGCTGGCGGACACTCCACTGAGAGTTTGTGAATTTCCCACATGGAAAGGAATATTTGGGGACAGATTAGACCAAAACAACACCCTGGTGGCCACACTGCAAAGCATTAAATGATGAAAGAAAATATTTTGTGGGGATTTATGTATTTCTGCATGGAGTAGTTATTTGAAGATGACACTTAAACCCCATTCCAACTTGTTTTGTATAAACATTTAATAGCTTGTATTCTTGCATTAAGTTCCCCCGTCCCCTCCTCAGCCTCCACTTTCTGCTAGAATATGTACTATGCATGTTTGAATTGCAGAATGTGTGAAAGGGTAATTTCAAAGGTAAAATCGTGGCTCTCACATGAATATGAAAAGAGCATGTGCCGAGACTTTATATGACTTACTAATTAAGGAGGAAACTGGAATACTACCGCAATCAGCTCAAATAGGGATTTGAGCAACAGAGACCGGTATTCTTCACAGAGGGAAGAGTCCTTTTGCGTTGCCACGAGCTGGAATCGTTTGTATAGCTATGAATGAGAAACATTTGCCTGACTATCAATTTTCTACAAGTTAACTTCTTTCTCTACAGAACTGTGAACCAGCTAGTCAAAGACAAAGTCAGACCCCTTTCGGATCAGATTATTCCTGGAGGCGCCATTCCACTGAAAGAATCCACAATAATCTCTGTTGCTCCTTCCAAAGTCTGAATTTTCCTCCTTACCAATCCTAGGATGTCAGAGCTAAAATAGATCTGCAGTCAGGGGTTAGCAAACTAAGGCCAATGGGCCAGATCCAGAAATCTGGACAAGACCATCCATTTGTCTACTGTCTATGGCTGCTTTCATCCTTACAAAGTCAGGGTTGGGTAGTTGAGACAGAGCCCGAATTGTCCACAAAGCCTAAAATATTTACTATCTGGCTCTTCACAGAGACTTCTGTTGACTCCTGCCCTGGGCCATCTAATTGCTTTCTAATTAGCATGAATTCAGGAACACACAATCTTGATTTCCCAGGGTACTTTTGATTTTATTTACTGAGTCCCTTGTCTTAAGTTACTGTATCCAGGTCACTTCTATCTCCCCCACTAAGAAAATCCACGTAAGGGGTGCCCACTGATTTTGGCTTGGCCGGTGTCAGCATCTATTTAGGGGCTAAGATTAGAAGCTGTGTTCAGTTCCTGCACTTTCTACTCCAAAGCTGCTTGGCTCAGCTGCCAATGAAATCAGGAAGGCACATGCATAAGTCTAGAACATTCAGTGAAAACAATATGTAATAACCAGTTAGGGATTTTTAAAAATGGTAGCCATATGAGCATTACCAACGCCATAATGAATTTTAATCTTGTAATTTCTCCTCAGTTCAACAATGCGGAATTCACAGTGAACAAGCTTGTTATCCACTGGCTTTTGGGGTTCCTGCGGCCCTCATGGCTGTATCTCTGAGTAAGTAGAAATCAGTTAATTAATACAATCCTATGGTCAGGTCAGACCCTCACATTAATTATTGCAATCAATTTTTGAGAAGTTCATGGAACAGATTGTAATGATAATTCCCATGCTCTGAGAATCAAAGCAGAGTTGGCATATTGCTTCAGAGGAAATAAGGTACATAAAGGGTTTACAGGAAAAGGGATCCTTTGAGGTGGACATTGAAAGGTTTGATACTATTTAGGCAGACTAAGATGAAAGTGACAGAATCTGTTAGGCTAGATGATCCCGTGGCCGAAAGCTTTTGTTCTTATCAACATGTGCTCATCTCCAGCTTGCCTGAGACAAGGCAACCTGGTCCAGTTGCTGTTTAAATATTTCCAATGAGTATCTAGATTTCCATAATGTATCATCTCAAAATGTTTCTACTTAGACGGGATGCCTGGGTGGCTCAGTCGGTTGAGCGTCTGCCTTCAGCTCAGGTCATGATCCCAGGGTCCTGGGATCGAGCCCCTCAGCAGGGAGCCTGCTTCTCCCTCTCCCTCTGCCCCTCCACCCCTGCTTATGCTCACTTGTGTGCACGCTCTCTCTCTCAAATAAATAAATAAAATCTTTTAAAAAAATGTTGCTACTAGAATATCTTCTTGTTGGGAGGAATATATGTATCTGTTAGATACATTCATTCATACATTAGTTTCTTGGCTCTGGCTTTTTAGGAAGTGTGACAGTTTTCTCATAGGATAGTCTATATTGAATGATGGTAGGTGTCTTCGTTACCTAGGTCTGTCATGACAAAATACCACACACTGTGTGGCTTCAACACAAATGTATTTATCGTCTGACAGCTCTGGAGGTGCGGAGTCCAAAACCAACATGGCAGGAGGACCATGCTCTCTGTGAAGTTACTGAGAAGGATCTCTTCCAGGTCTCTTTTCTACCTGTGGTAGTTCCCTGGCCTGGGGCAGCGTAATGCCAGTCTGCCCATGGCCTGCCCCTGTGGGCACATCTGTGTCCAAATTTGCCCGTCTTTAGAAGGACACCAGTCCTATTGGAAGAGGGCCACCTCAATGATCTCATCTTTTTTTTTTTAAGGTTTTATTTATTTATTTGACAGAGAGATAGAGAGCACAAGTAGGTAGAGAGAAAGGCAGAGAGAGAGGGGGGGAGATGCAGGCTCTCTGCTGAGCAGGGAGCCTGATGCGGGACTCGATCCCAGGCCCCTGGGATCATGACCTGAGCCAAAGGCAGCCGCTTAACCAACTGAGCCACCCAGGTGCCCCTCAAGGATCTCATCTTAACTCGATCTACTGCAAAGACTGTATTTTCAAATAAGGTCACATTCTGAGGTATTGGAGGTAAGGACTTCAGCATCTTTTGGGGGTGGGGCATGATTCCACCTGTAACAGTAGTACAAGAAGGAAACCTAGCCCCAATAATCATCTCCAGCCTTTACAGCCTCCCACTCAAATAAGGTAGTGCCAGCACTGTTACTTTCTCTGATTTTTTTCAGTTTTTAAGAGCGCTGAGTATGCCCCCTTTAACCCTGTTTGCTCAGCTTGCAGCAATTTTGCTTTATCCATACACCTGTGCCAGAGTTCAATATTTCCCCTTTTTTCTGTCCCCATTTTCTTCCATAATTCTTTAAACACTGCCACACTCCCCTAAAAGACTCATACACACACACACACACACACACACACACACACATACACACACACACACACACACACCCCTTCTCCTCTCTAATTCTGGGTGAGGAGATAGAGAAGATTTCAAAAACTACTGATCTAGGCCAAACGCTGTATTCAGCTGGCATTAGGTGAATTTTCATTGAATCTGTATGAGTCATTCTTACACCAAAGATTATGTTCTGGTAGTAATAGGCTTCAGTGTTTGTGTATGAGAACACAAATATACCATCGCTCAGAAGCTCCAGTGATTGTTAGCATCCAAAGCACTTTCTAAATGGGGAGATAGGTAAGCAAGGCCATTCTGTGAGTCATCCCAGTGTTTCCAAAACAAAGTTATAACTCAAATAAGAGCACATCTTCTAGGTCACAGGTAGTTCTGTCAAATGCCTTGTTAACACATCTTCTTTGCCTTCCCAGTTGTGTTTGTCGTTGGCAGTGGAATGTACAAGAAGTTTCAGCCTCAGGGTAATGTCATGGCTAAAGTTGTCAAGTGCATTGGCGTAAGTATTTCGGCTGCTTTCTCTCGAAGACATTTAGTCACCCCAGAACCATCTACTTCCTTTAAAGTAAATGCAGTGGAGCATTGACTTTTCTTTAAACATTCTATTATTGTTCTTAGCGTTTTGATAAATTGAAGTTTCTTATAAAATTCACCAAATGGAAAAGGACACAACAGAACTCAAACAGGGAGGATGGAAAGGGCTCCTGAACTGTTAAATTAGATCAGAGGTCAAAGAAAGGCAAAGCAGAGTAACTCTTCAGCTACCAAACTGGCAATCCCTGGCTGGTGTGGGGAAGGCATGAAGCCCAAGGGGAGAGGCATGGTCTGGTGCTGCGTATCAACAGTCTGAAGTGTGGAAAGTGTCAGCCATGCTACTTTCAAGAAAATACTGTATGGTAACTAACATAACATAATAAAAAAAAAAAAAGAAAAGTGAACACACAAAATGGGGGCGCCTGGGTGGCTCAGTCGGTTAAACGTCTGCCTTCGGCTCAGGTCATGATCCCGGGGTCCTGGGATGGAGCCCCGCATCGGGCTCCCTGCTCGGCGGGAAGCCAGCTTCTCCCTCTCCCGCTCCCCCTGCTTGTGTTCCCGCTCTTGCTGTGTCTCTCACAAATAAATAAAATCTTAAAAACTAAATAAATAAATAAATAAAATGAACACACAAAATGAACAGAGATTCACATACAAAGATTATCAATGTAATATTTATAACAGCGAAAATTCGTAACACCAAATTGCTGGAAACAGAAGAATAGTGCTGAACTCATAGTATGTCTGGCCATGTTATGCAGCCATTGGAAGCCTTGTTTTCAAAGACTATTTGGTGACAGGAACATGCGGGATATGGTTTCTTCTGTATGCGTCTGTGTGGTACACGTACGTGAATATGGGCATATTTAAAGGCAGGAATTAAATGTTGAGCATAGGGAATCTTTCAAACAAGGAATCAAATAACTTTCCCCCCTAAATAGTCCCCATTTTTTTAAATATACAAATACATTGTGTAATTGGGGGAAATGTATCATTTATTTAAAAAAACATGTGTGGATAGTCTTTTGGATGAAAAGACAGCCTTAAAATAATTTTAGTCTTGGGACGCCTGGGTGGCTCAGTCGGTTAAGTGTCTGCCTTCGGCTCAGGTCATGATCCCCGGGTCCTGGGATCGAGTCCCACATCGGGCACCTTGCTCAGCAGGGAGCCTGCTTCTCCCTCTGCCTGCTGCTTCCCCTGCTATGCTTTCTCTCTCTCTCTCTCTCTCTGACAAATAAATAAATTTTATTTAAAAAAAGTAATAATAATAATAATAATTTTAGTCTTTTACTTGCCCTTTACCTGGCTTTATTGCATTAAATTATACATGTGTACGTCACTTTGTGAAATAAACGTGTCCTCTCACGGTCTAAAAACCTCCCCCCTCTTGCCAATATTCCTCCTGTAGTTTCCCCTCACATGAGATCAACTCCCACTACAAATGGTTTTGTGTAAGCTAAAGGGGCTCTGACCAGTTAGCTCTCCAAGTCCTTCCTTAACAAGGACTTGACAACTTAAACTCCAAAAGAACAACGTGAAGCTACTTAGAGTCACAAGAGTCGTACTTCCTGGTATCCTGAAATCGGCCCGTCACTTTGAGTCCCTGCCTGGTGGTCACATGCGTGTCCCCCAGCCACCTGTGTCATCTCCTTCTCTTGCTGCCCATATGGTAGACCTGCTCCCTCAGCCTGGTAGCCACCAGCCACGTGTGGCTGTGGAATGTTTGAAATGTGGCAGGTGCAACAGGGAACCGAGTTTTAAACTGGATTTCATTCAAATTAATCTAAACTACGTAACTTCTTATAAGTGTATTTCTGGATACTGGGTTCTCAGTCTTAAATTTTAAAACCAATGCTCCGCTCAGTGAGTGGAAAACTTTTAAGTATCTTTGGAACAACTTAGGTATATAAATTGATATTTCCAAACATAAGTTTTATGAGAAGTAAACACAAATGCAACATTTCTGATAAAAACTGAGCATCCACACTGAGATGTTCTGTAAGTGTAAAACATACCCTGGATTTTGAAGACTTGGCGTGAAAAACAGAAATGTAGAAATTCTCATTAATTTTAGTATTTGGTATTATTAATAATTGTTTACATAATTATTTCATTATTGATTTACCATTACTGTTAATTTATTACATATTAAGATCATATTTGAGGTTTATTGGGTTAAATAACATACATATTTAAAATTAATTTCACCTGTTTCCCTGTTACTTTTTTTACACTTACATATTTTTTTATTTTAATTATTTTAATTCTGGTATAGTTTTTTTCAGGTTTTATTTATTCACGGGTGCATGGGTGGCTCAGTCGGTTAAGCAACTGCCTTCAGGTCAGGTCATGATCCTGGAGTCCCAGGATCGAGTCCTGCATCGGGCTCCTTGCTCAGTGTGGAGTTTGCTTCTCCCTCTGACCCCTCTTGTGCACTCTCTCTCAAATATTTGAGAGAGAATGAGAGAGATTTTATTTATTTGTTTATTTGAGAGAGAGAGATTGAGATCTTAGGACCCTTAGATCATGACCTGAGCCAAAGGCAGACGCTTAACCGACTGAGCCACCCAGGCGACCCTAATTCTGGTATAGTTGATGTACCATATTAATCAGTTTCAGGTGTATCCATATTTTTTTTTAAGATTTTATTTATTTGAGAGAGAGAGACACAGCGAGAGAGGAATACAAGCAGAGGGAGTGAGAGAGGGAGAAGCAGGCTTCCCGCGGGGCGGGGAGCCTGATGCGGGGATGGATCCCAGGACCCCGGGATCACGACCTGAGCAGAAGGCAGACGCTTAACGACTGAGCCACCCAGGCGCCCCTCCATATATCTTTTTAGTACGGCTACCAGAAAACTTAAATCACAAATGGCACACATTATATTTCCATTGAATGCTCCTTTCCAGGGGTTCTGGAGAGACAATAGCAACAGGATGACTTTGTTACCCCACTCAGAGGCTCACAGTTAGAAAGAGATTAGAAATAAATGCAGGTTATGCCTTTTCACTTCATCATTACACTAGTGTATATGATTTTATATCCCTCTTTTCTCACAAACACAGTTTTACCTTAAAGCCAGTTTTATTGAAATGTGTTTCCCTGATAAAGTAGTCAGTTCTGTTTTGAAATTTGATTTTTCTTCCTTCCTTTAGTTTGCCCTCAAAAATAGGTTTAGGCACCGGAGTAAGGCGTTTCCCAAGAGGGAGCACTGGCTGGACTGGGCTAGAGAGAAATACGACGTAAGTGGTCGTTCCCGCTGCGATGGTCCCGGGTCTTCCTCCAGGAGGCAAGGAGCCTGGGCGCAATTCGTATGACTCAGGCCACATGGAAAAATTATCTGCTGTAGCCTTGTAAACTCGATTAGGGTTTTAAATAAGACCATGCAAGAGTGTTTTTTAATATGGAGCAGAACTTGATAAACAATGGGTAGAATTTATCTGGAAACCATATTATCTTTTCATAATTTTTCATTTTGCATAATCTGTCATTAATTATATGTGACTGTGATCACATAACTAGTTTGAAAACAGAAGAGTCAGTTGGTGGTGGGGTTTGCATTTACTGGAAGTACATTGAAATTCTAGCAAAATGCCTTCTAAGCATTTTTAAATAGCTGAAGAGTTTGGGGTTTTCTAAAAAAAAAATCTGGGGTAAGATTCTTTGGAGCAATTAGTCACCTCCCAGCTTGGCTCTGGATGCAAGTATGTCTACACTGAAACAACACTGCTGATAGCTGTGAGTGACAGGTTGTGGCTGATTTGTCCTTTCCCCACTTCATCCACAGGAGCGGCTCATCTCTCAAATTAAGATGGTTACGAGGGTGATGTTCCTGTACATTCCGCTCCCAATGTTCTGGGCCCTGTTTGACCAGCAGGTAGTGTGAAGCTGTGTTTCTGTACAAATTTCTGGATTTAGCAGACATTCTATGGGCGCTACCATGGACAGGGAGGTACCTAATGTTTAGCTCCTAAAATCATTCTCTTTGGTTTCTTTTTTATACTTCATTTATTTACTAAGTATTAGATCACACTGCGTTCCTTTTTTTTTTTTTTTTAAGATTTATTTGAGAGAGAGAGTGTGCCTGCACGTGAGCGAGTTGGGCGGAGGGGTAGAGGGAGAGAGAGAGTTGAAAACAGACTCCCTGCTGAGCACGGAGCCCGACCTGGGGCTCAATCCCACAACCCGTGAGATCATGACCTTAGCCAAAATCATGAGTCAGATGTTTAGCCGACTGAGCCACCCAGGCACCCCACACTGAATTTCTTTAAAAAAAAAAAAAACAATTCTAGATGGTTCTATCCACATTTCTGTTGCAAAACAATGAAGAAAATTAGGTGTGGTCAAATAAAGGAGACTTGGGAAAGATTTGATCAAAGTATCTAGGACCCTTACCCATCAAACTGAGAATAAAGATTTTTTCTGATACAGTATGCTCAGAGGATGTACAATATTGCCTTTTATGGGATCCATAGAATATTTAAGGTGAGAGGGGCTTGATACCTCTCGCTCTAAAATGGAACGCTTAAGCTAGAAGTACCATCCAGGGATGTGAAATGACTGCCCAAGTCATTCTGACCAAAGCAAGGAATTAGAACCCAGCTCACTGCCTTGTTGCCCTGCTCTTGTTCCCACATATAGGAATTTTCAGATTTGGGTTAAACAACTCAATGCATGATACTCAGTAGCCACAGTTATAAGATACTGTTTTTTCTAGAAACTGGAGCTTCAAAAAAATTTACAAGATTTTATTGTGCAGGACGTATATGTGTGTGTATATATATATATATATATATATATGAGAGAGAGAGAGAGAGAGAGAGAATGCCTCAGCAGGGGGGGAGGGCAGAGGGAGAAGCAGGCTCCCCGCCGAGCAGGGAGCCTGACTCAGGGCTCGATCCCAGGACCTTGGAATCGTGACCTGAGCCAAAGGCAGTCGCTTAACCAACTGAGCCACCCAGGCGCCCCCAGGAAGGATTATTATAAGGGCAAAACATCTCTTGGAAAAAATCTGAGCAAACACATCAATCTCCTTATATGTAAGTATGGGATTTAGACCAGCATCTTACGCACAGGGAGGCAGTTTTGCATGTTGAATAGAAACCAGCTCTCGGTATCAGACCCGCACTAGAAATAACACTCATCGTCTTTTTGCTGTGTGACTGGGAGGAATCCCATAACACTCCTGGCAGGGTAATCACTCATGGCAAGGCTGTGGGGATCAAATTGGAGACTGTGTATAAAGTGACCCATGACTGGCATCTATTAAGAACTCAAGCACGGGGCGCCTGGCTGGCTCAGTGGGTAGAGCATGTGACTCTTAATCTCGGGGTCATGAGTTCAAGGCCCATGTTGGGTCTAGAGATTACTTTAAAAAAAAAAAAAGAATTCAAGCAGTGGCCTATTTCCTGACTTTCCATGATGCCTTCTAAATGGAGTTGACAGATTATGTTGAAACCTTTATGCGTTCAGTCCTCCATAGAAACAATCACGTGTATTTGTACAGTCCTGAGTCTTCCTTAAGCAAAATAGGTTGAATGTAACTAGGCTGCCCAGGCTGAAATCCAACGCTGTCTTGACGGATTTCCACTTCAGGACAGCCTAGACTGTCAGAAATAGTCCTTAAGCAGTAATGATGTTCTTGAAGCTGTGATACCAGTGAACGTAGACTAGCCTCTGTGGGCGTGGCCTCCTCCACCTTGCAGGTGATGTCATGCTTTCCAACAGGTCTCAGACATGCATCTTTGTATTTCCTAAGGATAGCTGCATCTCAGAGTAGTGCTTTGCAGATTCTTCGTGGGGGGGGGCGGGCGGCAGCAGTGGGAGAACTAGATGTCATGTTAATTTGTACAGCAGAAATGCAAGGTATTTTGTTTTACCCAGTGTTACAGTGGAGCTGGGAGATAAACTTGATGCTGAAAAAACATTTAAACCCCATAACACTCCAGACTTCATTCCTGATCTGGAAAAGCCTCAACCTTGACTTGTAAAAGGTTTAAAACTCACGTTCCCAAATGATGCAGCAAACGTATTCGTTTTTCAGGGCTCCAGGTGGACGCTGCAAGCAACAACTATGAGTGGGAAATTTGTAAGTTTGGGGTATCAATCTTCTCTACCTCCCCTGGTCACTGTTCCTTTGCTCTAATCCCTTTCAGTAACCTATCAGTAAGACTTTTCCCCCCTCTTTTTAGGGACTTATTGAAATCCAGCCGGATCAGATGCAGGTAGGCAAAAAAATACTGAAGTTGCTTTCTGAGTTCAAAGTCACCTTTGAGACCATGGCTAACGAGACCATTTCTACTTCTCCTGCAGACCGTGAACGCCATCTTGATCGTGATCATGGTCCCCATCATGGATGCCGTGGTGTATCCTCTGATTGCAAAATGTGGCTTCAATTTCACGTAGGTAACCAGCAGGTTGGAGTTGGGGTCAGGAAAGAATATCTCCCCTCCCCCCATACCACCTATCTGACGGGGTTTTTAAAGAATTATATTTGAATTAGAGGCCTGTGTGCTGATGTTTCTAGAAATTTGCCCTTAAAATAAAAGTGCTATTCATGGAAGCCAGAAAAGCTTCTAATTAAAACTTGGCATATATGTAGACAATAGAAATGTTAACTCTCATCCGACGCATCGCCTGAGCTATAGCTTCTAGAAATTAAATGTAAATATGCAAATAAGAATATGCATCCCATTTATCCCTCTTAGTCTTGATCATAAGTAAGAGAGCAAGAGACATTTTCCTTTGGTGTTTTGTAGGGAAGCTAGTTTTGTTCGGGCAGATGGTGGGAAAAGGAGTGTGATCATTAGCTGGCTGGGGGGCGGCTGGCGGAGAGTCACCCTTACACTTGTCTCCCAGCTCCTTGAAGAAGATGACAGTTGGAATGTTCCTGGCTTCCATGGCTTTTGTAGTGGCGGCAATCGTGCAGGTGGAAATTGATGTGAGTGGCCCTCTGATTCCTCAGTGGCCTTTCCTGCGGGTCGGGTGGGACGTTCGGAAGGCTTCTTTCTCCGGAACCGCGGGGAGGCCAGGGTCTCTGCCGACAGATGGTCCTGGAGCTAGGCACGGGATGATGTGGAGATGCCACAGGGGCAGAATTGTCCCTTCCAGGCAGCATGCACCGCGGTTGCTCATCACTGCAAAGGGGGCAGCCGGGAGGAGGGTGGGATGGGTGTGCTTTAGCAGGGCCAAGGGGGATGGCGGTTACACAGGGCGTTTCTGTGGACATGGTTCTTATAATGGGAGTGGGAGTTTATAGAACTTCCTCTTTCACAGTCAGAACTCCTAGAAAGTCTATTTGAAAATGTATCAACAGTCTTCAGGAAGATGCCTTTTGTATTCTGATGTTTCTAGCGATGTTAGTTCTCACGCCAGTCCTCAGTCTGCTGGACCCACGGGGGCCCTAAACCAGGTTCCTTGGTGCCCTCAGTGTGAGAACAGGCTAGCGACGGGCGCTGTGTAGTGTGTGAGCCTGGAGGCAAATGCTCTCCTCCCGCCTCTGTCCCCTCCTCCTTTCTCTGTCGCCTCCCCTGTCTCTGTGTGTATCTCTCTCTGTGTCTCTCTGTTTCTGTCTTCCTCCCTCCCTCCTTCCTTCTCTCTCTCTCTAATTTTTCTTTTTAAATGTTTAAGTGTGATAAAATATACATAACAAAAATTTACCATCTTACCCACTTCAAAGTGTACACTTCAGGAGTGTTTAATGTGTTCACGTTATTGTGCAGCTCATCTCCAGAACACTTTTCATCTTGCAAAATGAAAAGTCTGTGCCCACTGAAAAACAACTCCCCACTTAGCCTCCCCACGCCGCCTCCCTCCCCCCTCCGCCGCTGGCCCCTGGCAGTCACCATTCTACTTTCTGTCTCTATGAGTTTGTCTACTCTTGGTACTTCATGTAAATGGATTCATACAATATTGGTCCCTTGTGATTGGCTGATTTCACTGAGCATAATGTCCTTGAGGTTCATCCGTATCATAGCAGGTGTCAGAATCTCCTTCTTTTTTACAGTGGAATCATAGTCTACTGTGGGATGAACCACATTTTGTTGATCCATCTGTCAATGGGCATTTGGGCTGTTTTCACGCGTTGGCTGCTGTGAACAGTGCTCCTGCACATGTGGGTGTACTCACTGACTCCTGAACACGGCTTTGTGCAAAATGAATTGTGAAGTGAGAATGGACTTCTAGAATAGCATAGAATGGGTTGCTTCAGGGACCCTGGGATTGGAGAGCGAGCACTGTTGGGAAAAGGCAGGACCCCTGAACAAATGTGTGGAGGCAAGAGGCATAGATTAGTTGTGAAAGGCTGTTTAGGGTACCGTCAGTGCTGTGGCCAAGGCTCCCAGAGTTAGGACGATGTTGGCCTCCCAGGAGAGCAGATCTCAGGTGCCACAGCAAGATACACATTCATTTGGGTTGTGTTTACTCTGGCCCCCTCAGATAGGAGGCTTCATAACCTGGCATCCTTCGGCCTGGAGGTGTTAAGACCAAGAGCAGCCTCTTTGTGATTACTGCCCTGTTCTGTACAAGCATCCTTTCCTCTGGGTGCCATGAGGCGAGCGATTGGAGGCCTCCTGCGGGTGTTTGGTTTCTCAGCCGAGACAGCTTTCCACGGCTGGAGGGCGGGGGTGCTGGTGACTGGGCCAAGCTTATCTTCAAACTGCGTGGAAGGCATCACTGCCAATTTTCTTTTATTTTGCTCAGAAAACTCTCCCAGTCTTCCCCAAGCAAAACGAAGTCCAAGTTAAAGTATTGAATATAGGAAATGGTAACATGACTGTATCTTTTCCTGGAATGGAGGTGATACAACCCCAAATGACTCAAGTAAGTAGAAGGAAATGCAACTTTCCTTTTTATCTTCTGACCTGAGTTATAATAGGCTTGGGAGAAACTGATCTTCTCGATCCTTATATAATTCCTACAACAAGCGTGGAAGTGAAATGCCTTAGTATCTCGGTCTCCTTTGGGCTTCACTCTAGACCATTGTGCCTCAAACTTCAATGGGCATGTGAATCCCCTGGGGAGTTTGTAAAATTTTGCATTTTTAACATGCTCTCAGGGGACAGTTGCTGCGGTTGGTGCATGGAACCACCCTTTAAATAGGAAGGCTCTGTCCGTGTTTCTCTATCAGAGGTTATTTTGCCGCCTCAGGGACATCTGGCAATTTCTGGAGACATTTTTCATTGTCACAACTGAGAGCATGCTATTGGCCTTTCAGAGGGAGGAAGCCAGGGAGACTGACACACGGTCCCCCAACAAAGACTTATCTGGTCCCAAATGTCAGCAGAGCCCAGGTTGGAAAACCTTCATCTGGATGGTCGCTGGTCTGAATTAGAGGTTCTCAACCTTGACTCCACATTAGAATCACCTGGAGAGCTTTGACAATCCCGATACCTCAGAGATTTTGATTTAACTGGTCTCATTCCTGTTCAGCCACAGTTGAGAGCCCCTCCCTTAGAGCTTACCAAACTGATGATCTTGACGAAAGAAGAAAATTTGACTTCTGGTGCTTGGAGCAGCCTAGGACTGATTTTTCACCAGGGTATTCCTTTATCCCTAATGCTATTCTCTGCCCAATGGTAGAAATGATTTCCAGAACATGTATTTTCAGAAGCAGAAATAAAAAGTAAAATGCTGGGCAAACAGTATAATTCTTGCATAACCCTAGACAACTTCATGACAGAGGTGGGGGGGGGCTGAGACAAACCGATGCCGGCTCCCGCAAGGCATTTTTTGATGTGTATGAAAGTGAACTGGGGATGTCAACTAATACGCCATGATAATGTTCAGTTACTCGATGCAGAACAAGACTCTATGGTATTAACTGTGACTCCTTTTCTCCCATTATAGACAAATACATTTAGGACTTTTGGTGTAGACGAACTGACAAGTATAAACATTTCTTCTCCTGGATCACCAGTCACTCCAGTGACTTATAACTTTGAGCAGGGCCATCGCCATACCCTTCTAGTATGGGCCCCCAATTATTACCGAGTGGTAAGTCGTTGGACACTTACAGCTGATTCTTTACTATGTGTGATGTTGGAGACACAGCCTTTCAGTGGTGTGACTTTGTTTTACCCCATGTAGTGTTATGTAAGTAAATCCTCAAGTTCTTCATTCTTCAAAGATACAAGTCATTTAACATTGAATAAAACTTTGGTGGATGGGAAGAGTTAATATTAATTAAAATTTTTAAAAAGAACTTTTGGGGGGGGGTACCTGGGTGGCTCAGTCAATTAAAGAGTCCGACTATTGATTTCAGCTCAGGTCATGATCTCAGGGTTGTGAGATCGAGCCCCCCGTCAGGCTCCATGCTGGGTGTGGAGCCTGCTTGAGATTCTCCCTCTGCCTGGCCCCCACCCCCCCCAAAACAAGAACTTGTGGGCACGGTATGGGGTGTGTATGAGTATAACAACTCACACAGAGTACGTATGAGCATTCTTAGCAACTTTCTGAGATGCACTTTAATTGTATTGGTTAAAAAATTCGCACTGGGTAACGGGAGAATTAAACCAGTCTCTGAAAAAACATAGTGAACATATCAGGAAAAAGCAATAAAAATACAAACAAAATATTTCACGACAAAATATCAGCATCTAGATAAGCCATTCAACACATTAGGAAACTATGAAGGTAGAGTTGAACTGAGTGGAGGAGTCGTGGGTATTCTGTAAGGTGAATTTAGGTGACCTAGAAAAACTGCAATATGGAATGAAGACATCTCGGTCATGTGTTTTATTAGGGAGCTCTTGATTGACTCATTCTCAGTTCTTGGACAGTAGTGTTCTGTGGAACCACTAGAAAGCAAGCATCAAAAATCGTAGAGGCTCATTTAACCTCCAGGAGAACCGGGACTGGAGGAGGGAGCCCTGCAAATGTAACCATATGCCCTTAGCTCCTAGGATAAATGTCAACATCATTCTCCTTCTCAGAGGCTGAAATGGTAATCTACATTTATTCTAAAGGATTAGATTTGAAAATGCTTTCTTTCTCAGGTAAAGGATGGCCTTAACCAGAAGCCAGAAAAAGGAGAAAATGGAATCAGGTATGTATTTTTCTTTAAAACTTAAGTGTTATCAGCTTCTTATGGAAGTAATGCATTCCCATAGTAAAGTCCAACTGCAACAAGGCTATAAAATGAGAGCACAGGGAGAGATGAACCATGAGAGACGATGGACTCTGAGAAACGAACTGAGGGTTCTAGAGGGGAGGGCGGTGGGGGGATGGGTTAGCCCGGTGATGGGTATTAAGGAGGGCGCGGACTGCGTGGAGCACCGGGTGTTATACGCAAACAATGGATCGTGGAACACTGCGTCAAAACCTAATGATGTATTGTATGGTGACTAACATAACATAATAAAAATTTTTTTTAAAAAATGAGAGTATAGGGATTTGTCCCAAGAATGTAAAGCGGTTCAATATTTTTAAAAAATCAATATCATCTATCACCTTAATAAACTAAAGAGAAAAATCCATATCATCATATCCTGCATCCTGGATGCAGGAAAAGCATTTGATAAAATTCAGTGTCCATTCATGATTTTAAAAAACCCTCAGCAAACTAGTAATTGAAGGGAACTTCCTTACTCTGAAAAAGGATATCTAAAAAACCCAAGCTATCATTATACTTAATGGTGAAAGTCTCATTGCTCTTCCCATAAGATTGTCCACACCCTCCACTCCTATTCAGCATCCTTCTGGACACCAGTGCAGTGAGACTAGAAAAAAAAGAAAAGCATCTTGATTGGAAAGGAAGAAATAAAAACTATTCCTACCTACAGATGACATAAGTACTTGCACAGAATGTCCCAAAGACTCTACCAAAAAGTTCATAGAATCTATAAGTGCGTTTAGAAATGAGGGTAGAAATGTTACAAAATATAAGATCGACAACAGAAATCATATTTCTATATACTAGCAATGAATGATTGGAAACTAAAATTTTAAAACTATACAATAGCTCCAAAAAAAGATGAAATACTAGGTACAAATCTAATAAAAACATACATAGGATTTGAGAGCTAAAACTACCAAAGGCTTATGACAGAAATTAATGATGAGTGAAATAAATGGAAAGATACGCTGGGTTCATTGATTAGAATACTTAATATAGTGACAATGTCAGATTGATCCATAGGATTAGTGCAATTACTATCAAAATCATAGCATTATTTTTCTATGATTTTTCTAGTTTTATTGAGGTATAAATGACAAATAAAATCAATATATTTAAAGTATACAGTATGATTTGCTATATGTGCACATTGTGAAATATTTACCACAGTCAAGTTAACACAATCACCTTACAGTTACCTTTTATATGTGTGTGTGATAAGAATGCTTAAGATCTAACCACTTAGCACGTTTGAAGGATATAATATAGTATGAATTATAGTCACCATGTAGTACATTAGAACCTCAGAACTTACTCACCGTGGAACTGAAAGTTTGTACCTTTCATGCAACATCTCCCTGTTTCCTACCCCCCAGTCCCTGGCAACCACCGTTCTACTGTTTTTTTCTATGAGTTCAACTGTTTTTTAGATTCCATATATATGTGATGCCATGCAGTATTTGTCTTTCTCTGTCTGGCTTGTTTCACTTAATGTTTCTCGGTTCATCTATGTTGTCACAATGGCAGGGACTGCCTTCTATTTAATGGGTAAATAATATTTCATTTTAATACATACGTATAGATATATAGACATAGGTGAATTAAATTTCATCCAAGCTAAAAACATTTGTTCTGTCAATCTCACTGTTAAGAGAGTGAAAAGGTAAGCTACATACTGGTATAAAATATTTACAAATCACATATCTGACTAAGTATATGTATCCAGAATATATAAAGTACTCTCAAAACACAATAATAAGAAAATAACCCAGTTTAAAAACAGCAAAAGACTTTGACATTTCACCAAAGAATATTACAGATGGCAAATAAGCACATGAAAATATGCTCAACATCATTGGCCTTTAAAAAATATAAATTAAAACCATGGTGAGTTGCATGACATACCTCTTAGATGGATGTAATAATTTTTAAAAACTGACCATACTAACTGCTTGTGAGAAGATAGAACAAGCAGAACTCCCGCGCTTTGCCTAGTGGGAGTGCAAAGTGGTACAGCCACTCTGAAGAACAGTGAGGCAGTTTCTTATAAAGTCAAATGTGTATTTGCCATACAACCCAGCCATCCCACTCTCAGATATTTATCCTAGAGAAATGCAAACTTATGTTCACATAAAAACCTAAACATAAATGTCCATAGAAACTCTATTTGTAATTACCAAAGATTAGAAGTCACCCAAATGACCTTCAGTGGGTGATGGATAAACAGACAATAGACTAGAGTACATTCGTACAACAGAATATTACTTCGGAAAAAAGGAACTACTGATACATACAATAACATAAGTGATTTTCAAATGCATTGTGCCATGAAAGAAGCCAGTCTCAAAAAGTTACATACATACTGTGTAATTCCATTTACATGGCATTCTGGAAATGGCCAATAAATAAATAAATAAATAAGGATGTGGGAACAGATTAGTGTTTGCCTTGGTTTAGGAGTGGAGGAGAGGTTTGGCTATGGGTCAGCATGAGGGAGATGCAGGGGCCAATGGAACTGGTCTGTATCTTGACGGTGATAGTGTTTCTCTGAATCCAGACATGTTAAAATTCATAGAACTGTACACCAAAAAGCCGATTTACTGTAAATACACTTTTTTAAAAAGATTTTATTTATTTATTTGGGAGAGAGAGAGCACTAGAGGGGGCAGAGAGAGAGGGAGAAGCAGACTCTCCGCTGAGCAGGGCTCCTGATGCTGGGCTCGATCCCAGGATCTTGGGACTGACTCCAGGACCATGACCTGAGCCGAAGGCAGACACTTAACTGACTGAGCCACTCAGGCGCCCCTGTAAATACACTTTTTAAATAAGATGGGAAAGTCTGAATAAATTGGGGGAGAAATGAGTGTAGGGCTCCTATATGCCTCAACTCTTACTGCCAATCTCTTGTTTCCCTGTGGCCACTCATTAACAATTTCAGATTTAAGCTTTTGCCAGTTACCACTAAAACATGAACCAGGGGAGGGAAAGGTGTATGATTAGGAGGATGACTATTAACTTACTAATGGAAATTGTGGAGAAATGGAATTAACTTTTCATCTCTCTTTACCTCTGGCTTGTTTCACATTCTTAACCTTTGTAATAGTTATCTTTGCGTGTACTCCATGTGCTAGGTCAAGTCTAAAAATGATTAATAAACAGGATTTACAGGTTAACTATCAAAATATTAGTCACAATGTAATAAAAGTCCAAAAGGGAAAGAAATGTAACTTTATATCCTTGGAAATAGAGCCTCAAGTAGAAATGTTCTGAATGTCAAGATTAATCGGAATATCCTATTATGTACCCTGAATTGTTCGGTGGTACCACATCTTTAAACCAAGGTTTTCTTGCACAGCTTTTATGTTTTCCTGTGACTCACTTGGCCTCTTGTTGACAAAAGCATGAGCTTCTATCTTCAGGGTGATCCAGAGAACGGATCCGGGGAATTCACCTTCCTCTTTGAGAACCAACTCCTCAGCATGCTCTTTGATGTAACAAGGCCATTTGCTCTGTAGTCCTGTGATGCCACTGTCCTCATAGAACTTTCACTGTCTGCCCAGGTTAGCGCCTTCCTTTCTTGAATTCTGGGTCATCTTTCTTGTTTGGCTGCAGACTTGTGCTCAAATATCTGACCAAGAAAAGCTGTGAGGCAATTTGCCAAGTCCTTGCTTGCCTGAAAATGCTTTTCTGTTCTCATACTTGGTCATAGGTTGGCCACCATTTTCTTCCCAGAACTGGAGGCTTGTCTCTGTTGGCATCCAGCACCTAGCTGTGTACACACACACACACACACACACACACACACACACACACACAAAACATCTGCCACTCTCTGTAGTGATTAAATTTTCCTTTCACCAAGTTTTGGGGATCTTCTTTCTCCTTGGTGTTCTCACATCTCTCTGCAGTATAAACTACATGTGGGTAGTAGCCAGCACTAGGTCTTTCTGATTTTGGGTTCCATCTCATTTTCTTTGTTCTCTCCTGTGTGAGTTTGCTAAGGCTGCCATCACAAAGTACCACAGGCTGGAAGGCTTAAACAACAAAAGTGATTTCCTCATAGTTCTGGAGGCTGGAAGTCCAACATCAAAGCACTGGCTGGGTTAGTTTTCTCTGAGGCCTCTCCCCTTGGCTTAAAGATAGATATCTTCTCTCTGTGTCTCCACATGGTCTTTCTTCTGTGTGTCTGTGTCCTAATCTTAGAAGAACACCAGTGATCTCGGACTCTCATGACCTCATTTTACCTCTTTAAAGACCCTACCTCCAGGGGCACCTGGGTGGCTCGGTTGGTTAAGCATCTGCCTTCAGCTCAGGTCATGATCTTGGGGTCCTGGGACCCAGCCCCACATCGGGCTCTGTGCTCAGCGGGGAGCCTACGTCTCCCTCTCCCTCTGCCCCTCCCCCCACCCGTGTGTGTGCGCACACACACTCTCTCTCTCTCTGTCTCTCAAATAAATAAGATCTTAAAAAAAAAAAAAAAAAGACCCTACCTCCAAATACAGTCACATTCTGAGGTCCTGAGAGTTAGGACTTCAACATATGAATTGGGGTTGGGGTGGAGACACAATTCAGCCCATAACATCTTCTTTTGTGCCTTCTGGATTGTTCCTCTGTCCTGCACACATGCACATACATACAACTATCCTATCAGATCTGGAAGGAAATCTTCTGATGATGGTCATCTGGCCCTTTCCTAATCTTTGTATCTGAGTCTGAGCTGGAAGTACCTCTGGGATGTCCTTTGTGGCTCAGAACCATTGTTTTGATTTCTACAGAAATGTCTCCTAACTTTGGAAACTTTGAACAGTCTAAACTGTGGTATCCTTTCTTGTTCTGGTGCTATGCTAAAGCTTCATTCTTCTTTAAATTGTCTTTGTTGAGATCTTGGGAAAGAAGGACACATAAAATCAGCAACCTTTTAACCTGCTAACCCACCCATATGGTGGATAAGATAAGCCAGAAACTTTTTTCTTTTAATTGGCAACATCAAATCTTTAATGGATCAAAGGATTTATTATTTCAGCAATGTCCAAGAGACAATCCATAAAAAGGGAAAGTTCCGAGAGACTAATGTCAGAAACTGATAAATAGAACAACTTTGAGAAAGTCAGGAGGTTAGATTTTGGAGTAATATATGAAGTAAAGAAAGAGTACACAGAATTTTAAACAAAATGGAATTGTTTTAATTATGTGGTATCAGTAAGTTGCAAGACTTACATGGACTACCTTCAACAGAGTCCTTTAAGCGAAGTGACAGGGGCATCTGGGTGGCTCAGTTGGTTAAGCATCCGACTCTTGATTTTAGCTCAGGTCACAATCTCAGAGACGTGAGATCAAGCCCTGCATTGGGCTCCATGCTGAGCATGGAGCCTGCTAAGGATTCTCTCTCCCCTTTTCCATTTTCCCCTCCGTCCAGTTACATGTGCTCACTCTCTCTCTCTCTCTCTCTCTCAAAAAAAAGTGACAATACTTGGGTCAAAATTAGTTGAGAATTTGATATTGATCTTTCTCATGAATTTTTTAACGTTACATATTGCTATATATGTATATATTCACAATGTTCTTGAGCATGTTTTTAAACTTAATATATTGTTGTCCTGTGTATGTTCTGCAATATCATATATTATAAAATATCATTTTAATATTTATCCATATTACTATATGTATCCCTTATCATACTCACTTAAACGACTATAGAATATTCCATTGCATGCCTATACCACAATTTATTTATCCATTCTTTTCTTCAAGGAAATTTACGTTATTGCCATTTTCCCAAACAGTGCCCCAATTACATTCATATATGATTTTTTTTTTGTCCACATGTACAAAGTTTCTCTAGAGAGGTGGCCCTAAAGCTTTCATCACATCCAATAAAAATATTTGAGCATATACCCATAATGCATGAATATGGTATCTGTTAAAAGTTATACATATAATTATTATACCAAATTAATATGTGCGCTATAAATAATTAAAAAATATATTAAGAGAATGAGAAAAATAAAAAAATAAATATCTTACAGGTATTTTTATTCATTAGTGGTACAAAAATCATTAATGTAGATGATGTGATTATATATGCTTCATTCATTTCTAAAAAGCTCAATTTAAGATTTAGAAAAATCTATGCATAGGCTTGGTTGGGTAAGTTCAGTTTATTTCAATCCTTGGTTTCCATGACTGTCATACTGAAAAAGATACTTCAAGGAGGGAGTATGGTCAGGGCAAAACTGACCATAAGTAGATTAAAAAGAAATCTTCATTTAAAGAGAGTTGTGGTTTTATTAAAATCGTTTTGGTACTAGGACAACTGGGGTACCCGCGTGCAAAGGACTGACGTCAGACCCTACCTGATACCACACACAAAAATGTACGCAGTGGATCATAAACCTAAATATAACGAAGACAGTAAAATTTATAAAAGAAAAATAGGAGTAAATCTTTGTGACCTTGGGTTAGACAGTGTTTTCTTGGATATGAAGCCAAAAGGACAAGCAACAAAAGAAAAAAATAGTCACTTGGGCTTCATCATATGGAAAGCGTTAGTGTTACAAGTGATATCAAGACAGCGAAAAGACAGCCCATAAAATGAGAGAAAATATTTGCAAATCATATATCTGATAAGAGGTTCCAAATACATGAAGAACTCTTACAGCTCAAAAGTAAAAAGACAATCCACTTCTTTAAATGGGCAAAGTATTTAAAGAGACATTTCTCGGGCGCCTGGGTGGCTCAGTCGTTAAGCATCTGCCTTTGGCTCAGGTCGTGATCCCAGGGTCCTGGGATCGAGCCCCACGTCGGGCTTCCTGCTCCGCGGGAAGCCTGCTTCTCCCTCTCCCTCTGCGGCTCCCCCTGCTTGTGCTCTCTCTCTCTCTCTCTCTCTCTGACAAATAAATGAATGAAATCTTTAAAAAAAAAAAGAGAGAGAGACATTCCTCCAAGGAAAACATAAAAATGGTCAAAAAGCCCAGGAAAGATGCGCATCGTCTTTAATTATTAGGGAAATGCGAATCAAAACCACAAAGAGATACCACTTCACACTCACCAGGCTCCAACCAAAAACCAAAACAAAAACAACCAAAAACAGGCAATAACAAGTGTGGGTGGGGATGTGGGCAAATCGGAAGGCTTTTACGCTGCTGGTGGGAATGTAGAATGATAAAATGATGCAGACACTTTGAAAAACTGTTCCTCAAAATGTTAAACAGAGAGTCACCCTGCGAGCCAGCCATTTCACTCCGAGGCGTCCACCCAACTATGAGGCTCCTGTTGATCCGGGTCAGGGTTCTGTTTTCTACGTTAAGCATCTGTCGAACTACACCAAGTCAAATACCCAGGGACTTTAGGGCCTGAGCTTAATTCAGAGAAATGTTCTCCCAGTACCTAGAATTTGGTATTCAGAGAAATGAGCTTATTCAGAGAAATGTTCTCCCAGTACCTAGAATGTTACTTGTTGCCACAAAGCTGATGAAATTTGGCCACGTGTTTTAGGAATGTACAGGTTAAATTGTTCTCTGCAATACTTGGGTATACGATCTTATTACTGCCCATTCTTTAAATTGGATAATCTGCTGAAAGCTTTCATTCGGCTGTCTGGTAAGAAAAATCAACTAGTCATATTCGGGGCAGCACCCTTCTCTCTGATATACTATAAGAGCGTCAGGGTCTTCTATAGCCTGGAACGTTGAAGGAAGGGATCTAATCATCTGTCCACACTGTTACCATCCATATGGCCCTTTGAAGGCAAGCAACTCGACTGGCTCCATGTGAAGCTTAGGCATAGGAGACGTGGCAGCACCTGGAAGCCTTGGGACCTAGCACCAAGGCCTGTGGGTGCTACCCTCCCATCTGTAGTCCAGCAGAGTGCCAGTCACCATCACTCCAGGTCCTACAGCCTCAGTCTTCCCTCTCTGAGGGGAGATCCCCAAAAGTGTCTCTGGTTGCAGGACCAACCCTCTTCTTCCTCTCCGCTCTTTGGGGCCCCTCCCTGCTCAGGCTCCTAGAGGTAAAGGACAGAAAATGGCCTTCCATCCCCAACCCCCAGAAAGAAGCCCGGATGGAGACTGTTAGGGTACTAAGCAACTTCGACTTTGGTCCTTTAGCTCTAAAGCTTCTGAGCAAGGAACACAAAGTGCTGCCTTCCTGGAGCGGGGACCAGCTCCTATTTCCATCCAGGCTGTATCCCAACCTACCATTGCAATAGCTCCTAGTTAACCAAGTACTTAGAACAGCTCCAGGCAGAAGACTGTGGTCACTTCTTTTGGGTGTGTTCTAATGAATGGGTGAACAAGGACAAACCTAGGGTGGCTTCCTTCTGCCTTTATAAGTCTAGAAATCTTCCATAAACATCTTAAATTCCTTCCAAAAGAGAGCACAGCCCAAGTTCAGGTGCACGTACTGTGACCTAAAGCAAAGTATCCCATGGTCCAGTCACAAGACCGATGGTTTTCTGTTTCAGGTTTATAAATAGTTTTGATGAGAGCTTCAACATCACAATGGACAAGAAAGTTTATGTGAATGTGACCAGTCACAATGCCAGCGAGTATCAGTTTTTTTCTTCCGGCATGTAAGTACCTGTCCTGGACACTGTGCTCCTAAGTTCAAGGATTTCAAGTCTTTTTCTTTAAACACTACATTGAAGCTGTTAATACCAGGAATGTTAAACTATATTATTCTTTCTTTCCATAGAAAACGCTTTGAAATACACTCAACACAACCGATTCCACAAATCTGTGTAAATGATTTCCAATCGTCCAGGCTTGAGTTCGGTAGTGCTTTCACCTATGTAATCGGAAGGCAGGTCAGTAAGTCGTTCTGTTGAATCAGAAGTTCTACTAAACACTTAGGACCTGGTAATGATTGAACTGGAAGTAATATTAGCATCCGTGTTTTAAATGGGCTTAGAATTCATTCGCTTCGCCACTAATTCTTTAACTTACCGTTGACTTAAGTTTGCTGTTATTTTTAGAATAAAAATAAAGAGACTGAGTCTGACTGAAAGTCCACGTTGACCAATATCTGATGCCTCTTCATAGACTATTTACATGGACTTACGAACTTTGAGTTCAAAAAGATGGCAATGTTTTAAACAAACCTGACACCCAATCTACTCTCTGGTTTAAGAGGAAAATACTAGTGGACAGATTTTCAAATCCCACCAAGGCCATTTCATCACGAGGATAATATGCGCTGTTGCATATTGCCATTTAAAAAGTGTACTTACTTGGGGCGCCTGGGTGGCTCAGTCATTAAGCATCTGCCTTCGGCTCAGGTCATGATCCCAGGGTCCTGGGATCGAGCCCCGCATCAGGCTCCCTGCTTGGCGGGAAGCCTGCTTCTCCCTCTCCCACTCCCCCTGCTTGTGTTCCCTCTCTCGCTGTCTCTCTCTCTCTCAAATAAATAAATAAAATCTTTTAAAAAAATAAGTAATAAAATAAAAAATAGAAAGTGTACTTACTTGACAAATCATAGGACGTGATCCTAGAAGTCCAAACTCCATTTGCCTTGTTTGAGCAATTTTCATTCTAGAAGCAGTTCTCCATTTTAATTTCTTCTTGCTTTTGCCTTATTGGTTTAGGATACTGGCTGCCCTGAACTGCACGTGTTTGAAGATATTTCACCCAACACAGTTAACATGGCTCTGCAGATCCCGCAGTATTTCCTCCTCACCTGCGGAGAGGTGGTTTTCTCTATCACGGGACTGGAGTTCTCATATTCTCAGGTCTCTTGGTCATTGTTTCTAGCACCCCTCCCCCACACCCCTGCCTTCAAAAAAATGCTCTTGGGCCCTAACTTCAATAAGCAATGTATTTATAGTTTAAAAGATTCTAGGGGGCAAAAAAAGATTCTAGAAAGCATTATGGTACCTTCCGCCAAACAAGTTTTTTGAGATCCCGTCATGTTTTTATTGAATAATAATATGACTCTGTTTAGCTTCTTGGGTGCATATGTCATATGACTCTGCATTCCCACATCATATACTAGAGATTTAGAGTCCTAAGTGAGAAAAACTATATTAATTACTGTGACCAGCGTCATGATAGGCAGCAGATTCTATATTCTGAAACAACTAAATGATGTCAGCTGTTCATCATGGTGCTCATTTCTGGGTTGTGTACTCATAATCATTAAGGCTCAGGTGAGATCTCTCCACACACTGATTAAGGCCTAGCTTTTAAAAGTTAAAAGATATTATTGCTTTCAACTGTTAAAGATGAGACTGGTGAGGTAAATTTTGCCAATTAGGGCCTAGATTCTCAACAATTTCATCAAAATACAGTTAAGGTCCTTGTGGCCCTACAATGCCTAGCACCTTTAAGTCTTGCAGTAAAGATCGTAAATATGAGCTGGACAATCCCTTTCTGTGATGACCTCACAATCGAATAAAATGACTATATCATAGGTGACAAGAGGGGTTCGGTGACATGGCAGGGAAGCTCACAGCAGAGCAAGCTTCTGGCCCAGAGAGCAACCTCCATTTAGGGGAAAGAGAATGGGATGGATGGCTTTGCTTGGAAACTCTTCTATAGACATAGAATTGATTCATCCATAGATTTGCCCATTTAACTCAGGACAACAGCTTTGCAAGGATGTGGAGAGTGGGAAACGAGGGCTTCTTGGATGTTCGTGCATGAGTGTTTGGGGTGTCTTGTTATCCAAGTGATAATCCTTTTTATATGTGAACCAACCTGACTTTTGATGTGCATTTTTAGGGCGGACTGCCCAACTAAATGCATTGGTAAGTGGTGTTCTCCAGCTCCGCGTTTGCCATCTAGATAGGGATTGACTGTGTGTTGTTCCCCAGGCCCCCTCCAACATGAAGTCGGTGCTTCAAGCAGGATGGTTGTTGACGGTAGCTGTTGGCAACATCATCGTGCTTATAATAGCGGGAGCGGGCCAGATCAGCGAACAGGTATGGGGTGGGGAAAGAGACTGTGTGTGTCTGTGATCATCGTGATGCCTTTCCCTCACCCGCTGTGTATACACATGGTCATCTAAGCTAACGGCTGAATAAAACCAGCCAGAGAGGGTGATGACCAAATGGGCTTTTGGCCAAGTGTGTGCCGATTCTTCATATTTCTACTTGGTGTTGTACAGTTGGAAAGTGACAACCAAAATACCCAGATTTGGGTTAAGATGCCTATACCCTAATATGGTTTACTATTAAAGGAAAGATCTTTCCTAGCTTCAGTGAATGCAGCGTAATGGCCCCAAGACAAACATGTTTTCCAGAAAGTTTCATGACACCTAAAGTTAGAGCCATTCTGAAGGTGGTTGTAATTTTTCCAGCTGACATAAAGCGGGGGCTTTTCTGAAACTGAAACTCTCTCCTTCAGCGTTTCAGCATATGGTTCATAAGGGGGTTGCCCCTTACCCTATCTGTTTCTTCACTCCCCTCTTCAAGTCTCATCAGAGCATGTGCTCATGCTGTGTGCTCATAACCGCAAGATTCTGCCAAGAATAATATGGAGGTCTTAAGTTGGAACAATTCAGCACATTATTTTTTGCTCAAGAGTACCGTGTGCTGTTCTGTTGGTCCCCATCCTTCTGGAGGCCAGCTCTGTCCCTTAACATGGGTTTTTCAGAAATTTTCTCTCATCTTCCCAGAGTCTTGGTTTCTGCCCTCCAGTGCGGTTACAAAAATGTTATCTTTATACTTGGCATTCAAGCAAAGCTGGTCATCCTGTACCTATGGTAGTCGCCTACCAATTTTCCATCACAGTTTAATTGCAGAGCACCTTCTACCTAGACATAGCAAGAAAATGCACTCACAATGCATACAGTACCATAACGTGCATTGTTTTTGTTTTTTTCCTGCTCCAACTCCAATTCCTTCCAAGTGGGCTGAGTACATTCTATTTGCGGCGTTGCTCCTGGTTGTCTGCATAATATTTGCCATCATGGCCCGATTCTATACTTACATCAATCCAGCGGAGATTGAAGCTCAGTTTGATAATGAGGATGAGAAAAAGAACCTGGAAAAGATGAATATATATTCCACGATGGCTCCTGTCTCGCAGACCCAGATGTGAATGTCAGGAAGCAAGTGGAGGACGGACTGGGTCCAGAATGTGCCCTTACTTCTGTCCCCTGGTTGCAGGACATTCTGAGGGGGGCGACTTCAGAATTGTGAGCCAAGAAAGCTCTTTTCCAAGCAGCCAGCAATGAACCTAAAACTCTGGAAGAAGTCCTTTCCTTTTAAGAAATTCATATTTAAAGCATGTAGACACATACACACAAATACACACTTGTTTCTACAATGATGAATATACACCCTGCCTTTAACTCCTTTTCTGCCACATAAATGAAGTTATTTTGGACTAACTAGTCATTTTTTGAAAGGGTGGCAAAGTTCCATATTGTTTGCACTTTAACCCTCTTTGAAAACACCTTTAAATGAGGCAGGAGCCGATGTGCAAAGTGAATTTACATGCTTTAGAATGGCACCAGCTAGTATTAACTGATAACTTTACCTTTTGTTTTGTTTTGTTTTGTTTTGTTTTTTCCATTCCTTAGCTCTTTTTAAATTTTGTATGACTCAAAAGACTACTCAGGTAAAGGCCAGTAATGATTTTTGGAGTTTCAAGTATGAAATACATTCCTGTTCTTAAGAATAAGTGTCTGTGTGTTTTGGGGGTAGGATAAGAAATCCTTAACCTGTGTCCCAATTCTAAAAGTTGTGTATGCTCAATAAAATGTCATCAGGAGTTGATAAAAGTATGAACAAAAGCAATGGCCACATACAATAAATTCCAGCAACATGAAATATCAAGGTTTGTTTCTTCCTGGTCCTATTTTTTCCTGGGGATATAGATACCTACGCTTCTCCTTTATTACTAAGAGCTTTGCATGGGGCGCCTGGGTGGCTCAGACGGTTAAGCGGCTGCCTTCGGCTCAGGTCATGATCCCAGGGTCGTGGGATCGAGCCCCGCATCGGGCTCCCTGCTCGGCGGAGAGCCTGCTTCTCCCTCTCCCTCCGTCTGCCGCTCTGCCTACTTGTGCTCTCTCTCTCTCTGTTAAATAAATAAAAATCTTAAAAAAAAAAAGGGCTTTGCAGGTGCATATTTATGTACCATCTTTAAGTGTTTTTCTCAATACAACCATTTTTTCTGCTTGAACAAAAATTCCTTTCTCTTTTAAACATTTATTTATTTTGGGGGGGGTGAAGGGGCAGAGAGAGAGAATCTCAAGCAGACTCCACGCTGAACGCAGAGACCAGCGCGAGGCTTGATCCCACGACCCCGAGATCACGACCTGAGCCGAAATTAAGAGTCGAACACTTAAACGACTGAGCCACCCAGGCACCCCCCTTGAACAAAAATTGTTGTAAAATGTTATAAGTACTTCATGCTTGATTCGTCCTATAGGTATTTATCTCAGGTATGAGACCCAGAGTGGTTCTACTTTGTCACTCCTACAAAAAACAAGCAGCTGTTCTCAAACTCGTGCACAGCTCTGAATGCTGGGACTTGCTCCTGTGACCCATCAGGAGGAAGGGCCCACGGTGGGCTTCTAAGATGCTTCATGCACGAGCTCATCATCGCACTGTGAAGACTGAATGAAGGGGAGGCTCAAAACCCAGAGTGAGAAACACATTGTGAGTCTCAAACCTTGCCGAAGACCTTTCCTACCCTTAGGATCAAGCCCTCATTCCTTAACTGAGGCCTGCAAGGCTTTTTTTTTTTTTTCCTCACGACACATCTCCTTTCTCTCTGCTCACACCGATCCGACTAACAGTGACTTTCTTCTGGAATGCATCAGGTTCTCATTTCCGGCTCAGAAGGAAAATCAGGTCCTCAGACATACATTCTCTACCAACTTTGCCCACCCACTCTGCCTGGCTGAGTCCTCCTCATCTTCAGGATGCAGGCCACTTCCCCCAGGAGTTTTCCCACCCCACCCCCCCCAGCCTGGCTGTCTCCCCCGTGCACCGTGCCATACCCTATGCCCTGGTGGGTCCTCACCGTCCAGCTCTGCCTAGGCTGAAAGCTCTCTGTGTGTGTCTTGTTCTCCGGATCTTGGTGGGCCTTGACGTGTTACACAAACACTTTAAACCTCGGGCTGGGATGGGTGTGATGGAAGATGGGAATGAGCCTAATGAACGAAGTCTGGCGTGCAAGAGTAGCAACGAAAACCTACTAATTTTGCCTCTCCGATCCTTCTGCCCTCCCGTTTACATATTGTGCCTCTGGTGGGGCAAACCAGTGGCTACAGTGATGAGCACTCGGTGGTCATTACCTCTCTTGCCAATAACTGAAAGGACTAATCCTAAATCCTCTAGAGATAGTCTAGTCCCACCCATCCTTACAGCTGCTGGGTAACACTGGGCAAGTCTCAACATGTTCGATCTCATTTCTCCTACAAAGCAAAGAATACCACACACTCTGAGGTTTTAAAAATCCTCTGTTTCAGGGTGGCTGGCACACAGTAGGCTCCCAAATATTTGAATGAACTCCCCGCTTGACTCCAATATTAACACTGTAGTCTGCTTTGCGTATGGATGGAAATGATGCCTACGTGGTCTTCGTTGGCCCTTGAATGACGTGAGGAGAGCACCAAGGGAAACAGGTGCACTGTGCTGATTGGGGCCAAGATTCGAGAGTCATTCCAAACATCATCAATACTGACAGGTGCCAGCATGGGTGTTCTAGGTGCAAGACATTGGACAGTAACAAATGTTAAGGGGCGGGGACAACTTGAGGGGACACATGCGGCTGAATCAATAACCCAGGGTCTTTTGGGCCCTCATGCTTTCCTGCTAGTTTTGCTTTTCGCCCCCCCCCCCCTTTTTTAAAGCAAAAATCCTCTTTGGATTTCTTTCTGCAAGCAAAAACAGGTACGAATGTAGGTCTTCTATAAAAGTTAAGTGGCATAATACGAACTTTCAGAAAGCGGGGAAGACCTGTACTTTAAGGCCAAACTATTTTGAGGAGTTTTTATAACATACGTATGACTCGTTTTCATATCGACCTATTCTTGTTTTGTTTCCATATTTCTCTTGCTATTTTTTAAAAATTTGGTGGATTTTTTTTCTTTTGGGGTGCTAAAATATTTATCTTACTGTCTATTTTAGACCTTATAAAATTACTTTATTGAATGTATGTCCAGGTTGGATTTTTGTTGACCATTTTGCATACATCTTGTCATACATTATGGAGTTTTTTTTTTGGCAGCCTCAGTTTTTTAAATGGCAGACAATAGTAGTCAACATTTCTTGGGCACTATGTGCAGACAGAGCATTACGCACGCTATTGCATGAAGCTTACAAGCCTTAATCCTTCCAACAGTCCTATAATGTAGATTACTGTTGTTATTCCCATTCAACAGAGGAGAAAACAGCCACAGAGAAACCAAGTAATCTGCCGAAGGTCACGTCCACAATCTGGCTCCAGAGCCCAGATGGGCAGCCATGCCACAAACCTGCCTCTCGCTGCCAACATTTCATGGGCAGCCTGGATTAACTCAAGTTGATCCTTATAACAATACTAAAGAAGGCCTTATTCCCCCCGTTTCTGAGATAAGAAAACTGAGGAATAACCAGCTTCAGTTACTATCTACCCAGCAGAGGGCCGAGCCAGGATTTGAACCCAAGCGAGTGGGAGCAAGGAGAAAGACCTGCCTCTTAACCCCCCGGGGCTATTCGGTCTCCTTCCACACAGCAAAATGCAAACACGTGATGGGGAGAGGGGGCATGGTGAGGGGGATCCCAGAAAGCTTCGGAGGGGCAGCAGTTCCCTCGAAGCCCAGGATGGACAGCCCCGGGCGGGGCTAGATGCACAAGGAGGGCCGTATGTGGGGAGGAGAGACCGGTAAACCCTGCGCTCCGAGCATGAAACAGGCAAGGTTAAACACATTCACCATCTCAGCAGGGGCCAGGGCCTCCTCTGAGGACCTTGTGATGTTCCGAAAGCCCTGGAAGCCGCTCCCAGGGATCTGAGCTTTCTGCGCCCCAGCTGCCAGTGGGAGTCCCAGTGGCGGCTCCTCCGGGGGGTCGGGAGTCAGTGGGATTAGCTCTGAAGATCGCGGGCTGGGGCCGGGGTCTCACCCAGAGGGGCAGTGGCCTGGGGGGGGTGGTGAGGGGAGAGGCCTGAGCCACGGGAGCGGTGGCCAGGGATGTGCTGGAGAGGAAAGGAGACAGGCGCCTCACCGCTGGCGGAGGACGGCAGACAATGTGCAAGCTGTCCTGTGGCTTTAATTGTGGTAACATATACATAACACAACTTGCCATGTGGCCATTTTTAAGTGTAGGGTCTAGTGGCATGAAGAGCCCTGCCATTGCTGAACCGTGTGTTCACACTCACCGAATGAGGACTCCCCATTTCGGGGCGTTCTCACTGCAGAAAAGCGAGAGAAGGGAGGTTCAGGCCACCTGTCACAGAACTCGGTTTGACAGCTTTCCCCGGCCTTGCCGTCACCACCGAAGACGCCAAGAACCCTTCCCGAAGCTGGACTTTGGGGCGGAGATGACACGCTCAGCTGCCCCCTGCTGTTCAGCCCAGATTTTAGTTCTTGGTCAGAATGAGCTTCGGTAGGACTTACTTGAGTCCTTGATTTGGTTTACAGACCTGGACGGAATTCTTAGTGTCTCCCACTGAGCTACCCAAGGTCACACCCATGTGTGTCCAGCGAGCATGAAGGACCTACAGCGGCAACCAGGGGCCCGGGAGTGAGCCCGCGGGAAGGAAGCCGTGTCCTCCCGAGAAGAGGAAGTGTGAGATTTCTCTCCCTCTCCCTCCCTCCCTTTCTTCCTCTCTGTCTCCCTCTCTCTCTCCCTCTCTCCCCTTTTCCCTCCTCTTTTCTAGCCCCCCCCCCCCCACCATCTCTCTCTCTCTGTTCCTCTCTCTCCCCACAGCAAAAGGGCAGCTGTCAGGGCGCCTGGGTGGCTCAGTCGGTTAAGGGTCTGCCTTGGGCTCCGGTCATGATTTCAGGGTCCTGGGATCCAGCCCCGAGTCCAGCTCCGTGCTCGGTGGGGAGTCTGCTTCTT
The DNA here is from genome assembly GCF_037043125.1 of Eumetopias jubatus. Lineage (NCBI taxonomy): Eukaryota > Metazoa > Chordata > Mammalia > Carnivora > Otariidae > Eumetopias > Eumetopias jubatus. Next base: position 182,131,622 of record NW_028274809.1, on the reverse strand, counting down.
CCTCAGCCCCTTCCTCCCCGCCCCCCCACTTATGTTTGCACCCCCCCCTTGTTCTCTAAAAAAAAAAAAAAAAAAGGCGGCTGTCTGTAAACCAGAAAGAGTGGACTCGCCAGAAGCCAACCCTGACGGCATCTTGATCTTGGACTTCCAGCCTCCAGAACTGTGAGAAAATTAATTTCTGTTGTCTAAGCCACCAGCTCTGTGGTATTGGTTATGGCAGCCCACGCTGGCTGATTTAGGGACCAACTGTCCCTGTGTGTCAGGCACTAAGGGAGTTCCGGGAATATCGACTCATGATTGATGAGATTATGTATGGAAAGTGCTTGGGCTTCACACAGTGCACGGCATGCAGTAAGTGCTCTATAAAGGCTAGCAATTCTTATTTTATCCCTTCAACAACTACTTTGTAAGCACCTGCTCTGTGCTAAATGTGTTTTAATATATTATATATATAATAATATAAGATATATTATTTAATAGATAACATAAGTATATAATTTAATTAATAAACTTGTGAAGTTTACAGGCTTTTATTTACCCAGACCAAATCATAGGGGTCTCGGTGTGACTGGGTTCATGTCAGAATAGGAGGACAAAGGTCAGGCAAGGTCGGGCTCTGGGGCAGGGGGCCGTTAGGCACTTCTCTGAGCTGGCCCCCGGCAAAAGCCGCCAAACCAAGCAGTCACCTCCATTGCTTCCCGTTTCTAAAAAATAGGAACCTAAGAAGATTGGTAGCACCGGGGCCTGGTCAAATGTCCCCAGGTGTTTTGCCAAATGGCTCTGGCCAAGCCCAGATGCCGGAACTTTCCTTTTGACTAAGCCGGGTCATGACACACGGTTTGTCGGGAAGTGCCCCAGCTCGGCCACAAGATGGCGGACAAGAGCACTCTTGGCAATATGTGGTGCCAACAAAAGGCTTTTGTAAATGTCAGAAATGCTTACTATAAATTTTTCATGCATACACATCAGAAGGCCTCACCAGATACCGAGTGTCTATTTCTAGAAGCTTCTTTCTTGGGAATGGCACTAGCGGACTTCCATTCCGTCTGGGACTCGGGTACAAATTCCAGTGAGGGTCACTGTTCCTCAGGATGGCACCAGGCAGTGTGAGGAAGCAACTGGGGTTTTGTGAGTCGGGGAAAGAAACTCGGTTACTGAGCACTTCCTTCAAGCCTGAGTTTGCAAGATTTTACATATATCCTTGTCCACTCTCTTATTCATTCAACAAATATTTATTAAGCTTCTGTTTTCCAGGCACTGATGTCAACCAGATAAGTAAACATATAACATAATGGCAGATGTTGACAAGTGCTATGAAGTAAGGGGAGAGAGACTGGGGAAGGCTGGTATTTTAAATGGAGTGGCCAAGGAGGGCCTCTCTGAGGAGGTGACATTTGAGCAGAGACCTGAATGGAGTGAGGAAGCAAGATAGTCAAATGTCTAGGGAAGGAACATTCCAGAACGGGCCCTAACAAGGGCGTGTGTCCTCCGATGGGAATACGGTCGGTGTGTTTGAGAACAGCAAAGAGGCCCCTGTGTCTGGAGTGTGGTGAGCAAGGGACGAGGGAGGGGTGACCCAGATTGATCATGTGGGCCTTGTGGACCACACTGTGGACTTAATGCATGTCTGTAGGAAGCTCTCAGAACAGTGGTCTCTCAACACTGGCTGCTTTTTAGAATCACCTGAGAATTAAACCATTCTTTAATACCAATGCCTGGGCCCCACTCTAAACCACTAGAATCAGAACTCTGGGGTTGCAGGCCGGGCATCCGTTTTTTTCTGAATGCTCCCACGGATTCTAATAAGCAACCAAGGTTAAAAACCACCAGCATTTGGTATCGTGTAACAGCACATTAAAAACTGTAAAAACAGGCCAACACTATGATTAATGATAATATGTGCCCTTCTGGAACAACAGCTTTAGCTCTGGTAAGTGCGCGGAAATGTAGTGTGGGTCATCAAGACAACTATTTTAAAACTATGAACTGCCTCCCATCAACCCGAAGGAATCTTTCCTGGGGAAACTGCAATTTCTAAAGCATCATGAGTCACTAGAAACTGCAATGACGGGCATCAGAAGCATGGTGCCAGAGCTACAACATGGGCCTCTTTCTGTCCCTATAGACTTCTCATGTGTACATCTCACCTTCTCCAAGCCAAGGTTTGGCGTTCCTCCATGCTGTTGCTGTAACAAGGGTAATGAGATGTTGGGGGTCACACCTCTGTCAACCACAAAACACCCCCCCCATCCTTGCCCTTCCTCTTGGCCCTTTGGTCTCTGGATCTGTTCAAATCAGTCTGTGACCCCTGAGAATCTATGGAAATCTATGGAAAAGAGAATGTTCATTTATTTGAGCCAACATGTGCTGATTTTCCTCTGGCGGGGGTGGGGGGTGGGGAATGTGTTAAGGGGTCTCCTAAGGAACATCCTCAGTGGTGCTTGGAAGCCCTGGCGCAGACATTTCTCATTTGTGGATCATTTTCTCAAGCAAGGTATGCCAGCCTAGGTCACTGCACCTTTTCTTCTTCTTCCATGAATCACATCTGCACAGAGCAACTGTGAGTGTTATATACAAATGCCCTGCTTGGCCCTTATTTTGTCACAAAACAAAGTGTGATGTGATTCCCTTCGGGCCTGAGTTGGGCTCCCCATCTTTGCCCTGGGAAGATTACCAACAGGTTAAAATAGTCCCTCCATTTGCTGGAACTCCCTGCAGGCATTCTCCTGGGCCCCTCGAGCCCCTCTTCTTGGCCATCCCCCTTCCTGACCCTCTCCTGTCACTGGGCCGACAACATCGGCCCAGGCCCACGAAGCCTTAGAGGTAGATGGTGTTGACGTGTCCCATCTTCAGGCTGAAGGTTGAAATCCATGTGGATAAAAACCAAGTATCAGCTGGGTGTGGCATTTATCAGAGACTAAAGTGTACATGAAGCCTCTTGACTGGTCTCTGAAATTTCTGTCTCCTTGCAATGAAATAAACAAACCACAAAGAAGGGTGGACCCTAAAGCAATGTGGTTTGGGCAGCAGAAATAGAAAACAGCACCTAGGGAGGTGTGAAAAGCAGTCAGGTAACCAGTAGTCTGGCAAGACTGTGTGCAGAGAGGCCTGGCACCTACTACCTGAGCGTTACTTTTACAAGATGGCGGTGAAGGCACCGGGTCAGCTTCTAGAGCTTTGCGTGCGTGAAATCTATCTACCGCCCACCTCAATCAAAATGTCTGTCCAAACCCAGTCCACCACCCTGAATACTCTGTACGAATATAGCGCATTTAAAAAAAAAAAAACGAACTAGTTTTTTGTCTTTTATCAAATCAGTACATGCAAAGTCTAAAAAGGCAAAGATCTCTACAAGACTTGTTTTGGAAAAATAGCAATCCTCCGGTTTTCCTGCCCTGCCTGGTTCCCGCTCCCTAGGGGCAACCACTTTGAACTCTTGCAACTAATTGTTTACCTCCAAATAGCCTGCTTATACAGCTAGTGGTTGGCTCCTCAGTTTAAAGCTATGTTAACTTCCTACTGTAGAGAAGGAGAATTTGTTCTTGACACACACCCTGCCGCATTCACAGCAGCTACAGATGGGCACTTAAATGAGGGGGAGGATGGGGTCCCCATCCTGTCAGCACAGCCATGTAGTGATTTTAGTTAGATCAATATTCACTGGTACATTGTTGTGCTCCGTCCGTGTGATCTTCACATAAGCCACACCATACGCTGTGATTAGTTTTCCCCTTCATGCACGATAATAACCCTGGCTTGTTGGCCCTGGAGTTAATCATTCCTTTTCAAGTTTGCTTATTTTTCTACAGATCCTCACAAATTCAACCTCCAGATCTCCCTCGGCTTAGTAAATCTCCCCTCGATGTGACCAAATACATGACATGTCCTAGCAATTTCATCATCTTCAAGAGGTTTCTTCTGGCACCTACTGAGGGATTTGTTAAACAGAAAAACACAGGCCCGGGATGGAGTCACTTGCCCCCAGGACAGCAAGCCAAGACTTAAATGCAGTTTCAACGTCTGCAGGAGTAGACTCTTAAGCCAATTAATCCGGAATTTTCTGGTTAGCACCTATGAGGTGATCTGCCCCTGGACCCTCTCCATCCCGCAAAGGAAGATGCGGTCTTCCTCATCTGCATGATGAGACACCCCGCCACCCAGCCCTTTCCACAACGGAAGTCCACCTTGCCAAAAATGATCCTTTCCTTTCTTGAGCTAATAACTTCTTGCCGCTCTCCCCTTCCTATAAAAACCTTCCCTTTTGTATGCCCCCTTGGGGCACCCCACCCCTCCTGGCCAGGTGGGCTGCGGCCTGATTCTGAATCACTTAAAGCCAATTAGATCTTCAAATTTACTCAGTTGAATTTTGGGTTTTCTTTCTTTTTTTTTTTTTTAGCAGATTATAATCTGGAGGCCAAAAAGATCCTTGTAAAACGATCTTCAAATCCCCATCACTTCTTGACTTTGTGACTTCCCCTAACCTGTATTTCATGCCCTTTTCTCCCTTAGTTATTCCTGGTTTTGGTTGGGCACTTTTCTATAGGTTGATTCCTGAGAAGTGGACATGGAGGGTAAATTTTTCTTGGGTTTTGCATGTCTAGGTTTTTATCCTGTCTCCCATTTGCTTCACATTTGGCCGGGTGTAGAGTTCCATTTGGGAGCTATTTTCCCTGGGAATTCTGAGACCATCCCCGTGGTCTCTGAGCTTTTCAGTGTCACTATTGAAAAGCCCAAGGCATTCTGATTATTGGTCTTTCCTAGGAAAACGTTCTCTCTAGAGGCTTGTAGGATCATCTCTTGGCTTCTGGGAATTTGAAATTTCATGGTGACGTATGTTAGTGTGAGTCCATTTTTTTTTATTTTAATTCCAGTTAACACACAGTGTTATATTAGTTTTGGGTGTACAATATAGTGATTCAGCACTTGCATACATCACCCAAGTGCTCATCTCAACAAATGCATTCCTTAATCCCCATCACCTATTTCAGCCATCGGCCCAGGCGTGAGTCTATTTTTATCTGTTGTGCTGGATGCTCTGTGGGCCCTTTCCATCTGGGAACTCCTCTCCTTTGATTCTGTGACACTTTCATGAATTTAAAAAAATCCTCAGGCCCTGGGTGGCTCAGTCGGTTAAGCCTCTGCCTTTGGCTCAGGTCATGATCTCGGGGTCTTGGGATGGAGCCCCGCATCAGGCTCCCTGCTTGGTGGGGTGTCTGCTTCTCTCTCTCTCTCCGCCGCTCCCCCTTCTTCCCCCATCAAACCCACCCCTGCTGGCACTCCCTCTCTCTCTCTCTCTCTCTCTCTCTCTCTCTCAAATAAATAAATAAAATCTTTTTTTAATTTTTAATTAAAAAATTAAAATTAAAAACTTAAAAAATCATCTTCCCTCCATTTCCTCTGCTCTCTCTAGAACTCTTGGTATTTAGATGTTCCTCCTCTTTGACCAGACTCGAATTGTTTTATTCTTTCTCCCCTACTTTTTTTTGTTTGTTTTGTTTTTGAGAAATCCTCAATTTATTTTCCAAACTCTCTAATGTTTTTTTTTTAATTTCTGCCATCATGTCTTTAATCCAAAGAGTCTTTCTAATTACCTGACTCGTTATTTATGATCACATCCAGCTTGTATTTCAGGCTGATTGTTCTGCTCTCCTGACTTCTAGACACCACTACGGGTATTCCGAAGTCTTCTTCCCCTGTGTTGTCTATATTCCCTCTAAGCCATTTTTTTCTGAGTCGCTTGTTTCTTAGTCTGTTTTCCAAATGGCACATTTCCTCAGATAAATTATGATTCTTGGCTGTCTGCTCGGATTTAAGAGGAGGGGTCTAAAGAGCTGGTTGGAAGCTCTGTGCACGTGACCGTGGTCTACAGATAGGGAAATCTGGATGAACCATTTTATTGCAGAAACCCAGAAGGTGGCATTTTTAGATCGTTTTCCCTTCAGTGGATCCAGAAAGGCGTGGGGAAGCTCCAGGAGGAGGAGGACTGGGGGGGTGGGAGAAGGGGTGGGAGCTTACATTCATGCGGAAACCCTTCCTTTATGCCCACCTGTTGTTTGTTAACCAGTACCTTACCCCCAGTTGTGTCAGCTGTCTCCTGAGCCTGTGACCCTTGGTTTTACCCTCTCCAGAGATGAAGCCGCCATTGAGCTGGGGGGTGGGGGAGGGCGGAAGCACCCAGCTGTGCGGGGGGGGGGGGGGGTGCGGTTAATGATCGAATTCCGACCTGCTGCCCCACCTTCCGGCGTGCTTCCTAAGGTACTGGTGCTGCTGATTGCTCAGGTGCGCATGCGCGCGTGCAAACGTGTGTGTGTGTGTGTGTGTGTGTGTGTGTGTGCAATTCGAGTTCTATTGCTTCCCTACTACTGGCTTGGGATCCAGTTTTCTGAAGTCGGCTAAGTTACCCTTCATCTATCTGCTGTTCGGCTTCCAAAATTGTCAATATTGTCTTCTCTCCAATTCTTGTGAGTTTATACAGTTAAAAATATATATTTCACCATCTTTACTGTCATTTAGTGAGTTTAAGGAGGGAGTAGATATAAACATTTGTGTTCAGTCCTCATCTCTATCCAGAAGTCCTAATTGCAGCCTTCTTTTTAATGAATATGCTTTCTGTCTCTATTCTTTCCAACAGTCTGTTCACAGTGCTTGGGAAAGCTGCCTCCTCCCCCAGGTGTGGTTCCCTGACCCGTTTTCCCCAAACCCAAAGCCGCCTGCCAGACCCTGGCAGGTCAGCTTGCCACGCGCGCCCCTCCCACGGGAGCCTGTTTGCGGCATCCACTCAGGACAGACCTGATGGGGCTGAGACCCCAGGGGTCTGGGAAGAGTGGAAGTGTCCCCCATCGACATCCTGACACTGAGAACCAGACAGCCTCAAGTTCTGATCTGGCCATCTTGCATCCAAGAGAGCGGTTTTCTTATTTGTTTTGTGTTTAGTTATTTTCCATCTGCTTAGTCGGTTAGAAACAAGAAACAAAACAAAACAAAAGGAAAACCTGGTGGTGCACTTGCCTTAGGCTGCAAGTCACAGAAATCCCAACCTAAACCTACTTAGGTAACGTGGACTCGGTTGGGCCATGAGTTCAAGCCCTATGTGGGGCTCCACTTACAAAGTACAAAATAAAATCTTTAAAAAAAAATTGGATGGGTAGCAATGGGACCAGGACCGAAAGAAGAGTTTTGGGGGGATAGTGTTTGAGGTAATTGAGAAATCACGAAAGAGAGCAACTTGAAGAAAGTGAACCCAGAAGGAGGACTAGTGGAGGAGAACAGGGGTCATGGGAATCTGGAGGGAGAGGAAAGCCCACTCGAGGCACCATATCAGTTGGGCCCTGTTGTGGGTTGACCTCCAAACCCTCCAAAAACGTATGTTGAAATCCTAACCCCTTATACCTGTGGATGTGACCTTATGTGGAAACAGGGTCTTTGCAGATGTCATTAAATTAAGATGAAGTCACACTGGAGTAGACTGAAACTGATGGAAGGCCCAACATTCCCGTTTTTAACTGGAATTTTGTTATTTGCTTTATTCGAAGGTATATTTTTCAATTCTCATTGATTCATTTAGATATTAAAAATCCTGCCTTTTCTGCCATAATAAAGTGCCCAAATGATTTCCATGATAACATGCTAGCCTAAATCTGAAACGTAAAGTAGTCCGGAGTTGTTAAGAACAAGCTACTGGTGGCGTAATAACCTTTTCCAGGGGCAGGAACAAAACCCAGGCAAAGCCAGGTGGGATCTGAGGCACGGTCTCCCAGCACCAAACCACCCCCACCCCATTCTTATGGCTCCTTAAGCCCCATTCCAACTGGAGAAACCAAGAAGCAAGTTACCATCAGCTGGTTGGCAGAGATGAGAAAACCGGACGAGCACATTTCTCCAGAAGAAATATGGCTCATGAGGAGTTATGAAGACAAGCGGGAGAAAGGCGCTAACATCAAAGTCAGCCCTGGTGACAAGCTCTGGTTTCAATCCTCTCTTTGCCTCAGTAACCCCACCCCCAGTCTTTTGATAATTTAGAGAACCAGACCTGCTATAATCGGAAGAATTCTACATCAAGAGACACACAGAAATGTGGCTAACATCCCTTATTGTCACGCTCACTGGCTCTCTTTGACAACTTACCTTTGAAAAAAGCTTCAAGTGCATGGACTGGTTCTCTAAGAACATTCTAGCTGAAACCACATTTCCTGTTTTTTCCAGGGGTAGTTTCCACAGGCCCTTCCAGATCCGGTCTCCACCCATCTCCTCTCCGCTCTCTGTCCCGGGACGCTAGTCTACAGGGACAGTATCAACGTCTCCCTCACTCTGGCTTCTGGTTGGATTCAGCCAAGGAAAGGCAGGAGAAGGAAGTCCAGAAGTCCCTCTTCCAGATTGCCTTGGTTGGCTGCATCCCCTAACAGCTGAGGTGCTCTTTCTGGCTTTCAGTAACGGCTCCCTCCTTTTGCCCCTGAGGTCCGGCACTGGTGAGGTCTTTATTAGACCCAGGTGCTTAATGGTACCTGTAAGCTAACAAGTTAGCCTCCCACAGTTTCATGGTATGGTAGAAGACACAAGACTCCTGGCTAAAGCAGAGTGTCAGCATTATCAACCTTCTCCTGGGAGGGTTCCTAAGCCCTAGCTGCCACAGGTGACACAAAGAGAGCCAGGTGGGTTGCATGACAGGGAAGAAACCCTGAACTTAGGCAGCGCAGATCTTTTATAATGGATGGAAGCATGCCTGCACTTTGCTTCTAGGAGAAACGATCTCTGTCATCCACGACTGTTTGCTATTCGTATATCCTTGAAAGATAGGCCAGAACAAAGGCATCTTCAGCTCAAAAGATGTGCAAAACTGCAGGAAACCCAGAGACAATTGTCTCCCAACAGATAGCACAACATATTACACAAGTTCTAGAATTCAAACAGGGACTATGGGCCGTGGAAAGACAAATGGAATAAAATATAAACACCAAAATGGACCCAAATTATGTAGGAATTTAGAATTTGTTGAAGGTGTCATAGCAAATCATTGGGAGAAAACATGGACTTTTAACAAATGGTGTTAAGAAAATAAGGTCATTACTTGGGAAAATAAGTTGGCTCCGTATGTCACGATGTACTCAGAATAAGTTCCAGATGAAGCAAGGATTGAAATACTTAAAAAATGAAACGATGTGGAATCGATGGTGGAATATTGCATCGAAAGAATAATTTTATACCCTACCTCTGGGAAATAGTGGAAGAACTTAGCTTTATCTGCAAGTTTCTGGGTTGTTTTAAAGGGCTAATAAATGTAGAAGGAATTATAGAACATTGCATTTTGAATCATCATTGTAATGATTGATTAAAGCTAAAATTATCGGGCGCCTGGGTGGCTCAGTTGGTTAAGCAACTGCCTTCGGCTCAGGTCATGGTCCTGGAGTCCCGGGATCGAGTCCCGCATCGGCTCCCTGCTCGGCAGGGAGTCTGCTTCTCCCTCTGACCCTCTTCCCTCTCGTGCTCTCTATCTCTCATTCTCTCTCTCTCAAATAAATAAATACAATCTTTAAAAAAAAAAGCTAAAATTATCAATAGATGCTCAAACCATTGGAAAAAAGTTTGAGGGGAGTGTGGTCAGATAATAGAATAGAATTATTATGAAATCCCCTGACGTGGACTAATTGTACCATCGGTAAGAGAATGTCTTTGCTCTTATGAGATACCACGAGTGAGAGAGAGAGACAGAGGAAGGAGAGTGAGGGAGAGAAAGAAAGGAGAGAACCAGAGCAAGGAAAGCAATGTGTAAAAATGACTCAGATCGGTGAACTCAGGGGAAGGGTATATGGAGTTTATTGTACTTTATTGTGGTCTTATAACTTTTCTGATGTCTGAGGTTTTTTTCAGAATAAAAAGTTTAAATTAAAAAAAAAAAACGTAAGCATTGGAAATGTTTTTTTTTTTTAAGATTTTATTTACTTATTTGAAGAGAGAGAGAGAGTGGCGGGAAGGGCAGAGGGAGAGAGAGAATCTCAAGCAGACTCCCAGCTGAGTGTGGAGCCTGACATGGGGCTCCATCTCATGACCCTAAGATCCTGACCTGAGCCAAAATCAAGAGTTGGATTCTCAGTCTTCTGAGTCACCTAGGTGCCCTAAGCATTGGAAATGTTTAAACCAAAATTTAATGAGCATGCCTTGGGAAGGCAGATGTGGAAGAATTTTCCAGTTAATTTGATTATATGGCACATTTTTTTGGACATCTATTCCACTGTTCTGGACATATGATCACGATGAAGTAAGATATCGTAGCAGTAAGCTGTCCGTTTGCCCTCCCCCATGAGCTGGTATGGTTCCTCCTGGGGTCCTCACTCCCTGTTAACTTGTAAAGTCAGTATCCTTTCAAGGCCAGGTATTATGTGGCTTGGTACAAGAGCTATTTTTTATTTTTTTATTTTTTTTTTAAGATTTTATTTATTTATTTGAGAAAGAGAGAATGAGAGACAGAGAGCATGAGAGGGAAGAGGGTCAGAGGGAGAAGCAGACTCCCCGCCGAGCAGGGAGCCCGATGTGGGACTCGATCCCGGGACTCCAGGATCATGACCCGAGCCGAAGGCAGTCACTTAACCAACTGAGCCACCCAGGCGCCCCAAGAGCTATTTTTTAAATGTCTGTACCTCTGGTATGTTTTTCTTCCTTTACCTATTTATTCCAAAGATTTCTTAAATTCCAACTTATTTTGTCTGAAAGCTCCAATCAAGCACATTTCTTCATTTAATAGTCTGGCGGCTGTTCCCCTGTTAATGGGGCTTCAGTTCACATCGGGTCAGGAGCAGAACCAGCCCATGCTGGACAGTTGGTGCTCAGCTCAGGAGGGGGCATGCAATGGAGTCAAGGGTAGGCTCTGGGAGATAGAACCTGGCCTTGGGCAGTAGGGACGCAGCTACAAGCTTGGGGTTTCAAGAGCAGGCTTTGGGTCCCTTCAAGACTTAGGGGACAAGGCAAGAACCCAGTCCTGGAGAAAGAAGGCCTGGGGACAAAAGAACGCAGGGTCGGAGTGGAGACAAGATGGGAGCTCAAGTGCTAAAATGCCCATACCAAACAGAACGTGGGTCTCAAAAAAGAAACACAGACACCCCTTCCTTGAGAAGGAAGTGGGGGTCAGTGTAGGGTGAGCTGCAAGATTCATGTTATCACACACAAGCTCTTGAGCTCACAACTCATTCAGCTGTTTGGTTACCCTTGATTTTTGCCTTCACTGTCCTTCATTCACACCCAGCCCCACCCCGACTTCCCCCATAGACCGGTCATTTAGAACCGTGTAGACTCTGTGACTACAGGTGCATTGAATGATTATTTTGGCTGGATGGGAATCCATCAATACCCAGTTGATGTTGAAGCCGAATATCAAAGACTAAACTCAGCAAAGTCTGAACTCATGGGCTACAGGAATAAATCTGAAATATCACCAAAGAGTATTTAATTATTATTGCAATGGTATCATGAAAAAAACTTAGAAGTCAGTTTTTAAATTTAACGTTTTGATGTAGAGACAGTAATTTCTCTTGTGATCACTAAACCACTTTAGGCTATTAGTCACTCACTATCAACTGAACTCAGTGGGGATGTGAGATTTTTTTTTTGCCTTAGCTTTGCCAGGGCAAGGACTGATGTTGCAAATGTTGTCAGTGTGGGGTCTCGGATAGGGGGGCCACCAAATGTGGGGTGACCCAGTCGGGTTGAGGCCAGGGGCAAGGGCAATGAGAGAATTCACCCAAAGCAGAACAGAGGACATACAAGGTTGTTGACTATCGCTGTGCTGATCAGAGTTAATGATAACTTAGATGCTCGGGATGGGTGTGCCCGAAAAGATGGAGAAGTTGGCTCCTTGACCTTGCACGGGCGCACCTGACAGCACAGCTGAATCATGGATTTTGGCCCAAGGCCGAGACCACAGCTAAGCGTCCTAGCAGCCTTATCTGCCAGGTATTTTTCAGGAAAGCTTTCCTGGTCTTTTCTGCTGAAGATTTGGGAAGGTTGAAGCTGCCGCCTAGGCCCTTCAGCCAACTTTAGCAAGTGGCTTTAGCCTGAGTGATGAATTAACTAAACCTTCCTTTATAGATCGTGCATTGTTTCCTAGAAAGACTCAGAACACACCAAGCCCTCTTGCCCAACCCCCGCACCTCTGAACATCTGGTAACATCTGTAGCTGACACCATTGGGTCTGCACATGATCAAGTGTTACAGACCACACTGCTTCCCTTTTACTGATTAACTGCCCTCAAATTCCTTTAAAAAATCATTGGGCCAGGCAGAAACCTCGGAGTTGGTTTTTGGGCAAGAGTCTGCCTTCTCAGGGCACCTGGGTGGCTCATCATGAGCCCAGGGTCCTGGGATCGAGTCCCACATGGGGTTCCCTGCTCAGCGGGGAGCCTGCTTCTCCCTCTCCTCCCCGTTCACCCGTGCTTTCCCTTGCTATCTCTTGTCTCTCTCTCTCTCAAATAAATAAATCTTAAAAAAAAAAAAACAAAAACAAAAGAGTCTGCCTTCCCCCCCAGGTGGCCAGCCTCTGGAACAAAGGTCATACTCCTTTCTAATCAAAACTCGTCTCTTGAGTATTGGCTCAAGAGATAGGGACAGCAGCCGAACCTGGGTTCTGGGTAGCCCGGTGAGGTACAACGGGATTCAGGGCACATGCCAAGGTGACTGCCAGGGCTCACCCCGGACGGGTGGCGGGGGGGGAATGGATGGCTCAGACCCCACAGCTTGACGCGTTTGTTCTCTCTGTAGGGACCTGCAGAGGCAGAGGCTGTCCCACGTCCACACACCGTGGGAGCAATGCCCGACACAGAACTGGCCATCAATCCGTTTCTGTTGAAGAGGGGAATGAGCGAACAAAGGAGCAGGAATGAGGAGGAGACTGTAGCAAGGTCAGCATTTAATGTGAGGTAAGACCAGCAGTTATCTGCCCCAAGGACCTGTCTAGAGGCAGAGGCTTTGACCTTATGATTTAATCGAGATCTTTTTCACAACCTCTGACAGCTTTGCTAGAAACCCACCGGAGGGGCCTGGGCCGCGGAGGGCATGTTTCAGAAACTGCAGGACACCCACTCCACCAGAGAGCCCTGGAAAGAACAGCAGGACAAGGGGCGGTGCTTCCAGAGCCTTCCTCGGAGGGAGGGGGAAGGAAGGCTTGTGATGCCCTGCCTCCCGCGGCAGCCCCAGCGGCAGCCCTCAAAACAGGCTTCTGAAATTGCTGGCTGAATGGCTCTGACTCACCACCTGACTCGTTCTTGCTCTTAGTTTCCATTATAGAAACCTTATCTTGTGCGTCAAGATCGGAGATAAAAACGTGAGAATCTAAGAGGGTGGGGGCAGGGAGGGGGTTGGGCTGTGTGGGAGGAAGGAAAGGAGGACAGAAGCCCTTATAAATCCGGCCCCCCCCACCCCCCCCCCGGGTGTCTCTAGCCAGGAACGCAGAGCAAAGCTCTGTTCCCTCACTGTGGCTGCTGGTGGCCCAGGGAGGAGAGAAACTCACCCCAACGGGGAGCTGCTCCCACACCCCGGGGCCATCCCACAGGCTTGATGGCTACTGGGTTCTGGCTCAGTCCCCTAAACCAGCTCCTGAGTCCCCGACTCCTAACACAGGGGTGGCTTTTGTAAGGGCAAATACAAATGCAAAATAGGAAGTTTCATTCTCCCAGTGGAAAGGAAGGGGAAAAAAGACTCCCCACCTCTCCTTTTTCTTTCAGGATTCCTTTCTCCATCCTTCTCAAAGGCTCATAAATCTTTTTTATGGGCCGCAGAAACCCCTTGCCAGTCTTACAACTCAGGATTGTGTCCTCAAAGACCTGGGGGCCATCTCTTTGTCTGTAATCATCAAGGAAGGTAACACCCCGTTTCCCCAGGGGGAGATGCACCTAAGTTTCACCTGACTCCACCTTGCAAGACCTGCTTAATGTCAACGACTTATGCACTTAGCTATGAAGAGAGATGCGTTCTGTCTTTGCAACCCTTCCGGCTGTTGGCCTGTGATGCTCATCACATTCCGGTTTAATGTGGTTCCGTAATGAACCTGTTTTCTTTCTCTTCTACCTTCGTGGTGGGCTTTTGGGGGTCAGGAGTCAATTTTGTTTTTATTGTAGTCCCCATACTTTGTCCAGCATCAGGGACATGATTTTCACATTAAAGACAAGTGGGGAGACGCGAAATCCTATTGACCCGACAAAGGTGGTCCAGCCCCAGCCTTCTGCAGCTTCTCTCCCAGATTCCTAACCATTGATATTCCCCTTGTGGGCTCTTAACTGAACAGCACGCACTCCACGAGCATCAGAATATTGAACCTGAAGCCATAGGGACAGAATTTCGGAAGTGACCTGAGAGAGCTGGTGAGAGCTGGTGATGGTCCATCTCCAACCTGAGAGGCCAGGGAACAACCCAGTGTGGTGACAGTCCTCTGAACTGCATCACTCCAGGGTGACTTCAAATCCCTTGTTCAGTCCTGGGTTTGTGCCCTGCCCCGGAGTGTGGCTGTCCTCTCAGCAATTAAGGAGTCCCTCCTACCACACAGGACATAATTATCCGCTTCAGGATACTCCCTTCCTGGAACGACCGGGGTTCCTTACCCTGAATCACACCCCGGAACTCGCATGAACTGGAGCTGTTGTAAGCTTTAACCAGCATCTTCTTTAGAGATGCAGAGTCATCTGGGAAGGCTCTGCAGGCATACTCACACCTTAATCAGGTCGCCTTTTGCAGTTGGCCACCAAGACCTCGTACTTGGAGATGGAGTTTTAGAAGGAGAAGGGGAGGGCTGAGGGAAGATTGATTAAGGAAGAAGTTATTTTAGGGTTGGGCATGTAAGCAGGCGCATCGGCAGGGAGAGGCATCTCAGGACGTTCATGGACAGCTCGGAAAGCCAGCCTGCTGGGCAAGTCAGTCCTGTAGGCGGTCAGATCACTGCCTCTAGCAACCAGCCCAGGGAGCGAGACAACAACCACTTGAGCTGTTGGGCAAAAATGGCCAGGACTTGACAAAGAGCTGCAAGCTTCCCTTTTGGACCCACTTCCAACTTAGCACCAATCCGAGAAAACCAAATGTGCACCCTAATCCATCACCCCGATGGATAGGACACCCCGATTCTAGTTAGCCCGCCTCCAGCCTCCGCAGGCCAGCAGCCTCCAATCAGGGCACCCCCGGAACCCTCCCTTTGAGCTTCCCAGTCTCTGCCCAACCCAAGGCTGGTGTCCAGCTCCCTTGCTCCAGCCAGCACTGGATGAGTAGTCTCCACTGTTCTCGTTTGGTTGGCCTTCATTTATTTCTCTTGTCTCAGGGGAGAGAAGATGCCATCCATCCCGGTGGAGGGGGGCCCGGCGGCAGCGGGGAATGATGACAGGGCAACGTCCTTCCCTCCTGCTAAGGTGAGTTTATATGACACATCCAGGGGACCAGAGATGATTTTTAGGATGGAGCGAAGTGAGTGGCTGCCACAGGCAGAGGCTTATGAAAGACATCATGGCACGTGTCACGTGTCAGCTTCCAGAATCCCGACACTGCCTTCCCTGACAGGCCTGCCAAGCGTCCCAGCCCACCCTCCCCTGACGAGGAGAGGGTCTGACAGGAGCCTGGGGTGGCTTTCACATGTTCTGGAAGCACCTCCCCCACAGGGATACTCCAGTTACTCCAGCCTCAGACCTGGGGGTATCATTTTGGAGCTTCACAGGAAATGCACTGGCCCGTCTCCTTTGGAAAGCAAACAGAAGTCCCACCAGAGGTCACCCTGGAAGCAGGAGGAAACCACGACGGACGACCCTCACAGCATCAGCAGGACTCTGCTTGGCAAGCCCTTGGGGGAATCTGATGCCTGGTGAAACGGGTGACCAGATACAAAACACAGGCCGCCTCTTCTCTGCTACCCAACCCTCAGACGAAGGCTGAGTCAGCTTCCCGACAGAAACAGTGACTCAGACCCCGCGGGATAGAGCTGCAGGCGCTTTCTCCAGCTCTTCCTTCGTGAAATGGAATAACTTTCCGTGAAAATATTCAGAGGAGGTGACCCTTGCCTTCATCCTTTATGCTAAAGCCTTCGGGAAGAGACTCCTATTTCCTTAAAAGTGATTCTCGCACATTATGAGAGAGTGTGAACTCAGCCGTGTGGGGTGCTCCGGGGTTTAGAAAGACACACACCAGACCAGGCCCCCAAATGTCTGTACCTATCAGAGATTAGATTGGACTAGACGTCCTGGTTAACTCCAATATTGTTCTTCTCTTGTTTGTTTTCGGTACTGTCCACAAAAGTCCTGGAGGCCTTACAGAATTAAGGCCCTGCTTGAAAGGAAAGACGTCCACAAAGCAAATGCCAACAAGCATCTATGTGGCTGGAGCCACCGCGTACCAGCGATGTTTCGATTTCATCTTGTCATCAAAATGTAGCCAAAAATGGATTGAGGGCCATCCCAGTGGGCTGGTGACAGCAGTGATGTCTGTTTGGTCTGAGAACATTCTCGAAATGACACCCGTGTGAATACTTAACCCGGCGGATGCACTGGATGCCACTTTGCAGACCTTTCTTGACTTAGGAGAAATGTTTTCAAAAGTCCCCCCAAGGAGACGTGTGGAGCATTATTATCAAACTCGCCGTTTCTCATTCTGTTCCAAGCCCCTTTTAGTACAAGTACAATGTTGAAGCTATTATCGTCCCGGGAGACTTTCTCAGCCTGGCTCATTTGTCACTGTCTGTCACCACGCTGGGATTCTTTCACTTCCTGTTCCATTCTTGTGCTTACGCATCTTAATGCTCCCTATCTATCACTGAACCTTGTTTTAGCCAATACGGGTTTGCGGTGGAATTAAAACTCCATCAGGAGGAGAGACAACACTATCGCGAGCTTACCACCGGAGGCTGCTAAGCATTCAGATCCTGGGGTTCTCTTAGAGGCTCTCGGGCAAGGGGTGAGCCTCCTCTGACCTGGACACCAGCGCCCTTGGAGCCCACGTCGGTCTAATGATACGAGGATGCTCTGATAAGAACAATTTACCAACCGGGCGCCTGGGTGGCTCAGATGGTTAAGCATCTGCCTTCGGCTCGGGTCGTGATCCCAGGGTCCTGGGATCGAGTCCCGCATCGGGCCTCCTGCTCCTTGGGAGCCTGCTTCTCTCTCTCTCTCTCTCCCTCTCTCTCATGAATAAATAAAGAAAATCTTTAAAAAAAAAAAAAAAGAACAATTTACCAACCGAAGGGCAGTGAGTCGAGAATGGTTTTTTTATTATAATGAGGCAGCGTACGGCTTTTTCTTAAGAAAAAATGGTAACTCCCAGGACAGGTCATATTCTTTCCTCATTTAAGGCGGTGTGTCCTCATTTGGTCTGGAAATGTCAGAGAGCCTGAATGATTAACGGAAGATCTTGGGAGAGGCTCGGGGCTCAGCCAGCGCTTCACTGTGTACTGCGGGGAGATAGTTAACCACTCTTGACCTCAGCTTTGCCAGCTTGCTTGCTCTTAGTCATTTTGCAGAAGAATACAGTACAATTTCCAAAGTGAATGAAGGGGATGCTTCCAGGGTTGGGACAGACCCAGCAGATACAAAGCAGTGGCCAGTTCTAGATCAACCCAAGACAGGGCTGAGTGCTAACTGTCTACACTGTGCAAAAGCCATCGATGTCAGACTTTTCTACCAAAATGGTTTCTTGAGATCAATTTCTTGCATCACTAAGCGTCTTGTATACAAAAAATTCTTTTTAGGCTTCCCCTGGCAACAAGCACATGTCAATCACATGGATACTTGCACATGGCTCTGCCAGAGTTATTCATGGGACTCTGAGCCCCTCTGCCTCAGCCCCATCAGGAGCAGAGCACCCCCACGGTCTCCTGTCTCTGCCTTCAGTTTTACTCGCTCCCCTATGAGCACGGGGCAGTGGTTGCCTTGTGCTGCTTTTGCACCCAGAGTGTAAAGCATACAGAATATCAAGTCCTTCTGGGGGCGACTGGGTGGCTCAGTTGGTTAAGCGTCTGCCTTTGGCTCAAGTCATGATCTCAGGGTCCTGAGATCGAGCCCTGCATCGGGCTCTCCACTCAGCGGTGAGTCCGCTTCTCCCTCTCCCATTCCCTCTGTGATCTCCCGCTTTCTCTCTTTCTCAAATAAATAAACAAAATCTTAAAAAAAAAAAAGAATATCAAATCCTTCCACTCAAGGACCCGTTTTGGTGATGGGATCCCCATTCATCAGTGTCGCAACCCCAAATTATGTAGTCCCCAGACCTCACCGGCCATTATTTTGAAGACTTTCTCGATGTTTGAGCCCTGCACTTCTCCCTGGACTTTGCTATCGCTGTGACTACTAGTGTGTAGACTTCCTTAGCTACAGACTGTGCCCGTCCAGCCTTGGGTATCACCCGACCCAATACACTGGAGTTCGTAGACTCCCGTTCCTCGTCTGCCCAACATCACCGCCTCCTGGCTTCTGGCCTCAGCGTGACCAAGGGGAGGAGGAGCTCCCGGGCCAGGCCAGGCATGAGATTGCCTCAGAGCCATTGTCGGAATCTCCAAGAGGGGGCCTCACACAGCCAGGCCATCATGACCGCTGTCTCCCTAGTTCAGTGGTTCTCCAAGTGTGGTCCCTGGATCAGCGGCAGCATCTAAGAATGAGTTAAAACGCACAGCTGGGAATTCCCCCAGGAGCCACTGCTCTTCCTCTTCCCCTAAGCGGCCTGAGGTGACCTCTGAAAATGGTTCGCTATTCGCTTGACCCAGAAAACCCTACGAAATCATGTAAATCAAGAGGTTCAAATCTTCGCGTTCACTTTAAGAACACACGTGAAACTGCCCAGGCCATCAAGGGTATGCGTATCTGAAAAGCCACCAAGTATCTGAAAGACGTCACTTTACAGAAGCAGTGTGTGCCATTCCATCGCTACAATGGTGGAGCTGGTTGGTGTGCCCAGGCCAAATAGTGGGGCTGGACACAGGGTCGGTGGCCCAAGAAGAGCGCTGAATTTTTACTGCATATGCTTAAAAATGCAGAGAGTAATGCTGAACTTAAGGGTTTAGATGCTGATTCTCTGGTCATTGAGCACATCCAGGTGAACAAAGCCCCCAAGATGTGGCGTAGAATGTACAGGGCCCATGGTCAGATTAACCCATACATGAGCTCTCCCTGCCACATTGAGATGATCCTTACTGAAAAAGAGCAGATTGTTCCTAAACCAGAAGAGGAGGTTGCACAGAAGAAAAAGATATCCCAGGAGAAACTGAAGAAACAAAAACTTAGGCCTGGGAGTAAATTCTACACAGAGTAAAGGCAAATAAAAATTAAAATAATAAAAAATAAAACGCACAGGTGTACTCAATCAAACTGGGCATGAGGCCAGAAATAGGTGCTTTCACAAGCCCTGCAGGTGATTCTGATGCACACAGGTGAAGTGGGCTGGGGGCGGGGGAGGGGGTTTCAAGGAAGGCTCTGCCGACATATTGTGCCCTTTACACGCCCCTTTGTGATCCAGACGGTCACCTGGAGGGTTCAGAGCCCTCAGCTGGCCCACGGGCCTGCCAGGCCATGACCTTAGCCCTGGATTTCTGGACTGCAGCAGGAAGTCATCCCAGATACCCAGACAACCAAGGACAACAGGCCAAGATTTCCCGAAACGAGAGCCTCATGAAGACAAAGGGGATGCAGCGCACACAGCCTTGCGTCACCACCATCTCCCAGCACCCCCACCACCCTGGCTGGAAGGCCACCGTGCTGTTCTGCTCCAGGAAATGGACCGTGTCACAGTGACCCCAAAGGACCACCCGAGGCCGACCGTAGCTCAGCAAAGCTGACCTGGGAAATACAGGATTGGAGGTAAGTTCCCTGATTTTGAGTTTTATGCATCCAGTAATCACTGAAGAGGGGCATATTGCCTTGCCCCTAAAAAAAAAAAAAAAGAAAGAAAGAAAGAAAGAAACATAGCGTGAGCACTCCAAGACACCTGGGAAGATGAAGGTTAGAATAAATCCGCGTGTCAAGTTAATAATGAAGTATTTTACATTTATTAGCTTTTTACGTTCCAGGCATTATGCTGGAAGTTTCCTAGCTCGGAACAACTGCGTATGAAAAATACATGTTGATAGAGAGATGTCGGGCATGGAGGGGATTGTGCTGGTCTCCGAACACTCGGGTTTGGGTCTCGGTTCTGCCACTAACCGCAAGCTCAGCGCGAAACAGGAGATAAGCGGTGCTGGATCCCTGGGCTTTTGCAGATCGGTACATGAGAAAATGCCTAACAGGTGCTCAGGAAGTAAGTTTGGATTATAAATGGCCACTCCCATTGTACACATAAGGAACGAAAAGTTCAGAGAGAGGCTCGATGCCAGCTGCACGGTAGAATCGCCCGCAGGACTTTTTTTTAAAAAAAGCAGTAATCCCCACGCACAGCCCTCGGCGCAAGCAGATTGAAGCCAGTGGGTTAAAGGAGTGGCCCGAGGTCCCACTGACGCTGGCAGGTGGCGGGGCCGGTCCGGGCGCCCAGGTGTGCTGATGCTGAAAGCCACGCTCTGGCCCAAGAGCCAGTTTGTGGAGGCTCAAGTGCAGGCAACACCTCGAGTCCAGGGCAGATGTGGCGTGAGGATGCTGGTGTCTACTGGGCGTCCCTAGGACAACACTCACTTGTCCTGGTAGGACTGGTATTCTGCCAGCAGAACCAGTTTGGAGTCTGTCTTAGGGCTGATCTCAGAAAAAGCAACCCTTTGGGAACAGAGCAGACAATAGCACAGAGAAGCTAAAAGTTTCCTTCTGATTAAAGGGAATTGCTCTGCCACTAGGAGAAAAACCCAGTTGCCTCTGGACACGTAAGCTCCACGAGGCACGTTCATACTTACTTCCCAGCTCCGTCACTTCCTAAGCTGAGCATCTTTGGGCAAGTTACTTAACCTCCCTGTCTTCTCACTTTCCTCCCTGGAAAACTGGGATGAGAACTGTATCCATCCCAACGTGTTTCTGTGATGACTGGATGAGATCATCCGGGGAAAGCACTGAGCACAGGGACTGGCACGATGTCAGCGGGTATTAAATTCGGGGTTTCACAAAAACCTGAGGCTCAGCGTCTTACCCCAGGTTAATGGCCGGTGGCGCCGAGCTGGCATCCAACCCGAGTTTTGGTAAGTCTGGGTCTAACGTTCCTCTCCTTCTACCGCTGCTCCGGGAGGGTCCTGTCTTCATCAGGGCTGCCTGCCTACGCCCCTGTGCCCACGTCCTTCTCCATCCCATTCCTCGTTCCTCCTTTTTATTTCATATTTAAAAATTTTTATCCACTTTATTTGTTTTTGTTTTATTTTTTCTTGTAAAGGTAAAATACTTCCCTTCTCACCATAGAGGTAAAATAGCAGTAGCAAAAAGTGTGAGGGAAGAAAAATCCACCAGGGATGCCACAAATCGGACACAACTCCCTGCTGCAGGGTTATGTCCCAAGCTCACCATTCTTTCCACCGTGGCTCTCATTCTTTAGATTCCATAAGAACCACTAGGAAAACTTGGTTCAAGTTCAGGTTCCCGGGGTCTAGCCTCCAATGTCGTGATTTGGCCGAACTAGGACCGGTACCTCTGACGGTGTGGACTCTGAGAAATCTCTTCGTGGCACCGTGCGTATTCCTGTGTGATGTTGTGGAGACAGTTCACACGAGCACCCCTTCCTGGCCGTGACCCAGGCTTCACAGCCACCACGTATCCTCGGGGGTACATGGTACTACAGGGCTTCCAGGGACCTTAATGTGCGCGTGTCACCGTACAGCTGGGATTCTCCTCCCGACGCAGCTTGGACTCTTTCTCTCTTGCCTTGATCTCAGATTAAGCATGTGGGATCTGCGGGAAGGAACTCGACCTTCATTCACCTCTGGTGGAACCTGTACATTGACTCTGTTCAAACTGTCTGTCCGGGCAGGTCTGGGTGTGATGAAGCCAAGTGGGGAATCCAGACCAGAGAAGCAGACCCGGAATCTGAGCAGCCTCAATCCACTGGGCAATGGCAAAGTCTGGAGCAGAAGGTTTGAAACTGCAGAAATTCCAGAAGCTGGCCATTGGAGCAGCAGGAAGAAGGCCTAAACCACCAGGGGAGGGACTAGAGTGAGCAGGGGCCGGGGGCTCGGAGTGCCGGGGGCATTTCCCTGCACAACCCTGAGAGAGAACCACTCCGGCCTTGACAACTGCTCTCAAGATTCTGCCGAGTTCTCTGCTAGAAAAACCTTTCACGCCTACCGACCGGCTCAGGTTCCTCCACGTGTGCCGCTCCTCTGGATTTAAAAGACTCTCCCTTTTCTTTAATCTTTATAGTCTTGCTTCATTAGTAAGATTATGTACTCAGCAGGACTGATGGGAGTGTGAAATTCTTCCATGGGAGAGGAAGAGCCAAATGACCTGGTGGGACAGAGGCCTGATTTTCTATCTTCCCTCCACATTGCTGTCAACCACTAGGGACTGACAAGGGCCTTAGTGTCAGTGCCAATCTGCACAGAGAGCCACTCATGCTGAAAACCATTTTTAATACCTTGAGATGGAAAGACTTCCCCTGGAAGCAAGATGGCCCCTCATCTTGTCGCCATGGGGGATGCCAAAGGCCTCCAGCTCTGTTTCCCTGAACCTCAGCACCACTGGTCCTGCAGCTTGGACTCTCCCAAGAGGGAATGGGTGGGACTCAACAAAACCAAAATACTCATTAATTTGCGATTAAAGCAGCCAAGTCTTCCTTTTATCTGGTCACCAGAAAAGCATGACCTCAAAAACAAAACAAAACAAAACATTGAGGTCAGAGTTGTACAATAAATACAAAACTAAAGTAAAAGGAGCCAGATGGTGGGGGCGCCGGACTGGCTCAGTCAGTAGAGCACATGACTCTTGATCTCAGGGTGGCAGAGTCTGAGCCCCATGGTGGGTGTAGAGTTTATGTGGAAAAAAAAAAAAGGAGCCAGATGGTGTAAGAAGTATTTTCCCCAAGCCGTGGTCAGGTAATTAGTTCCCTTTCTTGGTTCTCAAGGCATGGACATTATTTTATCCTGTCGGTGAACCCTTTTCTTCTCTGATCCCACGGTCTCTGCTTCCTCTTCATCTCTCCCTTCTGCGTGCGACAAGCCAACTCTCAGGACCGAGCTCACGGACCTGTCGTGTCCTCACAGCCCCTTGGGTGGGGTTTCGGCCAGTGTTAGTTGCACTTCCTCCTTCTGGCTCGTTTTACGAGCATTTCTGCTAGCATCGCCTCTTGGCCGATTTCCTCTCCCGTTGGGCTAGGTCTGGCCTGCAGGTCCTCTTGTGCCTGGCCTTCACACGATCAAGGAAGAGAGATTTGGAAATGGCAGGGCTGGGCCGTCCAGCTTGAGAAACTGGTTTTGCAGGAAGCTTACTGCGGTGAGAAACAGGTGTTCCAGAAAGGGCGACTGGCACCAAGAAGCAGGAATGGATGTCACAGGCACTTTTTCGGGGCAAGGTCCAACTCCCCGCATCCACTAGTGAGCACACTCCAGTGAGACCAGTCTTTGTCTGGGTCAAGCTTCAGGCACTCGGTTTCCAGAAGATGATGAGGTCACTGGGGTGGAGCTACAGGACTGGCTCATGACCCTTTGCTTACTTCCTGTGCCCTTTGCAAATGGCAGCCGGCCACAGGGGGCCAGGGCCAGAAGCCCACATCCTAGCTTCCCTTCTCCTATCCCTAAATCACAGTTTCTCAACCTCAGCCCTGCCACTTTGGGCTGGGTCATTCTTTACTGTGGGGAGCTGTCCTGTGCATTGTTTGTGACAACCCCAAATTTCCCCAGATATTGGTAAATATCCCTTGCGGTAGGGGTGGATGGGGCCAACCACCCCTGGCTGAGAACCACGGATGTGGAGGCCACCCTGTGCTTTCAGAATCACAGGGCAGGGGTGGGGCAGGGAGAGCAGCAGACACTAACTGCCCCTAACTTAGTCAGGTGGCTGCACAGAGAGAGAATGACATCGGAGTGAGGAAGTGTTGGGGTAGGTGTATATCTCCTCAGACGGCTCACATGCTCCCTTGTTGCTACATCGCAAAAACCTGTTTATGTAACAATTTGTGAACTATGTATGGAAATCTTCCCATTTGTGGGTTCTGGCCAATTTCAGAGACAGACCCAACATGAAGGCTCCCACATCTACTATGTTTACCCACTCGGACTCAAACTAATCCAAATTTCAAAAATATTAAAAAAAAAAAAGAGAATAGGACTTTACTTTTTTAAAGTCCTCAAAGCAGAGTTCTCAAAGCCCGAATTTGCCCCCAGCATCTCAGGAAGTATTGTTGTTGTTGGCATTGTATCAACAACACTGAGGGTAATTGAAAGAAAAATTCTTCTCTTATATCATGCCCCAAATCCCATGGCTTTCATATTTTCATTTTTCTCCTAATCCTTTTTAAAATAAATCCTATTTATTTATTTTAGAGACAGAGATAGAAAGCACAAGCAGGAGGGGCAGAGGGAGAGGGAGAGAGAATCTCAAGCAGACTTTGCACTGAGCATGGAGCCCCATGTGGGGCTCAGCGTGGGGCTTGATCTCACAACCCTGAGATCATGACCTGAGCCAAAACCAAGAGTTCGATGATTAACTGACTGTGCTACCTAGCCCCCTCTTTTCTAATCTTCAGCCACACAAATACATGCTTTTCTTAAACTGAGTGGAAAGTTGAGTAGACCCATCTTCAAATTCTCAATGCCCTCTTCTAATGAGCATTTATGGGATATGCATACATGAGTTGTTCTTTTGGTATCTGAAGATATTTTGAAAGAAAATGTGCACAAATGTACATACATTTGCAACCATTAATTCAGTTGTGGCATAAGATTTAGTAAAAGGTATCTAGGAAGATCGTTTCGGTCTTGATGACCCAGATTTGTCCCTATCACTCTACTTAATGATAGGACTTTAAGCCAGAAGAGACTTTCTCGAATCATCCAGAGTTCTCATTTTACAGATAGGTCAATTGTCACCCAGATATATTGACTGTTCTGCCAAGATAACTTGAGGAGTGAATGATGAGGCTGGGAGGAATTCCTGATTCCCTGACCAGTGCTGATGACTTTTTATCACATCTTCTCCCTTATCGCGTGCCCATAAAAGTTGACTGAGGGACGGACAGGTCAGAATGAACAATGATATTGTAATGTCTAATGAGATTATACAGCTGATTTTCACAAAGAGTTTTAATTCAGTTTCTCACCCTGCAAGGATTAGGGTTCTGGGTCTATGACATTTGGTAGAAATCACCCAAGACCAAAAGTAAGAAAATATGGGCTTCATCTGGTCTCCGCCATTTGTGAGGGCTAAAACCCTAACTGCTTCACTTCCCTGAGCCTTGGCTTTTTGAAAAATGTCAGTAATAAGTCCTCCCAAGTACGTATTAAGGATCTAAAAAACATCCTTTTTTTTTTTTAAAGATTTTATTTATTTATTTGAGAAAGAGAGAGTATGAGCAGGGGGAAGGGCAGAGTTCTCAGAGAAGCGGGCTCCTTGCGGGACTCGATCCCAGGACCCCAGGATCATGACCTGAGCCAAAGGCAGACACTTAACCAACAGAGCCACCCAGGCTCCGTCTAAAAACATTCTATCTTTTGAACCAATAATCCCCTCCACTTGAGGGTTGTTATCATTGGAGAAAAATTCTGGGACACAGAAATAGCCTTCTGTACAGTAATGTGCCACCACCATCCCATTGTAGCTACTGTATGTTGAACCTGCTATGTGAGTGCTGTCGTGCTAGCTGATTCATGTAATTGTCTCTGATCTTCAGGACAAATCAGAGAAATGGATATTGTAGTGTTTGCTAAGCAAATGAGAAACCGAAGGCCAGCGAGGAGAAATGCCTCGCCCCAAATCATACAGGTGGTGAGTCACACCTACCTCTTCTTGCTGCCTGTTTCTTTTCCACCATGCCTTGTTATTCTCTGTAATGCTAAACAGAATCCAATGACAGCAGTTGACCTAAAAATTATAGAATGGTGGGGCGCCTGGGCAGCTCAGTCAGTTAAGTGGCTGCCTTCGGCTCAGGTCATGGTCCCAGGGTCCTGGGATCGAGCCCCACATCGGGCTCCGTGCTCCGCGGGAAGCCTGCTTCTTCCCCTCCCACTCCCCCTGCCTGTGTTCCTGCTCTCGCTCTCTCTCTCTCTCTGTCAAATAAATAAATAAAAAATCTTTAAAAAATATTATAGAATGGAATCTCTTCAGCCATTAAAGTATTGGTTCTTTTAAAGGTTTTTAATCACTTTAAATAAAAATGTTTAGTAGACTCCTCTGCCTAATAGAGTTAGGGAAGCACTAGGGTGGAAGGAAAGGGTCTCCATGCCCAGTACCTGGGTCGGGATGGGAGCAGGAAGGCAGGTTGGAGGGTGTGGCAGCAGGGATGGGCATCAGCCTCCCTTGAGTGATAAGGCATTCACAAAGATGCCAGGCCAGTGGATCAAAGACCAGAGTGAGCATAAAGCCCATGAGAACTGAGCATAAACTTGCCAGAAGATGTGTTGTTAGGATTTAGGTTTGGCTGCTCTAGCAGAGAAACTTTAACTAGATGGAAGTCTAATTTTCTTGCAAAGAAACCCAGGCAGGTATCTGGAACTGGATTCCCAGAACCAGGGACCCAGTTTCCTTCTATTCTGTGGCTCTGCATCTTAGACATGGCTTCCATCTCATCATAGTCCAAGATGCCTGTTCTAGTTCCCATATTCTAGTCAAGAAGGACAAGGGGAAGAAAAGGAAACACTCAGTTTAGGGCCACAGTCTGGAAGTTACAGGCATCCGTTTAACACACACTCTATTGATTAGAATGTGGTCTCGTTGCCACATCAAATGCAAGGGAGTCCGGGAAACATAGTCTTTAGAAGACCCACCATCGCCAGACTGATAATCTCGTTTGTATCAAATCAGGAGAGAATGGATGTTGAGGGACAGAAGGCTAAGGAAAGGCAAACAGAGAAGGGTTGTTGTCCTCTCACTGTCTGTAGAGACTGTGAAAGAAACATTAATCATGAAAACACAACAAAACATCCAAAATCCATTTTACACTGCTCTGTCTTTCCTTGGAGCTCTCATTGCAACTGCTTCCATTTTCCCCCATCACCATCTCCTTCAGAGACCCCGAGTAAAGTCCTACCTTATTTCTCTAGGCTATTTAGAGTCATATATGTGTTTTTGTTGGAAAGCACCCCATTCTGAGACTGATCTGGACAGGATAAGTCATTTTTAATATATTCGGTTTAAGAACCAGGACATAAATTTGCATACAAAGTCCAATTATAGCTTTGATTCTTAAAGTCACAGGAAAAAAAGATTTTGGGGTAAACACCAATATGTGAGTGCTTGTTTTTTGGTGTTAGGATTCTAAGTTTTTTCACTTTTTTTAGAGAGAGAGAGAGAGAGAGAGAGAGAGCAAGCATGAGTGGGGGAGGGGCAGAGGGGGGGAGAGAGAATCTTTTTTTTTCAATTTAAATTCAATTACTTAACATTTAATGTATTATCAGTTTCAGAGGTAGAGGTCAGTGAGTGATTAGTCTCATATAACACCCAGTGTTCATTACATCACGCGCCCTCCTTAATGTCCATCACCCAGTTACCCCATCCCCCCACCCCTCTCCCCTCCAGCAACCCTCACTTTGTTTCCTATGATTAAGAGTCTCTTATGGTTTGCCTCCCTCTCTGATTTTATCTTGTTTTCCTCCCTTTCCCTATGATCCTCTGTTTTGTTTCTTGAATTGCACATATGAGTGAGATCATATGATAATTGTCTTTCTCTGATTGACTTATTTCACTCAGCATAATACCCTGTAGTTCCAGCCACGCTGTTGCAAATGGCAAGATTTCATTTTCTTTATGGCTGCGTAATAGTCCCTTGTACATATATACACCACACCTTTATCCATTCATCTGTCGAAGGACATCTGGGCTCTTTCCATAGTTTGGCTATTGTGGACATTGTTGCTATAAACGTCGGGGTACACGTGCCCCTTCGGATCACTACATTTGTATCTTTGGGGTAAATACCCAGTAATGCAATTGCTGGGTCGTATGGTAGCTCTATTTTCAACTTTTTGAGGAACCTCCATGCTGTCTTCCTGAGTGGCTGCACCAGCTTGCATTCCCACCAACAGTGCAGGAGGGTCCCCCTTTCTCTGCATCCTCACCAATGAGTGTCGTTTCCTGACTTGTTAATTTTAGCCGTTCCGACTGGTGTGAGGTGGTATCTCGTTGTGGTTTTGATTTATATTTCCCTGATGCCGAGTGATGTTGAGGATTTTTTCATGTGTCTGTTGGCCATTTGTATGTCTTCTTTGGAGAAATGTCTGTTCATATCTTCTGCTCGTTTCTTGGTTGGATTATTTGTTCTTTGGGTGTTGAGCTTGATAAGTTCTTTATAGCTTTTTGGATACTAGCCCTTTATCTGATATGCCATTTGCAAATAGCTGGGAGAAAGAGAAACTTAAGCAGGCTCCATGCCCAGTGCGAGGCTCAATCTGACTCTGAGATCATGACCTGAGCTGAAATCAAGAGTCAGATGCTCAACTGAACGAGCCCCTCAGGTGCCCCATAAGTTTTTTCACTTTTTAAAAAATTATTTTGCAAATGTCTAAAGTTTCTTCAATGAGCATCTGTGAGTTTTATATTCAGAAAAAAATGTAAATGCTTATTTATAAACCACTGCCTTCCTGTCAATTCTTATGTAAAACAAATGAATATGGATATGTGAAGTTGCTTTGAAAACTATAAGGAAAATTAGAAAAGCAAAGTTTTTAGTATGTGTCCTAACTGGTTATTTTCCAGGGAAAGACATTACCAGCAAGGCAGTAGATTCAGGTGTTATCACTTCTTCTAATACCAAGGCAGATCAATTGTGTTTCAAAAGATACTTTTTCTGTATTAAAGTTAGCATACTGCCTCATATTTACCAAGCACTTAATAATTACCAGTCAGAAATTCTTCACATATGAAGGAGATTCTATCATTATCTCCTTTTTTCAAACCAAGAAACTGAGGCTTCTGGTGATGAAGTAACTAGCCTAAGATAACACAGTTAGTGATCTAATGTATAATTCTCAGAAAAATACTACTTATCAAAATTAACTTGTCTAAACAGACTAATTACCAGTGAGGAAATAGAGGAAATAAAAAGCTGTCCTCAAAAACACCCCAGGGGTGTGTGGCTGGCTCAGTGGGTAGAACATGTGGCTCTTGATCTCAGGGTTGTGAATTCAAGCCCCATGTTGAATGTAGTGATTGCTTAAATAAATAAACTTTTAGAAAAATCTTTAAAAAAAAACCCCAAAACCCAGGTCCAGGTTTGAAAGGGGAATTCTATCTTCTATCCACCTTTAAAAGATCAGGTAGTCCCAGGGCCACCTGGGTGGCTCAGTCAGTTGAGCGTCTGCCTTCGGCTCAGGTCATGGTCCCAGGGTCCTGGGATCGAGCCGCGCATCGGGCTCCCTGCTCCGCGGGAAGCCTGCTTCTCCCTCTCCCGCTCCCCCTGCTTGTGTTCCCTCTCTCGCTGTGTCTCTCTCTGTCAAATAAATAAATAAAATCTTAAAAAAAAAAAAAAGATCAGGTAGTCCCAGTGCTATTTTAACATAGTCTAGAGCATAGGAAAAGAAGGGAAACTTCCAACCTGATTATATGAAACAAGTGTTCTCTTGATCCCAGTCCTTAATAAAGACAGCACTAAGAAAGAAAACTGTAGACCTGTTTCACTTATGAATAACAATCTAAAAATCTTAAGTAAAACATTAGCAAACACTCCAACAGCACGTGATTGGTAATGCATCACGTGGCTGGATTTTGATGCCAGTTGTATCTTCTTCCACCTGTTCGTTCTCATGCCCACTAAATAAAAACACACTGAATTTTTTTTTTTTTAAAGTAGGCTCCACAGCTGACTTGTGGGGCTTGAACTCACAACCGTGAGATCAAGAGTTGCGTGCTTTACTGACTGAGCCAGCCAGGTGCTCCAAAACACACTCAGTTTTTAAAACCGTGTTACATACATACAGGAATGTATACAATTGGTAGATTTTCACAAGTTGAATATACCATGTAGTAAGTAGGACTCATGTCAAGAAACAGAACATTATCAAAATCCCATTAGCCCTCTTGTGCCCTCCACACTTGACCCCTCAAGGGTATCTACCATCCTGATTCTTAGCACCATAGGTCCTTGTGCTTATTTTTGGACTTTATATAAATGAACTCATATAGTATGTATTCTTTTGTGTCTAGCTTCTTCCATTTGACATTATGTTGGTGAGATTCACCCATGTTATTGTATGTGGTTAAAGTTGATTCATTCTCACTGAATATGGTTTTGTAAACTACAATGTGAATAAACCATAATTCCTTTGTCTATTCTACTGTTGATGGAGAGTTGGGGAACTCCAGTTTGGGACCATTCCAGTACTGCTACTACAAATATTCTTGTACATGCCTTTTGTCAAACATGTGTATGCATTTATCTTGGACATCTACCTAAGACTATAATTGGCAGGTCCCAAGGTATACATTTGGTGAATATCACCAATTTTTCAAAGTGCATTGAAAGTGATTTGAAATACTACCATTTTACACTCCCAACAGCAGTGTATGAACATTCTGTTTGTTCCATACCCTGACTGATCTTCAGTATATTTTTGTCTATTTCCAGTTTAGCCGTTGTGTTGAGCATAATTTAATAGTGTGACATGATAGCTTTAATTAGCACTCATGATGTCTAATGAGAATCTTATGGGTATCAGTCATTCTTGAAATGGCCCTTAAATTTGTCAGGCCACTTCAATTTTATCTCATGTTCCATCAGTAAACAGACTCGTGTTAAAATTGAGTGTGGATACCTTTTGTATCCTCAGTAATCTGGTACTTAGAGAGCTCCTACCCCCATAATCCAGTCTCAGAGTGTGGTGTGTGATTAAAGAAAAGAGTCCATCAATAAAACATCAATGTCAAAAATAGCTCGAGTTCTTGTACTGTAATTCTCAGACATCATGAAAAGAAATATGTAGGCTACATCAATGCCTCTTTAAATCTCTTTTTGCCTCTTATCTAGGCTTCATAAAAGTAGGTGTCCTAGCAGCTTCCAAAAAGCATTCAAAAGGAGAGTTATAAAATAATTTTTAGTGGGAAAGTCTTTTCTATCATTACTCAAAATCCAAATTTTATATAAGATCGATAAATAATGTCCAACAAATTAAATGAAAAAAATACACAAAACCTTCTGCATCTGACTTGACACCTTGCTGAAAGTCCTTGCCAGTACAATAAGATAAGACCTAGAAATACAGAGCATACACATTGGAAAGGGATCCAGATATTTTCGTGGCACAGATGAGATGATTGTCTACATAGCAAACCCTGAGGGTTTGACAAAAAGCCTCCTAGATATAGCAAGTGGGTTTAGCAGGTTGTGGAATACAAGGTCAACATTAAAATCAATCCTACTCTTACATACTAGCAATAAAATGTACTGAAATTAACACACACACTATTTATAATAGCTTACTCAAAATGAGACAATTAGATATAAATCTGTAAAATATGTATAAAATCTGTATGCTGAAAACTACAAAACTTTAATGCTGAACACAATGAAAGCAGACCCTAATTAAAGAATTCAACACAGTAAAGATGTCAGTTCTCCCCAAATTGATCTACAGATTGAACATAATTCTAATCAAAACCGCAGCAGGACTTTTTCTTATAGATAAGGCAAGCTGCTTCTAAAATGTATATAGAGAGGCAAAGAAACTAGAATACTCAAAATGATTTTGAAAAAAGAAAAATAAACTCACAGAGATCCTATTTCTCAATTTTAAAACTTACTCTAAAGCGACAATAATTGAGACAGTGTGGTATGACAAGGGATAGGCATATTGATCAATGGAACAGAATAGAGAAGCCAGAAATAAACCCATATGAATATGGCCGGTGGATTCTGGAGAAAAAGGCAAAAGGCAAGTCAACAGGGAAAGGACAGCCTTTTCCATAGCAGTGTGGGAGCAACTGAATATCAACACACACACAAAACGAGCCTTGTCCTAATCTCACATCTTCTAGAAAAACGAAGTCAAAATGGACCATAGATCTAAGTGTAAAATAATATATCCTATGAGAAAATCTTCCTGAACTTGTGTATGTATAAACAGTGTTCTTAGGCGGGATGCCCAAAGCATGATCAATAAAAGAAAAAAAAAGATGAATTAGACTTCATCAAAATTATGCAATGTTGTGTAATGCACACCAAGTTTTGATCTGCAAAGATACTGCTAAGAGAATGAAAAGACAAGCGACACAATGGGACAAAATCGTTTCAAATCACATATCCGACAGAGGGCTTACATGTGCAATATCTAAAGACTTCTCTACACTAAACAGTAAGACAACAACAACCTAATTTTAAAATGGGCAAAAGGCTTGAACAGATACTTGGCCAAAAACAGGTCATCAGCAAATAAGCACGTGAAAATATGTTTAGTATCATAACCAGTAGGGAAATGCAAATTAAAACCACAATGAGATACTGTTACATACCTATTAAAATGGCTGAGATAGAAACAATACGGTCAACACCAATTGCTGGGGAGGATGGAAAGCATTTTTGCTCGTGAGAATTCGTGAGAATGCAAAATAATGTTCGTGAGAATGCAAAGTAATGTAGCCACTCTAGAAAATAATTTGCAGCTTCCTATAAAGTCAAACATACAACCCAGAAACCCCACTCCAGTGTATTTACCGTATGTTCACACGAAAACCTATACACGAATGTTTATATAGTTCTATGCATACTTGCCAAACACTGGAAACGATCTTCAATGGGTAAATGGATAAACCAGCTGTGGTACATCCTGTGCAATGGACTGTTACCCAGCAGTTAAAAGGGACAAGCTGGGGCGCCTGGGTGGCTCAGTGGGTTAAGCGTCTGCCTTTGGCTCAGGTCATGATCTCAGGGTCCCGGCATCGAGTCCCACATCGGGCTCCCTGCTCGGCGGGGAGCCTGTTTCTCCCTCTGCCTCTGCCTCTCTCCCTGCTTGTGCTTTCTGTCTGTCTCTCAAATAAATAAATAAAATCTTTAAAAAAAGAAAGAAAGGAACAAGCTTATGCTACAGCCACACTTCGGATGAATCTCAAAGGTAGTCTTAAAAGGTTACATACTATATGATTTCATTTATAAAATATTCTTTTTTTTTTAAAGATTTATTTATTTGACAGAGAGAGACAGTGAGAGCAGGAACACAAGCAGGGGGCGTGGGAGAGGGAGAAGCAGATTCCCCGCGGAGCAGGGAGCCCGATGCGGGGCTCGATCCCAGGACCCTGGGATCATGACCCGAGCTGAAGGCAGACGCTTAATGACTGAGCCACCCAGGCGCCCTCATTTATAAAATATTCTTGACAAGAAAAACCTATAGTGAGAGAGAACATATCAGTGGTTTCTAGAGGTGGGGAGAAGCATGACGACAAACAGGTAGCACCAGGGAGTTTTTGGGGGGTGATGGCCCTGTTCTGTATCCTGATTGTGGTGGTGATTCCATGGCTCTATAGATGTGTAGACCCGTACACCAAAAAAAAGGGGGGGTACTAAAAAAAAAACAAACAAACTCCTTTTTGCATGGCCAAAAGCATCATAAGCAAATTCAAAAGACAAATGTCAAAGACAGAAAAAACATTCATATGACTCATATCACAAAACACTACTGTCCTTAATGTATAAAAAGCTCTTAAGTGTCAGTAACAAGGCCGGAACACCTACTCCCTGAAAGAACAAATAATATGAACAGACAGTTAACATTTAAAGGAAATACAAATGACTTTTTGAGTATGAATCGGGGCGTCTGGGTGGCTCAGTGGATTAAGCGCGGGACTCTTGATTTCGGCTTAGGCAGCGGAGAATCTGCTTCTCTCTCTTTCTCCCACTTCCACTGCTCCTCCCCCAGTGCATGCTCTTCCTCTTTAAATCTTTAAAAAAATAATAAAATATGAATAGACAGTCCCCCTTACCCATAAGCAAAATGCATATTAAAGCTACAGTAACATACACCGTTTATCTATAAAACTGGCAAAAATCTCAAAGTTTGACAACACAAACTATTGACCAAACACTCTCATTCATTGCTGGGTGAATGCATATTAATGTGTATTAGAGGATTTGGCACTGTCTATCAAATATTTTCTCTGACTCGGGCATATTTATGCTATATGTGCAAGATGAGGTATATTCAAGGTTATTCCTTGCAGCATTTTTTTGTAATAGTCAAAGAATGGAAACTAGCCAAATTCTATCACTAGGGAACAATCTAAATAAATCATGGAAATATCCATTCATTGAACTACTCTGCGGGTATAAAAAAGAATGAGGGAACTTTCCATGCCCTGATAATGGACGATTTCCAGTACACGTATTACCGTTAAAGGAAAAAAGCAAGATGCAGAATGGCATATGCAGCATGTCGCGCTCTACAGAAGAGGCGATAAGCATTAACATCAGTACCTGTATTACACAAAGACTCTGGAAAAATAAGCAAGAACATAAAAGTGGCTATTGGTGGAGAAGAGAAGAGGGGGACAGAACGATGGAGAGTAACAGTAGTCACGCACTGTTCATTGTCTGTCTTAGTGTGTGCTTCATTTCTGAGCCATTTATATGAATTACTCGGTCAAAAAAAGTATGTTTTCAAATAAGAAGATAAATCTTCAACAATCGATCATCTTTCAGTTCTGCGGAACACAGAAGAGGCAGAAGAGAAAAGAAAGATGAGACAGGAAACCAGAAGAAACACTTGCCTTGCACAGAGCTTAAAATGCAGAAGGAAGTAGAGCTGGCGAAACCCTGGGCTTGTCAGAGAAATGGGAGCCAAGGAGTGAGGGAGTGGAAGAAACAAACATTGTTTCGGATGTGGAAAACTTGAATCTAGGTCCTCTTTATGCCAACTGGGAGAGCTGGGGGCAAGTGTTTTAAGTGCTCCAAGTCTGTTTTCTCATCCATAAAATGGAAATAACAATAAAACGGATCTTACAAGGTTAAATAAGGTAAAGCTTAAATGAAAGAAAAGTGTGAAAGCGCCTTGCAACAGGGATGGGGCTGTGTGCAAGTCAGGAAACGACAGATGTTGGCGAGGATTCGGAGAAAGGGGAACCCTCCTACACTGTTGGTGGGAATGCAAGCTGGTGCAGCCACTCTGGAAAACAATATGGAGGTTCCTAAAAAAGTTGAAAATAGAGCTACCCTATGACCCAGCAATTGCACTACTGGGTATTTACCCCAAATATACATACGTAGGGATCCGAAGGGGCACGTGCACCCTGATGTTTATAGCAGCAATGTCCACAATAGCCAAACTGTGGAAAGAGACAGGATGTCCATCGACAGATGAATGGATAAAGAAGGTGTGGCATATATATTCAATGGACTATTACGCAGCCATCAAAAAAATGAAATCTTGTCATTTGCAAAAGTGTGGATGGAACTAGAGGGTATTATGCTGAGTGAAATAAGTCAACCAAAGACAATTATCATGTGATCTCACTGATATGAGGAATTTGAGAAACAAGGCAGAGCATCATAGGGGAAGAGAGGAGAAAAATGAAGCAAGACGAAAGCAGAGAGGGAGACAGACCACAAGAGACTCTTAATCATAGGCAACAAAGTGAGGGTTGCAGGAGGGGAGCAAGGTGGGGGATGGGCATTAAGGAGGGCACGTGATGTAATGAGCACTGGGTGTGATTTACAACTGATGAATCACTGAACTCTACCTCTGACACTAATAATACACTATATGTTAACTAAATTGAATTTAAATAAATTTTTTTTAAAAAAAGAAAAGGAAAACAGAAAAGCATCCTACATCTTCCTGATGCCTCTTTCCTCTGGAGACCTGGAGTTTTGCACCAAGGAAGCCCGAGAGAGCAGGCCTGGCAAGGTTGGCTCGGCCTGGGAGGACAGGGAGACAGGTAGGGACGGAGGGGCACAGTCACAATCCCCCCAACCCCTGTAGGCAGGAGGGAAAGGAGAGGTCAGCCTGTCGCAAAGGATTCTGCGTCCCAACCGACTCCTCCCGAGTTTCCCAATTTGGTCGCTTTACTGCAGACCATTTTAGAGAGCTTCTGGCATCCTGAGAGCAAGGGCAAACCATTTCTGAGGGCTTTGAGTAGGGCATGGAGGGCACCATGCCCAAATTTGTTGTGTATGGAGAGCAGGAAAGTGGGTCGCAGGAAGGCAAGGCTCGGGGCCGGGACCTCTGTGGGAGGCAGCCGTCCAGGGGACAGATGACGGTGGCCAGAACTGAAGACAAGGAATGGAGAGATGCGAAAGGAACTGAGAGATGCTTTGGTGGTAGAACCAGGAGGGGGTCAAAGATCCACACAGCTGGACACCAGTTAAAGCAGTGAACACAGACATTACTCAGTAGCCAGTGATAGTGGAGGAAACCGCGGAGCTGCTTTCCCATCTGAGGAGGTGACTGGGTGTTTTGAAGGGAGAAGGAGGAAGGAGGGAGGGGGAACAGAGGTTCAAGAAGGGCCAGGGAAGTGAAAAATTACAAAAAGCAGGAAGGCAGGGTTGGTTCCCGTGAAACCGGCTGGGTTTGCTCACTGGGCCTTGTGGAAGTTAGGCTCCTACCCTCCCACAGAGGCCCAGAGTCAGGGGCCCTGCCTTCAGGTGTCCCCTGGGGCAGTCTGTTCTCTGGGCAGCCTTGAATGTCCTCGGGCAGGCACAGAATTCTGGTGGGAAGGGAGATTTGAGTCATCTGAGGGATGTGGCCGTGAGCTGTTAGCCACTGTGTTAGTGTTCGGTCAAGTCTTCATAGGCCAAGGTTGAGGCCTGGTCGAGAAAGGGCTCAAAAGAGCCTGGCTAAGCTTTGGTCAAGGAGAGAATCCTTCTCAAGGGTTTGGCGAGTGTCTGACCTTATCTTGTGGGCAAAGGAGGAAGACGGGAATCGATTCTGACCGTGGTGAGCCTGCGTGCCTAGGGATTAGGTGCCAAGGGCCGGTGGTTAGTGGACAGCAGGACATTCGGGTCTGGACTCAGCAGAAGTGCCTGGGCTAGAGACATCCGCCCTCAAACACCAGCTGAGGGTGTGTGAGCCGGGCCCTTGCAGGGAATGCTGAAGGGAAGAGAAGAACCTGAGACACAACCTTTGAGGATATCCCATAATCCCCCAAATGCCATGTGGGGTTAGGAAAGTAGGACAGGGTTGAATAGAGTCCCTATTACCTTCAAATTCTTGTCTTTCCTGGCACCTCAGAATGTGACCTTATTTGGAAATAGGGTCTTTGCCAATGTAATTAGTTAAGATGAAGTCATGCTCATTCCCATTAAGATGGTTATTACAGAGAGAATAGAAGACAGTAGGCTGGTGAGGAAGTGGAGAAATGGGAACCCTTGTGCCTTGCTGGTGGGAGAGTAAAATGGCGCCGGGCACTGTGGTGAACAGTTTGGCAGTTCCTCAAAAATTAAACACAGAATTACCATGTGATTCGGCAATCCTGATTCTAGTTATACACTCAGAAGTATTCAAAGCAAGAACTCAAACAGATACTTATGCGACCGATGTGCGTAGCCGCATTGTTCACAATCACCAAAGGATGGAAACAACCCAAATGTCCATCATCAGATGAATGGATAAACAAAATGCAGTGTAAACATACAGCAGAATATTATTCAGCCTTGAAAAAGGACAGAAAGCCTGACACCTGCTGTGGCAGGGATAAACCTTGAAGACGTGCTATGGTGAAGGAAGTCAGACACAAAAGGATAAATAGCGCCTGACTCCACTCATATGAAGTACCTAGGAATAGACAAAGTCAGAGAGACAGAAAGTAGAATAGAGGTCACCAGGAGTGGACAGGAGAGGACCTGGGGAGTTATTATTTAATGGGTACAGAGTTTCAGTTTGGGATGATAAAAAAGATTCTGGACATGGATAGTGGAAATGATTGTACAACAGTGCAAACGTACTTAATGCTACTGAATTGTATACTGAAGACTGGTTGAAATGGTAAGTTTAAATTAGGTATATTTTAACCACAGTAAAAAAAGTAATAATAAGAAAAGGAAAAAGGTGGAGCCATGCTGAAGAAGGGTGGGCCCTGAACCCAGTGTGGCTGGTGGGAGGGGAGAAGGCCATGTGACAAGGTGAGAACCACAGGGAAGATGACCTTGTGAAGGTGGAGGCAGACGTGGTAGGGATGTCTCTACAAGCTAAAGGCCGCCAAGGATGGATGGCGGCCATCAGACGCTGGGAGAAGCGAGGGAGGATCCTCCCCAGAGGCTTCAGGGCGAACATGGCCCTCTTGACACCTTGAATTTGGACTTCTAACCTCCGGAACTGTGAGAGAATCCATTTTTGTGGTTTTTTAAGCCACCCACCCAGTTTGTGGCACTTTGTTACATCAGCCCTAAGGAAATAATGCAGCATATTTCATATAGTTAAATACGAAAAAGAAACCTTTGATTTGGGCGGTGGGGAAGGGACAGGGTGGGAGGGACTCAACTGTTTTCCATCAGCTCATTTTAGAAAACCAGCTACGGGGGCGCCCGTGTGGCTCAGTCCGTTAAGCGTCTGTCTTCGGCTCGGGTCATGATCCCAGGGTCCTGGGATCGAGCCCCATACCAGGCCCCCTGCTCAGCCGGGAGCCTGCTTCTCCCTCTCCCTCTGCTGCTCCCCCTGCTTGTGCTCTCTCTCTGTCAAATAAATAAATAAAATCTTAAAAAAAAAAAAACAACAAAACAGCTACATTTAAATCTTGTCTGATGAAATCCCATTGTCTATTTAGGGCTTATTACACATACAGTAAACCTTGTCTGAATGGTATTTCTACTTTATAGAAATTTAAGTTCTAAAAATGACAGTATTTTTAAAAAATGACAATAGTTGCATGATGGAATACTGTATTTTAGATGTTTAATATACGGAAAGGTATTTATGAAACATACTGAAGTCCAAAGAAAAGGTTACAAAGCAACTTGATTCGAAACTTGAAGATGCATGTATGCAGAGCATTAACAGGGCCTACTATTTTCTCAGGAATGTTTCCAAAATAATTTTTTGCAGAGGCGCCTGGCTGGTGCGGTGGGTTAAGCGACCCACTCTTGATTTCGGCTCAGGTCATGATCTCTGAGTCGTGAGATCAAACCTCACATGAGGCTCCGTGCTCAGTGCAGAGCCAGCTTGGGATTCTCTCTCTCCTTCTGCCCCTTCTCCCTGCACACTCTCTCTAAAATAAATAAATAAATCTTAAAAAAATTTTTTTTGCATGAGTTACTGTAATAATCAGAAAAAAATGAATGTTGTTATAAACATTTAAGATTCAAAGTCAAATGAGTTGGTGGGTTGAAGTTAGCTTCTTGGGGGGCAGCTCTTACAAACTCCAAGCCAAGGGGTCCAAGAGCTTACTGCATCTGTGGACCCAAGCCCTTGACAGCTGGTTCACATCCCTGGTGCTCCCCACTTGGTGATCTGGACAGGAGGTTAGGTGGAGAGTGGAGTCCTCCAAAGTTCCCCAGTTATCCTTGGGCTCCGAGCTTTGGAAGCAACTAGGCTCTGAGTTTTTCTCCCACAAGAATGATGATGTTTCCATGTTTAGAGACATTGTCTACATATTTGATTATTTTCTCACTGAGAATAACCGTTTAGTTATTTAAACAGTTTAGTTTATATTGACAAATATTTATTTTACCGGGCACCATGCTAAATATTGTGGGGTGTTGGGAGGGGGTAGTTTTGTGATCAGAACCATGAGATCTACAATCCAACTGGCTGAGATTTGAATCCTGGCTCTCGAATTTCCTTACACTGGGAAATGGCCAAATCACTTAATTTCTTCTTCAATCTGCAAAATGGAGAAAATGCACTTAATCAAATCTAAGATGCTTTTGATTAGAAGTGTGCATTATTTACTACTAAGAAAGACAAATATTACCAAATAAACTTTGACATGTTGCTTGAACAGTAGCCCTGTACAGTGCATGAGTTGGTCACCCAGCCTCTCATGGTTCTGAAATGTCTTTTTTTTTTTTTAAAGATTTTATTTATTTATTTATTTGAGAGAGAGAATGAGAGAGAGAGAGAGAGCATGAGAGAGTGGAGGGTCAGAGGGAGAAGCAGACTCCCTGCCGAGCAGGGAGCCCGATGTGGGACTTGATCCCGGGACTCCAGGATCATGACCTGAGCCAAAGGCAGTTGCTTAACCAACTGAGCCACCCAGGCGCCCAGTTCTGAAATGTCTTTCATCTATGTCAGAAGTCTGGAAATTTCTCCTGC
Organism: Eumetopias jubatus; assembly: GCF_037043125.1. NCBI lineage: Eukaryota > Metazoa > Chordata > Mammalia > Carnivora > Otariidae > Eumetopias > Eumetopias jubatus. The sequence continues at coordinate 182,091,412 of NW_028274809.1, read as the reverse complement.
CTCCTATCGCATTGTTTGGTATGGGATGGGCAGTGTCTTTGTGCACATCTCAGTAGCTAAAGGTAACACAGCTTCGTCTACCTGTAGGGGAGTCTTCCGTCCTTAAGTCCAGGAAGCCCTTGGTTGTTGCTTTGCAAGAAAATATGGAAGTGCGATCCCTTCTCCAGCACCAAATTTCCAGCCCTATTTCCATGATTTTTGGGCTCACATAGTCCCAACAATGCACATAACTCAGTTGAAATGCTGATTGTAACAGCACTGACCAAGACTGGGTACACAGGAGCAAAAGACCTACTCACTGGCTGCTATCTCGTCAATATTAATTGTAGGATGCCATCAGTTGTGAGGTGCATCGGGATTCTGAGATGTTAGTGAAAGAGAAAAAATGTATAAGATACACTGGAATTAATTAAATCAGTGGTACCTCCCTCTTGGAGCTTTGTGGTGGTTACACACACAAGTATGACACAATCCCAGCCATCCCACAGGGCATAGGTTCTGAGATTTAGATCTAAAATGGGCTCCAGGGGCACCTGGGTGGCTCAATCGTTAAGAGTCTGCCTTCGGCTCAGGTCATGATCCCAGGGTCCTGGGATCGAGCCCCGCATCGGGCTCCCTGCTCGGCGGGAAGCCTGCTTCTCCCTCTCTCACTCTGCCTACTTGTGTTCCCTTCTCTCGCTGTGTCTCTCTCTGTCAAATAAATAAAATCTTTAAGAAAAATAAAATAAATAAAATAAATAAAATGGGCTCCAAAAGAAAAGAAAAGAAAAGAAAGAAAGAAATTAAATGGGCTCCGAAAGAACTCACACATGTGGTTGTTAAGTGAGTGGAAAGCTGGGGCCTCCCCCTCCCTTCCTAGGGGGTTTCTATGTCCTCCCTCGGCTTCCTGGACCCGGCCACTTAGCAAGCACATCCTGACATTGCATAATCGGTGCTGTGCCAAGGGCTCTCCGGACTCCTGGTCAATGTTCAGCAAAAGCAAGTCGGGTGATCTGTGGCATGAAAATGTTTGGAGCCCCTAAGCTTTGCTCGTGTGAGTAAAGGGGAAAGGTGATCCGGATGTCAAAAGAGCCGCGGAAAATGAAGTGGTTTGGGAAGAAAGTGGAAAAGCACAAGGTCTTCAAGATGAAAGGAGAAAGAAATCAGGGGCACCTGGCTGGCTCAGTCAGGGAAGCACGCAGCTGTTCATCTCGGGCATGTGGGTTCAAGCCCACACTGGGGATAGAGATCGTTTAAATATAAAATCTTGAAAGAAAGAAACAGAGGAAGAAAGAAAATCATTGAATAAGGAATGGGAACTAATTTCTGGTCCTTGCTTCTCCAAGTCAGCAGTGGCTGACATTTCCTTCCCATGTCTCCCTTCTGAGCATTATGAGAATCATCAAGGTCCTTCATGTCCATTTCACGAGGTGACCTGAGAGAGACCTGGCTTCTGGCAGGTCCACGGTGACATCCCTCCCTGCCTCCTATTTATTTCCTATACTTATCAATTGTTGTGTAATGTGTTCTCAGTATGATGGAAATGACAGAGATGTCTGTTTTTTAAAAAAAGATTTATTTATTTGAGAGAGAGAGCGTGAGCACGAGTGCGGGGAGGGGGCAGAGGGAGCGAATCTCAAGCTGAGCATGGAGCCCAACATGGGCTTTGATCCCACGACCCATGAGATCATGGCCTGAGCCAAAACCAAGAGTCGGAGGGATGCTCAACCGACTGAGCCACCCAGGCAGCCTGACAGAGATGTCTGTTAAGCCGTATTGCTTTCATCACAGCCAAGGAGGAACTTGATAACTATCATACAAAGAAGTCCTTGGCATTTAGGACAGAAACTTAAAAAAAAAATGAAATTCCGTATCAATAACAAAAATATCTTTGTTAGGCAGGCTATAGTAAAAGAAACACGAAAACACCAAATAAGGGACATGAGCTTGTATTTTTCTCCCTATAAATAGACTCTTGGATAAGAGCAAAAGACATGAACTTTCCATTAAAATAATACTTTAAAAGCTGTTAATTATAATAAAAATTTTGTTTTCGGACCAGAGTGACACATTTATATACGTATACATACCATATTTACATATATTAAATATATATTTTTTAATAAATGCATTTATTTATTGTTTAAAAGTCTAGAAATAAGTATAAAAGCATAAACATGGCCAAACATAGCAGTAATGAGTGACTTAAAAGTCTAGAAATTCTGCCAGAAGCCCCTTTCCTGTAAAAGCAGAGCCTCTGATAAATTCTAAATTTGTCTTGCTGATAATTTCATCTCCCAGATGCTGACCAACTGGAAAAAAATAATTGATCCCAGTGAAACTCTGGGAACTTGGGAGGACAGTGACTCTTGTCAGTAGGGAGGGAATGCTGGGTGCCCAAATAAGGTTGTTCTGTTTTGTTTTTTTAAAGATTTTATTTATTTATTTGACACAGAGAGAGAGAGAGAGAGCGTGCACAAGGAGGGGGGCACGGCAGGCAAAGGGAGAGGGAGAAGCAGGCTCCCCACGGATCAGGGAGCCCGATAGGGGGCTCGATCCGAGGACCCTGGGATCATGACCTGAGTTGAAGGCAGACGCTTAACCAAATGAGCCACCCAGGGACCCCCCCCCCAAGTAAGGTTTTTAGGGTCATAGGTCAGAGAAACCAGCTGGTTCAAGCTTGACCCCAAGGGAGAAGTGAGTCGAAGATTCAGGATCAGGCCACAGCTCCCGCAGAGGGGAAAGCTTAGGGCCCCACAAGGGACCTAAACCAGGACCGAATCTCTCAGGCCCAAGGCTTTTCTGATTTCTGTTTCCCTGGGCTGCATGGTTTCCCATCTGTTCTGTCAGGTTCTTTCAAACACCAAGGATTAGGGTGTAAGTGAGGTGCTTCGAGGGGAATCTCCGAAGGGCTGGGGAGTGGGGAGTTCAAGAGTATAGTTAGACCTCAGAGTTTGTTCTGCCTCAAGCGATGGAGCCAGACTTTTGTATTTGCACCCATCAGTTGATGATCGGTGCCTGTGGGGGTGGGGGGGGGTGCGGCAGGAGCTTGTGGAGGAAGAATAGCAACTCCCAGGGGCTTCAGGCTCTCTCAGTGGAGGGGGTGGCTCCAGTGCCCGAGGGCACCCCTGAGAGAGTTCTTGCAGAGGCTGGTAATGGGCATGCACAGAACTGGTAAAAGGAACCCAAGGGGGTCTGGGCAGGGCAACAGCTGTGTCTGCCGCAGTCGCTCTGCTCTCTTCCCCGCGCCTGCTTTGTGCTCTCGCTCTCTCTCTCTCTCTCTCTACCCCCTCTCCTCTCTGCAAACCAGCTTTCTCTGGCATCTACATGGGTTCGGGCCACGTATGGCTACTGCTTTCTTTCACATACCTCCCGTGCAAGTGCCCGGAGGAGACTGATCTTCCCAGCCTCCCTGTTCCCTCTCCCCAAGAGAGAGAATTTCTTGGCTGTATTTGAACCAGGTGTCTCCACGTTAGTCCAACTAACTATGGTCATAGAGCCAGGGATGGTCCATAGGTCAAGCACTGAGTGCAGGGTTTTAACCTGTGTGTGTGTGTGTGTGTGTGTGTGTGTGTGTGTGTGTGTGAGAGAGAGAGAGAGAGAGAGAGAGATGTTGGGGTGGACAGAGGAACAAGTTCTCAGAAGAGCTCAGGATGGACATGGCCAACTCCACTTTGGATCCTCTGGTCTGGCCTCCTTCAACTACATACCCTAGATTTTCAGAAAGGAGATGTCAAAAACGTCCAGAGGAAAGAAATATATCTGACTGGAGGGCCAAAAGCTCTAAAAGTGTAGTTGGCATCAAGAGGGATGGGGGCTTAACAAAAGCAAAATTCTGAGCAAGCAATTATAAATGATGCTCTTTTTTGAGGGAGAGATGGGAAGATATCTTTTTCTTTTTAAGATTTTTATTTATTTATTTGACAGAGAGAGAGAGTGAGAGAGAGAACACACACAGCAGAAGCAGAAGGAGAAGCAGGCTTCCCGCTGAGTGGGGAGCCCGATGCAGGGCTTGATCCCAGGACCTTGGGATTATGACCTGAGCCAAAGGCAGACGCTTAACCAACTGAGCCACCCAGGCGCCCAAGAAATGGGAGGATATCTTAAGGAAGTAGGTGGTACATGGGTGATACCAACATGGACAGACTATAAGCAATTGTGCACAGGACAGAAGGATGTATATAGAGTCAAGTTGATGAAAGTTATAGAACTAAAATAAGGAATTTATTTAAATAAGGTAGAAGGAATTTAGAGAACAAAATATTCAGGAGCTTTAAAAAGTAGATCTAATTGAAATAAGAATAGCAAAGAGGTAACTCACTGCTTGAGACCGGGGTGTAAGGATAAATGGTCAGCATGAGAACATGGACCTTTTCAAGACAGGTTGAAGAGGAGAAAGCAAGTTTAAAACAGTGTAGCCAGTGGGATAATTGGTAAATATAGAATCATGCTTGTATCCATGCATTTGAAGAAAACGAGAGCCATCTGAGTGTTGAGTTTATGGGTAATTTTTTCTTCTTTTCCTCTCTATTTTGTAAACTATGAACTTCCATGGCTTATACAACAGGAATAAACTTGAGAGAAAAAAGTAGAACTACTTACTTTCAGTATTTCTTTTTTTTAATAAGAAATTTTTCAGATGGGGCACCTGGGTGGCTCAGTCGGTTGGGCATCTGCCTTTGGCTCAGGTCATGATCCCAGGGTCCTGGGATCAAGCCCCACATGGGGCTCCCTGCTCGGCGGGGGGCCTGCTTCTCCCTCTCCCTCTGCCTGCCACTCCCCCTGTTTGTACTCTCAATCTCTCTGTCAAACAAATAAATAAGATCTTAAAAAAATTTTTTTTTCAGTTGGAAAGGGCAGAGCATGGTCCTTAAGAGGGTACAAAGGCCTAGATAGAAGAGTTCAGGAAAGATCTAGACGCTTTAAATGAGTTTAAGATCCCAAGTCCAAGCAGATTATTCCCCAGAGTCCTACAAAAACTTTAAAATGACATCCCTGGACCCACCACTAGCAAATCACAAAAATTCAGGGCAGTGTCAGAAGGTGAAAGTGGGGTCAGTGAAAAGCAGGTGAAGAGGCAGAGGTTGCCTTCAATGAGGGCTGTTCAGGGAAGGCATCATTTGACCTTTGGGGAGCAGCTCTTTCTTTTTTTTAATTAACATATAATGTATTATTTGTTTCAGGGGTACAGGTCTGTGATTCATCAGTCTTACACAATTCTCAGCTCTCACCATAGCACATACCCTCCCCAGTGTCCATCACCCAGCCACCCCATCCCTCCCACGCCCCTCCACTCCAGCAACCCTCAGTTTGTTAACTGAGATTAAGTCTCTTATGGTTTGTCTCCCTCTCTGGTTTCGTCTTGTTTCATTTTTCCCTCCCTTCCCCTATGATCCTCTGCCTTCTTTCTCAAATTTCTCATATCAGTGAGATCATATGATGCTTGTCTTTCTCTGATTGACTTATTTCACTTAGCATAATACCCTCTAGTTCCATCCACGTTGTTGCAAATGGCAAGGTTTTATTTTTTGATGGCTGCATAATATTCCATTGAATATATATACCACATCTTCTTTATCCATTCATCTGCTGATGGACATGTGGGCTCTTTCCATTGTTTGGCTATTGTGGACATTGCTGCTGTGAACATTGTAAACATTGGGGTGCACAGAGGCAGCTCTTTCTTGTGCCCACTGAGTTCAGGCAAGAGCGGGATGATCATCCCATGATGATGTTGTCACTGTGTCCTCCATGGATGGGAGGCTGGGCCAGGTCACAGTTCCTGAAGGAAAGTGGGTGGCCCCTCAGTGGACCACAAAGTTCCCCCACTGAACCTAAAACTGATCTAAAAATGCAAGCCCTCTCTTAGCTCTCATGAGTAATTATCCCACAGGTCATAAGTTCTCATATTACAAACAACCCAAGGTCACTTACACATAATCTATGTGTCAGGATAATTTACTGGGTGTTTCTTCTGACAGTCTCCCTGCACCCCCATTTCCCTAAGGTTAGCAGGACCTCTATGCTTCCCCCCCCCCACCATCTCTCCCAGTAACCCTGCACTCAGAGGAAGTTGGGGACTACTATGCCAAAAACAAAACTATGTAAAAGATGCTTTTCTTCCTGGCCTTATTTTCCTAAAACCAGAGCTCATTAGAGAACTAATGTTCTCTTTCTTTGAGGACACCAGTGGGGAGAGGACCCCCTCTGAGGCAAATGAAGAGCAGCCAGAGGGATTTCTTCTAGCCTATGGCCTTTGTCCCCTGCTGTCCCCACAGCAGGTATGATGAGGTTTAGGTGGGCTCAGGGTTCTTGGTCCCAAGGAAACAGGGACCTTCCAGATTAAAGAGACCCAGGTGGACTGAGACAATGAAGATCACCGACAGGGCACAAAACCCAGGAGAGTGGCCTTGCCTGTTCTTGGCACCACATAGAGCTTCTGACTTCTGTTGAATGTCAGGGAAGAGAGGAGAGAGACCGCAGTAGCAATGAAAATCCACTTGTCCATTGTGGGGGTTGGAAGATTTAGTTCAATATAAAGAAAACAAAGAAATGGGTATTTATTTTGCATACCTTGAGTTTGTGAACTCAGCTGTACACCGGCTATGCTTACCAAGTGTGCTATCGTATAGTTGCTAGGGTTAGAAGTGACTGGAATTGACACAGGATTCTAAGTGGGCGCTATGTGCAAGTCTGGTTAGCTGCCTTGAAGCTCTTGGCAACTTGGTGGTGCTTGTGAACGCTTGCATAGCTGGGACTGCTCACATTTGGGAAGGATGCTATTTATCGGAGCGTTAACACTACTGTCCTAAGTAGGACATGGTCTCCAGTGGCTCTCATTCCTGCTTCATTTTATTAACTACTGTGAGTTTAGCATTATTGTTTTCAATTTAGTTTGTCATGGGTTCCATGACGACTAACTTCCATTCCAATCATCATTTAGCTTGATGCTCAAATGGCCCAGATTTGACCACTGGGAACTCCTGCAAGGTGGTCTGTCCATTCTTTTGCTATCTCACTTTCTTACTTACTGGTACAAGATGTTCAGGGGTCATTTTGTACTTTCCCTGCCCCAGTCCTGGAGTTAGCCATTTCTCCAAAGGGCCCTGGCTTCTTTTAGCAGAGAAGGGTCAGTAGAAACCAAGATCTGGGCTCTACATGCGCTTGTTTTCCTGGTGGGTCATTGCTTCAAGACCCTTCCAGCAGAGAAAGTTAAGAAATGTGTGTGTGTGTTTATTTCTTTACAAAAAAATAAATTTTAAAAAATGTGTGTGTATGTGCTCGTGTGTGTATGTGAATGCCTATACCTATATGTATGCAAGTAGGTCTATCTCTATCCATATAAAAGTATAAGTTCATATTGATACTTTCGGTTCCCAAAGCAACACCACAGTCTTCCCTCTGTCCATATTTATAATGCCCTTTTCCAAAAGTGAGAAACCCAGCTCTCATCCTCCTAAATACATCCTATTCATTTGCTCAGGTCTTGGATACACAGAAAGTAATTTAGTTACTAACCAATATTACTGTGAGAAGTAAATCTACTCTCTAGAGTTAAATATTTCTTTAATAGGTTTTTTAAGGTAAGATTTATAAACAATAAAACGTACACATCTTAAATGTATAATTCATTGGGTTTTAATGAATATGTAAACCCAAGCAGTCCATACCTCTGTTGAGATAAGGACCATTTCTATCATTCTGGAAAGTTCTCTCATCCTCCTTTGCAGTTAATTTCCATACCCCATCAGAGACAGCCACTGCTCTGATCCCATACCCATAGATTAGTTTTGTCTGTTCTCTGACTTCATATAAGTCCGATCTTTCAGTATGGACCCTTTGGTTCTCACCTTCTCTTGCATAGCGTCGTGTATGTAGGACTGGCCCATGTTGTTCCATGAATCTGTGCTCTGGGCTCTTGTCGCTGAGTAGGATTTCCCTGCGTAAATATGCCACATTTTGTTTATGCATTCTCCTACTGATGGACCAACTTTTGGATTGTTTCCATTTTTTTGGCTATTGTGTATAAAGCTGCTCTGAGCATTCTTATTTTTTTTCTTTGTTTTGTTTTGTTTTTTGAGAGAGTGCAAGTGGAGGTGTTGGGGGCAGAGGGAGAGGGAGAAGAGAATCTCAGGCAGACTCTGCACCAAGCGTGGGGCCCAAAGCAGGACTTGGTCCCATGGCCCTGAGATCATGACCTGAGCCAAAATCCGGAGTTGGACGCTTAACCGATTGAGCCACCTAGGCGTCCCATTTATGAACATTCTTACTAAAAAGGAGGAAAAAAATAGCTGTTGTATGGGACACTTTTTTTTCTGCTGCCCCCTCCTCTCAGCCCACCTCTTTCTACAGAGCTGCTCTGTGCAGGTATGACCTGACATCACCTCGCCTCAGCTGCCCTGCACACGTGGGACTACTCCAGCGTGCCCTGTGGCATTCATGCGGGTTGAGGGGTGACACGAGTGGAAAAACCTCTCCCTGATGTCTGTGGGTAGGCAGTTCTGAGGCACGTTCTACGTGGCTCCTCGGAAGGCTTAGTGGGACTGATCCCCCCAAGTGCCCATAGGGTTGACGATCATTGTACCGGCTCTTCTTCTCCCCAGCACTCTGCCCGGTCCCTCATTCCTGCTCCCTGGCATCAGACCCCAGCAAACTGCCCATACACTAGCTCTTGGCCCAGGCTATGCATTTGGGAGGAGGGCTGCCCAGGATAGTAGCTTCAGCATGTTCTTTAGAAGCATGCAGGCGAAGGGCAGAGGTGAAAACTAAAAGCATGCAATGATAACTACATTGCGGTTCTCTCTAACTCAGAGATTGGCAAGTTTCTTCTCTCTCTCTCTCTCTCTCTCTCTCTCTCTCTCTCTCTCTCCCTCTCCATCTCTCTCTCTTATCATCTATAAGATGAGAAAGATGCATTTCAATTTCAGAAATGCTGAGACGTAAGAGATCATGCATCTTCTGTGCAAGCGTATGTGGTTGTCAGGTCGTCTCCTATGTGCCCACCTCACTCACGCTTGTGACTTTCCAGGGCAGAGATAGAGTCTGGTGTAAACGCAGAAAGACATAGCAGGTGCTCAGCAAACATTTGTGACTAAGAGAATGAGGGACAGCAAGAAAAAGGGAAGCTGAGGAAATTGAAGTCAGTTTTGGAAGAACTCTGAGAGGCAGAGACTTGGCAAAAGACCTGAAGAGGAGAGGAAATCAGATTGAAAGCCCAGGAGCCTGAATGACAAAATGAAGACGTGTGAGGAAAAGGGCCAGGACCGAGAAGTAGCTGGGGAGGAGGGCTTCCCCTGAAGCTGCTCCTTCATGGGAAGGTGATAGACAAGAGTCTAATAGCCTCAGCAGAAAATAATGCTGTTGCCGCCACCCCCTTCCCAGTATTTCAGAGAAAAACAGGCTCAAAGAGATTATTTTAATAAGCGTGCTTCCTAAATTAGCTTATAGCAACTTTTCTGCAATTTTTCTGGCTCTGGTTTTGTAATCCATGAAGCAAATTCTATATCTCAATTCCGGGTGACCCTACTTCCTAGATAACATACTCGGATTTCATAGATTAAGACGATTACTGTGGATTAATAGAATAATAACTAGATCAGGAATGTCATGCTAATTAGGGACAGAGCCGTTTGCAAATATGAAGAAACAGATATTAAGACATCCAGAGGGTGGCCCCAGCACATGTGCCTCAGTGTCTCTTTGGGGAGTTTTGTTTGCTCCCCAAGTTGGACCCCCGAGACAGCTGCAAATGCTTGTGTAAGAAACCAGAGAAGGCTTGTAGCTATGGAGAGTAATTTAGGAGAATGAGCAGCTCTCTCCTTCTCCTCATTAAGGACATTAGAGCTGGATTCACTTTAGGGGAGTTTAGACCGGGTAGAAAAATAGCCTAGCGTCTTCATCCCATGCATAGGACAATGGCAGGGACTGCTGTTTACCGGGGTGAAAGAAATCTTCATTGGAGAACATTATACATTTAGCAGGTAAAGACTGAGTTGTTTCTGTGGCTGATGTTTTAAGTGGAGGCTTAACCTTCCTAGCCCCTCCAGAAAACTATGGATAATAGGCATTAGGCTTGTGTGCTTAGGTAGCGGACTAGTGGGGGACCAACCAGATTTACTGGTTCAGGAATCTCACCACGACTGATGTCCCCACAGTACAATGGGGGAGCCACGGGGGCTTTGAAGCAGAGGAGTGGTGTGATCCAACCTTTAGTAACTATCTGTTGAAAATAGATCAAGGGACCATGGGTGGAAGTGGGAAAACCAACCGAGAAGCCATGGCAGTCATTCAAGAGAGAAGTGATGGTATCTTTGAGCAGGGTGGGTATCATGGAAGTGGGAAGGAGGTGTCAGCTTCTGGATATATTTTGAGATGGATTTGCTGATAATCAGATGGAGGATGGGAGAGTAAGAATGAAGTCAAAGCTGCCTCTGGGGTTTTTGACTTGAACAACTGGGAAAATGACCCTGGCATTTACTGAGATGGGAAAGGCAGAGAGAGGCAGGTTTTGGAGGGGAAGCAATAGCTGTTTTAGACAAATTAAGTTTGAGATGCCTATTAGATATTATAGACGTTTAGGAAGCATTTGGATATGGTCCAGGCTCCAGAAAGAACTTTGTTGGAGAAATACATTTGAGAGTCATCAATGCTGAATATTGATCTTACCAAAGATTACAATACAGCTATAATGGCAGGAAGGTGGGCGGAAAAAGTTTATGTGTGCATTGGGGAGGGGCATATGAGAAGCGGGATCTTCATCTTGTGTAGCAGGAGCTCAGTGGTAGGTAGCTAATGGGAAAAATCAAGAAATAGCTGTATAAGCATCATAAGAAGCAATCATCCCTATTACTTCTGCTCAATATATCTTTAAATTTTTCTTCCTCATCTTTTTTAGGAGGGGCATTTTTAAAAAGATTTTATTTATTTATTTGAGACAGAGAGTGAGAGAGAGGGAACATAAGTAGGGGGAGAGGCAGAGGGAGAAGCAGACACCCCACTGAGCAGGGAGCCTGACACGGGGCTCGATCCCAGGACCCCCGGGCCATGACCTGACCTGAAGGCAGACGCTTAACTGACCGAGCCACCCAGACACCCCTAGGAGGGATACTTTTAAGTGTTTATTTTTCTTTTAATTATTTTTCCTACCATATGGAGGCATTGAGCCCCTGTGATTTCTTTTAAAGTAATCTCTACACCCATTGTGGGACTTGAACTCACGACCCTGAGATCAGTGAGATGCTCTACTAACTGAGCCAGCCAGGCACCCTCCATTTTAAATTCCTTTTTAACAGCTTTCTCGAGATATGATTCACCAATTATACCATTCACCCATTTAAAATGTACAATTCAGTACCTTTTAATAGATTCACAGAGTTGTGCAGCCATCACTACAATCAATTTTACAATCCTATTATGCCAAAAAGAAACGCTGCACCCCTGAGCTGTCAACCCTCAACCCCCCATCCCTCTCCCCCAGCCGAGGCAATGAATAATCTACTTTATATCTCTATGGGCTGGCCTATTCTGAATGTTTCATAGAAGTGAAATCTGTCATTCAGTACTGGAAGTCAATTAGAAATGTTCCAAAATATCTTGGACTATGTTAACTGAGAGCAGGGCTGCCTGGAGAAATCAGCCAATATTCTAGGCAGCCTAATCAGAGTTTATCGGCAGGACCCCTTCACCCCATTGGAAATCATAATAAGGTGTAGAAAGCTTTTGAGGGGAATCTGCATTGCAGTGAACATTTTGGATTGGATTCCACAGCCTTATGAAATATTTCTATCCCCAACTCCTCTTTTATACTTAAACAAGTGAAAGGGATGTTTTTTAAATTGAATTTTACAGACTCAACAATTGTGCTTTTGCTTTTAAAGCTCCATGGGTTACCTGTGACAACAAAACCTTTTTCCACACTGGCATTTGCCCAGGGAATTGAAACAGAATGCTGAACCTGTCCGCAACATATGTGGGTCTATCAGAGGATGTTCTCTGGATTTGTTCAAGAAGTGGCCATCATGTCCAGAATACCGTCTTCCTCGTAAAAATAAATAAAATTAGAAAGAGTTTTATTTTCCATGCTTAAACAACATTCAGATTTTAATCCTATTCATCCAAGGGGGTTTCTCTCAAGCTTTCAGAGCATAATTTATGGCAGTTTGCAAAGAAAAGCACCTCTTCAATAATTGAGGGCTTTTTATATGCATTTATTATGTGAATTAACTAACTACAGGAACTGAGAAATAGTCCCATTTACAATGCAAATATAACATTCATAGCAAAAAAAAAAAGAGGACAAAATTAAAACATTTCTTGATTAAAGTACTTTAAGAGAATAAAGCTGTCAAATATTTTTTGTGTTAAAAGAGATACAGTGAGGATGTAATTACACAAAGGACAACAGTATCTTGAATCGCAGCAAATAAAAGGAAAAGTATACAGAATATATTTTATTCTAAGGAAAATAGGAGGCTATTGTAAGGCTTTTAGTACATGAGTGACACAATTTCGTTTCCTGTGTGGAGAATCCATTGGAAGGGGCCAGAGTAGAAGCAGGGAGCCCAGATGGAAAAATTACGCCCGTTTGGAGAGATGCTTCTCAAGCTTCCATGTACATGCAAATCAGCAGGGGTTCTTGGCAAACTCCCAGGTGAATACGATGCTCCTGATCATGGGCCACACGTGAGTGGTAAGGTTCAGAGGAGGGCAGTAACAGCACTCATGGAGGAAATGGATGGATCCCCTAGGAATGTAGAGGACAGGTTTAGAGGACTAGCTGATTAATCAGGGCAAGGAGATGAAAGGGTCAAAGATGGGTCCCACGTTTTTGAGTGAGCGGTTCTGTGTGGTCTGATTTGTTGGTGTTAACAACACAGGAAGAGGGCCAAGTCTTTGGGGGCAGATCTTGACCTTGGACAACATACAAATGGAGATGGCAGGATTTACAAGTCTTGAGCTCAAAAGAGAGGGCTAGAGATATAAATTTGGGAGTCATCAGGAGAACTAAATGGTATAATGGACCCAAAGGAGAAAAGAGGGGTAAGGAGGAGGGGGTCTGGAGCTTCCAGTATTTAAAGGTTGGGGGAAGTAGAATGAGCCTGCTGGGAAGAGCAAGACAGAGAAACCTAAAAAGTGAGAGGAAACCAGGAATGTGTGATGCAGATGCCAACAGGAGAAAAATATTGCAAGAAGGCGGCATAGTCAACCATACTAGATGCTAACATGAAAAAATAAAAGACAGCAAATTACCCATGAGCTACAAGTGCCTGCCTAAGTCATTGGTGAATTTAGTGCAGTTTCTGCAGAGTGCTGGGGTTACACCAGATTGGAGGGATCTGAGAGGGGAGAATAAAGCAAGGAAATAGGATTGACTTTGAAGAAGTTTGTGGAGGGAAAGAGATAGTTAGGATGGTGGCTGGGGAGTACGTGGTATAGAGGGAAGCTTGTCTTTTATCTTTCAAAATAGAAAAGACATAAGGGTGTTTAAATGCTGATGGAAAAGACTGAGTAATAGACCAAAGATCCAGAAATAGGAGAGACTGAGAGGTAGCATAAGGTCCCTGAAAACAGAAGAGGGTTGGAGGAAATGGATTTAGATGCAAGGAAGGACATGTGCCATATTGTAGAAGAAGAGAGGATTGGGACCATTGGTAATAGGTTTGTAGACATGGAGGTGAGAGATATGAGACAGCTCTCATCCCATAGTCCTGTTCTTGGCAAAGTAGGAGAGAGGGTCATCTGCTAGGATCAATGGGGCAGAAGTAGGGTGCTGGGCTCTGAGGGGAGCAGAAAAGATGACCATCCAGAGCAGCACAGGTGGTCTCCAGGGAGTCCTGAGGGTCTGTATGAGACAGGTGATCTTACATCTACAGCTGGTCTGCCCCTCAGTGAGATTTGACACAGGTGCTCAGCTTCCCAGGTGCAAGACTGAGAAGGTGGCTATTTGGTCCATCGAGGGTTGGCCATTTGCTGAGTGAATGTGTAAGAAAAGTCCAAAGAGAAGTAGAGTTTGGTTTAAGCTAGTGAAAAGAATGTTCTATAGGTGGGGTGCCTGGGTGGCTCAGTCGTTGGGCGTCTGCCTTTGGCTCGGGCCAGGATCCCAAGGTCCTGGGATCGAGCCCCGCATCAGGCTCCCTGCTCAGCAGGAAGCCTGCTTCTTCCTCTCCCACTCCCCCTGCTTGTGTTCCCTCTCTCGCTGTGTCTCTCTCTGTCTCTGTCTCTTAAAAAAAAAAAAAAAAAAAAAGAATGTTCTATAGGCTATAGTGTCTGGCACCCAGTAGATTTACAAGAATTATATTCATTATTACAGGAGACAAGAGACAATTCACAGCCTCCCCCTGGCCCTCCAACCCCTCCTGCGAGACCACCCTCACCTACCTTTTCCTCCCAAGATATTTGTCCAAAATATGGAGATGCTTTTGGAAGTATGATATTTATTTTATATGGTTATGTGTGTGTGTGTATATATATATATATGTTTATATATAGTTATATATAGTTTATATAGTTTAGTCTTCCAGTTATTTTATGTGTCCCCACTTCTTTATTATCTAGGTGAGAATGTAGAGTCTCAGAAATTAAGTTCTTTGTTCTTTGTTCAGTTGTTCAGTTTACCACTGGAATAATGTTCTGTGTAGCTAATTCTGAGTTTCAACAAATGATACCACTTAAGGAAAGTAATCATCAGATGAGCCACAGTATATAATTTATTATAATCATAATAATTTTTTAAGATTCCTTATTGAGAAAATCACATTTTTCTAAATACAGTGGCACTCGAGGTCTTTTTTTTTCCTTTAAAGTGGTTTATTACTGTTACTCATCTGTAAGGATTGCATTTAGTCTGCTAGCTGAAAATTAAAAGTTTCTGTGGAAGACGTAGATTTCAACATAAAGGTCACATTAGGAATGAGTAGTGACAAAATCAGAAACATGTTTCAGTATAAGGAATTAGGAAGTTGGGCAAATCATGTTGCTTCTTTTAAGAATCTCTAAAGTAAGGAAATTAGAAAATATGACTCCCAATAGAGTCTATGACTGTACTATCCAAATGGTAGTCGCTACCCACATGTGGTTACTTAAATTTAAATTCATTAAATTAAGTAAAAATTCAGCTCCTTTGTCACACTTGCCACATTTCAAGTGTTCAATAGCCATGAGCAGTTAGTGGTTACTCTACTGGACGGCATGGATATAGAACATTTCCGTCACTGCAGAAAGTTCTATTGGACAGTTCTGGTCCATAATTTCAGTCTTAGTACAATTGCAAAGAGGGAAGATGTTAAGATGCTCCTATAAGTCATCATGTTGCAATTTTCCACTTAATCATAGTAGACAACATTTCTAGAATATACTTACATCTCACCAGGCCCAATGGATCAGGGGTGAACAAAGTAAGGTAAGGTGGATCTAGTGCAATGAAGTAATCTCCAGGTAATGGAGAGAACATACATTTCTAGACCCCTCTCACCTTCCTTCCCTCCCTGCCCTTCTTCCTTCCTTTCCCATATTTTTTTTTTCTTTAAAGATTTTATTTATTTGCTGGAGAGAGCACAAGTAGGGAGAGCAGAGGGAGAGGGAGAAGTAGACTCCCCGCTGAGTGGGAAACCCGACGTAGGGCTCGATCCCAGGACGCCGGGACCACGACCTGAGCCAAAGTCAGACACTTAACCGACTGAGCCACCCAGGCGCCGCTCCCATATTTTTAAGTAAGTGCCAAGACTTAAGTCAGCTATTGGGTATTCAAAGATAATTGAATCTGTCCATTTGATCAAGGAGAGAAATAAAGGATGACAATACAATGTATTTGGTAAAAAATATGATAGAACAATCTTTGGGGTTTTCTGGAAATCCATGGGAAGAGTACCTAACCCTAAATGAAGAGGCAAGGGAAATCTTTCCAAAAAGGGTGATACTTAAGGTTGGTGGAAAAGACATGTGTGAGTTAAAATGATTTCCAGGTGTGAATATTATGGCTTGCCATTAATTAGGACCCTATTAAAATGCCACAATTGAAAGAAAGAGCAATTTGAGCAAAATAAATAATAGTTTTTGAAATAATTAGCATTACAAACTCTGTGGTATGCATAATTTGCAAATTATCTGTCAAAATGTGAGAATGGTTCTTTTCATCCATTCTGAAGGGTTACCTGCCTAACTCAGTCTTTTTAGTTGCTTCCTCCTTTGTATGGAAAGAACTATGAGCTAATTCTGCAAATGTGGTCCTATAGACTTCCCCAACTGTATTTCTCAAGACTTCCACCATTTCAATAAATGTTGCTTCTCAAATCTCTTAGTTTCTCAGACCAAAATCTTTGGAGTTATTCTTGCTTCTTCTACTTTTCTTACACTTCACATCTCTTCCTTCAGATCCTATTGATCTTTGCCTTCAAAATATATTCAGAATTCTATCCCCTTTCCCTAGGCCCTGTAATACCTTTGTGGTCCAAACCACCATCACTTCCTGCCTAGAGAAGAGCAAGAAATTTCTCATGGTCTCTCTCTACGGTTGCCTTTTTACTATCAATTCTCCACTCAGCTGCCAGAGTAACACATTTAAAATTTGGCAGATCACATCATGCCGCTGTTCAAACTCTTCAAAGCTTCCCATTACAGAAAGATAAAGTTGAAAGTCCTCATCATGAGCCACAAGCCCCTACATGATCTGCCCCAAGCTCCTTCATCCCTTACCATTCTCTCTTGCTCACTGAGACCGCGCCAGCCACACTGCTCCCCTTGCTACTTCGGGGATGATCCAAGCATGCTCCCTCTTCTTGGAACTGCTCAGGTTGGAAAGCCATATGGATCATTCCCTCGCTTCCTTCTGGTGACTGTCCAAATATCCCCAAACACAGAGGCCTTCCTTGTCTGTCCGATCAAAAATGGCTCACTCTGGGGGCGCCTGGCTGGCTCAGTCGGTAGAACATGTGACTCCTGATCTCAGCATTGTAAGTTTGAGCCCCATGTTGGGTGTGAAGATGACTTAAAAATAGAATCTTTAAGGGGCGCCTGGGTCGCTCAGTTGCTTAAGCGTCTGCCTTCGGTTCAAGTCATGATCCCAGGGTCCTGGGATCGAGCCCCGGGTTGGGCTCGCCACTTGGTGGAGAGCCTGCTTCTCCCTCTCCCTCTGCCTGCCACTCTGCCTACTCGTGCTCTCTCTCTCTATCTCTTTGCCAAATAAATAAATAAATAATCTTTAAAAACAAAAGAGAATCTTTAAAATTGCTCACTGTGAAAAAAATAAAATTGCTCACTGTGTACAACCATCTCCATGATCATTCTTTACCTTACTCTGCTTTGTTTTTCTTCAATGCACTTATCACCACTCGATGTGTTAGATATTTGTTTATTAGAATATAAACTCCACGAGAGCATAGATTTTGTTATGTTTACTGCAGTATCTCAGTCCCTTGATCAGAGTCTGACTGAGGCATGCACAGTTCATAACTGTTAATGAGTGAATGGAATTCACATTTCATCTATAATTATTTGACCGGCATAGACTGTGAGTTCCTAATGATATGATTACATATTATTTCCAGCCACTGGCTCACCACCTGGAAGATAAACTCACTATAAATGAAGTTCTTTAAATATACCTCCCTCATGAGGGGGGTGGGGGATGGGTTAGCCCGGTGATGGGTATTAAAGAGGGCACGTACTGAATGGAGCAGTGGGTGTTATACACAAACAATGAATCATGGAACACTACAGCAAAAACTAATGATGTAATGTATGGTGATTAACATAACATAATAATAAATAAATAAATAAACAAACAAACAAACAAACAAACAAACAAAATACCTCCCTCACGTTGAAACTATGGGATCATAGACGCAAAATGAATCTTAAAAGGTATTCTGGCCTATAGCCATGCCTTCAGAGAAGACCACACTTAATACTTATTCTATTTTGAAAGGCCACCTGGAAAGGAGAATCTAGTGTTTTCTCTGTTTAACAACTTTAGTTCTAGGAGATTTTTTCGTAAGTCAAATCTAAATCCCATTTGCTTTTTATTCTAGGATTAGAAGAATTTTCATAAATAAAACCCGTCAGTTATATGTCAGTTATACCTCAGTTTTAAACAAAAACACTAGTCAGTATTTCTTTTTCTTTTTTTTTCCTCGCTTTTATTTCCTTTTTCGTAAGGAATCCATAATCATTGTAGAAAAAAAAAAAAAGAAAGAAATTATCCATAACGTTCAAAGATAACCTATAGAAATAGCCTCTCATATTTACGTGTGTATACACATATATTAATAAATATTTTATTGACATATACAGAAAAAAGTACACAAATCAAAAACAGCTTGATAAATAATTCAAAGTGTAACGACCAGTGTAACTACAACTCAGGTCAAGAAATAACCCTCTCCTTTTCCCTCTGAGCTGCCGACATGCCATCCAGACTGAGGAAGACCCGGAAACTTCGGGGCCACGTGAGCCACGGCCACGGCCGCATCGGCAAGCACCGGAAGCACCCAGGAGGCCGGGGTAATGCTGGTGGCATGCATCACCACAGGATCAACTTCGACAAATATCACCCAGGATACTTTGGAAAAGTTGGTATGAGACATTACCACTTAAAGAGGAACCAGAGCTTCTGCCCAACTGTCAACCTTGATAAACTGTGGACCTTGGTCAGTGAACAGACACGGGTAAATGCTGCCAAAAACAAGACTGGAGCTGCTCCTATCATTGATGTGGTGCGATCGGGCTACTACAAAGTTTTGGGAAAGGGAAAACTCCCAAAACAGCCTGTCATCGTGAAGGCCAAATTCTTCAGTAGAAGAGCAGAGGAGAAGATTAAGGGTGTCGGGGGCGCCTGCGTTCTAGTAGCTTGAAGCCACATTTGAGGGCGTTCATTAAATGCTAACAAGTGCTTTTCTCTTCTGGTCTGGGTGTAAATGCTTTAGCACCCCTACCTCCTTACCTGTACATCAGAAATCCACCTAACAGATTCTAGGAGTAAGGGTATGAGGGCCTGAGACCCTCTGCCAACTCCCCTCAGAAAGTGTGAAAGAGAGCACCAGCACTTAGAGGACTTGGCCCAATACCTAACTTGAACATTTTCATTTATAACATGAGAATGATAGCACATGTAGTTGAAAGGCCAGTTTGCATTGTATATTCTGAATTTACAATGAGGGGGGAGAACACATTTTTTAACTGTAGTACAGGGCGCCTGGGTGGCTCAGTTGGTTAAGCGACTGCCTTCGGCTCAGGTCATGATCCTGGAGTCCCGGGATCAAGTCCCACATCGGGCTCCCTGCTCAGCAGGGAGTCTGCTTCTCCCCTCTGACCCTCTTCCCTCTTGTGCTCTCTCTCTCATTCTCTCTCTCTCAAATAAAGAAAATCTTTAAAAAAAAAAAAAGAAAGAAAAAAGAAATAACCCTCTCATTCCCACAATTAATCATTATTCCTTTTATCCTCTCAAATTTAACCACTTTGGATGTCTAACACTGTAGATTAGTTTCATTTGTTTTTAAACTTCATTTAAGTGGAACCATATAGTAATCCATATGTGCAGTATTCTTTTATATCTGCCTTCTTTTATTCAACTTTATGTTTTGAGCTTCAGTATGTATACACACACACACCATTTCTCTCTAAGTCTATCTTCAGTTATGTTTTATCAGCTCTTAAACTCATTAAATTTTTTTAAAAGATTTTTTATTTATTTGACAGAGACATAGTGAGAGAGGGAACGCAGCAGGGGGAGTGGGAGAGGGAGAAGCAGGCTTCCTGCTGAGCAGGGAGCCCAATGTGGGGCTCAATCCCAGGACCCTGGGACCATGACCTGAGCCGAAGACAGACGCTTAATGACTGAGCCACCCAGTTGCCTCAAAACTCATTAAATTTTTAAGAATTTCAGTTATACATTTTATTCCTAGGATTTTCATTTGATTCTTTTTAATTTTTAAATTATCATTATTTTTTAGAGATAGAGAACACGTGCATGCAAGCAGGATGGGGAGTGGCAGAGGGAGAGGGAAAGAGAGAATCTTAAGCAGGCTCCATGCCCAGTACAGAGCCTGATGCAGGGTTCTATCTCATGACCTGAGCTGAAATCAAGAGTCAGATGCTTAACCGATTGAGCCATTTGATTCTTTTTTACAGTTTCCATTTTTCTGGAAAATTCTCCATCTTGTCATTTAATTTCTTGTCATATTCATATTCAGTCATATTTATTTTAATGTTCCTTCTGATTACTTAGATATCTCCTATGATTATGTTTCTATTATATATTCTTTCTCTCAGTCTTCTGTCCTGTCTTGCTTTCTTGTATGTCTTGTTATATTGTGTATGTTCTATTTCACTATGCCTGGTTATTTTTCATTGAGCACCATACATTGCTTATTAAAAAAATGTACAGATGGTTTGAGACTCTAGATGATGGTATCTTCCTCCAGAAAGGATTAAAGTTTACTTCTGGCATAGCACAAAGCTAGGACAGATTGTCTTAGTCTAATTTATTGAGCTGATTTGAAGCTAGACTTATTCTTTGTGAGAGTTAGTCTATTTCTTTTTTTTAAGTAGGCTCCACATCCAGTGTGGAGCCCAATGTAGGGCTTCAACTCACAACCCTGAGATCAAAACCCAAGCTGAGATCAAGAGTGAGACACTTAACCGACTGAGCCCAGGCACCCTGAGAATTAGTCTATTTCTGATTCACCTTCATTTTTAGGATGTAGTGCTTTGTGGTCCCAATTAAAAGTCTGGGTTGTTTGTCAGAACTTCTCTTCCTTAGCACTGAAGTCACAACTTTGCTTACCTGGCCCTATGGAAGTGCCAAACCTCTGTTTTGCTCTTTTGCCACTCAATTGTCTCTTTCAAATTAGCAATTGCCTCAGGGAGGAGAGCAGCCCCACATGCCAGGTCCACCTCTTGTGCCTTCCCTCTCTTCTGGATCTTGGCTCCACAGATTGCCTTGCTAACTCTCTGATAACTTCAAACACTTTTTAAAAAATTTATTAATTTGTCTTTAATTAATTCATCTACCTTTTCTAGTTATACTTAATGACATTGTTCTGAAATAATCTAGGCCAGAATTCAGCCATTGCCAGAAGCAGAATTTTACATATACTCTAATGAAAAATATTATTATCATACACATGCATTTCTATAACTTTTCTCACTTATCCTTATGTGAGCCATGAAAATCTTTAATAAGTATGTCAGTATTAATTCACACAATAGTTTTAAGATGGTACATAGAATTTATACCATTCTATACTCATAGAATCATAATCTTTTAGCCAAACGTTTATAATTGGACACTTCAACTGTTTTTATTTGTTCTTTGTTATAAACAGCAATATGATGCTCATCTTCATATTACCCTTCTAAGTAGTTGCACTTATTTCTTAAGTATAATATCTTGAAATAAAAATATAATAGAAAAAAGAAGGAATATTTTAAGGTTTTTGTTACATTACTAAAGGTCCCTCTAGGGAAATTATACCAACTTACGTTTCCACCAGCAGTGTGCAAGCACCAGTTCCCTTGTATTATTAAATGCTTTGTATTTTTTAAAAAAGATTTTATTTATTTATTTGACAGAGAGAGAAAGAGAGAGCACAAGCAGGGGGAGTGGCAGGCAGAGGTAGAGGGAGAAGCAGGCTCCCTGCTGAGCAGGGAGTCTGATGGGGGGCTCCATCCCAGAACCCTGGGATCATGACCTGAGCCGAAGGCAGATGCTTAACTGACTGAACCACCCAGGTGCCCCATTTTTAAGTACTTTCTAAATAATAGATTTTTAATTTTAAACTTACCAGTTTGTGACACGCATGAACAAATATTTATTATATGATTCTTCTACATTTCCACACCAGAAACACTCTTGGGATTACAAGGGAAAAATATAAACTTCGATCCTGACCTTAAGGAGCTCATGATTCTTCATAGGTATTTTTTTTTTAAGATTTTATTTTTAAGTAATCTCTATACCCAACGTGGAGCTTGAACTCACAACCTTGAGATCAAGAATTGCATGCTCCACCAACGGAGCCAGCCAGGCGCCCCTGTTCATGGGTATTCTTGGTATGACTCAGTTTTCATTGTGAAGGTAATGATCCCCAAGAGCCTGAATCCTCCCTATAGAAACTTGCTTCCTTGTACTCTCACCAGTTATATATGTATTTTGGACCCTGACTTATTTTTAATTACAATTATGTATTAAGGGCTTATTTACAATCCATAGTCCAGGATAGCTCCTTGGTCTCTTTCTGTCATCTCTCCATACCCAGGTCGTATGGCTGTACTTTATTTTTCCTCCTTTGTGTACTTCCCTAAACTTGCCCTGGTTGAACTCTATTCGGTGGTCCAACAACTCACCCAACCAAGGTCACTCATCTAGATCAGGGGTCAACAAACTACTGGGCAGGGCGCCAGTGTGCCTTACCAGCTGTGTTTATAAGCAAGGTTTCCTCTCTGCTCACTTGAATGCATATTGTCTGTAGCTACTTTGTTGATACAACAGTGAAGTTGAGTAGCTGTGATAGAGATCACCTGCTCCACAAACCTAAAATATTGATTCTCTGGCCCTCACAGGAAGTTTGCCAGTCTTTGATCCTTAACAACTCTATGAGATCCTGAACTTAATATGAAAGATTTCCCCAGTGCCAGAATAAGTACTTGTTCAGAACAAACCTCTAATTCCCCAACTCCAGTGGGCATAGGGCTCTGTCTTCTCAGTGTGACTTTATTTAGGGTATAGGCACCCATAAAAAACTGTCTTCTGTCCCTGGGATCATGACCTGAGCTGAAGGCAGGCGCTTAACCAACTGAGCCACCCAGGCATACCCTGTCCCAGGATACCGATGGGATGATTCTGTCCCTCCCACTGCTCTAGCCAGTCAGAATCCTCCCTGTGAATTCTAGCAGGACTATCATGAAGGATGCTCCCTTTCATCTGCGCTCTTAAGCCTTTGGGATGATGAAGGCCTAAGGCTGACATAATCATTCCTGCTCTCCTGTGGAAAGAGCCTGTCTGGCAGATAATGCAAGCAGGAGCCAATGAGCCCAAATATCAAGACACACACAGTCCTGATCACCTTCTTCGAATCCCCAAATTGAGTTGTCAGCAGCTACCTTCACCTTTTACAATTTTACTCTTTAAACTTGACGTGACTGGCTTCTAAATACTGGCTTTCCCAGTTAAGTGAGATAAATTACTCTTTTTGTTTAAGCTACTTTGAATTGGGTTTCTGTTGTGTGAAACCAACAGAGTCCAGACAAGTATAAGCCTGGATTATACTGGAACACAAGTTGTGAGAGAGAAAAATTGTCATGGGTGAGACAGAATGGAAGACAGTGGGAGTTCCTGGTTCCTAAAACCATGGTTCCCAAACTCTGTCTCAAGGTGCCCTGTGTACTGCAGAGAGTTCACAGAGGTAGCCCAGGATAGTTTACATTTTCTAGAAATACAGCAGTATTAAGCATCTGTCGGACACCATACTGACAGGTGGTCCACAGTTTCGACATTAGATCATGCTACATTCTTTTCAATGATGTCATATATCAGCAAAGCAACTGCTTATATTTTGGCAGCTACTATGATAAAAAAATCAATGTGTAACAAGAATTGAAGAATTGAAGAAATATTTCCAATCTCATTCTAAGGTCTGAGAAGTTGTATGGTGTCCAACAGGAACATATGTCCCCTTAGCATATAACTGTAATTACTTAAGAATTAAATTAATAGATTATTTTCTTATTTTTTATTTAAAAAAAAATTTTAGAGCGAGGGAGAGAGAGAACATAAGCAGGGAGGGGAGAGGGAGAGAGAGAATCTTAAGCAAGCTCCACACTCAGCGTGGAGCTCAACTCTGGGCTTGATCTCATGACCCTGAGATAATGACCTGAGTTGAAATCAACAGTTGGATGCTTTGTTTTTTTTTAAAGATTTTATTTATTTATTTGACAGAGAGAGACACAGCGAGAGAGGGAACACAAGCAGGGGGAGTGGGAGAGGGAGAAGCAGACTCCCCACGGAGCAGGGAGCCCGATGCGGGGCTCGATCCCAGGGCCCTGGGACCATGACCTGAGCCGAAGGCAGAAGCTTAATGACTGAGCCACCCAGGCGCCCCAAGAGTTGGATGCTTAACTGAGCCACTCAGAGGCCCCAGATTACTTTCTAATTTACAGCATTATTTTTTCAAAGGGCTACTAAGTTATTACGAAGGAAATACTAAGTTCTTGTTCCTAGCTTCTTTTTTTTTTCTTTTTAATTTTTTTATTGTTATGTTAATCACCATATATTACATCATTAGTTTTTGATGCAGCATTCCATGATTCATTGTTTGTTCATAACACCCAGTGCTCCATGCAGAACGTGCCCTCCTCAATACCCATCACCAGGCTAACCCATCCCCCTACCCCCCTCCCCTCTAGAACCCTCAGTTTGTTTTTCAGAGTCCATCATCTCTCATGGTTCGTCCTTGTTCCTAGCTTCTTAGTTCATTGGAATATTAGGTATTTCTTTTGGCTCAGGTTTGCTATGAAAAATTACTGAGATACTAAGAGTGCTGGGAAGGAAAAAGTTTGGTATCTCTGCACTTAAGACCATCTCCAGGACCTCAAATCCTCACCAACAGGAGGTGGGCTGCTAAAACAGTGCACCCTCCAGAAGGGCCAGCCTCCACGTATTCCTCTCCAGCGTGGCCATGGAAGGCCACAGAACATGGAGAACGTACAGGAGAAAGTACAATCTCAGTGGCTGACCCAGGTCCTCCCCCAAGTGCTTCACTTTCTGGGAAGATAGCATGTGTATTATGGACTGATGATGACACCTGCTTATTTTTCTTTCCCTTTCTTTTCAGGTGAAAGTTTTAAGGTGGTTATCAAAAATTTTTTCCCATAGTAAACACAATAAGGGTGCTAACATTTACCATACAGATATATAGCAGATTGTTGACCTGTGAAAAGCTACATCCAGACTTGACAAAGAGGAATGCATATTATCCACAGCCTCCAGAGTAGGAATGGATGACTTAACTAGAAGGCACTTGAACTTGACTTGCTTTGGAGAAGCGATAAGTACATGGATGGTTAGGCATGGGCTGGCTGTATTACATTAGGGTGGGGGGCTGCCCACAAGAAATCATAAATGGAAAAAGAGAACATGTGTGTACACATAAGTGTGTGTGTGTTTGTGTATGTGTGCATGCACACATGCTGGACAGCCAAAGGGTGGAATGTACCGATCAGGCCAGGAGTCTCCTTTCCATCAGGCAACTGTCTCTTCCACATTGCACACTGTCCGGACTAGACTGTTCCATCCCTGTGTCTTCTTGCCCTCTGGTCACAAGAACGTACACACACAAATTTGAGTTCCTCCACTAGCTTTGGTTATGACATTGGCTAAGATGAACTTACTCTCTTCTCTCTGGGATGACAAAGACATGTAGAGAGACTCTTGACACCTCATCTAGGAAACCCACATGAGGATAAGGGTAAGCAGAGGCCAGCAGGAAAGACAGGCAGTGGGAGAGAAAGGCAGAGTTCTGATTTTATCACTGATTTATCCAAGCCTCGTCCAGGAAGCTTGGATTTCCATCGTGGAGCTAAAATTTCCCTTTTGTGGTTATGAAAGGTTGAACTAGGTTTCTGTCACTTGTTCAAAGAGCACTGACTAATAGTAATCACTGACATAGCTTCATAGGAAACGAAATAAAACTAGGCTGGAAAATCAAGGTATGAAACTACATGCTTATCTTTTTTTCAGGTGAATTCTTGATGATAGGGTTGTGTCAGGTCAGTATTTTCATAAGGATTCCGAGCATAGTTGGCTGTGTGCATTCTGGAACCAATGCCTACAACTCCCAGGCACATTTTACCTTTGGGTGGTTATACAATGTTCCTTAAGCACATAATTCCCTAGATCTCCTTGAAGTGAAAATTAAAATTGCTTTCTACAATCTGTCTTCCTTGTCAGAAAACAAGGCCAAGGGCTTTTAAGAAGGGGAGCTACAGTTCTGAGACTGGGATGGATGACATCACCCTTCTGGGGATGATTTCATTTATGCCCTTTCTGGACACGTCTGAAAGCAAACCCAGCCTCAGGAGGGAGGGAAATCTACACACACGGCATTGATGAGTCTTTGTGTACTGAAGCCTTTATGAGCTGATTGGCAGGGTCAAGTGGCCACTGTTCAGAGGGTGACAAGCTCTGTTAATTGGCTTTTTGCCAGGCAAAATTGCACATGAGAATTTTTCTAGTGAGCCTGTTCTAACGCACCCTGCTAAACAGCCTAAACTTCCCTGGTGTGAGCCCCTAAAACATGCCAGAAACAGAGAACAAAAAGCCCTTCCTGTTGTGGGCTCAGCCCCAGACCATCCTGGTAAATTGCACCTCCAAGTGCAGTGATACTCAGAGCCGGAGGAGACACTGGAGAGAAAGAAAGACTTTATTAAAGTATAACCTTTTGGCTGAAATGAGTATTTATGACTTTTGAAGTACTCCCTGGAAAATATTCCGAACTCTTTTCTGGCAGATTCTGCCACGTATTTCAGATGATTTCTTCTAATTGGAAACGCTTTACCAAGGAAATACATGCTTCTGTTCCCTGCTTCTGCTCTGCGTTGTCCAGTGGTTGAAGATTAATGCTCTAGTTTCTATATGAGACGTTTAGGGACTACGCCCACGGAACTATGAAGCAATGCCTATTAGCATAAATGTGAAATGTGACGTGTGTAGAATGGTCCACAGGCCTTGGGAGAGGAGAAAGGAAGCTCTCACTCATGGAGCTGAGCCTGGAGGAACCAGATAAAGCAGGTGGCCAGAACCGCACGGACAGTGAAAGGGGTGTGTTAAGGGCTGATGGGTGCCCCACCCCCATTCCTATGTTGAAGTCTTACCCCTCAGTATTTCCGCATGTGACTGCAGTGTCAGACCGGGTCGTTAAAGAGGTGATTAAGTTAAAATGAAGTCATGAGGGTGAGCCCTAATCCAATATAGCAGGTGTCCTGATAAAAAGAAATCAGGGCACACACATATGTACACACACACAGAAGACTGATGTGCAGACACAGGGAGAAAATGGCCATCTACAAGTCAAGGAGAGAAGCCTCAGCAGAATCTACCTTGTTGATACCTTGATCTCGGATGTCCAGCCTCCATCACTGTGAAGAAATACGTTTTTGTTAAGCCACCCAGCCCACGGGACTTTTTCACGGCAGCCCCAGGAGACAAATGCAGGGTGTGGCCTCAAACTGACTTAGAGTCATGTTGCTGTAAGAGCTTGATCTCCCAGCTCCACGCCCACCGGATGAAACTTCCTTTGCACCAATGTTGCCGGATCTCTTCCCAGGGCTCTAGCATATATTTTCTTGCTGTCATGTCATCCAACTATGACTGGCCATGGCTCTTTATACCAATCTTAATAATCTGTCTTCCTCTTTTGTGTTTTCACCTGCTGAACGTGTGTAGAAATTTGTCAAGCCTTCTGTTAGGTACTTATCCAAGCTACTCATATTTCTTTCTTTAAAGTTCACCATCTAAGTCCCTTTCTTTAATCTGTAAATTTAAATTGCTAATGTGCCACTTGTCTAGCTGCTCTTTATAAAGTGGCATTTGGGGGTGTTTATCTTTTCAACTCAGAAGGAGAAGTGAAGGGACTGATTGTTGAATTCTTGTTTTCAGCTGCGCTCTTTGAGCTCTGCTGAGACTACTCACTGGCTTAGGGGGAGTCAATAACCAAGGGCTCTGTACTCTGAAGGGCTCTATATAGGGGCATGGAAATCTCCTTTGTGGTCCTGAATATGTGTCAGAGCACAATTCATTGCCCAATTGTTATCCTTAAGTCAACACAAAAGACAAAGAGGGCCAGGGGATGAAAATAATTCCATGGGTTAGTAAGTATCTCCATGGAGACCAGCAAATGCATAATCTCTATGGAGACCCTCAAAATCTCGCCTTCTGAAATTATAATAGTATATGATCTCTTGTAATTATATGTTGAGGGTGGAGAGGAAGTGACAAGAGGAAGAGGGTGAGAGGATAATCTTCTTCTTTCCTTAGCGGAAATTAGAGCTGTTGCAACTCTAAATTTAATCAATCGTGTTACAGTAAAATTCTGAAGTTAGGATTCTGGGAGATGGTTTCTCTAGGATGGGAGAAGAGGCACCTGAGGAGTGCCAGTATTTATGGACCCGACACTGAGCCAGATGTCTGAAATGTAGCTGGCGTTCGAAAAATGTGTTAATGGATGAATGGAGGCAATGAGCAATTGGGCAGGATCTCATCCTGGGCTCGGGCTGCGTCAATCATCTGCTCTGTTGAAACAAAGAGGGCTACTGCCCTGGGGATACTGGGTAGTGTCTGTATATGACTGAGTGGGACCATGAACTCCTGTTTGCTTCTTTCTTCTCTTTCAAGGAGAATTGTGCTCAGTGGTATAAATACGGCCAAAGGAGGAAATGAAGTTCAGTCGCAGTGAGGAGATAAACGGGGAAAATAATAGGGAAAAATGAATGGGGGAAAGAGACCAACTACTGAATGCAAGTCAGTGTTTCCAGATAAGTTGTATCCCATTATAATCTACATGTTCGTAGCTTCACTAGCTTCTGGATATGAAGTGGGATTCTGGTTACTTTTTACACAAGATTATTATGGTCCAAGGCCACCCCTCCCCCCCCCCCATGGCTTATTTGTTGGAAATAAGCTCATGCAACGTGGGCCCCATGTGTTTCCAATGGCAATGCCTCCGATCAGTGCCCAAACATTTTTGTCCACTTGTCCTGTTTCTTGCTGCCCTGTTATTGCCCAACTGCTAACCCTGAGGAGTTTTAGCATGATATGGTCTCTATTGGTTGATTAGACTGAAAAAAATCAATTCCAGGGATAGCCGCTGCTAAATCTTGGTGTACGTACTTCCAGGTTTTTCTCTGGTTATGCATAACACATATAATGTTATGTAGACATGTAAATGATACATTTAAATATAACTTCATATATAGGAAGTAGTTTGAGATCAGGCTATACATTTGTACACTGTGTCTTCTTCCTTAACAATGTATAATGAAAATACTTTTCCATGTTACTAAATCTTGTAACACATCATTTTTAATGACGACATAGTACTCACTGTATAAATATACTATCGTTTACTTAACAATCTGTTAAATTTTTAATCTGTTCCTAGTTTTCCCACAATTATAGCTATCCCTGCACTGCATCTTTTTGTATTCTTGAGCCCCTCTTAGTTCTAAACCTTAGGCCATGTTACTGCAAGGAGACCTTCTGGGTTGAAGATTATGAACATTTTAAAGATGCATGCTCTTGCTTGTTTTGCTGTTCATCTCTTTATGTACCCATGTATCAGGTACACAAAACTTACACAAGATGGTGAACTCTTAGGTATCAGGGTTCATGCTTTTCTTAACTTTGTATTTGCCACATTCTCTTCACAGTACTTGGGGGAGGCAGGGCTTCCCGACTCAGTGATACCATAAAGGTATCTGAAGGTATCCGGGACTTTGAGGAAAAACAGGCACGTTTCCAAAGGGAAAGTGGGGATTAATTTTAGCACCCCACTCCTCGACTGATCCAGAGCACCAGAGGGAACAGAAATTCTCAGGATACAGTGACCCCTCAGAGTATAAACACCCCTTACGTCGCTGGAGGACTTTGAGAGTTTCCTCCAATTGTTTATGATCTCTGGGCCACTCGCGTTCGTTCTGTATGTCCAACCTCACGCCGCACAAATGACTGCCTAGTCCCAACAACCCGAGGTGCAGCACATCAGTCAGTGGCTGATACTGTCACCGTTAAGTGAAATACTTTCTGGAGCTTCTTTCCTCTGTAGTCGGAGAAGAGGTGACTAAAAAGTAAAGGCAGTACCGGTCCCAAGAGGGGACTTGGAGCTTTTGCGGACAGCCGAAAAGAGAGGCCGAGAGAGGGCCGGGGATAAGTCTAGACACGGTTTCCTTCGATTGTCTTCCCTTCCTCCTTGCCCACCCTCCACCTCCCCCCCCCCCCCCCCAATTTTCCCTTTCTTGTGGGTGGACGCTCCCGCCTGGGTCTGGAGCCGGGAGATGGTGGGATTCAGCCCCCTCACTGCTTAGCTGAGTTTCAGCGCCTAGCCTTCCAAGTGTGGCTGTTTTCAAGCAGCAAAAACACTGGGAACGAACAGCTCTCGACCTCTCCCCTCCCGGTTTCCTCCTAGGGTTGGCTGGAAACTTCACCCGGACACCGAAGAAGCTCCGCCCTGGTAGTTTTGAACTGGCCACAGACTGAGGACCCTCTGGGCACTCTCCCTCCCGAGGTCTCCCCTCCCCAGACTCTGCCCTCGGGGAGGTCGCCTGGAGCCCATTTCCTCGGGGACAGATGGAACGGGGTGGGCTTGCTTGGACCAGGAAGAAGATGGCAGAGTTCAGAGTTGGCGCTCACCGTTCCCTCGTCGCCCGGGTCCCCTGCGCGCCGGACCCGGGCCCGGAGCGCGGGGGGATGGGTGGGTGGCGAGATGGGGGGGCGGCCGGTTAGGCAAGCGGCCAAGCCCCAGCGCCTACTCAGTCCCCTCCCCCCCCCCCCCCCGCCAGGCGCCGGGGCCGAGGCCTCCTCCCCGCGCTCCTGCGCCGGCCTCTTCCCGGCTCCGCTCGGCCGGCGGGGGGCAGCCGGCGGGAGGCGCTCGGACCCCCGCCAGGACCCCCGCCCGCCCAGTAGGCGGCGGCGCTGGCGGCTGCGGCCTAGGGCGCCGGGCGGCCGCGAGCCTCCTCCCCCTCCCGGAAGCGCGGGGCGGGGTCCCCGGCCGGGCCGCGGGGGCGGGCGCGGGGGCCGGGCCGGGGCGGGGCGCGCTGGGCTCGGCGCTCGCGGGCTCGGCGGGCTGTGCGCGCCCACTCCGGCTCCAGGCGGCCAGCGCGCGCGGGCCCAGGCCGCCGGGCTCTAGCCGAGCAGCGGTGGTAGCGGTAGCGACAGCTCGCGGCGAGTCCCCGCGCCCCTCGCAGCCCCTCCCCGGCGCGGTGCATGGAGACGCGGCCCGCCGCCTGCCGCTGAGCCCGCCGCCCGGCCCGGGACCCGCCGGGGCTGGGGTGGCCTCAGACTCCAGCCGGCCCCCGCCGAAGCCGGACTCGGGCTTGGCCGGCCGCCCCCGCCGCCCCCAGGGCTGCGCGCGGCCCGCGGGCCTCGTCGCCCGCGCGGATCGCCGCGGCCCGGCCGTCCCGTCCCAGGAAGTGGCCGTCCTGACCGCCATGGCTCACTCCCCGGTGCAGTCGGGCCTGCCCGGCATGCAGGTAAGCAGGAGCCGGGCCGCGAGGGGAGGGAGGGATGCGCGGGCCGGGGCGGAAGCGGGGAACTTGGCGGTGTAAACACGGCCCCCCCCCCCAACGCTGCCCCTTCCGGGGTCGCGCGGGCCTTCAGCGCGGCGCTCCAGCCCCCAGGGCGCCCCTGCCCCGCGCCGCGGCCCGGGGCTCGGGGACTGGGGGTGGGGGTGGGCGCACGGCTGTGGGGGCCGCGGCCTGGAGGCCCCCTCGCCGGCCGGAGCCGCGGTGGTCTGGCAGGGATGTGGGGGAGCCGGCCGCCTCGCCCTCCCCGCCGCCCTCTCCGCACGACGCCTGCCAAGCTGCAGGCCCGGCGCCGGCCGGGTCCCCGGGAGAAGTGATGGGGGGAAATGCCCTTGGAGGCCCCGACCGGGTCTCGGGGCCGGGCGGGGGGCGGTCGAGGCCCCGTTCCCCCGCGAGCAGGCGATAAAGTTGAGAGGCCGGAGGGGAGCCCCGGGCGCGCCCCGACTCGTCCTGAGCCCGGCCGGGCGGAGGAGGCAGGGCGGGGTGAGGGAAGGTGTAACCGTCAGCCCCACTTCCAGCGCATTTGCTCCGCGCCTTTCCTTCTAGTGCCAATTGAGGGGAAAGTGCGAGCGTGTAAACCTCCTGGCAGGAGGGAATCAGTCGGACAACATGTACTCCAGTGTCCCGAGCCGAGGCTGACCCGCCCGATCTCGGGACACTGGGCTTTCACTTGGACACTTGATTGGATCCAGACGAGTTCCTTCCCAGTAAACCTCCCGTTGATAACTTTGTGGCATCTTGGCTTACCAGTGACTTTTTGGGAGGGGGGGAGTTGAATTTCAGATGTGCGTGCTAGATTAAAGATTTTTCGCCTTTGGGGACTGTTTTCAGCCCTTTGGAAAACAAAACCACTTGGCTCTGGTTAATTGGTCATATTTGTTAAGCGCACAAATGGTGGCAAAATAATTAGGATTAAAATCTCACGATGCAGTTAAGAGTATGTCTCTGAAGTTTTGCTGTCCCAGTTTAGTTGAGCGAGTGAACATAAAGAGCTTTAAAAAACAACCCCGGTATCCAAGTGGATTATTTGTTATTTTACAGACATCAGCGAGCTCATTTTTTTCTTCTCCCCTTGCTCTTTAGGGCTGAGAAGTGCAGTTTTGGACCTGGCATCTTAGGGGCTGAGACTTGAATCTGCCCCCGTATTTCGTGGCAGATCATCCCACCCCACCCCACCTTTTTTTTTTAACCATAAAAAGAAAGCTGGGCTTCATTATTCAGGTTTGAAATCTAGAAAAATAGGAACACAAAGCTACCAGAATTTTATCCTGAGGATTTTTTTTTTTTTAAAGGAGTAACAGTCAAAGTATCTTGAGTGTACTTTGAAGAAAACTGCCCTTGAATCTCATCTAAAGAGCTTTTAAGCTCAACACACGTTTAAAACCTAAGCTTCTGCTGACTGCTAGGTAAAAAATCAGTTGTGGTTTCTTGGTATTCTTAAAGTTCCTCCTTCTCTTTGGTTTGAGTGGAGAGGCAGGAAGGCCCGGTGAACTGGGTGAAAAATGGTTCCTGAGCAGTAGAGCAAGAAGGATCTCTTGAGGTGAACATTTTTTCTTTCATCAGTATTTCCTTTAGACTGACTTATACCGCGTTAATGAGGTTGTAATCTAGGACAGATGCCTCACTTAGAGTTTATGGTGGAAGTATAAGGCCTTTGTGGAAAGTGAATCAGTTTGAAGAGGTACTTAAAGCCCTATTGGCTGGTGCCCTGAAGTCAGTATCAGATGGTCACCTGGTGGTGGTGTCTGTTCTCAACATTTTTTGTCCTCACTTTTTTTTTTTTTTTTTTTTTGGTCATCAAGAGGGTGGGTCAAAATCTTAGGGTGAGGAGGTAAATTTCCATTTCAAGGGAACTGTTTTTGTTTGGTTGAGACCACCAGATTTTCAGCTGTCATAGGTTTGGGGGGCTGTAAAAGGTGACTTTGACCATTCCTGTCTTTAAGTCCATCTACAAACTGTGTAGTCGTGCTTAGTGTGCCATTTGGGGAAGAACATTCCTTTCCTCTCCCTTCTCCCAAGAAGAAAAACAACAAGCACGTTTATTTTTCTACTTTGAATTAACAGTTGTTACTGGCCTGGGAGGCTTTCCTCAAAGTCGTTGTGGATTTAAATTAAATGAAAGGCACACCTGCTTCTGACTCTTCTCTAGGATAAAACAAGAGAGGTGTGCTAACCCTTCTGTGCCCTGTCCTGATACCCCTGTCCCTGCCCCCCTCTTTTTGCCCCCCTCTCTCATCTTCTGAACAGGGCTTATGAGGAGTTGGGTTAAAGATTTTAGAAAGACAGCAGAGTGAATTCAGGCAGCCTGAATTTAAGTATCAAAGATATTTAAAAAGTAAGCCTGAAAGGACATCTTAGTATAAACACCATTTTTCGTTGTCTCGCAAATCATTTTTATGCCTCTGGATTTTTAGGGTGCCTCTGGAGGCATAGGTATTATTTATGCTGTCTTCTGGATGTGAAAGCCAACAGAGACTAATTGAACTGATCAAGGAGAGGGAGTATGTTAACTGGCAAGCGTCTGATTTGAAACCAGAATTTCCCTGTCTCCCAGACTATGCTTCTGCTCATCATGCTGTACTGTTGTCTTATTAACTTTTACAAACATTAAAGGTTTTTTTTTCCTTTCCAGTTTGGGTTTGCTGAAGAAATATGAGAAATTAGGAATATGAGATTGATAATTTATTTGATCAGGAACCATTATTGAAAATTTGTGTGCAAGATCCTAGGTGAGGGGTGGAAGACATCCGAATGAGTTAATATTTGTAATAAATGTTTAATGAAGGTTGCCAGGGGCCTTTCCTTTTTTACCTCCCACATCCCAGTTTCCTATTAGCATGGGGAGAAAATAAAAAATCATGAACTGAATGTAGTAACTACAAATAGACATAAAGAAATTAGGTTGATTTGTGGATGTATGTACTCTGTGTCCTTGAACATTTGTTGTTTCAATCAGTTTAATTCAGATTTGAAGAAAAGCAAGCTTCAGTTGGCGGTAGGAACACTAGCCAGCTTTTAGTTTGCGAAAGTTGTAATTTAAAAAGAATTAGATTTTGGTTTATAAATTTCTCTTGCAGATTTTTATCAGTCACGCCTAAGCTTCCAAGGTTTTTTTGGTTTGTGACCCGTGTAAGAAGTTTATTTTACATCAAGATCTGAAACAAAAGTTTCAGGACACAGCCTTGATCCTTACTACTTGTGATGTCCTGATGTTGTGTGATGTATTTTATTTAAAAAAATTTAAAAAAAGGGAGCTGGTTGCAACACTAAATTGATTTTACAGCGGACTGGTTTGACCCAAGTTTGAAAAATACTGAATTAGGTATGTCACGTGTGTAGGACAGCTGAGTTACTTAGCATGTTTTGAGGATGTCGTTAATTTAGGATATTTTCCTATTTGAAAGTACAGGCAGTTTACAGGAATAGCTGGGAAACTTAGTTTCTACTTGGTAAGTCATCCTGCCCCCCTCTCTCCCTCTACATTGATCTAGTTGGTTGCGGAGACTAACCTTTGCTGAGAATGCCCCTTTAAGTTGGGATAGCAAGAAGGACATTGAACAGCCAGTTTGGACATGTTGGGAGCTTTCCTCAAGTGCTCTTGCTTACCCTGGGGAAACCTGTGTGCACTTGAGAATCTGGGAAATGAAGGAAAACAGAAGGACAGCTGCATTTAATTGTGGCTTCAGTGCTCTTGCATTTTTTTTTTTTCTTGTTAGTGTCACATTGCCATAGTTTTTTTTCCTGTTTCCATGGAAGAGGCCTCTCCATGTTCAGTGTGTTGCTCTCTGCACCCTGGGGAAAGGTTGGCATCATGTTATGGTGTGTGGACGTTCAGGGTATTTGTGAGATTGAGGTTCTGAAGGCACCTTGAGGGAAATGCTTTAGTGTGGAATGGGGTCTAGGGTCCTAGAACGTTGGATGAGACGGGGAGCCCACATGCTCGCAGCACGTTTCTCTGCGGAGTGTGGTGCCAGGACCTGTGAGAGGGGTGGGTGAGAACCTCCCTGGGCCATGTGCTCAGGAAGTCAGCAGCCCAGTGAGAGCTGATCTGGGTGGTCTGCCTACAAAGGGGTTGGAAAGCAGGTTCATGTGGGGCTAGCCTGGACCCCAGGGCTGGAGAGGCGGGGGGGGGGGGGGGGGGGGGGGGACTGGGGAGGGGGACCAGCTCTGGCTGGGGTAGGGAAGCGCTGAGTATCTTGAATTTTAGGGGTCCTGCTTCCCTGCTGTAGGTGGAAGGAGTTGGATTCTGGGGCATGCTGGCAGTGAGAGGAACCCCAGGCTGGTGAGAGTAGGGGCAGACAAGACTGAGTGGTTGGAGGTTTAGGTATCAGCCGGATAGCCAAGGTGGACTTTTTTCTTTTTAAAGATTTTTTAATTTTCAAGTAATCTCCACCCAACGTGGGGCTCCAACTCACAACCCCGAGATCCAGAGTTGCATGCTCCATCGACCGAGCCCACCAGGCGCCCCTCAAGGTGGGCTTTTTAGCAAGATTGACTTCAAACCGTGGTAATTTGAACTCTCAGCGAACATTTAATAGTCTTTTTTTATGATCTCCCATCTCCCCTGCTTTTGACCCCTTTTGTTGTTCTATGCTAAGAGTAACTAAAGGAAAATAAAGGCATGGTTTTCTGTTACTGTTAGTTGCCTAAGTATTTTATTTAATATCCATTTCAGTACTTCATATTCCCTCTTTTCTTCTGTCCCCAACATTTAAAAATGTTAATAATTTGTTTTGCTTAAAAATGTATTTTGGGGGGGGCAGTGCTATAAGAAGATTCTTAAAAATTATTAAAAATATAACTTGGAGTTGTCCAGGACATTTTGGCTGTAATCTCAGCTATGGGAATGTTTCTGGTAGTATTTCACAGAGAACCAAATGACCTTCAAGTAGAAATTGGTCAGGTTAGATTTTTCTAGGCTGTTAAAATAGCACAATGTCTCAGAGTAGTTACGGGCAAGTGGCGGCCATCTTTGCTTTCTCGTTCCTGTATGTAACTTCTGCGCTCCTCTTTGCCCTGTTCCAGTGTGCAGAGCTGAGCTTGCTTACTTCCTGCACGTGGACATTGCTTTTCAGTTGAATGGTATTTCTAGGACCTTGGTACAAGATGTAGTGTGAGGAGTAACTGAAGAAATGAGCCTGTTGGCAGTTGCTGCTGCTTTCTAGAGTATTTTTTACAGACAGGCTGAGGCCGGGGTCAAGGAGTCAGCGGATCTCTTGAGAAACATGCCACTTGGCGCTCCATTTGGGAGCCATCTCCCAGTGATTCAGAGTTGCCTGCTTGGGAATTCGGTACCTGCAGGAAACGGACCACACCCAACCTACCCTTCTGTGTTTTTTTTTTTTTTTTTTTAAATGCTTTAGCTCAGCATTGTTATTCATGGAACCTTGTAGCAGGAGTGCGTGCAGGAAATTGAGGTTGCGCTCTGTTATCTCTGTGTCTCTTTAGGGTCAACTGCTGTCCTTGGACCAGTCATTTCCCATAATTCATATTTCTGCGGTACAATATGTTTTAAAACTCCTAGTGCCAAGTGCTTTGGGGAAAAAGAAAAACATAGCTAATATAACACCTGACTCCTGGAGTGAGTATGGAGTTTCCTAATCCTAAATGGCTGCCTGGTTTCCAAGGTTCAGATTAAGAAATAAAAAGCAAGATGTACCTTTGCTTGCTACAAAGTATACAAACACCCCAGATTGTGGATTACCCCTGGGAACAGCACTCTTGACTTTAGAGACCTTCCATTGGCTTTCTTGAGGGTTGTTATGTTTTCTTGAGGGTTCATGGTCAGTACAAGGAACCTTATCTGTGCAGCGCCCACTGGTATCTGAATAAATTGTGGGAACATTTTGAGTTTTCTATTAATGCTTACGAAATATGTAGCGGGTGTTTATCTTCCTATTATTTTAAGCTTCTTCCTATTTTTAAAAAGATTTTTAGGTCCTGAGATTTGAAATGACCGTATAGGTCCAGAGTCTTTGTTTTATTTTTAATTATTTAGGATTTTTGTTTAGTTTTTATTTAAAAGGTTGAACACATGATTTAAAGAGTCCTATGGCCTTATAAGGTTTGTTTGGAAGGATAGCAGTGACTTGCTCCTTATCTCCTATGTCCTGCTCCCCAAAGGCAGCCCCTTTGATCTCTGTTAGCTGATTGTTGTTATTTCCACTTTGTTTATGAAGAACATTTAAAACTTGCTGCTACTTTGTTTCTAGTTTCAGGCATTATCTGTGGACTTTGGACTCTGAAGAGGAGGATTTGTTTCTTGCCTCCTTCAGGCCCATGTCCCTCTGTTCCCTCTCCCGAGCATAGTTACATTGTGACTTTGGTTACATTTGTGTGTACATTAGCTCGACTGTAAGGCACTGTGCCTATGACCGGCACGTGCCTAGCCCAGCCCTTAGCAAACTGGGATAACTTTTCAAATCTTCTCTGAAAGTTTTTTTCTTTTTTTAAATAATGTAATGGCCTTAGTTTGGGCTGCTAGAACAACATACCATACATACACTAGGTGGCTTAAACGATAAACATTTATTTGTCACAGTCCTGGAGCCTGGCAAGATAAAGGGTCTGGAAGCTTCTGTGTCTGCTGAGGGTAACTCTCCCTGGGTCATGGGTGGGCTGCCGCATGGCAGAGGGGTGAGGGAGCCCTCCAGGCCCTCAGAGTACTTGTCCCAATCCCGGGGGCTCCACTTTCATGACCTAATCACCCCACCACCTAATACCAGTCCCATGGGGAACTGGGTCTCAACATAGGAATTTTGGGGGAGGACACAGACATTCAGTCTGTAGCAGTATTTATAGCTTATTCAACCAAAACTCGCACAAGTTGTTCAAACCTTTTCCAAAGCTCAGGTAGAGCAGACAGGAGATCCATGTGACTTTTTTGGAGAAGTCTTCCTGTGAGCCCTCTGAGGCCGCTCCCGGGTGGACTGGTGGTCATCCACACTTGGTGCTCTGCTTACAGCCTGTTTCCTTTTGCCCTCAAACGTGGGACTCGTGCTGCTCTGGACCACCTTTCTCTACCTCCGTCATTGTGTGGGTTCACACTCTTGTGTTAATGAAGCATATCTTGCAGGGCCTTCCTCTAGCTAAGGTACATGGGAGATAGGTTTTTTTGGGGTCATGGATATCTGAACATTTCTTTTCCTCTCAATATTTTGGCATGGGATGTAGTCACAGGGCGGAAATTATTTTCCTCCAGGATTTTGAAGGCACTTCTCCACTGTTTTAGCTTTCAGTCGTTGCTGGTGAAGGGTGCAGTGCCACACCAGTACTGGATTCTGTGTGTGTGAGCTGTTTTGTTCTTCCTGAACCGAATAGGATCGGAATTTTTTCTCCGGGACCTCAGTGTTCACAATGACATGTCATGACGCAGATCTGTTTTTGTGACAGGTACTCAGTAAGCCCTTTTAATCAGGCAGCTCGGGTCTTTTCTGTGTTCTTCCTTTCTTAAAGTATTATTTGGTTGTTGGACCTTCTCTTGAGGACTGGTCCTCAAATAGTTTTACCCTTTTAAACCTATTTCCTCTTTGTCTTTTTTACTTGGCTTTC
Organism: Eumetopias jubatus; assembly: GCF_037043125.1. Taxonomy (NCBI): domain Eukaryota; kingdom Metazoa; phylum Chordata; class Mammalia; order Carnivora; family Otariidae; genus Eumetopias; species Eumetopias jubatus. The sequence continues at coordinate 182,052,598 of NW_028274809.1, read as the reverse complement.
TGGAAGACGGTCTCAGTTTTTTCTTCCAGTTCTTCTAATGAGTGTTTCTGTTCTTATTTTTTAAATTCTAAGAGCTCGTTTTGGTTCTCTGAATATTCTTTTATTGTTTCAGTTGAAATATTTGCTCTTACCTCCCTGGATATGTTAATTGCAGTTATGTTTCTTTCCTTCAGAATAGATTCTCTTCCTCCAAGTCCCTTTCTCTCCTCTTGTTGGTCATGATCTTTCTTTCTAATGCTAGAGGCCACCCTTGAATGTCCGCTCTTACTTAAGAGTGGGGGACAACCAAGCTGGTTGGAAATCTGCCCTTGATTGGAGCTTTTTAAACCTCAGTGATACCAGGTGCTTTTACCGGATGGGAGAGGTGAGGAGTAGCTGATGTCCGTTTCTTTCAGCTTTTTATACATTTCCCCTTCCTGGAGAAGCCTCTGACCAGCTCTGGTCTGGACCCCTTATTGTCTACAGCTGGTGCTCCTCTGGGCTGATCCCTCCTCCCTTCCGCAACCTGAAGCCTGATGCCCACAGAGCGCCGGATGGAGGGGAAGGACTGAGTGGGTGCGGCGTCTTGTGGAGCTGAGCTCCCCCGTTGTTTAACACGCTGCCTCCCTCCTCCGCTGAGTCGGCCACTGCCCGCTCCAGAAACCCTTCGTTTCCTTTCCAGGCACTGTGCTTTCATTAGTTGCCCTGGTTGGGAACGCGGGGCAGCTGCCTGGCTCTGAGTGGGCTCCATCGGGGTGTCTAACCACTTTGTTAATTGACTTTCCGTCCTTATTTTAGATGCTGCCAGTTCCTGAGTTGTGCGGATTCAGGCTGCAAATGGGGTTGGTTCTCTGCTCTCTCCACCTCCAGTTTAGCATGTCCCGCCCGCCCCCCCCCCCATATTTCTGCCCACTCCTGGAAGTTCATTGCTTTTGGTCTTCTCTCCCCTCCTTGTAGGCAGAGGTTTAACCTTTTAAGAGAACTCCATTTATTTATGGTTTATTGGGATTTCAGGATTGTCCAGAGTAGGTGCTTTTATGCTCAGTATGCTTCCTACCTGGACGTCCCTCTCCAGTTGTTACAGATGAGTGAATAGAATGATTACAATTTGAATTCCAAGGTCAGAACTTTTCCAAGTGCCCTAGTGTGGTGAAGGACTCCTGAGGCCCTTGTCATCTTCAGGAGATTGTGCCTTCTGTTTTCTCTCCATTAGTCAACGACAATATAAATATATGCCTGTTTTTTCCATATCTCTAACAGTGACCTCCACTTCCCTAACTTGAGCGGAGAACCTGCTTTTCTCCGTTCTGTGTCTCATTTTCTAAAAGTCTCAAGATCGTGTGGGCACAGAACCCTTCCTTGGAGCCTCGTAGTATCTCTTTGGAGAAACGTTTTCTTCAGTTGATGTATGTTTTGGGGGCCCAGCCTCTGGCCTGGAATTGAGTGTGTGCTTCTTGGGAGGGTGGGGGCAGCGTCAGTCCCGGCTGCTGGTTCTGTGGTCAGCATAGGACCTGGCGCAGATGCACAGCAGATGTCGGATAGCTTGCCAGGGTGTTCAGGCGGACACGTGGTGGAGCCAGTTGGCCGTGTGTTGGGGGGGGTGCGCGCTGTGGACTGAGCCCTGTGGCTTGGGGGTCTCTGCACGCCCCATGCCGTGCACAGCCTTGTGCGTGGCCTAGTTCTGCTCCATAAATACTTGGTGTTTATGAACCAGTGGCTCAGGTGTATATCTAAACAGGTAAGGCTGCTCTTGTGGGATATGACCTTAAAATGATTTCCTACGTAGGAACAAAGTACTTTTTTTGGGTAGAAATTTACAGTGATAAATCATTGAGTGAAAATGAAAGATAATCCAGAACTTGGGGGACTAGGCGTTGGTTAACAGTTATTTTAGGCGCCGTTTCGTAGGATAACTTGAGAGTTCTGTGCAGTGTGGTTACAGTTGCTACCCGAACTCCCGATGAACTGAGAGCCGGCTGAAGAAAGGTATTGTTTGAACATTCCGTGAGCTTCCTTATGTTTGATGCACTTTCGTTGTACCAAACGTTTCTTGAGAGGTAATTTGAAAAGAGAAAGATTATGTTTTGTGTTTTTTTTTTTTTTTTGAAAAGAGAAAGATTATGTTAAGTACAAAGAGTTACTTCCTCAGTGGTTCCTCATGGTAGGCAGGTTTTCTTTTTCCTTCTGCTCTTCTGTGTTACCTGAATAGGTAAGTGGGAGAAGTAAAGGTGCCTTTGGCTTTGCTGTATTGCTCAGTTGAGAAAGTATTTGTTGCTCTTAGTGGAAGGAAGCCTTGAAGGAGTACGACAAACTTTTATTACCTTCTTCCCAAGGGCAGGGCTCTGGTGGGCGGGTGGCTTCTGCCCTTGGGCAGTCCTCGAGGCCTCTGCCCCCGGGTGGGAGGGCTCTTACACCGATTTTACAGGTGGGAAAACAGAGGCTTAGGAAGTGTAACCAAGGGCCCTCAGCTAGAAAACAGCCTTGTTGGGGATAGAGCCCTGACCTCTGATGCCGATATTGGTGGTGCTCTCACAGCAGAATGCCTCCTGCTGAGCTTTTCAGATCCTGCCCCGTCCTGGCCCATAGGGCTCCTGTGTCCCTAAGGGTCACGTTGTGCTTAACAGCCTCTGAAACCAGCCCAGTCCAGGCCTGGTACGAGATGGTATTTTGGGTTCCCACTTTTTTTCTCTCTCTTTTTATTTTCAAAGATTTTGTTCCTGCTCTGGTATTATTTTTAAGTGGCTTCCTAGAATGTAGGGTTGTGGCTGTGGGGGGTGGTGACTTTCATGTTTTCCCCAGTCCCTCTGCTGAGCCCTTCTGCCCTCCCCTAGGGTGGGAGTGGGGCCTTTGGCTGGCCTCTTGTTTATTGCCTTTCAGTTGTTGCTGGGATTAGCTGAAAAAAGTACCCATAATCAAGCCAGTGGTTTTTAAGTTTTAGCATTTCTCCTCATCACCTGGAGAGCTTGATGAACTGTGGACTGCTAGGCTGTTGGTCTAGGGTGGAAGCTAACAAGTTTTCCCCGTGTGTGTCTGCCTCGGGGACCACAATTTGAAAACCATTAAACTGGAGCACTAAAAATCCTTAAATTCCTATTGCTCTACACTGTGGGACATTCTATAGTGATGCCCATTTGAAAGCTCAATAAAATCAATGCTTGGGGGGGTGCCTGGGTGGTTCAGTTGGTTGGGTGTCTGCCTTCAGCTCAGGTCATGGTCCCAGGGTCCTGGGATCTAGCCCCTCATCGGGCTCCCTGCTCCGCGGGAAGCCTGCTTGTGTTCCCTCTCGCTGTCTGTCTCTCTCTGTCAAATAAATAAATAAGGTCTTAAAAAAATATATCAATGCTTGGGGCGCCTGGCTGGCTCAGTCAGTAGAGCATGCAACTCTTTTTTGGGGTTTCACCAGTTCAGATTTTTATTTTTATTATTTATTTATTTAAATTCAAGTTAACATATAGTGTAGGATTGGTTTTGGGAGTAGAGTCTAGTGATTCATCGGTTTCGTATAATACCCAGGACTCATTACGTCAAGGGCCCTCCTTAATGCCCATCACCCATTTAGCTCATCTCCCCTCCCACCTCCCCTGCAGCAACCCTCAGTTTGTTCCCGGTACTTAAGAGTCTCTTATGGTTTGCCTCCCTCTGTTTTTATCTTATTTTAGTTTTCCTTCCCTTCCCCCTATGTTCATGTGCTTTTTTCTTAAATTCCACACATGCGTGAAATCATATGGTATTTGTCTTTTTCTGACTTATTTTACTTAACACACTCTGGTTCCAGCCACGTTGTTGCAAATGGCAAGATTTCATTCTTTTTAATCCCCGAGTAATATTCCTTCGTGTATATATACCACATCTTCTTTATCCAGTATTCATCAGTTGGTGGACATTTGGGCTCTTTCCATAATTTGGCTATTGTTGATAGTGAGAGCATGCAACTCTTGATCTCGGGGTTGTGAGTTTGAGCCCCACATTGGGAGTAGAGGTTGCTTAAAAAGGAAAAAAAAAAAAAAAGACAATCAGTTCTTGAGACTTATGACTTGTATTTTAGAAATCTGTCTTTGGAACCATGGGTCTGACTTTGGGAATTGAATAGGCTTCTGTGAGACTTGATAGAGCCGTTACAATTTTAGCAGGTAGTATAAACCTGTTGGGAAGTAGAGGAGGATGTGTGTTCTGTATCTTTTTGACGTCAGAACCTTATTTTGTAAGGACTGCATCTCTCAGAACTAGCATTCCACGGTTCTTTGGGAAGACACCAGAATCAGAACAAAAGTCCTGAACTTGATCATCTTCCACAGAGTTGTGAGGATAACTTCTCTTAACTGTAGTTTTTATCAAGTCATTCCCTGCTTAAGAACCTTTAGTTGCTTCCTGACCAAATACCTCATACTGCTTTTCAGTCCTCCCTGGTCAGCTCACTGCTTGACCTTCCTCTGTGAACCTGCTCATCTGGCAGGATAGCCCCTGCCTCCCCAGTAACCCCTGGTGAGCTCTTAGTATTTATGTCATGTTGCCTTCTTTTTTCTTAATTGGATTTGAAGGGAAGACCTTCAGGGAAGGTGTGCATTGTCCAGCCAGCTCCCCATGCTGAGGAGGGGGGACAGGAAATGAATGGGTTCTCTTTGGGCAAAATCTATTTTCTTTTCTTGCAGTTATTCTTTTTAATACTTAAGGTATACATATATACGTTTGAACTGGAAAAAATATTCCAGGCCAGTAGACTTTCTGACGTTTGGGATGTCAAAGTTTTTATGCTTTTATGTCTCAATTGTTGATTTGATGTTTAATTCAAAAAATGATCCGTATTTCTGTATTAGCAGTCTTTTATTAGAGTTTACTACGATTAGCTAAACTTCAGTCTTACCAGACTTGCTTATTTGAGGGTGGTTTTGGGGGGAAGGGAGAGGTCTTGATTTTTTTTTGAAAGTGCATTGTCATTTTTCTGAGGTTGTTGTATAGCTTTTTCCAGTATAAGGGTAAATGGTATATTAAGCATATTTAGGAGATAGACTGTGTCAGGAAGGGTAGTAGTGAGGTCTGGGTTCCTCTCTTTCATTTGTCAATGAAGAGTCTGGAGTCTTTCTAAAAACAGAATTTGTGACATTCAGAGGGCCTCCCTCGGTATCGTCTCCTTCAAGAAACAATGAGGCGCTGCCCTGAGGTGAAACTGAGTGCATTTCCTTGCCCTGTTCTTCCACTGGCTGCTTGTATTTGTCCCTGATGCGGACACGCCTGATGGGGGTGGTGGTCTCCAGTCACACTCCCAGATGAGCCTGGGCTCGTGGAGCACCAGCAGTCTGGGTGTGGCCGGAAATATTGCAGGGTGGAATTTCATTTCCGCTTAGGCTTGAAGCGGGGTCATGTTTTCAAGTGATCCCATAGTGTAAAAACAGTTTTGAGTTGAAAAGCAGTTTTACCAAGGATCTACTTAATCCCTCCCTTGTGGATGGATTACTGTATGTGGAGCAAATGGTTTCTCAGCCTACCCCCAAAATATAAATAAATATAAATAATGTTTATGTTCACACATGTGTGGGCGTACAAAGTATGTTAATTTCTTTTTCCTTCATTGTGATCTGTCAGTAAGTAGCCTTTAAAAAGCTTGTGCTGAGACACTCCTATGTTAACACACTTGAATTTAAATAAAAATTTGGAGAAAAAGAGATGTAAAAAATGATAAAATATTTTAAGCCCTTTTAAAATGGTAAAATTCTCCATATTTTTATACATGGTTTGTTGCACATACTATTTCTTAATAGGTTAGCCATAGCGATCAAGGCTGGTTTTGAAATTCTGTGAAAATGATTCTTCCCGGTGTCCTTTTGTGTCAGGGTAGGTATAATTCCATTCATTTCTGCTGGGGAAATCTGTGGTCGTAAGGCTCTTTGAAAACCAGTGCAAGGGCCTTCACCTGCTTATCTGCTGCAATGTAAGAGCCCCACCTCCTACTCTGGCCACCCTGCTTGTGTGTGTTAGTCTATTAAAAAGTCTCGGGGGCGGTGCCTGGGTGGCTCAGTCGTTAAGCGTCTGCCTTCAGCTCAGGTCATGATCCCAGGGTCCTGGGATCAAGTCCTGCCTCGGGCTCCCTGCTCGGCGGGAAGCCTGCTTCTCCCTCTCCCACTCCCCCTGCTTGTGTTCCTGCTCTCGCTGTCTCTCTGTCAAATAAATAAAGTAAAAAAATCTTAAAAAAAAAGTCATGGGAAGTGGGGGGTTGAAGATGGGTACAGAAATGGGAACTCCATACGGGGAAAACACTCTCATGCTGTCCCCCATGAAAATATTTCTAAAGCAAAAGCATTTATGGTCCCACTACTTGAGTATAGCTGTTTTTTATTTTGCTTATTTTCCAGTTGTCTCTGTATATACATATCTTTAAGAAATTACAGTCATACATAGGTGCTCGTTTTATATTGTTTTCCATTCAGAAATGGATCATAAATATCATCCCCCATTTCCACGTGATTTGTTTTAACATCTTAACTGACTTACCCTTGGCTCCGACCTGTAAGGCATGCCTCCTTGGGATGCGGAGCTCTAGTCAGAAGCACCATCCTGTTTGGTTCTGCTGGTTGGACAGCGTAATCTTGCACTTTCTTTTGCCTTTGGAGAAAGAAACAGTAATTCATCATTCCTCCTCCTTCAGTGGTATTATTGGACAGCACTCTTATTGTTGTTAATGAGTTTTTGTGGTTAATTGCTTACATTGATAAACTAGACCATTCACCCAGTGGGATTGCAAATACATGCTGGGCTCCTCATCCCTTGCTGAGTTGTACCCCAGACAGAGGATACTGCTGGGTGCGTGTGTGTTCGCATATGTATCAGCACCTGCACATGTGTGCACGGGCTGGTGTGAGCAGTAACTCAACAGCAAAATTGCTCTCCTTTCTGGGCCTCCTCTAGTTAGCCAGTGAAGCAAATTGTAGGGACCTGAAAAAGATGAACAGCATTAAATTGTATTCAATGGCTGAGTTGTATTCTTCTTAATTGTTCTTCAGGTGAATACTTTATAAATGTTATAAGTATTCTAGTTTTTTTTTTTAAAGATTTTATTTATTTGTCAGAGAGTGAGAGTGCAAGTGCAGAAGCGGAGGGAGCGGCAGAGGGAGAGGGAGAAGCAAGCTCCCCACAGAGCAGGGAGCCCGACGTGGGGCTCGATCCCAGGACCCTGGGATCATGACCTGAGCTGAAGGCAGACACTTAACCAAATGAGCCACCCAGGCGCCCAAGTATTCTAGTTGTAAAATAGCTTTTATCTTGTGTGTATTTCTTTTCAGTCTTTTGCTTTAATGAAAAGTTGTAGATGACAGGGAAACTGGCAGGACCGGGAGAGGTGCAAATATTGTGAGTTAAGATTCCTTCTCTGAATGAACATTCACTCCCGAATAGGATCAGTCTGCTGTTTAGCAGTTTCAGAGTATATACCACATGCTGTGTGTCCATGTTTCTTCCCGTGCAAGGTGCACACGTGAGCGAGGGACTACTGGCCGCGGTTGTGTGGGTGGTGAGGTCGGGGTGCCTCGCTACCTGCATGCAGGGGCCCACGGGCCTGGAGCCACCAGATGAGTCTGTCAGCACCAAGACTGGGAATCGCCCCCCATCACTTCACATTGTCCTGCTGGGGGGGTTCCTCCAGAGGAGTTAGGAAAAACTGTTGTTTTCTCAGAGACTTGGGGGTTTTGGAACTTTGAATAAGGGACATGGACCTGTAACTACCGACCTTCTACTATACATATGTTTTTAATGAATGGAAAAATTTGAAAACTGGCAGGCAGTGATAGAGTGTAGCATTACCGAGTTCTGCTGGAACCTGTTGGCCTTTTCTCTTTATTCAAATTAAAAAAACGTTTTCTTTATTGTGTAATTGATTGTCTTTATTTGTTTAGCTCTTAGAGCGCGGACATGGAAATGAGTGTTGTTGGATAGACGCGCAAATACAGAGGGGAAGGAGGTGTTGTGAGATGCTGTGGGTAAAGGTCTTTGCTATTTAAAGCTGAAACACTGTGTCGGCTGGCCTTTTGCCTTGTGGTATTTCATAAAACAGAAACATTTATAAGGGATATATTCATATTTTGATTATAATTTAGTTCCAGGATCTTACCACGGTTACAGTTTGTTGCAAGCAGAAGCAAAATTTTCCATGTGTCAGAAAGAAAGTTTAAAATATGGACATTCCCTTAGTGCATGTCAGATTTCGTTTGTCAGTTTGTTGGTTAGGAGTCCGGCATGTTTTCTTCTAGCAACGAGTTTAGAAATGGTGGTTAAGTTGTGAGGCTAGGCTAGAAAAGCCTCACTGACCTACAATTTAAGGGTCAAGTTCCTGGTTCTGAGGGCAGGAAACCAGCTGGGGTAAGAGAGCTAGGGGAGAAGGAAGCGTTTTCTTTCCTTTTCTTGGTGTAGTAGGCCTGGCCCCAGGCAGCATTTCCGAGCTCAGGGTGGTGCCTTGCAGCGTGCTGGCCTTCACTGTTACCCTCAGTCCCTGTCTCCTCCACCCGAGAAGGCCTTCTTGGTACCGTGGCTCGGGTCTGAGACCTCTTGACTGCGTCCCCCGCAACAGGTTCTGGTAGTTTCCAGTTAAAATTCTGACTCCTTGTTTTAAAGTCGATTTTAGCTAGATGTTGGGAAAGCGTCTATAGTAGTTGATATACAGGTAGTAGTTGTTAATTACAGGAAGAAAGTGTGTTGCTCTAAGTGCCTAAAATGTAGAGTGTCAGGCAGTGAAAGACTGACGGCGTCTGTCGGAGATGACGTATATGCACGCAGAAGATGCTGGTGTTGGAAGAGGGAAGACAAATGCTAAACCCTGTCTTCAGGGGGTGTACATTCTAATAGCAGGGGCACCTATGTAAGCACGCTGGTCAGCGGGATGAATGCAGCTGCAGGAGGGTAAGGCACAGAGGTAGCACAGAGGAGAGAGTAATGAAATACCAGGCGGTGGCACTCTGAAAATCGATAAAGGAAATGATGCCTGAGCTCTGTTCTAGAAGATTTTTTTTTTTAAAGGCAGAAAGAATCTAGACAGATTAGAGTGTTCAAAAGTATGAGTTTTATTTTATTTTTTTAAATAGCATCAAGTGTTTGGAAAAGTGCAAGGAATTCAGTTTTGTTCGACATAAAAGGGAAAGGAAGGAGAACAAGAGAGAGGAGTTAAAGAGGTAGTCAGGGACCAGATCATAAAGGACCATGCCGAGTGGTCTGGGCTGCAGCCTATTAGGTGAAGCAGAATTCCCAGGGAAGTTTGCAGCTGCACCAGTTTTGGATTTTACAGTCTGGCTGGTCCCTGGGCTAGGAGCCCCTTGACGTGGCCCCAGGCGTGCCGATGGGGCACAGGGCTGAGGCATCCGTCGCTGGGTGGGGAGAAGGGGAGGGATTTCAGAGGGAGCAAGTAGGTAGGATGGGCTGGATTTGGTAGGGGTGGCAGTGGAGGGAGAGAGAGGGGTCTGAGGGGAGCTTCTAGGGTTCTGGCTTAGGCGTGTGGGTGAATGAATGGAGGGGCCACCAATTGGTGTAGGTGATCAACCTATGGAGGTGAGATAGGAGATCTGTATCTATTTCAGATGCCTGGAATGCAGGTGGAGGAAAGGAATAGGTGGTTTCATATCTGGGTCTGGAGCTTGGGGGAAGGGTCCAGGTGAGGAGGGATGAAGCTGTGACTTATTAAGTAGGTCATCAGTGGTGGTTAGCAAGACGTGTGTGAGCACGTTGAAGAGGGTGTTGAAAAGCTAGGAGCCCGCGTCTGATCTCATAGGCACCTGGATGCTCCGTCAACCTGCTCTTCCCTGGGAGTCCTGCTCTGAACTCTGCGGGCCCAGCAGCAGGGCATTTGCCACCTGAGGCACCAGGGTGGAGGGATGGGTGTTAGTCTTTCACCAGTGGGCAGGGCTCACAAGCTGATTGTCCTGAAGTCAAGAGCAGCTTGTAGTCTCTTGGGTGGCCAGGGTGTTTCTTTTGACTAAAGTTTTAATGGATTAAATCCTATGCCGGAGCTCCAAGTACCTAGTACTCAAAATATGCTGAACCTAAATCTCTTTCATGGGTGGTTTCATGGATGTGATTCCTGAAGTGGATCAAAAAGCGACTTTGAGCTAGCGAGCAGAATTTAACAAAGACGTTCAAACGTTTTGGTCTGGTTACACCTGGAAAAATAGGTGTGGAAGCCCCTAGATTAAACCAAGTGAGCTTTCGTTTTAGCCCAGAAGGATGAAGCTGAGGTTCCTGCTGTGCTTCTAACTCCACGAGGTCCAACCTGGGAGGAAGTTGGGAAGAATGAAAGCAGTGTTGGGCAGTTGGGTTGTTGAAATAATTTTCTTCAATATGTTGTGTACAACTTAAAGCATGCTAAAATGCTGGGTTTTGACAAGAAATGGATTTTGGAGTTGTATCTGGTTGGTTTACTTCTGGTTAATCTCCAAGAGGCATGATGCTTTAAATAACGTGGGGGTCTGGAGATGACAGTTCATAAACCTTGATGGGGTCAGAGCTGCTCAGTTGTATTACTCTCTTCGCCGGAGCTGATTTTAATAATTAAAGTGGAATGGCCCATTTTGCAGTTGTGCTCGGTAAAGAGCAGTGGGCGTTCAGTGTTTTGGGGCAGCGTGGGTTCTTTGGGGGGCAGTACCTGGAACAATGAAGATACTCACGTTCACAACAGAACCGAGCAGAGGATACACGGGTTTCCCATACATTCTCTGCCCCCCCGCCACTCTCCGTATCCCGCCCTAGATTATATTGGTTCCAAGTGATGAACCCACATCGATGCATCCTTATCACCCAAAGCCCTTAGTTCGTGTTAGGGTTCACCCCTGTCGCACATTCTATAGGTTTACAGATATGTAAGGACATGTATCCACCCTTACAGTATGCAGAATAGTTTCACTGCCCTGAAAATCAGTGAAGGTTTTTTAAAAACATGTCCTTTTGGTTTTACTGGAATATTTTTTATCTGTACACCATTTTTCGCTCATTGGTTTTTTTACTTTCTGACTTGACCAAAGTTGTTTCTTTTGGTGTGGGTGAGCCTGGGTTTCCCTTGGTCTCCGTCCTCCTGAAAGCTGCTTGCCTTTGGGTTTCTCAGGGTGCACGTATCCAAAATTACATCTTGAGAAGTTAGTGGGTCTTGGCAGCCATCCAGGAACCAAACGAGGGAAGATTCCAACAGGGCCTTTCCCTGCAGTTCTTGTCGGTTCTCTGCTCTTCCAATTAGTTGTTCTGAGACTGTTAAGTTAAAAAACATGTACCCACACTGAAAATGGAGGTACCTTGTACCTCCTCTAAGTAGAGCTCACTTTTTGACTCCCTAAAATTTCTTTCATCCCATCCTTCCCCAGCTGCATTGAGGCGGGGGGGGAGGAGATTTCGCCCCAGGGATGGAATAGGTGCGCTTAGGCTCTCTAGGTGATTTGCTTCTGAGCCCCCCAACTCCACCGACTCTACCTGTGTCCTCACTCCTGCCTGTCCTGAGGCCCCGCAGAGCTGCCCCTGTACTGTGCACCTGTCCTTAGTGTCTCTCATGTTTCTGACCTCAGTTTGGTCCTTAGGGTCTGACCCCCTTCCCATAACCCAGTTCCTGTGGAAGGCTGTTGGGGATTGTAAGGAGGGAAAAATTAATTCCACGTGGCTTCCCACTCCCCTCCCCCCCAGACTAATGTAAAGATTCCTTTAAAAAATTGAGCGATTACAAATTTAAAATATCATAGAAGTAATACATAATTAACTGTAAAAAAAAAAAAATCAAACAAAGCAGAATTGTATGGTTTTATCCCCCAGGGGTAACTAATGTTGAGGGTGAGGATTCTGTGGTTGCCTTAGTTGCAAAGGATTGTTCACTCTTCTCCATTGAGAACTGAAGGGGAAGGCTGGGAATTCCATTTATTTTTTCTTCCTTATCACAGCAGTTCCATTGGAAATGTCACTAACCTCTAACCAAGACCCCTTAAGCAATCCAGTTTCTGCCAGCACTTAAGTGCTTTTCCTACTCCTGATGAGACATGATACTCACTCTTCAACCAACAGAGATGGATTGAATGTCTGCTGTGTTTGAGGGACCATGCTAGAGGCTGGGGGAGGGGATGAACTAAGCCTGCTGTCCTTAATGCGCTCGCAGCCCGTTGTCCGCCAGGCATTCTGGCGTGCCCAGCAATTGCTGGGCGTACAGGGTGATACTAATCAAAGTGGGTGAAAAGAAGGAAGCCTTCCTGGAGGAGGTGACATTTGAGCATATATCTGCGTAGTCCTTTAGGGTGCTAGTGGGTAAAGGGCATTCCAGGCAGATAGGGTCTTTTCATAGAATTGGCTGTAGTTTGGGTAACTGGTGTAGATGAGTTAGATTAACGTTTTCCTTCCTTCCTGAGAAAATGGGAAAGAAAAGGTATTAGGTTTCAGTTTGGAGTAGGATAAAAGTGCTAAAGAAAGGTGAAGTCTGGGGGTTTCAAGTCAGGTGGTGTCTCCTTAATGGTTTGGATAATCCCAATTATCCAGAAGTGGCCTAAAGTGGCTTTGGTGGCTTCTTAATTTATTTCTGATTTGCTTGAGCGACAGATAGCAAGGAGAGATTGGAAACCTAGGTAGGTCTTGCTTTCTATAGGCTAGCCCCAGTATATTACATTTTTTAAAGTTGAGTCTTCATTCCTGTTTCAGAAGGGTGGTTGGTTGGTTGGTTGGTTGGTTTTTTAAATTGGGCTAAATAGACACTGAAGCGCGCGGTAGGCTGTATAGATGGTTTCACTTTATTTTGCATTAGAGTCGGGCCTCTGGAATGAAGCAGAAATACCATGCAGGGTGCGCCTGGTTGGCTCAGTCAGTTAAGTGTCTGCCTTCGGCCTAGGTCATGATCCCAGAGTCCTGGGATCGAGCCCTGCGTCGTGCTCCTTGCTCAGTGGGGAGTCTGCTTCTCCTTCTCCGTGTTCTCTCTCTCTCAGATAAAGAAATAAGGTCTTAAAAAAAAATGTAAATGAGTGTTTGTACCTTTGAGCCAAGAGCCTGAGCTGCTTTCAGCTGGGCGAAGGCTGGCTGTGTCCAGGAGCTTTCCGGGGAGGCCAGTGTGTGAGGAAGCACAGATGGGTTTCAGTGATGGTTACCTGTGGTTGAGGAGACACAACTATGGGAAGGAGGCAGCTCTTGTTTAATGAAAGGCAGAAGAAACAAGGAAGCTTTTCCTTTCTCTGAGTTGGCATTGGCCATCAGTGTCAGTGATGTGTTGTCACTTAGGGCGAAGAGCCCTCTGTGGATGGTGGAGGTTGGCTGCTGAGGGGAAACCTGCCGTGTTAGAGCTACAGCTGCAATACGGTACATGTATCAGTGAGCAGGATGAGTAAGATGCCTGTAGAAGAGTCAGGATCATTAAATTAGACAGCTGTAAGGTGTGACTTCCTACTCTGGGGTTACACAGGGCTTAGCAGGGAGGAGTGGGTGGCATTCTGCTAGTACAGGAAAGTTGATCGTCTTAGTTTGGGATTAGCTGAAGATACTGCAGATGGTTGGAGTGAAAAATTCCCTTAGCCTGAAACCTTTGTGTGTCACAGTGTGTGCTGTCTACACGGTCTCAGGGTGGCGTTGCTGGTGGAGTTGTGTTAACGACAGTCTAGGTGCAGAGGCCCCTACATCATGACCCCTGTGGTACCAGCCTGGGCTCAGAAGGGAGGCCTCTCTATTCATCATTATTTAGGGCTTCCCTGAGAGGTCCAGATGCGTACCGAAGGTCCTACAGTAGATTGAATAGTTGACTAAGTAGAGTAAGTAGTTGACTCATGAGGTGGGTAGCGGGTATACATGGCTGGTGTGTGACCTGAGGCTAAACCCTCGGGATGGGTCAGCTCCTTGACACTCGCATGATTTATCTTCCCATATCCAGCCTTTAGTTGAAATTTACTGTGTGCCAGCCATCTGCGTTTCAACTGCTGCATGTAGTTTTAGCATTTGTGACTCAGAAGAAAAATGCAACTAAGGCTTCAGGTCAAACTATAACGGGAACATGAGAACATTTGTTATATACCAGTTTAAAAATTTTTTCATATATTATTCTCAGGAAAACTGTAGTATGTATTTGTTCTCTTACAGATGAGTAAACTTGGGCCTACAGAAACAAGTAACTAGTAAGAAATGGAGATAGATTTGAACCCACGTGCATCTGGCTGTGGGCGCCATCTTCTTTACGCTGTGCCAGGTTCTCCAGTACGTTTGCCTACTGGACTGCAGAGTTACGGTTTTCAGTTGAGTTCTCAAGGGAGAAATTGGTGATCCAGCCCCATAAATGGCCTCACGTACTCTGAGGGCTTAGCAGCCGATTGTTCTGTATGGAGAATAATTACAATTTGGGATGGATTTTTTGGGGCATTTGATTGGATAGGTGATTGAGGCTGTGATACTGAGGTATGGAAAAGGTTACTTGTATGTGTTCTGCATTTGTTCGGTTTGCACAGTTGGTCAGACAGAGTTGGTAATAAGGCCAAGGTTTCTGGGTTGATAGCTGAATATATCTGGGGGCCTTGCAGAGAAAACAGTGATTTGTGATTAGAGATTACACCTTCTCCTCTTGCCTCCCTCACCACTGAGACTTTAGAGGGCCTCAGAGATGAGGGTGGGGATAACTTTAAAAGCGTTCCTGTGGCAACATGAAGAGTTAATCTGTTCTGTCTGTTTGCAATTGAGAAAATCCATCTTCTTGGCTTCTTTTGAGCCTGCCACTTGGTTCTCTCTCAACACCTTTTTGGAAGTGAGAAATAGGAATCCGACTTTCCATAATGGAGGGTGTGCCACCTGCATTGCTAGGATTGGAGATAGGAAGACCTGTTGTGAGTGATAATTAGGCAGAGGAGCAACCAGCCTGCTTCTCTTCGGGTTGGTTGGAAGGAGGCCAAGGAGAAGGAGAGCAGGTAGTCCGGGAGTGTGTGAGGCCTTAGCTGCCTGTGAGCACTCGAGTTGGCCAGTGAATGGAAGAAAGCCTCTGTTCGCCATATTCTTGGCAAAATTGGTCACCTTATAGCAATCTCATCCATAGGTCTGATAATTTTCATCATTAAAAGAAAGCAAAACCAAAAGTAGCAACAAGTCTTTTGTAAAATGAGTTACTCCAGTGTTTGGTTTTTGTAACATTTAGTGGAAAGAAGGTCATTAGGCCTTTGACAGCAAAAGGTCTTTTTATGTATGGCCATCTGAGATCTGGGGCATATCTGGTGGGAGAACCCAGTGTTGTGGGACAGGGTGATCAGTGCCCTGTGCAGGCCTGCCCTTTATCAGGTGTCCGTTGTGAAAGGGGCATCATACGCATCACCTGGGCCCCGCTACCAGCGTTATTTTGCCAGACCTTGGTCTCTGTCTGAAAGTGAGGATCCATGTGTAATTAAATGTGCTGTCCTTTAAATGGAGTGATTTTGTATATTGAAGCTATTTCTCTCATTCTTCAGTGAAACCTAGGATGACAAAGATTTTTTTTTTTTTAAGATTTTATTTATTAGGGAGAGAGAGAGGAAGCATGAGCAGGAGTGTAGGGGCAGAGGGAGAGGGAGAAGCAGACTCCCCGCCAAGGAGAGAGTCCGACATGGGGCTCGATCCCAGGACCCTGAGATCATGACCCGAGCCGAAGGCAGACGCTTAACCGACTGAGCCGCCCAGGCGCCCTGACAAAGATTTTAAGAGTATTGAATCACATCCATATCTTAAGAAATTCCTGTGATTTTCCAATTTCTTTAAACTTTCATGTTTCCTTTTTAGTTTCAGAAGAAAAATTTAAATGGGCCTAAAAATAAATGCAAATATAGCAGAAATTAAGTTGTTTTTCAGATGATTTATCTTTTTTAGTATTTTGGTTTTGTTTATTGGTTCTTCTTATGGAGAGAATTGTTTAACAGAAATGCAGTAGTTACAGTGTTTGGTATAATACAATTCAGGATGTTTAATCTATTATGGAAGCACATTTGCTGCTTTTAGCCTCTTGATTATTGTCCAGATTGATTTAGGGTAATGGATTAGAAATGTCTGAAAACCGATCTTTTGCAGCCAGAATGGTTTGAGCCAAGAATTTGGGACCATAAACTTAAAATCTTCCTGAAGTCAAGTCTGGCCTTTAAAAAAAAAAAAAAAAATCTTTCAGTGTATGTATGTGTTCATTAAAAATGGAAGTGTTACAGCTCTGCTTTCTCCTAATATAAATTTGTAAAATAAGCTCATTGGTAACAATTGGGACAATGTAGAAAAAGACCGTTAAAAAAAACCATAAATAACCACTTGTTAATATTTTAATGTACATCCTTCTGAAGCAGTTTTCTGTGAATGTATGTTACCCATCTGCCCCCTGCACATACCACAAAAATGGAACCCCTCTATATGTATTGTTCCATAATGTGCTTTTTGCTGTTAAACATTGGAATGTTTCTCCATGTTGATAAATCACTGTTGTGTTGAGTGGCTGCGTGGTACTTCTTGAATGGCTGCAGAATTATTCCTGAAACTAATCCTACATTGATATTTGCTTAGGTAGTTTGCAACTTAAAAAAAAAAAAGAAAATGTCAATGACTGTATGAATCTTTACATTTATCTGGTTATTTCCTTAGGATGCCCTAGAAGTGGGAGTTTTATTTCCTGACTTTCATTTTTAGGTACTGTTCATGCATGTTCATGTTTATGGAGTCTTTGCTGCTTCCTGAGCTACCATCTTCCCCGATCATTTGTGTCTTTTTAGTCCTTCATTTTTAGATGATGTTTGTTCTCCCCTTCCTTGTTTGCAGCAATTTTTCTAAATTTTCTGCTTTTAACATGATGTTTATTTGGGTCATGGCTTTTACTACCTTCAACTCTGGTGACTACTTTTTTTTTTTTTCTTTTTTTTTGAGACGAAAAAATAGTGTCCTGATTTTATTTAGTTTCTTTTTAAAAAAAATTTAACTTAAAATATTTTAGGTTCCACTTGGTTAATACAGTGTTAGATTAGTTTTGGAGCGTATGATATGTAGTGACGCAGCACTTCATACGTCACCCCTTTAGCTTCTTTGAGTCAAGAGAAGTATTTGAAATCTTTCCGCTCTCCCTTGCCAAGTCCTCTGTAAGGATGAGACGTCATTTTCCTTCTGCCCTTTGCTTGTTGTATTGCTTTGTTCTGCCGCCCCCCCCCCCCCCCATTAAGTGGCATTTCTGCAGGGAGGCACCTCCAAGGGTAAGTTCTGTCTGGCCCTGTGGTCTGCCCCGGACCTGGACTGCTGCAGGGACGTGGGCGGTCCCCGGGGCACCGGCCACCTCAGATCGGCCTGGCCAGGGGCGAGCTCCCGCCCTCCCACCTCCAGTTGCTCTTCCTTGGGGTGACTTGCTGACCCCCGTGGCAGCCGCCTTGGGCCAGCACTGCGAGGCTGGCTTCTCTCCCTGGTTGGGGAAGGGGGATGGCCCTGGTCAGCCAGGCCTCCTGCACTGGGGCAGGCCCCTGCCACCCCAGAACCTTGCCCTTCCTAGAGAAGAGCCTCTCGTTTTCAGAGAAGCCGCTTCTTGCCCGGGGCCTAGCAAGTTCTGGGCTGGGGCCCCCCCTGTTCCCACAGCTTGGCTCGGGTTTCACTGTATTTGGCAGGCAGTCTCTAGGGTTATGGCTCTTCCCTAGTTTTCTTGTCGATGGACTTTTCTTCTCATTTCATTCTTTTATTACCTTCAGTGTGGATCTGAGGAGAGAGGCATAAATGTGGCTTTCATTTACCTTCTCTCTCTGGGAGTCTCCTGCAGTCATTAAGCTTGGTTTCTGTAAGCGAGATCGGCAGTGCCTGGATGCTCACACTTGGCCCTTCTGCATCATGTGCTGTTCTCCTGGAGCAAAGGACCAAGGAGGACTCAGGAGGAAAAGGAAGCTTTTGTATAGCACGGGGTTTATCTGGAATAGTTAGATGCGTGGATGACTGAGTCTACCAGATACCTAGTAGTGAATGGTTCACTGTTTTGGTGCTGTCCTTTAACGACGTGCCTCTTAGTTTAAAGCTTCCTTCCACAGTGTGTACTGATGATGTTCCCTTTCTCGCTGGTGGGAGATCAAGCTGTGTCACTGTCATCAGTTGGGATGGCAGGAGCCCTGCACGCCTGGGTCCTCCGAGGCCCTGATGCTCACCGGCTCCTCCTGACCCAGCCTGGCCCCGCTTGCCACTCGGTACGGGACAGGAGCACGACAGCTTCCCCATGGAGGGGACCTCAAAGAGGTTACCTCCCTGGTTGCATTTGGGGAATTGAATACTGAAAAGAAGATAGTTTTAAGGAGAAACTTACCATTGGTGCAGGGGCTGGAATCTTTTTGTGTCAGCAGCAGATCCTTTTTTGGGCATCCTCTTTATTATTTCAGCACGGTATTTCAGACTTCACCCTAGGGGGGGATGGCTGGCATTTCCTGTCACACTGGGGAGCTGTGTAGGTCAGCGGTGTCCTTGGGCCCTCCCTTGGGAACGGAGGGGTGGTGGCTCTCTGCATTTTCCTCCCTTCCACTGCTGCCAGAGCCACTCTGGGGCCTTGCCCACCCATGTCCGGGCCACTGCTTCTAATGTGCTGTGGGTTAGGAACCTTTCTTAGAGTGTGCGTTGATCGTGGATCAGAATGTTCTGAGGGACTGAGGTCCCCTCCTGTGCAGAGCCGTGCGAGTAAGTTCAGGGCTTGGGATCTGTAACCACTGTTTCTGTGCTCGGAGGCCTTTTTGTGCTCGGAAGCAGAAGGCTTCCTGCTTATGGAGGGTTGAGGTTTCAAAAATCTGACCTCTGAATCAAAGTTAAGTTACTCTACTGGAACAGTTGTGTGAGCTTCCCTTATATATGCACACTTCACAGTGCAGTCCAGCCCGCGGGTTGCCGGGAAGGGGGCGCAACTTTATTGCATTATTCATTTGATTTGCCTTCAAGTGTTTAGTTCTCTTTCTTGGGATTGCAACAGCTCTGAAGTATCCTCGAGTAGGGAAGGATTTCCTGGAAGCGGTCATCTTTGGGAGGGTAGCGTGCCTGGCTGTTTCTTCTTACTCAGCTGGGGAGCAGAGCCTGGGGCCCATCCCCCCTCTCTTTCTCCCCTTGCTGGCATTTCTGATGAGGTGGCTTTCCCTAACACACGAGTGTTTCCCCTCTTCCGAGAGGATTTGATACACAAAGGTGCTGGAGAAGTGAGGAGCCAGGGAACCCGAGTATTTATTCCTCTTAGCCGTGTGAGAATTAATGTGTCTGTTTCTTAATCTGAAGTAGGTGAACTATTTTATTTTGTATGCTGTTTCTGGGGTCTAAGAAGTGGGTGTGAACTGTGTTATCATTGAATTGAGCCCAGGATCTGTGAGGTCGGCTCGATTTTAGTTACCATCTGTAAAACGCAGGGCTGGGAAGTTGGAACCAACCTATTTACTGGTAGAGATTGTTTTTTTTTTTTGACTGCGCAAAGGATGAATGTGGTGTTTTTGTCAGACTTGTTGCCCTTACCTAATAGACAAGAGGGAGTTGGCTCTAATGGTCCTTACTCAACAGTATTTATTTAGGCTTTCACACCTTCCAAACGGTTGCTCATTTAAGTCCCCATTTATAATACTTAAAAACAGCTGACATACCAGTCTACACTGGGGTTGGTGGAATATGGTGCCAGAAATTATGAAATCCTGAGAGTTGATTACCAATGTCCAGAAAATAATGCAGTTTCGTCAACACCTTAGCTTTCAAGGTGTGGGGTAAGTAGCCTGCGACGATTGGAGGAAATTAAATGATTTAATCTTGACCTCTTCAAAAGATATGGAAACCACAACACAAAGGTTAGGTGAATTGCCCAAGATCATTAAACAAATATGTGGTAGAGGCAAGATTTGAACCAGTTTGTCTCATACACCCTTAACCACTACACTTCACACTTATACCATGAGGAAGTGTATTTTATTTCTCTCTTTAACAGCAGATACTGGTGTTACTTAAAACCAGGGACGGTAGGACATACGTGAGTTCTAGGCATTGTGGAATATGATAAGCAATGTTTTTACTCCTGCATTATTTTTGCTACAGTACTGGTTGAGAAAAGAAAACCTTACATTTCAAAGCAAGCTTAACATAGTTCTTCCTTAATAATTATGTTCTATTGAAACATCCTCTTCTAGGGTTCTGTTCAGGACAGACAAAATGGCGCAGAACACAAGTGAGTCAAAGCTTACTTTATCGCTTTGCTCGCTGTATTTAATCCTCTTGGGACAGTATCTGGTGTATTTATTAAATTGGCTGCTTCTGAGTCAAAAATAGATCTTCCCTGATAGAAGTTAAGAATTTATTTTAAATTAGAGTGTAATTTCCCTGAACCTTCACCTTTTATGAATCTGGTACTAAAAGCATGCTCTTTCCTCTCTACTCACAACCCTAGAAGTTTTCATAATCCACAATAAAAATATAAGAAAACCACTTTTTCTTTTTTAACTCCGAGCAGAGACCAACATTGCACTTCATAAGTAGTTGGTCAGGATACATCTAGAGGTGTTGAGGTCACTTCGGAGTGGCTTGAAGCTTCATGGATCCTCTTGCTTTGTGGCCTACCCTGGCCTTTGTGTTTGGGGGCAGATTGGGTGCAAGAGTAGTCAGGGTTGTGAAGTTTTGGTGAATCAGGAAGCTGTGGAAAAACACAAAACTTTTTTGTTTTGTTTTTCAAAAAAATCATTCCCTGGACATTGGTCATTGCAGTGCTCGCTGCACGCCAGGGATCCCGCGAGATGATGAGGTAGGATGAAATGAGTGGAGTCTGTCCGTGTGGCTCTCACAGTCGTTTGGGGAACACATATAGGTGTGCAACGTGTGTGTGTGTGTGTGTGTGTGTGTTTTCTTTGAAATGGTTTTGTGGTATATTTTACATACTGCAAAATGTACTCCCGGGTGTGTATAATTCAGTGATTTTTAGGGACTTTACCAAGTAGTGCAGCCCTCACTGTCCATCAGTTCAGAACATTTTCACCCCCCCAGTGGGACTCCTCGTGCCCATGTACAGTTAACCTCTGTTCCCACCAGCCCCAGTCCCCTTTGTCTCCATCACTTTGCCTTTTCTGGACACTTCATATAAATGAATTCATCCAGTCTCTGGTGTCTTGTGACCGTCTCCTTTGACTTAGCGTGTTTTTGAGGTTCGTGATGTGGCCTGTGTCCATAGCTTGGTCCCTTTCACTGCTGAATAGTATCCCATTGTATGGACATGCCTTATTTCGTCTCTCTGTTCACCAGTTGACCGACATCTAAGTTGTTTCCAGTGTTTGGCTATCATGAACAATACTGCTGTGAACGTTTGCGTGCTGGGTCATACGGTGGTCTTCTGTTTAATTTTTTGAGAAACTGCCAAACTGCTTTCTGAAGTGGCCTTGCCATTTTATATCCTGCTAGCAATTTACTATAGGAAGGGGCAACATGTTTTTAATAGATTTAATAGATTTACCACTACTTCCAACATAACATTGATATTGTTCCATCCATATGGCAAAATGGAGGAAAGCAGCCTAACAACAAAAAAAGTTACATCCCTTACCCTTTTGGAGGCATTTCAGGCTCCTAGCCATCTTAAGCCACCGTCCAAAAGGTGTGTGCCTAGGGGCAGCATGATTGGAGTGAACAGGATGGAAATTTGAGAACAGCCTGCCGAGTGGACTGCAGGCTGTTGATATAAACAACTTGTCCTTTCTCTTCTGT